>NC_083337.1:46420700-47620700 GCF_019175385.1 Lycium barbarum
CTGTATCCAGCGCCAGAAATCTTCAGCTTCACCCTCAGTGATTGCCCTTTTCTGATTTCCTTCTCTTCGGGGTGCCCTTTGGGCTAGATCTTCGGGAGTATAACACCTTCTCGATCTCATAATTCCGTGGGCGGCAGCGACTTGGACCACAATTTATTTTTGACGCGGTGCAGGGGTTACTTCGGCCATATGCGCAATAACTGGCATAGGGATTATTACTTTGAATTGTGGGCGTTCTTGTAGAGAAAGCGACGCCACTATGAGCTCAAGTTCCTTAATAGATTCTCGAATTGTGGGCCTGCCTGCGACCCAGTCTTCTTCTCTTTCTACCATATGAATCACGTTTCTGCCATGGTTTGGCAGGGGATTGGTGTTCACATTCGGAGGAGTTGTTTGGAGCACGATCTCCTTCTGGTCAATCATGTCTTGTGTCTTTACTTGAGATTGATGCAATCTTCAGTACTGTGTCTTATGCAATGAGAATGATAAGCACATGTCTGGTCAGCTTGGTAAAATCGACTCTTTGGGTCAACAACCTTTAGGTGAAGCATTTGGATCATCCCAGATGCGCTCAATCTTTTGAACAAATCAGTCTATGATTCCATTGATGGAGTGACCACACGGGCAGGCTTCATTTTCAAGTTCTAACATGGTGCATTATAGGTATTTGGTGGTGGCTGATTTTTGTAGGTATTGGATTGGCTATTTTGTGGAGGACAGTAAGCGGATGGGGGAGTTTGATCTTTTGGCTGTGGACCTCGGTAATTCGGGGAAGGTAATTGGAAGTTATTTTGTGGAGTTTGGTAATTTGGGGGTGTTGATTCGAAGGTTGGCTGCGCATAGTATACGGGCACCGTATTGTAAGGAGCAGGTATGTAAGTATTTGGGGGAGGTATAGCACATACTTCCATCGGGAATGCTTCCCTTCTTTTGGGTTTTGGGCTAGGAGTGTGGGATATGCTTGCCACGTCTTCCTTCTTCTTCCTTATAAATCCAATTGAGCTTGACCTAGCGAACTTTTCGGTCATACTTATGATTCGGCCTGTTTTGAGACCATCTTCTATAGCCACTCCCATTTTGACTAGTTCGTATAATGGTCTTCCGACCCTTGAAAGCATTCTGTCATAGAAGTCCGTTTCTTGGGAACGGATGAAGACTGACACTAATTCTTCCTCGCCCATTGGCAGTTGTACCCGGGCATTTTCTGTTCTCCACCTACTCACATACTCGTGAAAGTTCTCGATGGATTTCTGTCTGACTTTTTCCAAATAGTACCTGTCATGTACCGTTTCCATGTTAAAGCAGAATCTTTTTATGAAGGCCGCAGCCACGTCGTCCCATATGATCCAACAGCGTATGTCTTGCGCCGTGAACAACTTTGAGGCTTCTCCGATCAAACTTCGGCTGAACAACCTCATAATGAGCGCTTGGTTGTCTCGGACGCCGAATAATTGGTCACAATAGGCCCGTAGATGTGCTTTTGGATTACCTGTCCTATTAAATAGCTCAAAACGCGGCACCTTGAAGTCTTTGGGTAAATCTAAATTTTGATGCATACACAAATCATCATAGCTCAAGCCCGTGCCAGTAAGGGTGGTTCTCATGGACCGTTCCAGCATTGCGGTCATCTTCCGCTCAAGCCTTTCTTCCTGTTTTGCAAACTCGGCCTTCTACGCCTTTTCCATCTCCTCATAGTGATCAATTTCTTGATCGGGTAAAAAGGTACCTCGGGTGACAGGTGTGTGGAAGGAAACAACAGGGTGAGTTGGGTGGGTAGGGGTAGTTTTGGCGGTTGGTAGCGAGATGATGCTTGGTTGCATAGTAAGGTCGGGATGGGTGTTTTGTGGTACTAGGTAAGAGGGGATAGAGTGAGCTGTTCCGAGAATCTAGGTTGTGTTAAGTGGTGGCGGGGTATGGTGTGAGGTACCAATGTGTCCGTCGGTTGGGGTAAATGGTATGGTGGTCATAATAGACTGGGTGGGAAAGTGATCAGGTAATGGTGAGCTTAGCGATGGAAACGGCGGCGGAGGCTTCATTGTTTCATCTGGCGCCTTTCGGGCAGCATTAGCAGCTTTGTTTTGCGCGACTTCCTCTTGCAGGTCGGCAATTTTCTTAAACATCATTTTTATGACGTCCTCTGTAGGTGAGAACTCATGCAATTCTCGAAGAGGTGAAACTCTGAGAGTGATGTCAGTTGAAGCAGTCTCCTTCTCAGAAGTACCTTTGAGAGTGATGTCAGTTGGAGCAGTCTCCTTCTCGAAAGTACCACTCATTTTTGCTTTGCCTTTATCTTGTTGGGATAAGGATGCTATTGCAGCTTTGGATCTCGTGAAGTATGCCAGTCTGAACACGAATCAACCGCGTTTTCTATAAGAAAAGAATAAATCAATGGTAAACAGAGTTAGTTCGTTAGGTAATAGAATATAATTAAGATATCACACATAGATGGAAGTTAAAAACACTTAGAAAATAAATAATAATATGTTTGCTTTAAATGCTCAATCGACCTCTTGTACCGGGTCTTCGGTACTTGATCTTTGTTAAGTGGGGAAAATATAATATTTATAATATATAAGGACTGAGCCTTGACGTAGACTGCCTATGTATCCCTTCGTGGGAAATCAGGTCGTTCCGTAGTTCGGTTTACATAAGATAAGACTCCCTACCTTAAAACCTACCCGTGACCAGGCCAGATAAGGGCTTCCTGCGTATCCTTCCTCGGGACATCAGGTAGGTGTAGTTTTGTTTACATAAAATAGGGGGGACAAATCTATATTAAGTAAAAAATAATGGGACCCCTAGAACTACCCAAAAGGTGACCTTTCTTTTGAGGTCAAAATAGGTTGTTTGTCCGTTAAAACCTTTCCCGGCCCTAAAGGCCCTAAATTCTAACATCGAGGCGGGAGCACCAACCAAATGACACCTTTTTGGAATAGGTTCTCCACCTCAAACTTGAATGCCTCGTATTCTTCTATGTCGTGCTCCAAAGCTCCAGAATGGTACAAACACATTTTGCGGTGGCCAACCCCTTCAGTTTGAGCCATTTTAGTTCTGATGGGGCTAATCTTTCCAATATTGACTAACTTCTGGAACATGCTGGCGTAAGAGTCCTTAAATACTGTAAAGTCATAATGCCAGATATGATTGCTTAATGTAATCCCTTCGGTTGAGGAGATATTGTCGTGGACTAAAAGTGACTTTGGGCCCCACATCTTGGTGATGCTTTTCTTATTTATCAGCTCGATAAGCCTTTTCTTGAAGGCCAAACATTTATTGATGGTGTACCCTGCTTGATCATGGTGAAAAGGGCATCTCTTGTATGGGAAGACCGGGGCACACGGTGGCAACATGTCGAAGCTGATACTAACTTTCCCTCTGCTTCGAAACTTGATCATCATTTCTGCGCTTGTTACGTGCTTAGGTGAGATGCGGTAGGGACAATCCAACGCCTTGAGCGCAATAGACCACCATTCGGACGAAGCTGGTCGGACATACTCTATCTATTTATCGGGTTCTTCCCTGTGACTTGATGGCGCAACAGAAGTCCCTTCCCTTTTTGGGCTTAATGGTGCAGCGGAGGTAGCCTCCCTTGATGGCCAAGTGGGCTCCTGCAGGTCCGATTCCATTTATTCCTCCTCAGAATCCTCCATTATCGGGATGTATTCAGGAAGGATTTCTTTTCCCTTGTCTAGGATATTCTCTCCTTGAGTTTCAGTTGGTTCCTTGGGCAGACTTTCACCGAATCCATCAACTCATCAGCCTCTTTGATCTTGGCCTTGACTGCTTGGATTTGCTTTTTGAGGTCCTGAATCTTTTGGCGAAGTGAGACCTCATGATTTCTCATAGCTTCCAGCTCTGGTGCGTTCTTGGTGTTCATCTTTAGATTCTGAGAAGGTTGCTAGACTTAGTATGGGTATTTTCTGTTCATTATTTTTCTTTGGGGGGAGTGGACGACACTTGAGATTAATTAGGCATTTAAGCGAGACATATGAAAGCAAGTAAGTTACATAAAGTAGTTTATAAAATTACACTACTCGCGTTCCTAGGCATACTAATCGTTTGAAACATAAATGTGCCTTTTGAATCAAACCATTGCCCCATAATCATTAATAATAATATTCTTCCCCAAAGGGGTATAAAAGATAAAGTAAAGACAGTGCATAAAGTAAATCAACAAAAGCGCCCTCCGGTGGTGGATGATGAAGCCCGATCGATCGGTCTTGGCCTTCTTTGCCTTTTGGAGGGTAGTCTAGATATCAAGATGGGGCGATGTCAAAGCGGCTTCCATCAGAAATCCCTTCTGTGTAAAATTCAGTGGAGCAATGTCATCTAAAGTCTTCTTCATCCGGTCATCGAGTTCAACCAAACAATCATTAGTAAGCTCCAACTCATGTCTCAGACTCTCTAAGATGGCTTTGTCATGCTCAATCTTCTCCAAATTCTTGGTATCTCTGTTGTCAGCTATCCTCTAAACCAAACGGGCTCGAATCTCGGCTCGTGAATCCTTATCTTGCACACAACTGTAGAGAATAGGTCTAGGAGGAAGTGTAGCTTGTAAGTCTGCCCTCAACCAATCTTTATACTCCACAACACAACCCGGACGAAACCTATCTTCGGCTAAGGTATCGGGACCCCAAATCATGCGATCCTTCCATTCACGTATGCAATCCAAAGCCTTCAGCGGTCTATCAATGTCATAGTCAATGATAAAATCTCCCATTCCTCTGACCTGGGGTACGACTTGAATCCTCTCAAATTGTCTCAAGACGCTAGCAGGCGCATAAGGGCGAATCCCTCAGATTCCCATAAGCGGTAAAAATGGATACTTTCTACCCTTAACAACAACTTTATCGGACTTAAAGTCGTGGACCATCCATTGAATACTTTCTTCTCTCAACCTGGAAAAGGTGAATGTCCACCTTTGTCTATTTTGTTCCCCGAAGCTCAGGTAAAAATCCAGAAGGCCATCCCTTTCGGCTGGCTTACTTAGGTACTATTCACCCCTAACTTTGATCATATGCTTAAGGATCCACCATTGTAGGAGTAGGTTACATCCTTGGAAGTATTTGTAATGGTTTCGACAGAGGCTCAAGGCTCGGTATAAGTAGGCTAGGATGATTGGGGTTAGGTCAATGTATTTAGTTTCTTCTTGTTGGGTTATGCCGTAGAAGATGGCATTGGTAATTGAAATGACTCGAGTGTCCATGGCTAATGACCAATCTTTGGAAAAAACCATGGTTCCCAGAAAGCAAATGGCGAAAGCTAAAGGTCTGGCGGTCGTACATTCGGCATAAGTCTTGAACTCCCCAGGCTGTTCCACAAATCCACTTGGGCTTCCAAACCTTTTGTATGACTCTCTAAAGGGTATGGTTGGACCATATGCCTAATTGGCGTAGTTTAAAGAAAACATTTTGCAAATTTGGGAGTAGATGGATTTTTCTGCGATTAAGGCATTTTAGTCGGGTTTCTTTCTTCTTTTCAATCCCGAGCCTACACTAGTCAACACATCCCTGAACTCCTCTAAGGTAGGCGTCATCTCGATATCGTCCCCAAATCGGAAAACCATCCCATCTTTGTCCTAAAACCTGGTAATTACTTCTATTAATTCCTTGTAACCCGTCATAGTCATAATGGATGTCAGATTTCCTAAATGACACGAAATCCCCTTTTTCTCATCCGGGGACATCTGGCTCCACCAAATATGCAGCAACTCTGGCGTAGTTAAAACCATGTCAAAATTCAAGTTGATTGACATCTACAAAACAGAAGTTAAGGTTAATTCCCCCCCACCACCCACTAGGAAATGGTTTCATTCATAGGTAGATTACTTGTTCAAAATAGCCCATAATATGAGATGCGATGTTTTTCGGGTCATAGACCGTACTTGACATGGGGTAGTCTTCCTATCGGGTTTGGATACGTCTATAATATCCAAAACACCCGGTCTACTTCATGTTTGGATTTGCCGTAACTTTAACCTAGGCATATATAAGAGTGGGCTTTTGAATTATCCTTGGACCCGAGCGAACTACTTGGGGTGAACCGTTGTCGGCCGTTGGGTGACCGCACACCAACTTAACATTCAACATGTTCCAAAGAAAGGGTATTTCGGTTTTTTAGTGAAAGCTAGACTGCGATCCCCCGTGTCCCCTTTGAAATCATGTTTTATGCCAGGAGTGGCGGAGTTTATGATATGAAATGAATGACAGTTATAATTTCGGAAGTTAAACACATAATCAAATAAATACAGTTAAAATAACATTAAATTGAAACCCTTATGGTTAGAACCCAGAAAATCCCCAGCAGAATCGCCATCTGTTACGGTTCACTTTTATGCAGGCGCATAAAAACTACTAAGAGGTTGTTCGTGCTCTAATTGGATTTTAGTATTTCAGAGTCGCCACCTAATTTATTTAGGGAAATTAGGAACACTGGGTAAATGATTTATTCAAGCAAAAGGAAAATATTTTGGTACCAAAGTTCGAGGTAAGGGTTCTGGTGATCCCCTAGGGAAGGTTTTACACACCCTAGTATTAAAGATCCATAGAATACAGTTGACCTACTAGCTTTAATGTGTGATTAATATATTTGTTTTGCTAAAATGGTTAACTTTCCACAAAAATATCATTCATTCTTTATCATAAACTCAAGCAAACATTTGGCAAAAATGTCCCCTTTAGAAAAGGGGTTTTGGGTTTAAAAATCCGCATAAGTGTTCAACTCATTTTATTGCCGGACTAGGACGCACCTGGGATTTCTCCCAAGTAGAGCCACTACTATTCTAGTCCTAATAAAATGGGTTTAGTACTTATGGGTTTTGTTATAATATAGGAAAGTATGCAGTATATCTGTCACGACCCAGCTAGGGGCCATGACGGGTACCCGGGGCTAGCCACCGAGCACCACTCGTGCTACTACTCATCTTGCTCATTTAATGGTCTTTTATCGGCTTTATACTCAAATTGTAGGAAAATCATATTTTATATGGAAACATAAATACCTTTTAAATACATTTGCCTCTCGGCCATCAAAATAACATATACATATAATAGCATCTCGTGAGACCATCTAACCCACACTGCGCATCTACGAGCCTCTACTGGAGTACTAAACATAAGGACGGGACAAGACCCCGTCATTCCCAAAGATACATATACATGAATATACACAAAAGAATAGTCATAAGCACCTCCGAACAAAGGAGTGCTTTCAATCGGCTGACAGCTACGGCTGGTCTGGGTCGAGCTCTCCTCCCTGTCTACCTGTGGGCATGAATATAGTATCCAAGGAAAACGGACGTCAGTACGAACATTGTACTGAGTATGAGAGGCATAAACAAAGAAATAGAACAATGACATAAAGGAAATACCAATATGGAACATCTATATCTAACTGTCATGTATTAAAGAATTAAGTCATGCTGTCTTGCTCATACTCGTCATCATATCATGTATGCATAAAGTATAAGCTGCCCGTCCATATCGTATCGGTGTGATAATCATAACATTAGCCTACGTCCAGGCCTCCTGCATCCGGAGTATCGTCTCATGCCGCCTACTAGTGGTGTCTGCCCATGCCATTTGGCCATGGTGTATCGTATAGCTGCCCGCCTTAGCGGTGACTGCTCGGCCAACTAGGCGCGGTGTTATCTCATCATCATACATGCTCATCATAATATACTTATCGTAACATACTCATCATAATACATGCATAAGGCTTATGAACAACTTTACTTTATTGGGATGACGTAAGGTGGTGATCCCCCGATTTCATTATGGAGCAACTATCGACATCCTGCCTCACCTTGAAGGAACTAACATATAAGGTGAGTGTGAGCAATAAATAACATCATGCCATTTTAGGATCATCATATCATATCTCTTATCTTATATTACCGTTCATAGATGTAGGCTTTTAGCTTTCCGGAATATAGGAACTCACGAAGAGGAGGAAAATTATGCTATGAGATTCATGCCATTAGAAAGAAGGGACTAGCATCACATACCTTTGACGTTTAACTAAGCTATCGTTCGCTTGTTCTCCTTCGATAACGCGTTTCTACCTTCAAAAGAGAATTCACATTTACGTTAGTTAATCGACTATAAGAACGCGCTACTATTTCTAGAGGAAATTGGCCGGCACTTCCTTTGGTTATACTACTTTTCTCATATTCTTTATCAACTACCAAACATTCATAATTCAATCCAACTATCATTCAATTATGGCACTATTCACATTTTATGGCCCATTTACTACACTCTTCCATAATCCAAGTGTTTCAACGTTTTAATACTTCAATCATCATGAGAAGGTCATCAAATTTACCTTAGATGTTGTAGGAACGAGCCTTGCGTAGCAATACTCTTCTATACCAAAAATCCTATTTCACTTCCTTTGCAATTTCTTGGTGTAGATGAACTTTGATATGATTCTTACACTTGATTTCATGGATTTGATGTTATTGACCTTGATTTTCCTTTGGTCCTCTTCAATTCTTGTGAATGAAGTGTTTAGAGTGTTCTAGAGACTTCTTGAGTCGTGTAGATGAGAAATGAATAGATGGGCTTAGGGTCCCTTTTAATAACTCAAAACCTGATTTTTAATGAACAGTAGTCGGGTGCACAGTGGTCGTAAACCCAGTTTACAGGCCGTATTCTAGTTTACGGTCCGTCCTTCACGACCGTATTAAAGCATATCAGAAACAGAAAGGTTTGCTGGAGTCATGGTGGTTTACGGTCACAGTTTACGGGCCGTATTTCAATTTACGGTCCGTATTCTGAGTCGTATTTAACCATTTCGTCGTTTGGCAGAAAGTTGAAGTTTTTGGAATGTTAAAGGACGATGGTAGTTTACGGTCCGTAAACCACTTTACGGGCTGTATTCTATTTTACGACCCACTGCGTCGAAGTGCAAATCTGTAACTTTCTCATTTCCAACATTCATAAATAGTCATTCTCTACTTAGTAAAACATCGCACACTCATACACTTCGTTGGTCTACTCGTTGTACGTTCACGGAGAAATTTCCGAGGTGTAACATTCTTCCCTCCTTTTGGAACATTCGTCCCCGAATGTTAAGTCATCGGGGATTCTAGAAAAATTTCGCCAGAGTTTCCCCTATAATTTGGCACTACCAACCTGTCACAACATCCCATAATATCATCGCTTCACAGACCTACATCACAACATCGACGTATCTATGGCCACACGCGACCAAAAGCATGAAAATAAACACACATACCTTATATCCCTGGCATTTCATTTGGAATCTCCTCTGGGGATTGGAATAACTGCGGGTACTTGGATTTCATCTTGTCTTCTGCCTCCCAAGTCATTTCTTCCCGATTGTTGTTTCGCCATAAGACTTTGACTGAAGCTACCTCTTTATTTCGGAGTCTTCGTACTTACCTGTCTAAAATAGCGATAGGCAACTCTTCATAGGTTAGCTTTTCTGTTACTTGTACATCATCTATCGGGACAATCTTTGTGGGATCTCCAATACACTTGCGAAGCATCGAAACGTGGAAGACTGGATGGACTGATTCAAGATCCGAAGGCAAATCTAGTTCATTGGCTACATGACCCACCTTGCGGATAATTCTATAGGGTCCAATATATCTAGGACTTAACTTTCCTCTCTTGCCAAATCTCATCACCCCTTTCATAGGTGATACTTTCAAAAATACCCAATCAGTAACTTGAAATTCCAAGTCTCGTCGGCGATTGTCTGCATAAGACTTTTGGCGACTTTGGGCTGTTGACAATCGATCTCGGATCACCTTAACTTTTTCCACCGCTTGTTGAATTAATTCAGGGCCTACTAGTTGTGCTTCTCCTACTTCAAACCATCCGATTGGGGATCTACATTTCCTTCCATATAAAGCTTCATATGGAGCCATTTGAATGTTGGAATGATAACTATTATTGTATGAAAATTCGATTAGCGACAAATGATCGTCCCAACTTCCACCGAAATCTAGCACACATGCTCATAGCATATCTTCCGAGGTTTGAATAGTACGCTTGGCTTGTCCATCAGTCTGCGGATGAAATGCCGTTCTAAGCTTCACTTGAGTGCCTAGACCTTCTTGGAAGGACTTCTAAAATTTGGCTGTAAACTGTGCTCCTCTATCTATAATAATATATAATGGTATACCATGGAGTCGCACAATTTCTTGAGATACAACCTCGCATAATCTTCAGCTGAGTATGTAGTTTTAACTGGGAGAAAATGGGCTGCTTTCGTCAATCTATCCACAATCACCCATATAGAATCATACCTGCCGCGGGAACGAGGTAATCCCACAATAAAATCCATGTTGATCATTTCCCACTTCCAAGTAGGGATTTCCATTACTTGCAATAAGCCTCCTGGCTTTTGATGTTCAACTTTTACTTGTTGGCAATTTGTATAGTGTGCGACAAATTCGGCTATGTCTCTCTTCATGCCATCCCACCAATACATCATCTTGAGATCATGATACATTTTAGTTGCACCTGGATGAATAGAATACCGAGAATAATGTGTTTCTTCAAGAATTCGTCTGTGCAATTCTGCTACATTCGGCACACATAATCTGCCTCGGTACCTAAGAATTCCGTCTGTGGAAACTTCAAATGGAGATTTTTCTTTTCCATGAGATGTGTCCCTGTAACGACACAATTGAGGATCTTCATATTTCCATTCTCTCACTTCTATATCCAAAGACGAAGTTGTGGGGTCATTGATGCCAATCCCTGCATTACCCGAATCAATCACACGCACTCCAAGATTAGCCAATTGGCGGAGCTCATGAACCATCCCTTTCATTTCCGTAGGGACTTCAAATAAACTGCCCATTGATCGGCGGCTAAGCGCATCGGCTACTACATTCGCTTTTTCAGGGTGATACAAAATGTTCACATCATAATCCTTCAATAATTCTACCCACCGCCTCTGCTGCAGGTTCAACTCCTTCTGCTTGAAAATGTACTGAAGGCTTTTGTGATCTGTATAGATATCAACATGCACACCATACAAATAATGCATCCATATTTGTAAGGCATGATTAACCGCAGCCAATTCGAGATCATGAGTCGGATAATTCCTTTCATGTTTCTGTAATTGTCTCGAACCATATGCAATAACTTTACCCTGCTACATCAATAGGCACCCTAATCCGACACCGAAAGCGTCACAATACACCATATAGCCATCTGACCCTTATGGAAGTGTTAAGATCGGAGCTGAGGTCAACCTGCCTTTCAACTCTTGGAAGTTGCGTTCACAAGCATCATTCCACTGAAATTTTACTGACTTCTGGGTTAGCTTCGTCAATAGGGCTGAAATAGACGAGAACCCCTTTACGAACCGTCTGTAATAACCTGCCAACCCCAGAAAATTAGGAACTTCTGTAGGCTTCGTAGACTTTGGCCAAGTCTTCATAGCTTCAATTTTCTGAGTGTCGACTCAAATGCCATCATCTGAGATAACATGGCCCAAAAATGTCACAGAATTCAGCCAGAACTCGCACTTTGAAAATTTTGCATACAATTCTCAGGCTCGAAGAATGCCAAGAACAATTCGCAATGATCTGCATGTTCCGATTCCGTGCGAGAATACACCAGAATATCATCAATAAATACTATTACAAATAGGTCCAAGAGAGGCCTGAATACGTTGTTCATCAAATTCATAAACACGACCGGAGCATTAGTCAACCGAAACGACATCACTCGGAATTCATAGTGACCATATCTCATTCTGAAGGTCGTCTTGGGAATATCCGCTTCTCTAACTCTCACCTGATGGTAACCCGATCTCAAATCTATTTTTGAAAACCATTTGGCACCCTGTAGCTGATCAAATAAATCATCAATCCTAGAAGCAAAGAAGCAGGCATATGTGAAGTTGGTAGATATCAAGGATGATGAAGAGAAGCGGAAGAACAGGGAAAAGTATAAGATGGTGAGAAAGGAGGTGAAGTTGGCAATTTCTGCGGCTAAAACGGCTGTCGTTGAATGCCTTTATGCAGAACTAGAGGACAAAGGTGGGGATAAGAAGCTATTCACGCTCGCCAAGGCGAGAGAGAGGAAGGCACGCGACTTAGATCAAGTGAAGTGCATCAAGGACGAGGATGGACAAGTGTTGGTACAGGAAGCTCGCATTAGACAGAGATGACAGTCATACTTTCATGAACTCTTGAACGAAGGAGGTGACAGAGACATTGTGTTGGGAGACTTGGAGCACTCGGATAGGCGTCGCAACTTTGGATATTGTAGGAGTATAAAGGTCGAGGAGGTTAAGAGAGCTATTCGAAGGATGCGCAGGGGAAGAGCGATCGGACCTGACCAAATTTCTGGGGAATTTTGGAAGAATGCAGGCAGGGTAGGCTTGGTGTGGCTGACTGGGTTGTTTAATGTCATTCTGAATACAACGAAGATGCCGAAAGAATGGAGGTGGAGTACAATGATTCCCGTGTAAGAGAACAAGGGTGACATTCAAAGCTGCAACAACTATAGAGGTATCAAGCTGCTAAGTCACACTATGAAAGTGTGGGAAAGGGTGGTGGAAATGAGGGTGAGGAGAGGTGTGTCTATCTCAGAGAACCAGTTTGGATTCATGTCGGGGCGCTCGACTACAGAAGCCATTCATATTTTAAGGAGATTGGTGGAGCAGTATAGGGAGCGGAAGAGGGACTTACACATGGTATTCATTGACCTAGAAAAGGCCTACGACAAAGTGTCAAGATAGGTCCTATGGAGATGCTTGGAGGCTAAAGGTGTACCTGTGGTGTACATTAGAGCGATAAAGGACATGTATGATGGAGCGAAGACCAGGCTAAGGATGGCAGAAGGAGACTTGGAGCACTTTCCTGTTATGATGGGGTTGCATCAGGGATCAGCTCTTAGCCCGTTTCTATTCGCCCTAGTGATGGATTAATTGACGCGAAAAATACAAGGTGAGGTGCCTTGGTGTATGCTGTTCGCGGATGACATAGTCCTGATTGACGAGACTCGCAACGGAGTTAACGATAAGCTGGAGGGCTAGAGACAGATGTTGGAGTCTAAAGGATTTAGATTGAGTAGGACCAAGACAGAATACTTGGAGTGCAAGTTCAGTGGCCTACCGCGTAAGGCTGACGAGGAAGTGAGGCTTGGTACCCAGGCCATTCAAAAGAAAGAAAGTTTCAAGTATCTTGGGTCTATTATACAGGGAGATGGGGATATCGACGACGATGTTTCACACCGTATTGGTGCAGGGTGGATGAAATGGAGGCTCGCCTCCGGAGTGCTGTGTGATAAGAAAGTGCCACCAAAACTTAACGGCAAGTTCTACAAAGTGGTGGTTAGACCGACCTTACTGTACGGGACGGAGTGTTGGCCAGTCAAGAAATGTCACGTTCAGAAGATGAAAGTCGCGGAAATGCGAATGCTGCGGTGGATGTGTGGGCACAATAGGAGGAATTAGGAATGAAGATATCCGAGACAACATGGCAGTGGCATCGGTGGAAGACAAGATGCGGGAAGCGAGGCTGAGATGGTTTGGGCATGTGAAGATGAGAGACACAGATGCCCCAGTGCGGAGGTGTGAGAGGTTGGCTATGGACAGTTTCAGGAGAGGCAAAGGGAGACCGAAGAAGTATTGGGGAGAGGTGATTAGACAGGATATGGCACAGTTTCAGCTCACCGAGGACATGACCTTAGATAGGAGGTTGTGGAGGACTCAGATTAGGATAGAAGGCTAGGTGGCTAATCCTTTCACCATAGTAGTTGTAGTTTTGCTCATTCGTTTATTGCCATTTGATTTTTGCATTGGATTGCTGCTTATATTTGTTGGGCTGTTGTACTTTGGTTAACTGAGTTATCTATAGTAGTTAATGCTCCTTTCTTTCCGAACTGTTCTACCATGACTTTCTAGCTTGTGTTATTCCTTGCTTTCTTATTGTTTTCGATATGCTTGGTCTTATCTAACCTTTTGTCTTGTTTTTCCTCTCTTTTTCTCCTCTCTTGAGCCGAGGGTGTTTCGGAAACAGCAGCCCTACCTTTCAAGGTGGGGGTTAGGTCTGCGTACACTCTACCCTCCCCAGACTCCACATGGTGGGGTTATACTGGGCTTGTTATTGTTGTTGTTGTTGTTGTATCGTCACTTTATTTAATTTCATGTAGTCAATACACATTCGTAGAGATCCGTCTCTCTTTCTTACAAACAAGACCAGTGCTCCCCACGGTGATGAACTGAGTCTAATAAACCCCTTTTCACGCAAGTCTTTCAACTGCGCCTTTAGCTCTTTTAATTCTGCCGGAGCTATTCGATAAGGAGGAACAGAAATAGGCTTGGTGTCCGGCAATACATCAATGGCGAAGTCAATCTCTCTCTCTGGAGGAAGACCTGGAACTTCGTCTGGAAACACATCTGGGAATTCATTCCCGACCGGAACTGATTGGAAAGTTGGCAGATTTGACTCGGTGTCATGAACCCGAACTAAATGATAAATATATCCCTTGGCTATCATCTTCCTTGCCTTAAGGTAGGAAATAAACCTACCCTTCAGATATGCTGCATTAACCTTCCATTCAAGCACGGGCTCTCCCGGAAATTAGAATCGAACCACTTTCAATCGGCAATCAACATTTGCATAACACGAGGCCAACCAATCCATACCCATGATTACATCGAAATCTATCATATTTAGCTCAATCAAATCAGCTCTGGTCTGACGATCACATATCACAATGACACAATTTTTGTACACTTGCCTTGCTATCACGGGATCACCAACCGGGGTGAGTACCTCAAAAGGTTTAATTGACTCGGGTTTCACCCCAATACAACCAGCAACATATGGAGTAATATAAGAGAATGTAGAACCAGGATCTATCAATGCGTACACATCACGGGAGAATATAGACAATATACCTGTAACCACATCCGGGGAGGACTCAAGATCCTATCGTCCGGCTAAAGCATATACACGGGGCTGAGTGGCACCTGAAGTAGATGCTGCCTCTCTACCTCTACCTCAGCCTGCTGATATCTGGGGAATCTGTCCTGCCGGGCGTGCTGAGGAAGAACTGGCCGCTGAACCTGTGGGCTGCACTCCAACTCTACCACTCATCGACGGGCAATCTCTCATCATGTGCCCCACTTGGCCACAAGTATAACAAGCGTCCGAACCCTGGCGACACTGTCTGGAATGCAATCTACCACACTGGCTGCATCGCGGTACTGGGGGTCTCCTCAGGCTATAATCTTCCCTGATTTGGGAATCTGGGGCCCTCGAGCTCTGACCCTGTCCTGAGCGGAAGGAGCGACCAAATCTCCTACCTGCAACTCGGGGAGGTGCACTGGTCACCGACTGGCCTGAGTAACCAGAATATGTCTGCCTTGATCCCCCTCTATAACCACTACCTGCTCGCATAAATCTAGCCCTCTAGCCTTGCCTTTTTTCGTTATCGCGGTCACTTCTTGGTGGGTTTTGTCGCCTCTCTAAATTTTGAGCATGGGCTGTATTTGGGAAATATCCATCCCGTCTTGCAAGGAAGCCGTCAAACAATCTCTGAATAAATGTGGCCCTGGGCCACTTACAAATCTATGTACCTGATCTCCCATGTCGGCCACAATAGCCGGGGCATATCTAGCCAAAGAATTAAATTGCATGCTATACTCCCGGGCACTCATATTTCCTTGCCTCAGATTTAGAAACCTGTCTGCTTGAGGTCGGAGGACCTCGGGTGGCAAATAGTGACGAATAAATGCATCCACGAATTCTTGCCAAACCAGAGGAGGCACATTCTATCCTCTTGATAATACCCAGTTGTTGTACCACAAAACAGCCACATCTCGGAGTCTATAAGATGCCAACTCCACGGATTCAGTTTCGGAGGCATGGACAATCTTCAATGTCCTCAACACCTCATCTATGAAAACTTGCGGGTCTTCATTCGGCTTTGACCCGAAAAACTCCGGAGGATTTAGACTCGTGAAATCACGGGCTTTGGTACTTGCTGCTCGATCACTTCAACTCGCATTTTGTCGTTGTGCCTGTGCGGCAACCAATTACGTCAATAAATGGATGGCCTCGGTCATTTTTTGACCCGAAGCAACAGGTGGAGGAATTGGAGCGGGAGCTCCTCCTTGCTCTTCCACATTAGGCGGGGTAGAAGAGGTATTAGACAAGGCCTCATTGTGTGATTTTCCTTCTTCTATGTTCATCGGAGGCTCTCTTTCTACCCGCCTCTTTGTCGCGGTCTTACCCTTCTGGGCGGCTGTAGCCTTCCCTTTTGGCGGCATTCTGAAATCATAACACGCTATTAGGGAGGATTAAATGTCGTACACAGCTCTATTGCACGATCGCATGAGAAGAAATATGGTCATTCTTCCTAAATGCCCTGTAGCCTCTTGTTTATTGATGTGGCGCGCAACAAACCATAAACAAGACTCTACTAGACACGGCTCTTAGACACTTCCTAGGACTGAACCGCTATGATACCACTTTTGTCACGACCCAGCTAGGGGCCATGACGGGTACCCGGGGCTAGCCACCGAGCACCACTCATGCTACTACTCATCTTGCTCATTTAATGGTATTTTATCGGCTTTATACTCAAATTATAAAAAAGTCATATTTTATATGGAAACATAAATACTTTTTAAATACATTTGCCTCTCGGCCATCAAAATAACATATACATATAATAGCATCTCGTGAGACCATCTAACCCACACTGCGCATCTACCAGCATCTACTGGAGTACTAAACATAAGGACGGGACAAGACCCCGTCATGCCCAAAGATATATATACATGAATATACACAAAAGAATCGTCATAAGCACCTCCGAACAAAGGAGTGCTTTCAATCGGCTGACAGCTACTACTGGTCTGGGTCGAGCTCTCCTCCCTGTCTACCTGTGGGCATGAACACAGCGTCCAAGGAAAACGGACGTCAGTACGAACATTGTACTGAGTATGAGAGGCATAAACAAAGAAATAGAACAATGACATAAAGGAAATACCAATATGGAACATCTATATCTAACTGTCATGTATGAAAGAATTAAGTCATGCAGTCTTACTCATACTCGTCATCATATCATGTATGCATAAAGTATAAGCTGCCCGTCCATATCGTATCGGTGTGATAATCATAACATTAGCCTACGTCCAGGCCTCCTGCATCCGGAGTATCGTCTCATGCCGCCTACTAGTGGTGTCTGCCCATGCCATTTGGCCATGGTGTATCGTATAGCTGCCCGCCTTAGCGGTGACTGCTCGGCCAACTAGGCGCGGTGTTATCTCATCATCATACATGCTCATCATAATATACTTATCGTAACATACTCATCATAATACATGCATAAGGCTTATGAACAACTTTACTTTATTGGGATGACGTAAGGTGGTGATCCCCCGATTTCATTATGGAGCAACTATCGACATCCTGCCTCACCTTGAAGGAACTAACATATAAGGTGAGTGTGAGCAATAAATAACATCATGCCATTTTAGGATCATCATATCATATCTCTTATCTTATATTACCGTTCATAGATGTAGGCTTTTAGCTTTCCGGAATATAGGAACTCATGAAGAGGAGGAAAATTATGCTATGAGATTCATACCATTAGAAAGAAGGGACTAGCCTCACATACCTTTGACGTTTAACTAAGCTATCGTTCGCTTGTTCACCTTCGATAACGCGTTTCTACCTTCAAAAGAGAATTCACATTTACGTTAGTTAATCGACTATAAGAACGCGCTACTATTTCTAGAGTAAATTGGGCGGAACTTCCTTTGGTTATACTACTTTTCTCATATTTTTTATCAACTACCAAACATTCATAATTCAATCCAACTATCATTCAATTATTTCACTATTCACATTTTATGGCCCATTTACTACACTCTTCCATAATCCAAGTGTTTCAACGTTTTAATACTTTAATCATCATGAGAAGGTCATCAAACTTACCTTATATGTTGTAGGAATGATCCTTGAGTAGCAATACTCTTCTATACCAAAAACCCTATTTCACTTCCTTTGCAATTTCTTGGTGTAGATGAACTTTGATGTGATTCTTACACTTGATTTCATGGATTTGATGTTATTGACCTTAATTTTCCTTTGGTCCTCTTGAATTCTTGTGAATGAAGTGTTTAGAGTGTTCTAGAGACTTCTTGAGTCGTGTAGATGAGAAATGAATAAATGGGCTTAGGGTCCCTTTTCATAACTCAAAACCTAATTTTTAATGAACAGTAGTCGGGTTTACAGTGGCCTTAAACCCAGTTTACAGGCCGTATTCTGGTTTACAGTGGCCTTAAACCCAGTTTACAGGCCGTATTCTGGTTTACAGTCCGTCCTTCACGACCGTACTTAAGCATATCAGAAACAGAAAGGTTTGCTGGAGTCATGGTGGTTTACGGTCACAGTTTACGGGCCGTATTTCGATTTGCGGTCCGTATTCTGAGTCGTATTTAACCATTTCGTCGTTTGGCAGAAAGTTGATGTTTTTGGAATGTTGAAGGACGATGGCAGTTTATGGTCCGTAAACCACTTTACGGGCCGTATTCTATTTTACGACCCACTAGGTCGAAGTGCAAATCTGTAACTTTCTCATTTCCAACATTCATAAATAGTCATTCTCTACTTAGTAAAACATCGCACACTCATACACTTCGTTGGTCTACTCGTTGTACGTTCACGGAGAAATTTCTGAGGTGTAACAATATCTCCGTTTTATACATATATATATATATATATATATATATATATATATATATATATATATATATATATATATATATATATATATATATAAGAAAAGTGAGAGTTTTATTAAGTCACATTTAATCCCATTTTGAATCTCATATTAGTCTACTCATATTTCACACCAAATCCATCTTATCTTTAAGTCCGATCCAAGTAGGTTTCCTAATATTTTGGGCTTCTCGACCTAAACAAACTCAAAACAATCTTTTAAGTCCAATTTCCAAGAGCTCATTTCTGTTGCCAAATGGTCACAGGTTTCCAAAATTCTAGAATTTGTTCCATGTTTTTGAAGTGTTTTTACAAAATTAGTTCCGCCCCAAAAACAATCCTTGAATTGCATCTTTATTACCTTACCACAAATTTATTTTGGTCTTAAAAAAAACAGTTTTTGGGTTCGGCAGGAGCTTGAGGCCCAAAAATTTAGTACTATTCAATATCTTTGAAATCTCTAAATTAACTCGAACCAGCCCCCTTTTTCGTAAGAAAAACATTATCAGTTAAGATCAATTGTCAATTTTTATGCAAAGTTATATCAACCGAGTTTAGAAAAAGATTTAGGCGAGTTCATAATATACTATGTGTTTCCTAAGTTCTATGCATACATAGGGGTTTCAATATTTCGCATAATCTTTTACATATACAATACATATACACATAGGATATATAAACTGAAATTAAAAAAGAAAGAAGATTAAGCTGGTGGGCCTACCAAACCCACTAGTCTCCATTTTTATCCATGGATGGCCTTCATAAATATTAGCTTCCCTTTTCATATATTTCTTTCTGACTTGATGAAGAAGAGATGTTGGGCCTCAGCCCAACAAGTTTATGCGAGAATGCAACGGCCCAAATGGCCCGAGAAGGGAGTTCATGCACACAACGAAGGAAAGAAAAGGATTAGGGAGTGTTCATAACTTAATCATCTACTAGGAATATCCAAGAAGAGAAATATTCAATCATTTTGTATAAATGTCCATGTATTACATACGCATTCAGCGAAAATAAACAAAACCCAGCTGCAGGCCCAGAGTCCAAAATATCATAAACAAACAGAAGCCCAACTAAGGTAAGGAGAAGGAGCAGGCCCAAATAATGCATGTATTGAAAGGAAAGAAGTCCAAAGTAACATCACATATAAAATAGGCCCACAAAGTAAAAAGATGCACCACATAGAGGCAAATAGGCCCAAAACGATACTATAAAACATATTACATGAAAATCCCATAATTTTTATTGATAATATACAAGAAATACCTACCTGTATACATTGAAATGTATACTATACATTGAAATGTATACAAGCTATATATCTTGAATACTTCATGTATATTGTCACGACCCAGACCCCGTGGGCCGCGACTGGTACCCTAACTGGGTACCCATACGTACCTACCCGACCGAAATCAAATCATACAGATTTTTTTTTTTTTTTTTTTATTTTTTTTTTTAAAAACAGAAGTACAGAAATAGGCCGGTACAAATACGGCACGCACGCAAGCATACATATATATATATACATATACCTGAACACACAGACATTTACAAGCAAGCCGATAAGGCTAACATACAGACGAAACCCGTAACCCACACATCTATCTACAGGCCTCTACAGACATACAGAGTCATATGACGGGACAGGGCCCCGCCGTACCCAGAATATACATACATACGGAGTACACAAAGACAGAAGGTATATACCAAAGATATATGCTCCGAGTCAAAGGAGCTCTTCAAGTAGCAGAGTCGGAAACCTACGCGGGCGGCGTATCACCTGGTGCGTCTGTACCTGCGGGCATGTAGCGCAGCCCCCGACGAACGGGGGTCAGTACGAAAAATGTACCGAGTATGTAAAGCAGAAACGTAACAGATATAAACATAGTCCGAACTAGAATCACATAAATATAACGGGCAAAATCATAAGTCAAACTAACGGACAGAGTTATGATCCAGACAGACATACAGAATCGTGTTACACACAAATGAACAGAATTATAGTTCGGACAGACAGACGGAGTCATAATACGGACAGACGAGCAGAATCTGAATCCATACGGACATACAGAAGCAGAAGCCATACGGACATACAGAAATAGTTGTAACACAGACGGACAGACAGTAGTATGACGGACAGAATTATGCATGCAGAGTAGCACAGAGTCATACAAAATCATACAAAGGCGTGTGCTTTATAAATACAGATGGCACACGCATATATTCATACAGATCCCGGCCCTGTCTGGGGGCGCGGTAACAGAACCCGGCCCTCTTAGTACGGGACGCGGTGGACAGACAGAATCAAATCAGATCATATGCCATCCTGGCCGCCATCCCCATACACAGATCATACAGACATACAGATCCCGGCCCGTACGCCGAGGGACGCGGTGAACAATGCAGAGAAATATGCACGATAACAGAACCTGGCCCGGGTCGCAGTGAAAGAATGCATTGAGACAGACACGAATCGATAAATGAGAAACCACCTACCTACAGACTCAACATACAGACTCGATCAATCAGAAGGGTGCCAAACGGCGAGCCAAAATCAGAATATCCAGATGGTATGCATAGTACGCGCCTATATTCTAGTTGTGAAGGCACGACAGATTATGATCAGAATCAGATATCCAGATGCTCAGAAATCATTTGTATAAAATGCACAAAATATACTTATCATACACAAAATAATAGTTCAGAAGTTTTTAGAGAAAATCGGACCAAAATGGAAGTAATTAAAATCGTATCGGGAGTATCGGGCCTTGTGGGCCCGCTTCGGACCAACTCGAGGTTATGTACGTAAATTACTGATGTTTGACCTTATGAGGTCACCCATACTCGTTCGGGAGTGTTCCGACTCCGTTTGGGGAAGTTTTGTACAAAATCTCACTTTAAGGCAATTTGTAAGAAAATAGGTTCAATTGAATTGAAGGAATTGGAGCGGTTTTCCGTCTCGAATTCCGGGGAACGGAGTCGGACCTAAGGCTCGCGGCCGAGCCTACCACATCCAGAACATGCCTAGGAACGTAGAGAAGTGCTTCACATACCTCGATGGCGCCTTATGCTCGCTCGGCGTCAATCCAAATTTCGTCCAAAATCTGGAAATGGTCAAGTTTACCATTTGGTTAGTTCCACTCTTTCAATATTCTAACTTTACACATAATTGCCTACCGAAATTTCGGCAGCATTTCCTCTGTATATACGACATCCCCGAGACTTGGCTCGGCTTAATTTATCAACACAACAACCCAAAGATAACATCCAAACAACAACAAACATCAATAGATACTAAATCATGCACTATGGCATCATTAGCCATCTTTCGACATAACGAAACATCTTTCGTTTCAAACTTACACTTTCAAACCAAACTTATTATTTTCATATTCATTACCTATCGAAGTAATTCCAACATACGTCGGAGGCATATCTTATCATTTTCACACGATATACAAACATGCCAACTTTCCATTAGAGCCACTACTTATCCAATTTTTCCAACCTTCAACATACAAGTTCATAAACACATTTTTCCATATTCCAAGTTCATCAACAATAATCATGATTCGTCTCTTGATACATTCATTTCCATTTTTTTTTTTTTTTTTTACATAAACATAACAAAGTTGCATACTTTCCTACAACAACTTGATAACCATTTTTCCAAGACAATAAAAATTGTTATCTTTCCATTCACTTCACCATAACTCAATTAGCATACAACCAAGATCAAATTCATATTCCATATCAAACCTAGCACCACACGGCCATCTCCCACACTTCCAATTTGTTTTTTTCTTTTTTTTTTTTTTTTTTTTACTAATTCATTCCACTTCCTTTCTAATAAAATTCCCATCATATTACAACTAGATTACAACAAGAATTCAAGCCATTGAAATCATGCAATTGCATATACATTTTCGGCCAACACACCCTAAATTCCAACACACAAAATTTCCATGTTTTTCATTCATTCACACATACTACAACATACATATATCATTTTTAGCACAACAAAAGCATGAAATTCTCACCTTTCTTCAAGCCCTTCACTTGGAGATAAAAATTGTTTTCTTGCCACAATATTTATACCAACTTGAAGAGGGCATTGCACTTAGTCATAACCTCACAAGGGATGAATTTTTGAACCCAAGAATTGGCTCCAAAATTTTTTTCTTTCTTTTTCTTTTCTCCTCTTTCTCACCCGAAATGGCTCCTCTTTTTTTTTTGTTCTTGGCTTTTGTTTTGTTTCTTGAACCTTCTCAATACTTATCAATACATATATAATTCCCCATGGAATTTAATTATTCCATGGGCTTGGACTCCTTTGGCCGGTTGGGCCCCCTTAAATTGGGCCTTTCTCCACTTATTTTTTTTTTAACCCAAAATGGCTAGATTTTGCAATTTATGGAACAAGTTCCCAAAATTCCAATTTTTGCCCTTGGCCACCTTTCGTAATTCTTATACCATTGACTTCATAACTCACACATTCACACCAAGTAGTGTCCAATTGTGGCCTTATTCATCAAAAGTCCATTTATCTTGAATTTTTCGAATAAACAAAAATGTCAGATGTAACATTCTTCCCCCCTTTAGAACATTCGTCCTCGAATGTTAAATTGACCTTATGGGGCGCCATACCACTCCGGGAGGGTTCTCTTTATAGTCGTCCTTTGCTGATTTTCCGACATGGCTGCTTTGCCAACATTATGGGGTAATTTTTCACATCACCGATTTAAATGCCTTCATAATATATCTTCTCGTACCCCACGCAATCGTCGAACCATAAGCTATATTCTTGTAACCGACGAACGTTTCCTAAACATCATAGTCCACCTCATTTCCTATTACACTCCTGAATTCCTACCGCATTTTCGTAATCCCACTTCATACCAGACACTTCTTACCAACAGATTCAGGACTGGGATCGGACACGTCGAAGCATATCGGACGGATTCGTAATCGGAAGCAGACATGTTAAACTCTGGCGGATGGATTCATAATCAAAAGAAGAGATACAGAAATATGTCAGACAGATCTAAGATCAGAGTCAGATGTATAAAAATGTATCGGACGGATTTCGAAATCGGAATCAGGCTTACAGAAATGTATCATACAGAGTCACACTTAGAATCAGACATGCGGAGATGTATCAGACAGATGCGTGACCAAAATTAGACGTACGGAGGCACACCAGACGGATTTATATCCAGAGTCAGACATACAGAGGTGTGTCAGACAGATTCGTAATCAGGGTTAATCGTACAGAGATATGTCAGACAGGAACATATTCAGAATCAATCATACAAATCGTCTTGGGTGTCGCTTATCGACTTTTTCAAGGATTCTGCTTATTTGCCCTTCTTATCTCTCTTCTTCCCTACCATCCATACACTCTTTCTTTTTACAACCATCGTTATACCAGACTAACTTATGAGGTAATTGGGCTTTCTCTATCCCCTGACAACATTCGGGTCGTCGCTAACTATTATCCAGATTCGCTCAATTTTCCGAGCGGTATCGCACCTTTTCTTTTTGCCCATTTAATCCGCGTCGGACTGTGTGATTTTTGTAAAGGCTCTGATTACTCCACACATTCTCCTTCACCTTTAGATTACCCCAAATTTTCATTTATATCAGTCATTCCTACACTTGTGCAAAACTCTGCATTCCTTCCCAGGGGGTCACCCATCCCAGAATTGCTCTGGCCTGAGCACGCTTAACTCCGAAACTTTCATGCATTTCGACGCGTTAGGACGGATATAGTTTCGTCGATCGCCCCGTACGACCTTTGTCACGTAATTTTAGAGCAAATCGGGGTCTTCGCAAATTTTCGGAAAAATTTGGTAGCGGGTCCCACCCCCGGCTAAGTCATACCATTACCATATTGCTTTTCTGAATCTCGGTATCCACCAAATTAACATTTATCTTACTATTTCTAGTACCCAGAAGTATGAGATCACGTGATTCAACAAAATACAAAATTATCCATACATACACTTCTCAAAAAGGATTGGCTGGCGTACCTGGGCGTGCACTCGAAGACGCTCCTGGATCCTGCCGGCCGGTTAAAGCAAACACGCGGTTCGAAGGACCGCTGTAACCAGAAGCTGCACCTCGTCCTCTGCCACGACCCGCTGGCGCTGGTGCTGGTGCTGGTGCTCCTCGCCCCGCAGGGCGCATGGCTGCTGAAGGAGAAGATGAGCCTGCAACGGACCCAGCAGGTCGGGCTGAACCCGAACTGCCCTTAAGTGGGCACTCTCTGACTCGATGGTCTGGGCTCCCACAAAAATAACAAGCGCCCGTAGCGCGGTAGCACTCCCCCGGGTGGGATCTCCCACAGTAAGAACACGGGGGTATGGGTGGCCTCGACTGACCGGGACCTCTGGAGCTCTGTCCTGCGAACTGTGGGGGCGTACTGTAGGCTGGCTGGGACGAGTACCTGTTACCCTGCCGCTGGGAAGGCTCGCCCTGAAACCCCTCTGAATACCCAGCCGATCTGGCCCTCTTAGGCCGGCCCCTGTCGTAACTCCTATCAGGCCGACGTTCCCTACGTCGGTCCTCCATGCCCTGGGCGTGTGCCTGTACCCGGGCTACATGCATCCCTGGCTGAGCAGCCACGGCCAAACAACCATCAATCAGATAAGAGTCCAGTCCCATCACATACCTGTGCACCCTGTCGGCCATCTCAGCTACTATGGTGGGTGCATACCTAGCCAGTGAATCGAACTCTAGGCTGTACTCGCGAACACTTCTACCATTCTGCCTCAAATTCAAGAACCGATCAACCCTAGCTCTTCGTAGCTCTGGTGGTAGAAAATGGTCAAGAAAGGCCTTAGTAAATTCGGCCCATACCGCTGCGGGCGCATCGGCACCCCTGGAGAGCTGCCAAGACTCATACCAATTTGCTGCCACCTCATACAATCGATACGAAGCCAACTCCACAGACTCAGTCGGCGAAGCCTTAATCAATCGCAGTGTGCTCTCCATCTTTCTGATGAACTCCTGGGGGTCCTCCTCAGATTTTGTCCCGGAGAATTCTGGAGGACTACATGTCAAAAACTCACGAGCCCTGGAGCTCTCATACCTGTCCGCACGACCACCCCCAAATCCATGCCTGCGAACCTGTTCCGCCATTAGTGTGGTTAATAACTGAACCGCATCTCGCATGGCCCTACTTTCCGCCCCTGCCGGTGGAGCTGGAGGCTCGGGCGCTGGAACCTCAGGAGCTTGCGGTGGAGCCGTCTCCCGATTAGCAGCCCCTGCTGTTCTGATATCCTCTCGCGAAGGGGGTGTAACAGACCCAGACGACGGGGGCACATCCTCAAGTGCAGGCTGAACACTGGCCCTGGTAACCCTCGGGGCCTGGCTAGTCTCTCCTGCTTCAATCCTCGCCTTGCCCTTCTGGGCGGCTGTTGCCTTCCTCGGAGGCATTGCTGAAACATAGCAGATCGTTAGGAGAGGATCATCCTACTAATATGGTTCTATCGCACGATCTAAGAATCCAAAGAAGGGTAACATCCTAAATGCCCTGTAGTTTCCTGTTTATAGATGTGGTGCACAACACATCGATAAACAAGACTCTACTAGACACGGCCTGTAGACATACCGAGGACTAACCGCTCTGATACCACTTTTGTCACGACCCAGACCCCGTGGGCCGCGACTGGTACCCTAACTGGGTACCCATACGTACCTACCCGACCGAAATCAAATCATACAGATTTTTTTTTTTTTTATTTTATTTTTATTTTTTTTTTTAAAAACAGAAGTACAGAAATAGGCCGGTACAAATACGGCACGCACGCAAGCATACATATATATATATACATATACCTGAACACACAGACATTTACAAGCAAGCCGATAAGGCTAACATACAGACGAAACCCGTAACCCACACATCTATCTACAGGCCTCTACAGACATACAGAGTCATATGACGGGACAGGGCCCCGCCGTACCCAGAATATACATACATACGGAGTACACAAAGACAGAAGGTATATACCAAAGATATATGCTCCGAGTCAAAGGAGCTCTTCAAGTAGCAGAGTCGGAAACCTACGCGGGCGGCGTATCACCTGGTGCGTCTGTACCTGCGGGCATGTAGCGCAGCCCCCGACGAACGGGGGTCAGTACGAAAAATGTACCGAGTATGTAAAGCAGAAACGTAACAGATATAAACATAGTCCGAACTAGAATCACATAAATATAACGGGCAAAATCATAAGTCAAACTAACGGACAGAGTTATGATCCAGACAGACATACAGAATCGTGTTACACACAAATGAACAGAATTATAGTTCGGACAGACAGACGGAGTCATAATACGGACAGACGAGCAGAATCTGAATCCATACGGACATACAGAAGCAGAAGCCATACGGACATACAGAAATAGTTGTAACACAGACGGACAGACAGTAGTATGACGGACAGAATTATGCATGCAGAGTAGCACAGAGTCATACAAAATCATACAAAGGCGTGTGCTTTATAAATACAGATGGCACACGCATATATTCATACAGATCCCGGCCCTGTCTGGGGGCGCGGTAACAGAACCCGGCCCTCTTAGTACGGGACGCGGTGGACAGACAGAATCAAATCAGATCATATGCCATCCTGGCCGCCATCCCCATACACAGATCATACAGACATACAGATCCCGGCCCGTACGCCGAGGGACGCGGTGAACAATGCAGAGAAATATGCACGATAACAGAACCTGGCCCGGGTCGCAGTGAAAGAATGCATTGAGACAGACACGAATCGATAAATGAGAAACCACCTACCTACAGACTCAACATACAGACTCGATCAATCAGAAGGGTGCCAAACGGCGAGCCAAAATCAGAATATCCAGATGGTATGCATAGTACGCGCCTATATTCTAGTTGTGAAGGCACGACAGATTATGATCAGAATCAGATATCCAGATGCTCAGAAATCATTTGTATAAAATGCACAAAATATACTTATCATACACAAAATAATAGTTCAGAAGTTTTTAGAGAAAATCGGACCAAAATGGAAGTAATTAAAATCGTATCGGGAGTATCGGGCCTTGTGGGCCCGCCTCGGACCAACTCGAGGTTATGTACGTAAATTACTGATGTTTGACCTTATGAGGTCACCCATACTCGTTCGGGAGTGTTCCGACTCCGTTTGGGGAAGTTTTGTACAAAATCTCACTTTAAGGCAATTTGTAAGAAAATAGGTTCAATTGAATTGAAGGAATTGGAGCGGTTTTCCGTCTCGAATTCCGGGGAACGGAGTCGGACCTAAGGCTCGCGGCCGAGCCTACCACATCCAGAACATGCCTAGGAACGTAGAGAAGTGCTTCACATACCTCGATGGCGCCTTATGCTCGCTCGGCGTCAATCCAAATTTCGTCCAAAATCTGGAAATGGTCAAGTTTACCATTTGGTTAGTTCCACTCTTTCAATATTCTAACTTTACACATAATTGCCTACCGAAATTTCGGCAGCATTTCCTCTGTATATACGACATCCCCGAGACTTGGCTCGGCTTAATTTATCAACACAACAACCCAAAGATAACATCCAAACAACAACAAACATCAATAGATACTAAATCATGCACTATGGCATCATTAGCCATCTTTCGACATAACGAAACATCTTTCGTTTCAAACTTACACTTTCAAACCAAACTTATTATTTTCATATTCATTACCTATCGAAGTAATTCCAACATACGTCGGAGGCATATCTTATCATTTTCACACGATATACAAACATGCCAACTTTCCATTAGAGCCACTACTTATCCAATTTTTCCAACCTTCAACATACAAGTTCATAAACACATTTTTCCATATTCCAAGTTCATCAACAATAATCATGATTCGTCTCTTGATACATTCATTTCCATTTTTTTTTTTTTTTTTACATAAACATAACAAAGTTGCATACTTTCCTACAACAACTTGATAACCATTTTTCCAAGACAATAAAAATTGTTATCTTTCCATTCACTTCACCATAACTCAATTAGCATACAACCAAGATCAAATTCATATTCCATATCAAACCTAGCACCACACGGCCATCTCCCACACTTCCAATTTGTTTTTTTTTTTTTTTTTTTTTTTTTTTTTTTTTACTAATTCATTCCACTTCCTTTCTAATAAAATTCCCATCATATTACAACTAGATTACAACAAGAATTCAAGCCATTGAAATCATGCAATTGCATATACATTTTCGGCCAACACACCCTAAATTCCAACACACAAAATTTCCATGTTTTTCATTCATTCACACATACTACAACATACATATATCATTTTTAGCACAACAAAAGCATGAAATTCTCACCTTTCTTCAAGCCCTTCACTTGGAGATAAAAATTGTTTTCTTGCCACAATATTTATACCAACTTGAAGAGGGCATTGCACTTAGTCATAACCTCACAAGGGATGAATTTTTGAACCCAAGAATTGGCTCCAAAATTTTTTTCTTTCTTTTTCTTTTCTCCTCTTTCTCACCCGAAATGGCTCCTCTTTTTTTTTTGTTCTTGGCTTTTGTTTTGTTTCTTGAACCTTCTCAATACTTATCAATACATATATAATTCCCCATGGAATTTAATTATTCCATGGGCTTGGACTCCTTTGGCCGGTTGGGCCCCCTTAAATTGGGCCTTTCTCCACTTATTTTTTTTTTAACCCAAAATGGCTAGATTTTGCAATTTATGGAACAAGTTCCCAAAATTCCAATTTTTGCCCTTGGCCACCTTTCGTAATTCTTATATCATTGACTTCATAACTCACACATTCACACCAAGTAGTGTCCAATTGTGGCCTTATTCATCAAAAGTCCATTTATCTTGAATTTTTCGAATAAACAAAAATGTCAGATGTAACATATATTTGACACAAAGATGTTACAGAAGAGGTCATACTAAACACAGAGTAGAGTATCTTGAACATTTATCAAAATTTTAACCTAGAATGCATCTACTTCCTATTAAACTTATAGCATGGCTTCTCATGTTTATCACATGACAAATATGGCATGATAAAGAACATAATATAGAGTGTATGGCACACATGTCAAATTTGGGTCAATCACCGATCATGCTAGGCCTAGACTAATGTAAAACAGGTTCAACATCATGCAATGTACAACCAATAAGTTTCAAATCCTGGTGAGGCTTATGCTTGACATAGTAAATCCTTTATGATGTGTCCATTGTGACATAGTTTCAACAAAGAAGAAGGAGAGGCAGTCTTGCAGAGAAAACACAGGTTCCAAATAAGGAATCTTAAACATTAACATTCAAATGGGGCAAAGGGGAGGGGTGGATATGAAAATACACTAGTCCCGCCTTAACTCTATAGCAACTAACATGTATGTGCCCATTCTTAAAAAACAACAGAACAAACAGAGGTAACGAGGCATACTTGGCTATTTTAGATATTAGTGACCTCACATTGATTCTTAACATATTCAGGCAATTGAACAGACATGTAACAAGTATACATAAGCTGGACAGACATACAACATAGGTATCACTTAGGCAGAATAGAACATAACAGGGATAAACAAACTCAATGTCATCAAACCTAAGCATGGTGGATAGGAAGACTTCTAATCAGGTTAATAATCTAACAACATCCCTATACGCAGGTTTCAAGCCTTAAAAGTCAAACAAAACCAACAAGCAGGCAGTGGTACAAGAAAGATCTATCTTAGCCATATTCAGGAAATGCAAGAACTTATTCACAGGCTTTTATTGGACTAACAAAATGACTCAACATATATGGGAATTGTACATTCTTGAAACTTAAAGCCTAACTGATTACTAAACTCATTTGGATTGAAAATACATAGTCAGGCACAAAATGGGTCAAATAAACTGAATAGGCAGACTATCAACTTGACTACAACAAAAGATTTATTTGGATAAAATGTTGCTCAACAGATTTAGAAATGGCATGCTTAAGCAGAGTGAATGAGAAAACTGAACTAATCTATCATCCAAACATACATACACAAGGCTTTTTAGACTAAGCATAATACAACCATGATCACTAATGAAAACATTACCAACATACATAGACCCCCTAAACTTAACATGCTTGATTATTCCACAATAACTTAATCATATTAACTTAACATATAGTCTTTAAATCATACTGAATTAAAACATGATAAGCTAGACTCATTAACAAACCAAACTATTAATCACATGATTAAATGAACTAAAAGGGGGTTAAAAAGATGATATTTGAAAGTAAGGGATCAACATATGGGTACAAATGACTAAACATGCTACTAATTTAATTATATGATAAAATGACTATACATAAGCGGGTGTAAACATGAACTAACTAATATCAAATGAACTCACATAATGGAAGTTATACTAATAGAGATAAGCACAAACTATTGGCTATTAACAACACCTAATAAAGCTAAATCATACTAAACACATAAAATTCTCAAAAAAAAAAAAGGGAAAGAAGGTTACCTTTCTTTTGTGCAACCTTGTCGAGATTTGAAACTGGAGACCTCCTACTCCTTAAATCCAAAGCTCAACCACATAACAAATATTAAAAAAAGGATTTAAAATTTAACTTACTTAAAATTTTCTAGTTTCAAAGCAAAATATTGCCAAAAATTAAGCTTAAGTATATATTTTTTGTGTTAAAACTAATGTTCTAGCCTTAAAATTGTGAGGATATAGCGTCCTTTATATAGAACCCCAAATTTCGATGTGGGACTTTTGAAATTATAGGCGTAGAAACCCTTAATTCCAATACAACGTCTTCTTCACGAGCCAATAAAATTCGAGGATTCAAATGAGTTGAGAAAAAGCAAGGAAAAAGGAAAGGTTTACTTCTTTAGTACTGGATTTACGGTGGGTGTTTGTGAGACAAGGGCAAGATCATTAATTACTCTTGCCAGAAATGGTCAAACCACACTGTCACAACATTGATACGCCATAAAATATGCCAAATCCGACAACAGATCGACGTGGAGAGACGACGATCGCAGATGGCGGCTATGGTTCCTTACCCTTTTGCCCCTCTGCGTATATGATACCCTTATGGGGTCTTTAGTGGTGAAATAGGGTTGTTGGGCTGGGTCTGGTCCGGTTTGGACTGATCCTGGTCGACTTAAAAAATAGAAGAAATGGGACCGGCCCAAAAATTTTATGCATATATATATATATATATATATATGTGATATACACAGGTATACATATATACTCATGTATATTCATATATATATGTGTATCGGGGAAAGACAAGCACTTTAATGAATGGCCACAAATTGGGGTGTTCATGAATTGGACATTTCGATTGTCACCGTGTTAGGACCCATTTTGACATAAGCCGTGCGGGCACTTACATTTTCCACTTCGGTAATCGAACCCTTAACCCAACAATAAATAATGACATAAATGATTAAATCGAGCAACGGAATAGAATAATACGCAGGTCTCACGATATATATATATATATATATATATATATATATATATATATATATATATAGTAGAAAAAGTGCAGAATAATAATAATAATACCCTCAGGGTTTAGTCTGAGCAATACAAGAGCATCTAAAAGGGAATTAATGCAAGTCTGGAAAAATATTACATAAAGTGTCTATGTCTCTGAATAGAAATAGGACATAATGCTAGAGAAGTCTTCAAGGCAGTGAACGTCCATGCTTGATACGCTTAAATTACACCTATTAATGGCGTAAAGCGGACGTTGTCAAATATAGTAACCCAAACAAGGTTGGGGTCGAATCCCACAGGGAATATGGAGAGAAAAGGATACTAATTGTATGCGATACTAGTCTTTAAAGGCTTTAGTCCTATTCCGAATATTTTAAAAAGGAGATTTGGTTGTATTTGCTATTTTGAACTGTTTGAAATTTGTTTGGATTTGGAGAACCAAAGTTGTGGCCCCGCAATGATTAGACGTTATGCTATGGGTGTCAATATGATATATTTCTAATGGGTCGTGGTTATGCATGCACTTAATCTCTAATACACTTTCTAATATTTTCCAATAGTTAGAAAGTATTTCTTTTCATGATTTTCCCAAATGCAGAAAAGTTATAAATAAGGTTGATTAAATATGCCAAGTAGAACTCATCTTATTCCTAAGCGAGTTCATTAAACGAGGGTTAGTGCCCCGAGTCCTTGTTATATTATTTCAAATCACACCCTAGTTCATCTTTCCAAATAAACTAGGGTTTGTGCATGAACAAGTGTTTGCAACCACTTATAGAACAGTGAATACGAGAAATAATAAAATACATCACAACCCATTATATATATATACAATGTTAGATACCCATTACATAGAATCCATCATTTTGGGTCCACAACTTTAATTAAGGAGACTACTCACATATTATGGTCTCAAAAGTAGTAAGCAATAAATGAGACATAAAGCTTACAAAGGTAATAAAGATGATGGAATATAGAATCTTATTGTCTTCACTAAGCTCCAAAAGGGGAGTATTCAATGCTCAACCACCAATGGGACTTTTTAGCTGAGTACAATAAAATCTGAATATCAAAGTAAAACCTAAAATGTTCTTTAAATAGGCTCCAAAAATGCACAGCAAAAACCGACAAAATTGCCCCCCCGATAGCAAGATCGATGGACCGTCGATAGTTCGACGATCCGTCGATTTCTTCGTCTTTTGTAACTTCAGCACTGTGTACCGTTTGACGGTGCCGTCGACCAGTTCGACGCTCCGTTGATCATTCCGTCTTTTTCTTCTTTGTTGAAAGATCCTTCTTGACGACACAAACGACGAAACGTCGATCAGTTCGACGCTTCGTCGATGCTTCCGTCCTTTGTCGTCTTCAACTTTGTCATCACTGGAAAATCAGGCATATTGACGGTTCAAATGACGGTTCGTCGATAGATCGACGGACCGTTGATCCTCATTTCTGCCAACTTTTTCTGTTGTTCTTTGCTTTTTGGTTTTGGGCCATTGTTTTCCTAAAACACAACAAAACATATTAACGAGAACCAGACTTACTTGAAAACAACCAAGATTCATAGTAAAAACACGTCGAATGTGCCACAAATCTGCGGCACATCAATACCCCCCAACTTAAGATCTTTGCTTGTCCTCAAGCAAGTCAGACAAAACAAACCACAAAATAAAATTTGCAACTATGCTAAAAATAAAGTAATAGTGACTACAATGGTGTTTTCTCATTGCTACCGGCATGTGCATTTTAAAATCAACTCCCTCTTTCATCATTTCCCAAACAAGGTTCTTTCAAAACAAACTTATAAGAATTGACCCTGCCGCTTCAATTGATGACATCATATTATTAGAAGCATTTATGCGTGTGAGTATTCACCATTTTTCCCTCACTTAGATTAGAAAATGTCCCACACACAATTTGACAATAAGAATTGGGACAAGGATAGATGAGAATAGAAAGCACTCGCGCTCACAAAGAAGTTCATGATTTACCAGTGCAGATACCATATGTTTGCCTTTAATTTCAATGCCTAACACTTTCGGATGGTTCAGTTGTGATCACTATAGGACTTGTTCTTGGGTTGTAATGTAGGTTCGGGGACGGGTAGGATACTCATTTGGGAATTAGTGACTCATCCTCCTTGACACTACAAAATTTGACCTTTCTTCTCATGCCCCATCTATTCATTCTTCAACTCATGACCATGATGTGATTTTACCCTTACTAGAATTTACAATCTTTTTATGAGACAACATTATTATTGCTATAAAACTATATATATACATATATATATATATATATATATATATATATATATATATACACGCACACATATGTACATGAAATGTATATATACATTAGACAACATTTTTTTTTTATACGAGGCTTATCTCAAATTTGATCTGCTATCACATCTAGTTCTTGATTATGCAACTCACACACCCCCAACTTTAGGCTCTTGGCCTTTACTTCACACATATACCACCCCCAGCTTAGGCGATTCGCCTCTTTTCTCTAGTAGTGTCAAGGAGGAAATGGGTGTAAAGCTGGAATGAAGTCATGAAATGGGGAAAAGGTTTGTTACATCAACTCAAGAGAAAATGTCAAAGGCTCAACATGGGAACTAGTGATATTCATATAGAACAGGCTTTGGGCTTTTTAAGGCTGACGTGACTATGCAGAAGGAAAGCTTATGATCACTTCACAACCGACCATCCTAAGCAATATACCACGACCTACCAGGCAAGTTCTGGATCCACATATGCTAATAATGAACACAAGAAGTTCTCACACTCACAATGGCATAAGGATTTGAACACTCAATTCATACACACTCTAATATCTATGATGTCACAAAAAGAACCATACATGTCAATTCATTACCACCTGAGATACGCCACCAAATTTTGGAGGGGTCAATTTCAAATCGATCCATAAACCTTTTTAACCAAAAATCCATGCCATAAGTTCAAAATGCAACAACCATGAGAGTCATAGTTACTTTAATCCATAAAACAAATATAAATATCCATAAAACAACTATAAATACTGAAGAGTACATCAGGTTACCCCACCCCCAGCAAAAAGAAGATGCATCATCCCCAATGTATCAAAAATCATACCATCACCACATGGTGGTGGTGCCGACTTGAAATACGCTAATCTTGCTTTTGCTGCTGAGGTGCCTCCCCCGCAGCAGGCTGAATGGAGGTCCTCTCGGCTGCTGGCTCGGTGGACTGAAGCGATGGAGCTGACTGGCTCTGTGGCTGCAGGTCCTGAGAAGCTATCGTGATCGGCCTGATTGGCGCTGGGATAGCACTAGTGCTGGAAGATGCGCCGGTGAACCTCATATCCAGGCGTGACCTCCGAAGACCCTCCTGAAGCTCGAGGTCTTCATCCTCATTGTCGTCGTCCTCATCGTCATCATCAGCTATTTTTACGGGCCTCTTTCTTTTGCGACTCTCCCTCGGCTCATTCCTCAGTCACCAAATCAACTACTCTGATCAAATCGGAAATGCTGGCGACTGGTGCAGGTGGAGTTGGATCATCCACAATAATCGGCTCTCTCGTCCGAATGACCAAAATCTCAGCTCGGATCTGGTCAAGCTCGGTTTTCAAATCTCCTGAAGTGCCAGACTCACTCTTCTTTTCAATAGTGACTATCCGCATCTCCAAACTGTCAAGTCGTGCATTGACTCGAGCATGATACCTCTCCATAGCCTCCTGAAGGGGCTCCAACTCCGGTGCAATCTCCTACCGGACGAACCTACCCAACTGCTGTAGTATCCAGGTCACCTGCTGATCAGCACGCTCAGCTTTGATTGCAATCTCCCTGAAGTTGGCTCTGTTGAGGACAAAGAGATCCTCGGAGGTTGCTGCTGTGGCTGACGGAGGAATATGAGATGGAGATGGAACAGCGGGCTGAGTTGGTGCCTCAGAAGAAGGGTTAGCAGCAGCTACAGATGGTGTGGAGGCCTCTGTGGTGGACAATCCTTCTGTGCCCTGAGGTACTGAATCTGTGACATGCTCAGGCTGCTCCTCCATGAGCTCTAGCAATGAAGTACTGGTGGCCTAAGATGTACGGAGGGTCTCAACCTTACTCCGCGTGAGGTCGCACACCATTGTTCCCGGAAGAGTAGCTGCAAATGCCTCAAGGTGCCGCACCTGAGCCAACCGACACAACTGCGTGATGAGGTAGGGGAATATCAAGGCTGTCGCCTCCTGTGGTGCAAGTGCCCGGATGGCCCTACTGATCAAATCACCCAAGTTCATTGGGTACCTTGATAGCATAGAAGCCACAACCACTGCTCTATCTGGCTGACTATGTTATCCGCTCCCATGGGCAGAACCCGATAGATGACGAAATTCCACCAGAATTTAGCTTCCAAGCTGATATCTGCCTTACGGATGTTGGCACCAAAGTTTTTCACCCATGGGGCCTGGTCCTCTGGCCCTCCAGCCATTAATTGCGCAAACCATTCCCGTACAGATTGCTCAGCCCGTCTTTCCATTTTATCATCATATTCAACTGTGGTCGGTGCCACAAAGTCATCACCAAAATAAAACTGGTTCATTGTGCGCGCTGAGACGTCAACATGGACACCCCGAACATATACATTGTCCAATGGAGGGGCGGCTTTCAAGGCTCTCTTGGTCTTATGGCACTACTCGAGTATTACCCTGTATGTAGCATAAAATTCCCAAACCATGATCGGGCAATAATCACCTGGAGGCTGGGTGAATGCCTCAAGATGATAGTGCCTGATGAGATCGGTGATCCGAGGATAGCTCTCCAAGCCGCTCATACTGATCTGTTCTTCCTCTTGAATATTTCTCCTCGGATGACCCCCGTCATCTGTATTAGCCCCTCGGACATAGTACCTGCGGCACCCTACATACGGGAAGCGGACTGCCGCTATCTCCATCTTTTGCAGATGCAGCCGCTCGTGCTCCTCATCTGAATTTTACACAGGAGCGGATGGTTGGTCTGTCGCTGCATCACTAGAATCAGCGGATGTGGAGAATGACGTCCCCTCAGTAGACTGAGAGGAGACTACAGTGGGTGACTCTGCTTGGGGTGTGGTGGTCTGAGCCCGCGACCGAGTCGTTGGGGCTACCGCTTGATTGTCCGAGTCAGAGGGTTCGTCCCTAAGAGTAAGGGCCGATTGACCCCGACCTCGGCCCTGTCTGGGACCACCACCCTGCTTTACTTGCTTCTTTTGAGGCATTCCCGAGAAAAGAATACACTTCATAGTTAAGATGACCATAAAAACATAAAAGAATCAGTTTAAAGTACAAGACATGCGATCATTGATAAGGTTGCCAGTGGTCCGTCCATGTGCTAAGGCATCATCGGTTAAATCGACGGAGCGTCGAAGTTCCCGTCAAACTGTTCGACGCGTCGTCGATCGCATCTTCGATCGCGGATAAGCCACTAGAAATATCGAGCAAAATACGATGAGAAAGACTCCCCGTCGATCTCATTTATCACCAAATTTGCCACTGGAATTTTGAACTAAACGACGGTGGGAAAGATGCCCCGTCGATTGATTCGACGGGTTGTCGAATCCACCGTCGATGCTGTGTTTGGCAAAAATATTACACGGGCTCATTCAACGTTAAATAGGATGGTCCGTCGATTGAATCAACGGGCCATCGAATTGACCGTCGAATGTGTTTCACATGCTAGACTACAGATCCTACACATTCTTTGGCCGATGTGCCAATCGTCACGTATTTTGGGGTTACTCAGACTTCACCCCATGTAGGCTTAGGTTAGAGCAGGGAAAACATTTGGCGGGCAAAACAACATGAAGGTCGTAATGCCCTCCAAGCCATTGTGACACCCAATGTCCCTCTTGGGCATTTCATCGAACAGTTGGTGGGCAAAACAACAACAACCTCCTGACTGTGGTGTATTTATCGTAATGCCCTCCACTTTGTGAAAAATCAATCACCCAACAACCACATACAATTCAACAAACCACCCGCAGCAAAAAAATACGAGCATACCAGGCGAAAATAACACGATGCAAACAAAACAAGGAAATGAGCCAAAAATAAGCACATAAGCTCTAGAATGCAAAAACAAACAAGTGCAAGGGAAACTAATCCAGTAAGGAAAATACCTGGAAGATGAGTTCAACGTTCTAGAATGGAAAACTACTCGAGAAAAATTCACAGACAAGGAGAGACAAAGTAGTAGGGCAGGGGGGGAGATGGCGGTGGTGGCTGGTGAAGAAAGGGGAGAGTGGGAAGGGTTAGGGTAGCAGTTAAGGCAAAGGGGGAGAAGTGGGAGCAGAAGATAGAGAGAATTAGACAAAGGGAGGCGTTACATATGAAAAAGGGGAGGGCAACAGACGTGGGTTATAAACCCACGTCCCTGAATTGTTGGGTGTAAACGACGGAGGGTCCATTCAATCGACGGAGCGTCGAATCAATCGACGTTCCGTCTTTTTATCAGGACCCTCCGTGTCTTTTTGTTTTGTTTTTTCTAAAGAGCAGAAGAACTCCTGTCAATATGATCGTCGATCAGTTCGACGGAGCGTCAAACTTGTCGTCGATTTGCCATAATTTCCAGTGACTAATCTTTCGTATGATCCACTCGACGGTGCATTCGACGTTTCGTCGATCGGTTCGACGGTCCGTCGAATGCGTCGTGTAACTGCTGTCCTGGCAATTTTCTGGGTTTCAACACTTAGGTTCTGCAACACATCAACAAATATGTAAAACAACACAACAACAAAAATTAGAGGAATGGAATAAAAATATATTGCAAAGAAAAAATGCACATGGGTTGCCTCCCAAGAAACGCACAATTTAACGTCGTGGCACGACGTGATACCACTTTGGATACTAAGGTCCGGTGCCATGTTTTAACCGGTGAGCATCGACAATCTTGTCACCATTAACCATCCAATGGTAGTGCTTTACCTGATCGCCATTGACTCTGAAAGTACGCGTCCCGTCGTCAGACTTTAACTCCATTGACCCATTGGGTGACACACTCACCAAAGTAAAAGGGGCAGACCACTTGGATTTCAACTTGCCCGGAAAGAGCTTCAATCTTGAATTGAACAGCAACACCGAATCACCCGGTTGAAAATCTCGCTTCAGAAGTTTGACATCATGATAGTGTTTCATCCTTTCTTTGTAAAACTTGCACTCTCATAGGCATGATACCGAAACTCATCCATTTCATTCATTTGAAACAACCGCAGCTTGGTTGCTTCGTCCCAATTCATGTTCAATTTTTTTAATGCCCACAAAGCCTTGTGTTCGAGTTCAACAGGTAAATGACAAGCTTTACCGAATAACAACCGATAAGGAGAAGTACCAATGGGTGTCTTGAATGCTGTTCTATAAGCCCAAAGAGCGTCATCAAGCTTAGATGACCAATTAGTTCGGTTTGCATTAACCGTCTTTGCTAAAATGCTCTTTATTTCCCGATTGGAGACTTCGACTTGCCCACTAGTTTGGGGGTGGTAAGGAGTTGCCACCCTGTGCTGCACTCTATATTTCTCTAAGAGATTAGCGAATTTCTTGTTGCAAAAGTGAGTGCCACCATCGCTAATGATTGCCCTTGGAGTGCCAAACCTTGTGAATATGTTTCTTTTAAGAAATTTGGTGACACTCTTGCCATCATTGTTGGGAAATGCTACGGCCTCAACCCACTTAGACACATAGTCAACCACAACAAGGATGTATCGCATGCCACGAGAGCTTACAAAGGGGCCCATAAAGTCGATGCCCCACACATCGAATAGTTCAACCTCCATGACAAAATTCATTGGCATTTCGTGCTTCTTCCCAATTGATCCTTGGCATTGACATTGGTCACAAGATTTCACCATCAAATTTGCATCATGATAAATGGTAGGACAATAATAGCCACATTCAAGCACTTTAGCTGATGTGCGGTTCCCACTGTGATGACCCCCCAGGGAGATTCATGGCAAGCTTTCAAGATTTCCATGGCCTCAGATTCTGCCATACATCGCCGAATGATGTTGTCGGCACAAGTGCGGAATAAATAGGGCTCATCCCAATAGTATTGACGACTACCTCTCAAGAATTTCTTCTTTTGGTAAGCTTTGATATCGTCGGGGATAAGACCTGTCACCAAAAAGTTGGCGATATCTGCGTACAAAGGATATCACTTTCAAGATACAGCCAAGAGTCTCTCATCAGGGAAAACATCATTCAACTCAAGATTTTCACTTGGTCTCCCCGCTTCCTCAAGTCTAGATAGATGATCCGCGACTTGGTTTTCACAACCTCTTCTATATTTGACCTCAAAGTCAAACTCTTGCAACAACAAGACCCAACGAATCAACCTTGGCATTGCATCTTTCTTTGTCATCAAGTATCTCAAGGCCGCATTATCCGTATGAACAACCACTTTGGATCCAAGAAGATAGGCCCGGAACTTCTCAAATGCGTAGTCAATGGCAAGAAGCTCTTGCGCGGTGACTGTATAATTCATTTGAGCTCCATTGAGGGTCTTGCTAGTATAATAAATTGGGTGCATGATTTTATTGTGCCTTTGCCCAAGCACCGCACCAATAGAAAATCTGATTGCGTCACACATGAGCTCAAATGGCATTGACCAATCCGGAGATACAATAATCGGAGTAGAGGTAAGCATTTCCTTCAACTCATTAAATGCCTTAAGGCATTTCTCATCAAATGCAAACTTAGCTTCTTTTTCAAGAATCTTACACATCGGGTTGGCTATCTTGGAGAAATCTTTGATGAATCGCCGATAGAAACTGGCATGTCCCGAGAAACTGCGAACCCCTGTTACAGAGATTGGTGGAGGGAGCTTGGATATGACATCAACTTTAGCTCAAACTACCTCAATGCCCTTCTCGAAAATTTTATGGCCCAGGACAATCCGTTCTGTCACCATGAAATGACATTTCTCCCAATTAAGTACAAGGTTGGTTTCCTCACACCGCTTCAATACCTTGCCGAGATTGGCAAGACATTCGTCAAAGGAATCACCAACAATAGAAAAATCATCCATGAAGACTTCCAAGAAATCTTCCACCATATTTGAGAAAATAGACATCATACACCATTGGAAAGTAGCCGGGGCATTGCATAAGCCGAAAGGCATGCGCCTGAAAGCAAAAGTGCCATAAGGACAAGTGAAAGTGGTCTTCTCCTGGTCCTTTAATGAAATGTTAATTTGGTTGTACCCCGAGTACCCATCCAAAAAGCAATAATAAGCTCTTCCAGCTAGCCGATCAAGCATTTGATCAATAAAAGGCATAGGGAAGTGGTCTTTACAAGTTGCGGTGTTCAGATTCCGGTAGTCCATACACACTGTCCATCCGGTGACCGTCCTTGTAGGAATCAGCTCATTCTTGGAGTTAGGGACAACAGTGATGCCTCCCTTCTTTGGCACACATTGCACCGGACTAACCCATGGACTGTTGCAATTGGATATACAACACTCGCATCCAACCATTTGATTATCTCTTTCTTGACCACTTCTTACATAGGAGGGTTTAGCCTCCTTTGATGCTCCACACTTGATTAACTATCCTCCTCAAGCTTGATTATATGTTCACAAATACTGGAGGGAATTCCCCTAATATCCGCAATAGTCCACCTAATAGATCTTCGATAAGCCCGCAACACATCAAGAACCTTTTGAGTTTGTTCCTCACTCAATAAAGATGAGAGAATAACCAGTAATGTATTATCTGGGCCAACAAAAGTATACTTCAAATGAGAAGGAAGTAGCTTGAGCTCAAGTTTTGGAGGCTCAATAATCGAAGGCTTAGCCGGGGGATTTGTTCTGTTGTCAAGATCGAGAGATAGTTTCTTCGGTTCATAAGAGTATGAACCCCGGCCAATGAGTGAATTAATTATTTCAATATACCCCTGCATGTTATCAGCCTCAAAGTTCACCAAAATAGCCGAAAGTGTCTCATCAAAGTGCTCCTCTTCTAACTGATGCTCCACCGCATCGTCTATCACATCGAACGAATCAATAACCGAAATGCTCTCATAAGCACTAGGAAACTTTAACCCCTTGCTAGCTTGGAAGGTTACTTCTTTATCATTGACTCAGAATTTTATCTCATTCCTTTCCGAGTCCATTAGGGCTCTCCCGGTGGCAAGAAATGACCTTTTCAAGATAATTGGGACTTCTTTGTCAACCGCACAATCAAGGATGACAAAATCTGCCGGTAATAAGAATTTCCCTACTTTAACAAGGATATCATCAACAACCCCTACCAGTCTTTTGATGGTTCTATCGGCCATTTCGAGACGCATGCTCATTGGTCTAGGTGCTCCCAAACCAGCTTGCTTATATATGGCCAGTGGCATCAAATTAATATTAGCTCCATTGTCACATAAAGAACGAGCGAAATCATGATGACCGATGGTGCAAGGGATAGTGAAAGCCCCGGGATCTCCCTTCTTTTCAACCTTTGATGACGAAATAATAGAGCTCACACGGTGGGTGACTCCCATCGTATCATGCTTGATTGGCCTTTTCTTCGTCAACAAATCTTTCAAGTATTTAGCAAATCCTGGCATTTCTTGGAATGCATCTAGGAATGGGATATTCATTGACAACCCTTTCAATTAGTCGTAGAATCGTTGGCACTTGGCATCCTCCGTTCTTTTCATCAATCTTTGTAGGAACGGGGGAGGAGACTTATATGTTTGAGTCAAGGGTTTAATTGCCCCCGTGACCTTGTTTTTTTGAAAGCTCTCACCGGTAGCTTTTTCAACACTTGGCTCCTCGTCACCCTCTTGAACAATAGGGTGAACTTCTTTCTCTTTCTCAACAATAATAGGCACTGCAATTGGTGCCTCTATTTCTTCTTCAAGCTCTTCTTCAACAACCTCATCAATGATCGGCTCGACATTGATAGGTTCAACCACCTTCGGATTTACCGCGTTTAGGATCTTTCCGCTTCTAGTGGAAATAGCTTTGCATGAGGCAATGTTACACCTCCACTACCCCTTGGGTTCAGAACTGTGTTGCTAGGAAGGCCCCCTCTTTGCGGCGGATGTTGCTCACGAGAGAGATCTCGCATTTGTGACTCAAGTTTATGAATCGAAGTGGTGTGAGAGCCTACCACTTCGGTCAAATTTTCCATCTTCTTGTCACTCTTATGCTGGTTGTCCAATATCTTTTCAAGCATAGATTCCATCCGAGAGGTGCCTTGCTCATTGGAAGGGCCTTCTCGCCAATTTTGAGAGTTAGAAGTACGGCCCTTTGGTGGAACATAGGCATTGGAATTCCGATTACTATAATTGTTGTTGTTGTAATCCCTCCTGTCCGAACCACCATACTCATTTCGGCCATATTGATTGCTTGGTTGTTGGGGTCTCCATTGCTTTGGGTAACCCCCTTGAGAGTGATCAATATAATTAGCATCCTCACGTTGTGGCTGCCCCTCTAAATAAGCTTCTTCCGAGACTTGGTACATTCTTAGAGTATAGGGTGGCATCTCTTCGACAACATTCACACTTTTAGCTTTTTTCTCCGAAAGCCTCTTTGACAACAAATTCACGGTGTTTTTCAATTGAGCAAAAGCATGATCTCGCTCATGATTTTCTGTGGCCACCACGACAGTAGAGGGACTACTATATGACAGGACTTCACTATCACTCGAGTGCCAAACTTGATTGTGGGTGGTGAGCTTATCAAGCAAACGGGTGATAACGATAAATGACTTGTCCATGAAGCATCCTCCTGCAGCAGTATTGACAGCAATCTGATTCATTGTATCTAAGCCCTTGTAGAATTTTTCCATGAGAATAGCATCCGGAAATCCGTGAATAGGAGATTGAGCTAGATAATATTTGAAACGCTCCAATGCTGAATATAATTGTTCCCCCGGAAGTTGTTTGAACTCAAAGATTTTATCCCGAAGCTCAGCCTTTTTGCTTGGAGGGAACCATTTTTTAAAAAATGTATTGGCTAACTCGTTCCAAGTATGAATAGAATTGCTGGAGAGATTTTCATACCATTCCCTGGCTTGACCAGCCAAGGAATATTTAAAGACCCGTAATCGAAGTGCATCTAAAGAAAAAGCACCTTGGGATTGTTGAGAACACACCTGCAAGAAGTTCTTCAAATGTCGAAGTGGACAATCCTCTGAAGAATTTCGGAAATAACCTTCAAGTTTCAGAAATTGATAAATAGAACTATCAATTTTGAAAGTAGCATTTTCAGTTCTAGGAGGAACCACAGCAGAAGCATAGTCAGCTTCATTGATGAAATCCGCAAATATGTTTTCATCTTCATCCTCTTCTGGTGCAGGTTGGTTCACTTGGAGACCACCTTGGTTTCCTTGATTCCTATTATGTCTTCCAGCCATGTTCACCTGGTTCACCACAACAGCAAACAAGGTGTGATGGAATAGAAAAAGTTTTAAAGAAGAGTACACAACAATTAGTAATTTCTAAACCATATTCCCCGGCAACGGCGCCAAAATTTGATACGCTCAAATTACACCTATTAATGGCGTAAAGCGGACGTTGTCAAATATAGTAACCCAAACAAGGTTGGGGTCGAACCCACAGGGAATATGGAGAGAAAAGGATACTAATTGTTTGCGATACTAGTCTTTAAAGGCTTTAGTCCTATTCCGAATATTTTTAAAAGGAGATTTGGTTTGTATTTGCTATTTTGAACTGTTTGAAATTTGTTTGGATTTGGAGAACCAAAGTTGTGTCCCCGCAATGATTAGATGTTATGTTATGGGTGTCAATATGATATATTTCTAATGGGTCGCGGTTATGCATGCACTTAATCTCTAATACACTTCCTAATATTTTCCAATAGTTAGAAAGTATTTATTTTCATGATTTTCCCAAATGCAGAAAAGTTATAAATAAGGTTGATTAAATATGCCAAGTAGAACTCATCTTATTCCTAAGCGAGTTCATTAAACGAGGGTTGGCGCCCCGAGTCCTTGTTATATTATTTCAATTCACACCCTAGTTCATCTTTCCAAATAAACTAGGGTTTGTGCATAAACAAGTGTTTGCAACCACTTATAGAGCAGTGAATACGAGAAATAATAAAATACATCACAACCCATTATATATATATATATATATATATATATATATATATATATATATATATATACAATGTTAGATACCCATTACATAGCATCCATCATTTTGGGTCCACAACTTTGACTAACGAGACTACTCACACATTATGGTCTCAAAAGTAGTAAGCAATAAATGAGACATAAAGCTTACAAAGGTAATAAAGATGATGGAATATAGAATCTTGTTGTCTTCACTAAGCTCCAAAAGGGGAGTGTTCAATGCTCACCCACCAATGGGACTTTTTAGTTGAGTACAATAAAATCTGAATATCAAAGTAAAACCTAAAATGTTCTTTAAATAGGCTCCAAAAATGCACAGCAAAAAATGACAAAATTGCCCCCCCCCCCCCCCCCGATAGCAAGATCGACGGACCGTCGATAGTTCGACGATCCGTCGATTTCTTCTTCTTTTGTAACTTCAGCACTGTGTACCGTTCGACGGTGCCGTCGACCAGTTCGACTCTCCGTCGATCATTCTGTCTTTTTCTCCTCTGTTGAAAGATCCTTCTTGACGACATAAACGACGAAACGTCGATCAGTTCGACGCTTCGCCGATGCCTCCGTCCTTTGTCGTCTTCAACTTTGTCATCACTGGTAAATCAGGCATATTGACGGTTCAAATGACGGTTCGTCGATAGATCGACGGACCGTTGATCCTCATTTCTGGCAACTTTTTCTGTTGTTCTTTGCTTTCTGCTTTTGGGCCATTGTTTTCCTAAAACACAACAAAACATATTAACGAGAACCAGACTTACATGAAAACAACCAAGATTTATAGTAAAAAGACGTTGAATGTGCCACAAATCTGCGGCACATCAATGCTCACCCTGGAAAATTCAAGTTAATGCTGAAGCGACTAACAGCCACGTATACCCGAAGAAGATCCAACCTGATACTCTACATTCATAAAGGAATGCAGCAAGTGCAGGTCAGTACAAAACAATACTACTGGTAGGCATCATCTGCCGACTAAGCATAGCTAACACAATTCAGATAATAAGGCCAGATAGACAGATAAACCAACAAGTATAAACCAAACATAATCGAAGCCAAATATGAGTCATCGCCTAAGTAGAGCTTCTAATCCTAAATGTGCCAAGTCTCAATATATGAAGTCTGAATCCAACATCACTAGTACAATCACCAAAACATCTCAAAGCAAGCTACGGTGCAATGCAATACAATAATGTATGGATGCAATGCAATGCCATGTAAATGTTGTGTACACATATACTCTGTGACGGAAATATTGACATCTCGGTAGCACAATCCAGTGTGACTCACGAAGTCTAAGTGCCACCAGTCCCGAATCTTTGCCCAATAGACAGACGGGACCCCGGATCTTTGCCCATGGGGGGTTCTTACCGGCACCACTCTGGGGGACCTGCAAAGTCCATGTACTCACTCAATCAACGATCCGGAACTAACATCGGATATCGGCCTCTCACGCCACTCAACTAAAAACCGATCCCAGCTCATCACAGTGTTTCATCAAATATTATCAGTATCTCAGCAATATATCATGAAAATGAGAGTGCTTGCAATGCATGTATCCACAATAATAATCATGCTCACTATCACAAGTACCAACAATAGGTACGCCAACAATATATCCGAATCACAAGTACCAGCGATGGGTACACCAATAATATATCTGAATCACAAGTACCAACAGCGGGTATGCCAAGAGTATCATAATCAAGATGAAACAACATATGCCAATATGTACCAACAACACGTGGCATCAGGCCAACACAATAGAACAATAATTCACAACACAACGGAATGGCTAGTCCCAAACACACAACAGGGCCAAACTTAAGACAATATCCATCCCAACTTCATACCCGAAGTTTCACATGATTTCTCCGACAATATTATCTAAATATATGCTTCGCTGTGCGAAGTCTCACAAAGGTAAGTCATAACCTACCTGGATGGCCGAACAACAACACTAACAAATCACTCTATCACCTTCCCCTTCCGCCGAGCCTCAATATCAAAAAAATCTAGGGCTAATCGAATTCTATATTAGAAATCATGAAGAATGATACTCATATTACTATCATTCAATTTAGGTCAAATCTAACCCTAGAATTCGGGAAAATGGGCCCACAAAGTCAAAACGGGAAATTCGGAAGCACTAGGTAATCATAACCCAACCACTAATTGCTAAATTAACTCATAAATTTACCCAATTTTGAATTTGAAGCAAAACCCCCAATTTGGGTATAAACTCTAGCTCTTTGATCTCGAAATTCAATGCTAAAAATGAAAGATATATGATTAATAAGCTTAGATTCATCAAAAACTAGCATAAACCCCATCAATTTCACCACTTATAAGCTTAGAGAAATTGTTCATCAAAGCCCACTTTCACCTTCTATTATTAAGGAATTATTAAAGAAAATGAGGAATCTATGATGATAAGGATTAACGGAATAGAATGGGGATAGCAAGATTTACCTCCAAGAGTCTCCTTCAAATATTTCTAAGAACAGTTCCCCAAAGCTCTAATTTCGAAATGGAAATAAATGAGGGCCTAAAGGCTTTTAACACTTCATTAATTATACGCACTGCCCGTCACCCGCTTTGGCTACACTGGGACCGCCTAGCGGAGCCGCTTCAGCGGTCCCTCGACCGCTTCAACGGTCAAGCCTAAAATGCTTTGACCACTCCAGCGGCAGAATCACTGCTCCATCAGTACTGCTGCCGCGGTGCTGGTGCCGCCAAAGTGGGCACCAGACACAAGAAAAATTACCCAAGTTTCACAATTCAATTCGATTTTCTGACTAATTTTCGAGGCCATTTGCTCACATACCATACACATAGACACACACAAAAACACGTTACGAACGCGTTCGGCTCCTCGAAATTCCCAACGGAGGTCTCGTTAACCTAGTCAACCCTAGATGTTTTAATTCCAATATTCCAACCCAAGTCCCAAAATGCATCCGAGTGCATTGGGAACCGAACTAGAGATACATACAAGTTTTAAACGACCATCCAGACCTCTCGAAATTGATGGAATTCCGAAAAAGGTCTGTTTACCCAAAAGTCAACTTTGGGTCAACTCTTTTTCACTTTAAGCCGAATCCGGTCTAGACACCTCGGGAAGCGTGCCAACGGTCCCCTCAAATCAAAAATGGCGAAAAGATAATAACGACGAAACGGGTCGTTACATCAGATACCAATTGAACCATCGCTCTTTCTCGAGCGAATATGAGAAAAGAAGCTGAAAAATACTTGAATTAGTAAACAACTGGGGATATCGGCTTCGCATGTAGGACTCGGTCTCCCATGTAGTCCTCAACAGGATGGTGCTTCCATTGCACCTTCACAGAAGCAATCTCCTTCAACCTCAACTTTCGAACCTATCTATCCAAGATCGCGATCGGCTCCTCCTCATAAGTCAAATTCCCATTAAGTAATGTAGAATCGCAATGAACAATGTAACTACCGTCGGCATGGTACTCCGTCAGTAATAAAATTTGAAAAAATGGATGAACTCCCGCCAAGCCTGGCGGCAATGCTAACTCATAAGCCACATCATCCACATGAGCAACAATCTCAAATTGACCAATATACCTAGGGCACAACTTGCCCCTCTTACCAAACCTCATAATACCCTTCATGGGTGAAGCATTCAATAGAACCTGGTCATCAACAGTAAACTCCAAATCCCAGACCTTCCAGTCCTCATACATCTTTTGCTGACTCTGAGCTGCGAAAAGCATGGCCTAAATAACTCTCACTCTATCAAGGGACTCTCTCAACAGATCTGTACTCCAAGGTCGAGCCTCTAACCCATCAAACTAGCCAACCAGAGATCTACATCTCCTACCATACAAGGCCTCAAAAGGTGCTATACCAATACTCGAATGATAACTATTATTGTACGCAAACTCTACCAATGGTAAGTGCTGATCCCAATGACCACCAAAATCAATAACACACGCTCTCAACATGTTCTCGAGCACCTGAATGGTCTGCTCGGGCTGGCCATTGGACTGTGGATGAAAAGTTATATGGAGATCCAATCGGGTACCCAACTCTTCATGAAACGCACTCCAGAATCGGGAAGTGAAGATAGTCCCCCGATCAGACATCAAAGAAAAAGGAACCCTATGCAACCTCACACTAACCCAAATGTCCTAACTTCTCCGCGGTATAGGAAACCTGAACTGGAATAAAGTGAGACGACTTAGTCAACCGATCAACTATCACCCAAAATAGAGTCAAACTTACTCAGGGTCTTCGGAAGACCCACAACAAAATCCATAGTAATCCTCTCCAACTTCCACTAGGGAATGGGCATCCTCTGAAGCACACCACCGGGTCGCTGGTGCTCGTACTTTACCTGCTGACAATTACCACACTTAGCCACGAAATCAATTATACTCTGTTCATCCGACGCCACCAATAGTGCTGTCTCAAATCACGGTACGTCTTAGTCGCCCTCGAGTGAATGGAATACCGAGAGCTATGAGCCTCAGACAAGATCAACTGAATCAAATCACCAACATGAGAAATGCACACGCGCCCTTTAATCCTCAAAATTCCCTCAGAATCAATCACAACCTCCTTAGCCTCACCTCTCAAGGCTCTATCTCGAATCTTGCTTAACTGAGCATCCTCAAATTGATGAGTCCTGATCCGATCCAATAAAGACGTCCTCGCCTCTATACAAGTCAAAATCCTGCCTGGGGCTAAAATATCAAGGCGAATGAAACTGTTGGCCTAAATCTGAACCTCCATGGCCAACGGAAGCTCGGAAATGATCAATCTAGCTAAACTCCCCATACTCACTGCCTTGCGACTCAAGGCATCAACCACCACATTGGCTTTCCCGAGATAGTATAGAATAGAGATGTCATAGTCCTTCAGGAGCTCCATCCATCGGCACTGCCTGGAATTAAGATCTCTCTGAGTAAACACATGCTGAAGACTACGGTGATCGGTGAAAACCTGACAATGGACACTATACAAATAATGCCTCCAAATCTTCAACGCGAAGGCCACGGCCAATAACTCCAAATCATGGGTAGGGTAATTCTTCTCATGAATATTCAACTGACGGGATGCATAAGCTATCATTCTACCCTCTGCATCAACACAGCACCCAAACCCACACAGGAGGCATCATAATAGACCTCAAAATCCCTACCCTCCACGGGTAATGCTAAGATCGGGGTGGTCGTCAAAAGAAGCTCAAGCTTTTGAAAGCTCTCCTCACAATCATCTGACCACTGGAACGGAACCTCCTTCTGAGTCAATCTGGTCAAGAACAAAGCAATAGCAGCAAAACCCTTCGTGAAGTGACGGTAATAGCTGGCCAAACCCACAAAAGTACGAATATCAGTAACAGTAGTGGGCCTCGCCCAACCCTCACAGCCTCAATCTTCTGTGGGTCAACCATAATCCCATCCTTACACACAACATGGCCCAAGAATGCTACAGACTTTAACCAGAACTCACACTTAGAAAACTTAGCAAACAGACTATGCTTTTTAAACAACCCAAGAACAGAACGAAGATTTCTTTCATGCTCCTCTCTACTCTTGGAATAGACCAAGATATCATTAATGAACAAAATCATAAAGGAATCAAGGAATGTCCTAAAGATGCCATTCATCAAAGTTATAAATGTAGCCATGGCATTGGTACGCCCAAAAGACATCACTAGAAACTCATAATGGCCATTTCTCGTCCGAAAGGCTGTCTTCGGAATATCCTCCATCCTGATCTTCAACTGGTGATAGCCAGAATGCAAAACAATCTTCAATCCCACCATTCTTCTTCACAAATAACACAGGAGCACCCCAAGAGGAGATGCTCGGTCTAATGAACCCCTTGCTCAACAAATCCTGTAACTGCTCCTTAAGCTCTCTTAACTCAGTTGGTGCCATCCGATATGGAGGAATAGAAATAGGCCGAGCGCCTGGATCCAAGTCAATATAGAAATCAATGTCATGATTGGGTGGCATACCCGGCAGATCCGATAGGAATACCTCCGCGAACTCGCTTACTATAGGAATAGACTCAAGGGGTGGAGATGCAACAGTAGTATCACGAACATGAGCCAAATAGGCTAAAGACCCCTTACTTACTAACTTCTTTGCCTGAAGGAAGGAAATGATCTTCTTCAGAGCGGGACTAGGGGTGTCCCTCCACTCAAGCCTAGGAATGCCCGGCATGGCTAAAGTAAATTGCCTTGGCGTGACAGTCCAAGATCGCGTGATAAGGAGAAAGCTAGGACATCCCTAGAATAATATCAAAGTCAATCATATCGAGAATCATCAAATCTATCCAAGTGTCATACCACATAAAAGTAACCAAACAAGACCGGTAAACTCGATCAACTATCACAGAATCTCCGACCGGAGTAGACACATAAACCGGTATATCCATGCTATCACAAGGCATATCACAACCAACTGTATGAAATGCAGATACATACGAATAGGTGGATTCAGGATCAAATAACACAGATGCTGCTCTATGATGAACAGAAATGGTAACTGAAATCACAGCATCTGACACCTCTGACTCGGGCCAACCCGAAAGTGAGTAACAATGGGCTCCACCACGCCCAGTCTGAGATCCACCTCTCGCACTCTGAGAGCCACCTCCAGCTGGCTGGGAACCATCTCTAGAACTATGAGAAGAACTGCGGCCTAACTGAGCACCACCCCTCTGAAAAGTCCCACCTTAACCACCAGATAATATAGGAGTCATCGGCAGCTGATAATCCCGCCTGGGTCGGGGACACTCCTAGCAACATGCCCAACATCGCCACAAGAAAAATAGGTAATATGAGATGAATGCTGATACACAGAAGACCCGGATGAAGCATCCTTGTCCACTGGTCTGTAGAAGGAACTCTCAGGGGCTCTCTACCTAGGTGGCTCACTGGGGGAAACTTGTAACACTGAATGCACAGGACGATCGGAATATTGCTGATGCAGCCTCGAAAACTGATCGGTGCCCCTCGAACTAGAACCCCCATAACTACCAGTCTAACGTGGCCTCTTCTCACCACCACCAAAAGCATAGGCCTTAGCGCCCCCAACCATAGAAGCATACTCAATAATGGACTGGAAGGAAGCCCCCATAGACTCCATCTGAAGACAAGGAATATGTAGAGAGCCCACTAGTCCCCCAACAAAATGCCTGATCTTATCGGCCTCAGTTGGGATCAACAGAGTAGAATAATGGGCTAGATATAGGAAACGGGTCACGTAGGACTCCAAAGACATGCCCCTCTGCTCAAGGTATAGAAACTCCTCCCTACGCATCTCTCTCAAAGACCGAGGCACATACTTCTCAAGGAAGGCTTGGTATAAGTGAGTCCAAGTCAGGGAAGGGGAACCCTAAGTTCGGCACGCCACAAAATACCTCCACTACGTCTTCGCGTTGCTGCGAAACTGGTAAGACACATAATCCACCCCGTGGGTCTCCACTATCCCTATACGGTGCAGCAACTCATGCTTATCAAGAATAAACTCATAAGCATCCTCAGAAGAAGTACCAGAGAACCTGAGCGGCTCTAGCTTTCTTAATCTCCCAACAAGGTCCTGACTGGACACATTCTTAACAACGCCCTCCATGGGCCTCAAATCATCACCAGGAGTGGGTATGGCATTAATGCGATGAGCCATAGCTGCAGCGGGATGTGCTGCCTGCGTAGGTCCCTGCTCAGGGGTCTGCGCCCTAAACCGAGTTTATGAACCCATGTGGGGAGTAGTAACATTGGCTGCCGCCTGCTGGGCATCAAGATGAAGCAATACTCTGGCTATAGTATCATGCATGGCCTGATCAGAAACCTTCGATTTTCTCTATGTTGGAGCCACATCCTCGGGCTTAGGAGTCAGAGATCTCTCTCGGCGCTATCCTACCGCAGGAGCCCTGCCCCTAGCTAGGGCAGCCCAGCATCCTCTGCCGCGCCCTCTGGCTCTCACTCGCCCTCTGGTGCCAGCAGTAGTTGCGGTCTCTGGCACATGACCTCGGGTTATATTAGCTCGAGTCCTTACCATATGTGAGAGAAGAGATAAGACTCAGATACCAATTTGATCTTTCCAGAAACCAATTAAAATAAAGTAGCACGAAAGAAAAAAAGAAAGTGAGATTTCATAAATGTCCTATAGCCTCTCGCAGATAAGTACGGAGCTCAACGTACCGATCCACAAGACTCTACTAGACACGCTTATGTATTATAGATCGGGTAACCTAGGGCCCTGATACTGTCACGACCCAACCCCGTGTTAGATACCTGTTAGATATAGACGGACTGAATTTAAGAACTGTATGGAACTTATGAAAGAAACTATGGATTCATAGCATCGCATATCATAAACCTGTCCCCTGAGGAGTCACAGCTAACCAAAACAGAATATGATACGCAAGCCAACAAGGCTGCCACTATATCTCAATATAACACGCAAGCCGATAAGGTTGCCATTACATATGAATACAATACGCAAGCCGACAAGGCTGCCACTACATATCAATACAATACGCAAGCCGACAAGGCTGCCACTACATATCAATACAATACGCAAGCCGATAAGGCTGCCACTACAAGCTGGAATATCCATAGCAAACCATATAGACACGGTTAAACAAAATCCATATACAACCCACACACATGTCTACGGACCTCTAAGAGTATCGATAGTGAAATATGATGGGACAGGGCCCCGCCGTACCCCTGGATAAACATATATATATACATCAAAAGATCTGTACCAAAAGTCTAGGCTCCGGAACAATAGAGCTCTCCAAGACAGCTGAGTAGAATTCCTAAGCTGGAGGATCACCAAATCGAGTTTCTGTACCTGCGGGCATGAAACGCAGCCCCCCGAAGAAAGGGGGTCAGTACGATATATGTACTGAGTATATAAAGCATGGAATACAATAAAGAGGATCATAACTGAAATATAGATTATAGGGAACAAGTATGACGTTCAAATACCAATACACTTGCCTTATGAAATGTAAATCATGCATATCAATATCATATATCATACCTAGCCCATTATGGGACTCGGTGAATAAAGTCATCACATACCATCCTTGGCGCCATAATCACACCATCATATCATCATATCACCATATCATATATATATATATATATATATATATATATATATATATATATATATATATATAGTACCCGGCCCTCTAGTGAGGGACTCGGTGAGCAATGCAGTGACACTGTGCAGGAGAACATACCCGGCCCGGGACTCGGTGAAAGATATAATAACAGTATGCACGAGCAGAGTAGTGAGTAACCATATGCAAATCAAATCATCATCTTAGACTCAATAGAATAGGTAGAATGAACTAACACTTGAGTATCAACGGAGATAGTCATATCAAGTATCCCTCGAACGTCATTATGAATTATGTCAAAAGTGTCACACCCTGCTTCCCCTAGAGTGTGATGGGCACCCGACCCCATATCCGGAGCCGAGCGAACCCACAGACTTTCATTCGTACAAAATCTTTCCGGACTCTTAAACTTCATAAAACACAATACATAGCAAATCTTACAGAAAATACACATATATTTTTTTTTCTTAGCTTTCAAATCAAAAGGGGTCTGTAAATCCCACAGACGTCATAGCATAACACAGAACGACACATTGGCTGTTGGAGCCACTTACTAAACTGACAGACCACACCCACGACTCTTTCTGCAAAGTCTCTAACATCATACAGAATCCATAACGTATATGCTATGTCAAACCCTGACTCGGCAGTCCTCCAGGAGCAATTGGAGTTCGCCAGCACTGAAATAGCTTTTATAATGTCTTCATCTCGTCTGGGAGTACCTGCGCGGCATGAAACGCAGCCCCCGAAGAACAGGGGGTCAGTACGGATATGTACTGAGTATGTAAGGCATAAGTACAGAAAACGAAACCATGACTAATATAGACAGAACAACATACAAAAACTTATTCAGAAATATCAAACGCTTATCATTTTTCTTTTCCAGACACGAATCATACTTACTCATCTCGTATACCAGACAGATTACAGAACGTACAAATTGCTTGAATGACATCACATAGCAGACGGAATACAAAATGTACGGAAGGTCAGAATACTTACTTTCCCACATAAGTCATGCATATCAGAATCGGATATCGTATCACATCCGCGGCAACCCCGGGGACAAATAACACGCCGGGACAAGCGCCATATCATACAGACGATAACCTCGGGGACAAATAGCACGCTGAGGGACGGTCACATCATATCATATGCATGGTGGCCTCGGGGACAGATAACACGCCGAGGAACCTATGAACAGTGCCAATGAATGCGCACGGTAGCATAGGAACGTGGCTGCCACTCCTGCCTTTGGCGCCACAGCACATCTAACTTCTAGAAGTTTTTCTCCGATCTCCGTCACACATCACACATAACCACGGTACCCGGGGGCGGACAGATAACACAGCACCCCGAGCCCGGACACATCATACTTCGTAACATAACCTCGGTAACCGGGGACGGACATATAACACAGTACCCCGAAACCGGACACATCATACTTCGGAATTCATATATGGAACCCGTCCCCCAACAGAGGACCCGGCGAACCATCCGCACGATACATACCGGCCCGGGACTCGGCGAAGGAAGTCATAACATATGCACGAGCAGAGTCGTGAAGAATCAAATGCGCATAACTCAAGCTCAATAAGTTAATCAAACGTATTCTCAGAATGTCCATACAGATCACTTATTACAGATTACTTATAGATTATTCAAACATATTCTCGGAATATCCATAACAGATTACTTATTACCGAATACTTTATGTCAAATTACTTTTAAAAGACTATTTCTATCAAAGTACTTATCGCTTTTACTCAATCAGAATACGTGTTCCAAATTGCTTGCATCGGATTACCCATAACCGACTACTTAGGTCCGAATACATATATCAAAAGGGTTATGACGGAATGCTTATAGACATGTGGGGGTCCAGAACGAGTTTCGGGTCAATCGGAGCTAGTATACAAAAGTTACGAGCGTTCGAAGTACAGAACGCTCTATAATCATTTCAGAAGCTTTTCTTGGAAAACCAAAGCTGTAATTAGGTTAACTGCCTTTTAGACATGATTGTGGATCAAACCAAATAGAACTCTTGGAATCATACGTACGTCGGAACACTTAAGTCAGAATAAATATATCAAAAGGGTTATGCCAGGATACTTAATTCCACATATTTATATCGGAATGTTCAGATCAGAGTACCTACTTGTATCGGAATTTCTCATATCGGAACACTTATGCCAAATACTTACGTCAGAACATTTGTGTTGGCATGATTAGCCCAGAAGGTTTACATCAAAATACTTAGATCACGATTCGCCTATCAGGCTCATTTGACACTTAAGTTAGGGAAAACATACAGATCACAGACAGACTCAGAATTTCAGAATGGAGTAACCTCAAGATACATATCATATCATATCCTACATGGCTCTAGGGCATGCCAAGGAAAGAAAGGTAAGCCTCACATACCTGAGTGACGACCAACTAGTTGCGCTTACGCATCCAACTTGTTTGCTTACATGCAAGAGAGTTTATCCATCTTGTCAATCTACGTCCAAAAGGATTCATTCATTCGTTAGACTCGTTGTCACATACTTGCCTTAACCTTTCAAACACGTTTACTTATGTTCTGCCGGAATTTCGGCAGCATCTCCCCTGTAAATCTACCAACCCCGAGAATAAGGCTCGACCCCAAATCAACAACAACCCAACCAACAAGCAAACTATAGCATCATTAATCAATTCAAGAATACGTTTTAACATTAAGCGCTCTTTTTACATAATCCAACAACGTTCGCAATATTTCAACTAATATCAACGTTTATACATCCGATTACTAATCCAAGACCATTCAATCAATATTCAATAATGCTTTAAACAATTCACACAATTCTCCAAACAATCCAATAACGCACCATAGAACCCGAAATCTTCCAACTTCCATAGGAGCCATCACAACACATTTCTTTCTTCAAAGTTCACAAACTACACCAACAAACCATACATTAACAACATTATTATCATAATTACAAGAAACTACACTTGATTCAAATTAGCTTCCAAAACAGCCCACAACAATTACGACACCAACTAGGATCATTAAACTCTCATTTACATCACATAACCCACAACACAATAACCCAAACATACTAAATAAATTAGTTCATTCTTAGACATGCAAAGCAGTCCATTTTCGGCCAGCCCCTTCAACACACAAATTCCATGATTTTTCATTCATTCCACACTCCACAACATATACAACAATCAAATAACATTGAATAAAATTTGTTCATCATGTTTACACCAAGGAGACATACACACGGCCTCAACTTCCAACACACAACATCCTTATTTTCATGAGTTTTACCTATTCCAACACATAACAACATGTTTCAACATCCATAAAACACACAAGAAAGGATTGAATCTTACCTTCTCCACCCTATTCTTCCACATGGCTAGAAGTGTTTCCTTGCAAGATAAATGGTTTTCTCATTCTAACAACTACTCCATATGATAAAGGACCTTCCAATTGGTATGAAAGCTTGAAGAAAACAATTTTCCATGAACAATTTATGGGGCTGGTTCGGCCAGCCCCTATTTCGTTTCCATCTTTTTTTTTTTTTTTTGTTCTTTGTTTTCTTTCCTTTCTTTCTAATTCTCCAACTTTTAAATAAAAGATGAACAAGTCATCTTCTCATATTTGCACCCTAGTCCCTCAATTATGGTCACATGCCCCCTTTCTTTCTCTTCTAGACTTTTCTTCCAATTTCTTGATTTTTCTTGAATTGTTTTACTTGGTCAAAGAAGACCAAGTGTCTTCTCCCTTTTTTTTTTTTTTTTTGCCTTATTTGGTCAAAGAAGACCAAATATTTTTCCATGGTACACTTTAGCCCCTCACTTAATATGAAATAGCCACATGCTTCTTTCTTTATTTCCTAGAGAATTCTTCCATTTTCTTGAATACTTGTGAAATTACCATTTTACCCCTAGCCTTCCACATTATTTCCATTGACCACTTTGCGAATTCCCATTTTTATCCTTAACCTTTCTCAATATTTCCATGCAATAATATTCATAAATAATATTCATAACCAATTCGTGCATTAAAATAATTTTCAAAAATGGTCTCGCCCTTGACTTTCCACGACGACTCCGGAATTTCCAATCGTACAAGATACGGGCTATAACATCCTCCCCCCCTTTAGAACATTCGTCCTCGAATGTTCAACTGACCTTATGGGGTTGTATAATACTTTGGGAGGGTCCGTCCTATAGACGCTCTTTCCTCTTTATGCCCGTTCTTCATCCTTTATCTCATTCTCCTTTAAGGGATTCCTTATACGTCAACAGTTCATTTCTTCGTCTCGGTGCACGACATAGCGAAATTTCTTCCATAAGTCTTCCTTTTACTTCCAGTCGACGACATCATTCTCGTCAGCATTCTCATGTCTTGCCATCCACCATTGATCCTTTCGCACACTTAGTTCGCTTACTTACTTGGAAATTTCCTTAACCGTGCTCTTGCATCACGTTCCTTATCGTGGCCGTTATTCCTTTGGCTCTACTTATTCAGATCGGTCTTCAACCCTTACACACTTTTCCTTTGTTCATGCTGCCACACTTGTTCTTTTTACGTACCTATACTTGCAATTTCACCTCAGATAATTCCGTGTGCTTCCAGTTATTCCCCTTTTTGGAAGTCTTGCCCATTCATGTTTCTTATCTTTCGCTCCTTTCGGAGATTTAATCTCTTTATTTCCCACCTGCATACTCACTTTCTTCTTCAAACATCATAGTGCTCAGACTGTTCCGTCCTTAACCTGTAGCGAAGGTGGCAACTCATCTCATAGTACTTGCACCATTTGTTCCCTTACTACTGGTCAGGTTTCTGATGCCTTCTTTCTGCCATAGCATAGATCGTTAGGGCACACGTGTCCACTGACACCTTCACACATGAGAGATTACACACGTTCATACACACATACACACATAATCAATACCACTAATCCACCATACACTTCTAGACGCTATTTAAGCCTATCCGAATTCCCGAGCTATGAGGTACTCTTGTCCCTTCACCGGGCTAATCTGTCCCGTTCTACGCATCTTATTAAGGTTTCCAGTCATCCTACATACTATAGTTTTCACTCAGAATATTCTGGATTTCCATTTGCCTTTTATATCAAAATATGTAGAATTTCTTGAAGACTTCCCAGGGGGTCTCCCATCCCAGGATTGCTCCCACCTGAGCACGCTTAATTTTGAAACTTGGCTGGAATCCAATGCCTTAATGCCGATATTTTCGCGTCGACTTCCGCGCGTGACCTTTACTACATAATTTGAGGCTAATCGAGGTCTTACAGATCCCGGGACACCCTCGTAACATGTCTTTTCCTTCACAATTACCATTTTACCCTTTTTGGGCCTTAGAGCTCATCTTTCGCTTCCGCGTATAATTACTTTTCATCTTAGGTTCCCAGATTCCTGATAGCAACCGATGCTTCTTCGTTTCCCTTACTTCATAATTGTCCGGATATCCGTCCGTTCGAATTTCTTACTCACCGCTTTTACATAATAATCTGTAGCGAAATTAGTTGTCAACTTTCTGAATCCTTCATCCGACCTTGTTTTCCTTGTACAGAACAAATATCAGTAACGACTTACAGAACATACGGCTACATCACATTCTGGCCATCCGGAACTGCCAATTCCAGGTAACAGGGCAAATACGTCAATACTGCCCCCGGTGACCTTCCATATCTCCACTTACCTTTTGTGTCGTATGTGAGGCCCATATAAGAGATCTCATTTCCCATAGTTTGGCTCTATCGCACGATCTGAGACAGAAAGATGGTCAACAATTCCTAAATGCCCTGTAGTCTCCTGTTTATACATGTGGCCGGCAACACACCATAAACAGGACTCTACTAGACACGACTTTGCAGACAACCCACGGATAGACCTTGCTCTGATACCACTCTGTCACACCCTGCTTCCCCTAGGGTGTGACAAAAAGGAACTTCAGGAATCATAGACACGTATCGAGACAATATGAAATAACTTATGGAAATCAAGAACATTAAACACCCTAGTGTCTCTAAGAATAGGAGCTTATACATTCGTCGTTTGTTCATTTCATGTAAATCATGCCAAAAAGAAAGAAGGGTTAGCCTTACATACCTTTAACGCTTATCCGTGATACAATACGTATACGCTGCCCGAAGTGTCTCAACCTATATTAAAACGTCAAGACTATGGTTAAGCTACGGAAAGGCATAAAACGTACTTCATCGTTAGTAGCTTATTTCTAGTCAATTGGGCAGCACTTCCCCTATATCGCTCAATTCCCTCTCATTTAAGCCAACTATACAACAACCAACATAGCATCAACCAAGGCACGTCTAAGTTATCGTATCAAGAATTAGTTAAAACAAGACCCAAGGACATCCAAACAGCCCACACCATTCCAACATTCAATAATCGCCACCATAACGACTACGACATATTCAAGTTATTCTTAATAATCTATAGCCATAACACTTCATCGAAACGTTCTTATAACAGCCCAACAATTACAACAACACAATGCATAATCTTAACTACACTTAATCCTCCAATTCAACAAGAACAACAACACGCCCAAAACAGCCTCTAATTACTCAAGTTCTTAAAACATCCCACTAAATAAATATAACTTCAACTTTAACCATCAAATTCCTTTACTTTCATCATTTAATCCATGACAACAACAACAACAATACTAATTAAAATTAACCCATCATTTCTAAATTAAAACAGCCCCCCACGGCCCAAACAAAACCTCAACATCAACATACCATTTCTTACATCCAATTTCACATCTACCAATTTATGCAAAGTCCAAACCACCTCTAAAACATGCAAGCGGGAATTAAATCTTACCTTAACAAGCTTGGCTCCTTAACGTTGCTAAAATTTGTAGCTTCAAATAACAAACGTTCTTGCTGCCCCCAATGGATTAATTCACGTTATTAATCACCTTGAAATGTGTAGAACACCTTAAAACTAACTTTTATTAACAAAAACTTGGACTCCCTCAAGATCAGCCATGGCCGTGAGTTGCCATGGCTGTTGTAATCTTTATTTTTTTTCCCTCTAATTGGACTTGAAATTCATTAACTCAATTGTGTAGAAGGTGGGGGAGGAGCTGGCCGTGAGCTTCACTAGGTGGCTGCCATGGCTGGTCGTGACTCTCTCTAGCTCACTTTGTGAAGATGACATGCTTCTCTCTCCTATTTCACTTTGTGAATGAATAATGGTATCACTTAGTCATCAAATTGGATTATATATGCTGCCTATGAAGTGGAAAAGTGTCCCACTATGGCATGGACCAATCAGATTTGGCCATGCTATAGTGGGGTCTATTTAGCACTACTTAGGCTTAATTAATCTTAATTAATTACTAATCCCCACTTAATAATTTAATCATGGTTAATTAATCCCTAATCTCTACTAGTATTTCTACACCAATTGAAATTTATAAGCAAGTCGTGCACTTATTAAAAATCGGGGATTAAAAGTCCTCATCTCAAAACCCCACAATTTATCTTGTCCTTGAACGTATATCGATTAGCTTACGAGTAATTCAATGTATAAAAATACGGGGTATAACAAATACCAACTTTTCACGACCCATTTTTACATAAGCCGTGGGGGCATTTACCTTTTCCACCTCGGTAAGCGAACCCTTAACCCAAATATAAATAAAGACATAAATACCTCCACGGTCTAGTCTGAGTAATATAAGAGCATCTAAAAGGAAAATAATAAAAGTATGGAATAATAATACATAAAGTGTCTATGTCTCTGAATAGAAATAGGATATAATGATATAGAAGTCTTCATGGCAGCGAACGTCCATGGTCATCCTAGAAACTCGAAGATAATGATGAAGCGACTATCAGCCACGTATACCGGAAGCAGATCCAACCTGATACTCTGCATTCATAAAGGAATGAAGAAAGTGCAAGTCAGTACAAAACAACAGTACCGGTAGGCATCATCGGTTGACGAAGCATAGCTAACACAATTCAAATAATAAAGCCAGATAGACAGATAAACCAATAAGTATAAATCAAACATAATCGAAGCCAAATATGCGTTATCGCCTAAGTAGAGCTTCTAATCCCAAATGTGCCAAGTCTCAATATATCGAGTCTGAATCCAACATCACAAGTACAATCACCAAAGCATCTCAAAGTAAGCGACGGTGCAATGCAATGCAATAATGTATGGATGCAATGCAATGCCAGGCAAATGTTGTGTACACATGTACTCCAGACAGAAATATCGACATCTCGGTAGCACAACCCAGTGTGACTCGAGAAGTCTAAGTGCAACCCATCTCGGATCTTTGCCCAACAGACAGATCGGACCCCGGATCTTTGCCCACGGGGGGTTCTCACCGGCACCACTCTGGGGGACCTGCAGAGTCCATTCACTCACTCAATCAATGCTTCCAGAACTAACATCGGATGTCGGCCTCTCACGTCACTCAAGTAAAAATCGATCCCAACTCATCAAATTGTTTCATCAAGTATCATCAGTATCTCAACAATATATCATGGAAATGAAAGTGCATACAATGCATGTAACCACAGCAATAACCATGCTCAATATCACAAGTACCAACAATGGGTACGCCAACAATATATCTGAATCATAAGTACCAACAGTGGGTATTCCAACAATATATCTGAATCACAAATACCAACAGTATCATAATCAAGATGGAATAACATATGTCAATATCTACTAATAACACGTGGCATCAATCCAACACGATAGAATAATCAATCACAACACAACGGAATGGCTAGTCACAAATACACAACAAGGCCCAACCAAAGACAATATCCATCCCAACTTCATACCTGAAGGTTCACATGCTTTCTCCAATGATATAAACTAAATATATGCTTCGCTATGCGAAGTCTCACAAGGGTAAGCCATAACCTACCTGGATGGCCGAACAGCAACACCAACACATCACTCTATCACCTTCCTCTTTTCGCCAAGCCTCAATATCGGAAAAAGTCTAGGCGTAATAGAATTCTATATTAGAAATCATGAAGAACGATACTAAGATTGCCATCATTCAATTTAGGTCAAATCTAACCCTAGAATTTGGGGAAACGGGCCCACAAGGTCAAAACGAGAAATTCGGAAGAAAAATATCAAATTAAGCACTAGGTGATCATAACCCAATCACTAATTGCTAAATTAACTCATAGATATACCCACTTTCAAATTTGAAGCAAAACTCCAATTTTGGTATAAACCCTAACTCCTTGATTTCGAAATTCAACGCTAAAAATGGAAGATATATGATTAATAAGACTAGAGAAAAAAAAAACTAGCATAAACCCCATCAATTTCACCACTTATAAGCTTAGAGAAAATGTTCATCAAAACCCACTTTCACCTTCCCTTACTAAGGGATTATCAACGGAAAGGGGGAATCTATGATGATAAGGATTAATGGAATAGAAGAGGGATAGCAAGATTTACCTCCAAGAGTCTCCTCAAAATATCTCCAAGAATAGTTCCCCAAAGCTCTAATTTCAAAATGGAAATAAATGAGGGCCTAAAGGCTTTTAACACTTTATTAATTATACACACTGCCCATCACCCGCTTTGGCGACACTAGGACCGCCCCAGCGGAGCCGCTTCAGCCGGTCCCTCGACGGCTTCAGCGGTCAAGCCTAAAATGCTCTGACCGCTCCAGCGGCAGGGTCACCGCTCCATCGGTACAGCTGTCGTGTTGCTGGTATCGCCAAAGAGGGCACAAGACACCAGAAAACTCACCCAAGTTTCCCAATTCAATCGGATTTTTTGACTAATGTCCGAGGCCATATACTCGCAGACCATACACATAGACACACATAAAACACGCTACAATCGCGTTCGTCGCCTCAAAATTTCAAACGGAGGTCTCGTTGATCGAGTCAACCCTCGATGCCTTAATTCCAATTTCCCAACCCAAGTCCCAAAATGCATCGGAGTGCATTGGGAACCAAACCAAAGATACATACAAGTTCTAAACAACCATCCGGACCTCTCGGAATTGACGGAATTCCAAAATAGATCCGTTTACTCAAAAGTTAACTTTGGGTCAACGCTTTTACACTTTAAGCCTATATTTCACAAAAGTTACCTGAATTTGGTCTAGACACCTTGGGAAGCATGCAAACGGTTCCCTCGGGTCAAAAATGAGCTAATCAATGCTCGGGAAAGGGCGAAAATGCCGAAAAGACTATAACGACCAAACGGGTCGTTACAGGCCAAAAATAAAATAAAATTAACCCTCTATTCAAATTAATGACACGACTATTTGTGTAAAGGGAATCAATTTTCAAATATAGACTTAATTGACTTAAACTATGAAATTATCCTATTTCAATTATGGCCCCTCATTGACTAATTCAATTGATTATTTCAATTGTGGCCACAATTACTCATAATAAACCAATTGCAAAATCAAGACAATATTTAAATCTTATTAATGCAAAAATTAAAGTTTGAGGGGTAAAATGATTATTTATTCCAATTAATCAGTTTACTTGAATTAAATGGAGTAAAATACTTGCCAATTTGGGCAATTAATTAAACAAGATAATTGTTATAAATTGCCTTTAATTTTAGAAAATACTCTAATTATTGCAATAATACGAAAATTAATTTCCAAATGATTTATAATATTATAGAAATTATTGTACCAAATAGGATGGTAAAATATTAGTTAAAAATTTTTATAAGAGCATTTTGACTTCTAAAATACGTGTTTTACTCCGTTTAATCTCCAAGGACTTTGGGTAATTAAAATAAATTACGGGAGGTCAAAAATTAGGTGTCAACACAGCGGAGATTGTATGTAAAGGGTTGATATGAAAGTCATCTCTGGGTTGTGTGCGGAGCGGCTAGTATTGTGAAAGTCATCTCTGAGTTGTGTGCAGAGTGACTGGTACATGGACTTCGCGAGTCCCCATGCATCAAGACTATCAAGACATGGAGGTTTTCCGTCTGTAGCCTGTGTTTACGATGACAAACTGTTGGCCAGTGTAATACATCGCATTGCATATGCACTCATTTACTTCATTCATCCATATCATTGATTCTGCTATGGCACTTATATCATGTGTATTGTTCCTGATCTTGGATTGTGGTGTAATTTTTACTTAACTTCTTGCATGTTTCGATTTCTTTCTTCGTATACATGTTAACTAATTATTTTTGGCTTATGATACCTACTGGTACATGGTGTTTGTACTGATACTACCTTGTTATACTCTTTTCTGAGTGCAGAGTTCGTAGGAGGTTCCTCTTCCGCACCTCATGAGTGATCCCAAGGCTCAGTTTTGTAGTTTCTAGGTGAGCCCTTGATGGATGCCGCAGCCCGGAGATTCTTCTATCTTTACTTGACTTTTTTTGAGTTCTGAGAAGGTATTTATATGTCAGACTTCTAGTCTTCAGACTTATAGTATTTAGTGGCTCTTGTACTGATTTAGACTAGATTCCGGGGATGTTTTATTAGTATTACACACTTAGTAATTAATTTATATTTTGAGACTCCTTACATCTTTCTATTTACTTTTCATATTTTTGAAATGAATGTTGAACAAGGGAAGGCTTCGGCCACCGAAGGGGTTAGTGTAGGTGCCCGCTCGATCCACTAGGTTGATCGTGACACCGAACCACCACTGGTTGCTTCTTAAGGTGGCTAAGGTTGAAAAAAATTCTTTAAAGAATCCTGATCTGGATCGAACCCTTTGTCCACCTTCCTAAGGAGGTTCCCCGTGGGAGCCCCTAGCAAGTCGTCTTCCATGCGGATCTTTTTTTCATACCTGTTATGGACATCCTCCCATGTAGTAGCTTGAAATTCCAAGAGACTCTCTTTGAGCTTATGGGATGCTTTTGAACTTAAGGGGTTTAAGCCCTTAGTGAAAGCCTCGACAACCCACGCATTCGGTACCCCCGACAGGAGCATGTGTTCTCTCTGGAACCGGGTGACAAAGTCCTAAAGACGTTCTGACTCCCCTTGTGCGATGCGAAAGATGTCTGCCTTCCAGGTTTTTTCTTCTCTTACCTCCAAAGAGTACCACATTAGAGTCCCCTATGCGAGGGTCTCACCAAACTTTTTGATCAATACTAATTCAATTTCCTTTTCCTTCAAGTCATTCAATTTAACCGCCATAGTGTACGCCAAGATATGTTCTTGCAGGTATGTAGTCCCGTCATATTTGAGAATGTCAGGCATCTTGAGTCTCTTCGGGATCAACTCCGGAGCGGCCTCAAGCTTATATGCTCGCTGGACGTATCTTTTTGCGTCTAGGCCTTCTAGTGATCTCTCTCATGAACCGTATGATCTGTGCTTGGAATGGATCCTCCGGGACAGACTCACTGCCCGATACCTCTCCGTTCATTCCCACTATTTGTCTGCTGCCGGTGGCCGTATTACCATCGTTTGGAGTCTGAGGCATTGCGCCGGGAGCTACAACCCTATCCTGAGAAATGGAAACGAGAGAAGAGATGACTTGCCTGAACTGTTCCATTTCCATCCTTATGGTGTGGCCCTGCTTCCTAAGGATCTGCATCTACTCCTCAAGAATTTCATCGGTGGGAGTTTCTTCTTCGGTGTCGTGGCGTTCTTGCCTCCCTCATGTCTATGTTGCCTCGTTGGTGTTCTAAGGCTGCAGATCTATTGCAGGATCTCAGAGGGGTAGACCGTCCGGTCCAAGTTGATCGTTGTTCGTGGTCTTTCAAGTGTTGGTGTTGTTGTTTGCTACTGTCATACCTGTGACTAACACTGAGGCAAAAATGGAATTCACGAAGAGTTAATAAAACAAGCAAAGGTAACTGTGGCTACCACAACTATACTAACCCCATGGTGGGCGCCAAACTGTTTACCCGGAAAACGATTCAATTGAATTTGTGTTCGTGGTCAAGGACACGTGGTTCAAAATGACCAGTAAAGTAATGTGATATGCAATAAGGATTAATCTAAATGAAATATAATCAAAGTAGGCTTAATAATAGCATGAGCCTCGGTGAAGCCTGGTGCTTATTCTTCCGGCCAAGCTTGTTATCAGAATCGAAATAAAGTAAAGAAGAACTTAAAAACGGTGCAATTGTGTAATGTATGTTGTTTATTACTCTTGGATTTCGTGTTCTTTACAATGGAATGACAAGCCTTATTTATACATAGGATATGGGGTACACATTCCATGAATTGTGCCCCTACTAATAATGTGTATTAATACCATAATAATGATAGGCAATTAAGCTGAAAATAAAGCTTATAAATGCTCCGTGGAAGGCGTGGAGCCTAATATGTAATGATTAACCATTTGTCTCTCTTCCAGAGCTATTCCAACGGCCTCCAGGACCTATTTGTATCTCCGGTATCACCAGGCTTCCTCCGGGAGTACTTCAAGCTGACTCATACTTGGATTAGGACTCTTGCCACGTGTCATCATAGTACAGGTCCACTTGTATTATACGAATTTAGCCCAATACATCCTTCCCCTCAATTCATAAAATAGATAATTGATAATTTTGAGAAGAAGTTATTTTTCTACAAGAAAGCAGAGAAATATTTGGTATTTGCTCCCTTTTCTCCAACATTTCTAAATGTGAACATTACAAGAGACGAGCTTTAAGAGAAAATGAACCTTAATTGCCATTTCTCTTATTAACTAAGCTATAGTGTTTTCTCCTTAGCAATTGTAAGATCACTACTTATGTAGGTATAATTTGTAAGAGAACACACTTCTAATTATAATGAAGATAATGGAATGGTGGTCCATTATTTTTGGTATTGCTATTATTGTCTCGCTTTATGTTTTTATCAAAATTGGGCTCTTTACAAGTTCTACTCGTGATCTTTACGAGACTTTAATCGATGCATCTAATTTTTTTTCTATGTAGTTAGACATCAATTGCAACTTTTTAAAAACAAGGTACACATATTCAGAAAGTACATAAAAGTACTAATATTTTATATCAATCATAATGTTAATGTAGGAAATATTTTCCGTGTTTCCTTTCATTCCTTGACTTGGTTTATATACAAAATATGCTAACCTAAAATAGGAGATTACAAAATATTCTAACCTAAAATAGGAGATTACAAAATATTCTAACTAATATTTACATAATCTATCACACCCCCGCAGTCGAAACGGGAGGTTTACGAACGCTGAGACTGTCCCGAAAATCTTCAAATAAGACTTGTGGTAGTATCTTGGTGAAAATATCGGCAATCTGATAACGGGATGGAACATGAAGGACACGAACCTGTCCTCCCGCAACCTTCTCGCGAATAAAGTGGATGTCCATTTCAATGTGCTTGGTGCGCTGATGTTGCACTAGATTTCCTGAAAGATAAATGGCACTCACATTGTCACAATACACCATAATAGCCTTATGAATAGGACAATGTAATTCCAACAGAAGATTGCGAATCCAGTATGACTCGGAGACAACATTAGCAACCTCCCTATACTCCGCCTCAGCACTTGAACGAGAGAGGGTAGGTTGGTGTTTCGAAGACCAAGATATCAAGTTATCTCCAAGGAAGACACAATAACCAGACGTTGACCGACGTTTGTCAGGGCAGCCCCCCCCCCCCCCCCCCAATCCGCATCAGTATAGGAAAGGAGGTCAGTAACGCAGGATGGATAAATATGCAAACCATAATTAAGTGTACCCTGAATGTAACGGATGATGCGCTTAAGAGCATGCATATGAACCTCTCTCGGAGCATGCATGTGTAAGCATACCTGTTGAACTGCATAAGAAATATCCGGCCTCGTGAAGGTAAGATACTGAAGTGCACCTGCGAGACTGCGATAGTGAGTAGGGTCATCATAAGGCGCACAAGATGTGCTGCTCACCTTCGGTTTAGTATCAACCGGAGTAGAAGTAGCCTTATAAGAAGACATCCCAACTCGATCAATGATTTCTTCGGCATACTTGCATTGTGAAAGAAACATGCCATCCTTATGGCGAGTGACATGAATGCCAAGGAAATAATTCAAAGGACCCAGATCCTTCATAGCAAATTCCGAGGCAAGGAGAGCCATAATGGAGCATCGGAGAGAATCTGAGGAAGCAGTAAGAATAATATCATCAACATAAAGTAAAATGTATGCCATATCGGACCCCTTTTTGTAGATGAACAAAGAATTGTCAGATCTGCTGTTTGAAAAACCAAGAGAAGAGACATAATCTGCAAAATGCTTGTACCATGCCCTCAGGGCCTACTTAAGTCCATATAAGGACTTACGCAGTAAACATACATAATTCGGATGAGTGGGATCTCTGAAACCCAGAGGTTGATGCATATACACTATTTCCTTGAGCTCACCGTGTAAGAAAGCATTCTTGATATCTAGCTGATGAATAAGCCACTTCTTTGATAATGAAAGGCTGAGAACAGTACGGATCGTAGCCGGCTTGACCACCGGACTGAAGGTCTCACCACAATCAATGCCAACCTGTTGAGTCTTTCCATCACCGACAAGACGGGCTTTATGCCTCTCAAAATCTCCATTAGACTTTTCTTTATGAGTGAAAATCCACATAGAACGAATAACATTCACATTAGGCGGACGGGACACCAACGCCTACGTCTTATTTTTAATAAGAGCATCAAATTCATCATCCATAGCCATTTTCCAATTCGGGTCACGAAGGGCAGTCACAGGGTTACGAGGGAGAGGGGATTTCGTAACCATGGTATTCAAGTTAAACGTATGTTTTGGCTTAAAAATACAATTTTGACTCCGAGTCACCATTCGGGTCGGATTGGTAGAGTGGAGCGGCTGGGGTGATGTTTGTGTGGGTATGGGAGACGGAGGGGGTAGGGCGGCAGGGGAGGCGGCTGGCCCATACGCCGCTAATGGAGGGGAGGCGGCAGGACTTGGCACGGTGGGAGGGGGTGTAGTCAGCTGGGTCACGGGTGCAGCGGGGGATGGGCTGGGCTGGGCCGAGTATCCAGATCAGTGGCCATATGATGCAACCAAAATGGGGAAATCCCATCATCCAAAAAATCATAAGTAGTTACAGTGGGAGAATGTAAATTGGAAAATGGGAAAACATTCTCATCAAAAATCACGTGACGACAAATAATGATTTTGTTGGACGATAAATCATAACACTTATACCATCTATGATTCGTAGGATACCCCAAAAATACACACGGTGTAGACCGGGCTTGCAATTTGTGGATAGTCGGAGAAGGAAAGAGGGGATAACATAAACACCCAAAAACCCGAAGATGAGAGTAAGATGACTTTCTTTGGTATAGCACTTGAAGAGGAGAGACATGACCCAATAATTTGCTTGGTAAAATATTAAGAAGATATGTTGCTATTTGTAGGGCATGATGCCAAAACGAAGGGGGAAGAGAGGCATGAGCAAGGAGAGTCACAGTGATATTATTAATAGATCGGATTTTTCTTTCGGCTTTCCCATTTGTGATGACATATATGGACAAGAAAGACGAAAGGACATCCCATTAGACTCACAAAATTTCCCGAATTGTCCATTATCATATTCCCTCCCATTATCACATTGGACATTTTTAATATGACGTTCAATTTGGGTATGAATGTGGGCTTTTAAAGCTAAGAATTTTGCATAAACATCGGATTTCTTAGCTAAAGGAAAAGTCCATAAAAACTTCAAAAAAAGTACATAATACCGATGACCCAATGAACTTAACACGGGAAAGGTCCACAAATCACTATGAATAATATCGAATGGCATCAAAGTTTCGGAAATAGAAGAATCAAACGGCAACTTAACATGTTTACCAAGAACGCAAGAACGACAAATACTAGAATGACTAGATTTATTACATTCAATGATTTTATTAAGCCTAAGACAATCTAAAATAGAATTTCCCGGGTGACCCAAACGAGCATGCCAAAAAGGAGAGGACAATGCCGCAAAGGTTGATGGAGTGGTGGTTGGATATTTGACGGTGGTGATTGGATGAAGATCTCCCCGACTATCACAACGCATTAGTGCCATCCCCGTCTGAAAATCCTTCACAGAAAACCAATACGGATCAAAATCAACAGACATAGAATTATCAGTAGTAAACTTCTGTACAGAAATTAAATTCTTAATGAGTTTAGGCGCATGTAAGACATTCCGTAAGGATAAAGGGGGGTTTGGGGGAGGCAAAGTAGTATGACCACAACCACGAATTGGAATCGAATGACCATTTCCCACAACAATACCATTATTTTGATTGCTCAAATTAAAATAAGACGAGAGATTACCGTCCGAGGATGTCATATGAGAAGTGGCCCCGGTATCCATGTACCAATTTTGATCGGACGGATTCAAGGTCATGGTGCGCATTACGGACTCGATGTCGGTTGGAACATTCGACCCATGAGGTGCCACTGCTGCCGTGTAGAGCTGCTAGGCTAGAGGAGGGCCCAATATACCCTGCTGCCGCGGCGGGCAGGCGGGGGACGAGCCCAAGAAGTCGTCGGGTACGGGCAGGGGGGAGGAGCAGCCAACCAGCGAGGCTGCAGTACCCACTGCCAATGACCAAAATGGCCGGCAGTCCACTGCTGGGAAAAGGAGCCCGCTAGCGGCGCACCGCCGCTGCTACGGCCAGAACCACCGCGTTCGCCGGAGGTGAATTTTTCGCCGCCTGAGCCGCGGCCAGAACCACTGTTACGGCCAGTCCCAGAATTTTGGCGGTGGGAATTTTTTGTTTTCCCTCGGCGTGGGCGTGTGTTTTCAGAGGGCAGTGCTGCGTCGTCAACCGCGACTACCATAGCCGAACCAGACCCGTGAGACACCATTGCCGCAAGTTCACGTTCTTCCAACACAAGGGAAGACCGAGCCTCTGTGAATGGGGGGAGGCTTAGCATGGCGAATTTGTGTCCCAGCCCCTTTGTACGCTTCAGTGAGACCCGAAACCAATTGAAGGACAAGGTGTCTATTTGTCACGGGAGCCCCGACATTCTTCAGTTGATCCGCAGGGCTCTTTAGACGTTGACAATAAGCGGAGGCATTGGGAAAATCCTCCATTCGAGTCGTCGGGAATTCTTGTTCGAGAGTCACCGCACGCGAGGTTTGATGATCTTGGAACATATCACGCAAGCGAACCCAAGCATCCATGGCAGTAGCATCTGGTTCAATGATGGTGTTTAACAGATCATTCGAAATTGTCCAATATATCCATTGAAGCATGGTGGCGTCAATGGTCGTCCACAATTCGACTTCCTCGTCAGTTTTGGGAGCCGGCTTCTCCTTACCTTTGGGTGGAGGAATGATGTGATGAAGGACCTTGTGAGAACGAGCATGAATTTTGAAAAGCTCGGCCCATGTTCCGCATTGTGAGTTCTCCATCTCAAGAGTAACAGAGATATGATTCTTGATATTCGAGACCGCGAGGGCCGGGTGGAACGAGGACTTAACCGGAGTGGGTGTTGCATCGGCCATGGCAGATGTAGTGGAGAAAGAAGGTGACGGAAAGAGGAAGAAGAAAGAGGGACTAGGGCGTAGCGGAAGGAGGAAGAAGAAAGAAACCCTAATCTGATACCATGTAGGAAATATTTTCCGTGTTTCCTTTCATTGCTTGACTTGGTTTATATACAAAATATTCTAACCTAAAATAGGAGATTGCAAAATATTCTAACCTAAAATCGGAGATTACAAAATATTCTAACTAATAATTACATAATCCATCAGTTAAGTTTCTTAATATTACCATTGACCAAGCCATTTTGATTGTTTCTTAGTCGTCGTCCATCTATATCTAGCTATTCTTTTGTCATTGTCAATCCAAGTAAAATGTATATGCTAGTGTCAAATGGTCTGACGTGGAACAATGAATGAACTGTTTGGATAAACATGGTGAGATAGATGAATACGTTAAGTTATTGTTGAATTGCATGTAATATTTGGAACATTTGAAAAAAGAGCAGCCCGTGAGGTGGTTAATTATTGTTAAGTAATTTTATCTATATATATATATATATATATATATTTTCCGATATAAAAGAGCGGCCTATGAGGCGTCTGATTGAGTTTTTATTCTTTTATTCATCTCTATTATTTACTCCTCCGTTTTAATTTATTTATCTGGTTTTGACTTGACACGAAGTTTAAACTAAAGATAGATAGAATGTACCAAAATATCATTTGATCATATGATTTTAAACATGCCATGTGGAAAGTTGGAATTAAATAGTTGTCAAAAAGGAAAAGAGGCATTTTTTTTTAAACGGACTAAGAAAAGAAAGTAAGACAAAAAATTAAAACGAAAGGATTAATAGATTTAAGTTTTACACACAAACAATATCAATTTATTTATTTAATATAATATAAATAATATTTGTACGTAATATTTTCTTTGGTAAATTAGGGAATCCACAGCCGCTATTCTTTGGGTGCGCTGAGGATAAACTTCGCTTCTAGTGTAATAGCCCTGAAACCACATATGAGATGTAAACCGCATTAGGCAATCGCCACGCGATGAGCTCAGGATGAGAAGGCAGTTGGTGATGGGAATCGATCACAGGTCTCCCATGTGGAAAACCAGCAGCCAAACCAATTCAGCCATCTTTGCGGGTTCCGTACGTAATATTAGTGTATATAATTCAATCTCTTAATTCCTACCTTTTTGTAGAGTTATTGTGCATGAAATCTGTTATCTAAATACAACAATATTCTTTAATATTTATCCCATTCCAGAGCATTTGCGATGACTTGCAAACATGTAAGAATTACAGTTCAATTATTTCTAGGATGGAAAAGGAGTGACCAAAACAATGATGGTTAATTTGGTCTCTTTCACTAGTGTTGTTTCTTCTGTTAGACATTTGGTTTGTAATCACAAATTTGTACTCTACAATACTGTTTGCCTATAACATATGAGTACGATAATTAGCAACTTTCTAATAATTCTAGGATGGAAAAGGAGTGATCAAAACAATGATGGTTAATTTGATCTCTCTTACTAGTGTTGTTTCTTCCGTTAAACATTTGGGTTGTAATTACAAATTTGTTCTCTACAATACTGTTTGCGTATAACATATAAGTACGATAATTAGCAAATTTCTAAAATTTCAGTTACTTTACCACTTTGGTTCTCTCTTTTCTCTCTAATAATCCCTTCCACATTATATACAAATATTTCTTGTTTGTTTTTCTGATAAGTAGGCAAAAGTGGTAAGTTTACAGAATATATTTATGAATTATCCTTTCGTTGAAGAACTAGTTTATAGTAAAGTAGGGGGAAGATATGGTTTTAGATGTTGACCTATCATATAAGTAAAAATTACAAATGCCCAGGACGGAAAAGGGAAGAGAAAAAAAATTGAAACCATAATTTTTATTTGTTTCATAAACTTTTAAAAGTAAGAACATTGAAATTTTTAAATAGCTAGGGGCAGACGAAAATCTAATTCTCGGAGCATTTATGCAATAAAAAACCAACAAATTATACACGAAGCTTCACAAATTCAAAGAGATGGAAAACATACATCTTTCTTAGGCTTAATGCATATGCGGCCCCCTAAACTTGTCCTTTTTTTTCATTTTGGTACCTCAACTAAGTGTTGTTTCTACTGAACTCCTGAACTTGGTCTCAAGTGTGTCTATCAAACACAATCCAACTTACATACATATATGGTGAGTTTTTTTTTTCAACCTTGCACGTGAATATAAATCGCATCCTACGTGGAATGTATTAAATGTAAACTTTAATGTAAATACATTCCGAGTGTTAGCAAATCTGAGTGTCAATTCAACAATGCGCAGTAGAATATTTTGGGACACATTAACATTAAATTTTACTCTGTTGATAGGCTGGAATGGGACAACCAGGAAGCTCAAGGCAACGAGCAAGCTCAGATTGTATTACATTAGATTTTGCATTAAATACATTCCACGTAGGATGCAATTGACATTCACGCGCAAGACTGAAAAAAGTGAAACTCACCATATATGCTATGTAAGTGGTACTGTGTTTGATCGACACACTTGAGGCCAAGTTCAGGGTTTCAATAGGAACAACACTTAGTTGAAGTGTCAAAATGGAAAAAAGGGACAAGTTTAGGGGGTTGCATATGCATTAAGCCTCTTTCTTAATTCAACACCAACAACATACACAGTGAAATACCACAAAGTGGGTTTTGGAGAGGATAGAATGTACGCTGATCTTACCCTTATCTTGAAAGATAGAGAGGTTGTTTCTGGTAGACCCTTGGCACATGGACAAACTAGTCACAGCCGTACAAAAAAAAAAAGAAATAACGGGAGCGACTAAGTCATGACAAAATACTATAAAAAAACATGATAAAGCAATCTGAAAAAAAAAAAGTGACTACCACAAGTCAATACGATAATCGAAGTACAAAAAATATTAGATAATAGCTGAAATTGAAGGAGAAGAAACTAGCAGAGTAATACCTAAGCCAAATATAACCATTGATCGTTGCAGCCTATCTAAAACTAAAATTGTGAGAATTTTCAAATTTCAGTTGTCAATAAGCAAAGATCATTGACCAGTTAATAAATCCAACGTGTCATCTTTATAAGGGTCAAAGGATTTTAAATACACAACTCTTTACAATAATTTTTGTCTCAGTTCCTCTTTTAAAAAAACAGGAGCATGAACGATGAGATGTTGATGATAATGAAAAAGATAATTGAGGATTTTAAGGAAAAGTTGTTATTCTATTATGTATACATTATACTAATGCATCTCTTCATTTATTTGAAATTACCAGACGGATAAGAAGATAACTATTGAATTTTGCACTATGATCAACTACGTCTACTCCTATATGAAAGCAAGGAGGAATTCTTTTAACTGAAGACAATATATTTTTGCCTTACAAATAAATACTATATAAATATTAGTATCCTTCTTAATTTGTGTAATCCCACAAATTAATTGAACTGCAAACTTTGAACATGTTATGTGTTTATTTCTCAGTCACGACATAGCGGGAGTTTCTGGCACGACGGACATCATCATTTCCCGAATGAATTACGGGCATGTTCTTCTTTTCACACTTAATTGTTATTTATTTGATTAATGGATTATTAGTTAGTGCTAGCAAAAAACCGATACAACTTATTCAAAATGAGGATAAATTATTTTCTTGGTGATCAGGTTAGTTTTATTACCAACACTTTTTAAATTTTAGTGTAAAAAATTAGAAGAATAAGACTTAATAATTTGAGATGAGAAAGTTATTTGAATGAAAATGAGAAAAGCCACATTATGTATAAGATAGTAACTGAAATATTAATAAAGTTAAATATAAAAAATATTGAAAACTTGAAAGAACTCCAAGGAAAAAAACAACAGATTAAAAACATTATTTAAATTCTAAAAAAACAAAGAATTTAAAATATAATTGAAATTCTCATAGAGCAATTTCAATAAGTAAAATTTAAAATTCAAAAGTTTGTATTGATAGAGAAAGAGAAAGAGAAGGAAATAGCGCTTATTGCACATAATAATATAATGAGAATTTATTTAAAATATCGATAGATGTTTTGACAGAATAATAAAAGAACTGCTTCATTAATAATTAGACTTTGGACTAATTAAAAAATCATAATTCAGAATAATATGGTATTACTTTGATTGTGTTAACATAATAAATGAAAAACTAATTAAAATATCATAGAAAATAGAGATGGTGTGAGGGTGCGGATCGTAAGGAGGGAATGAGGTAAGTGGTAGTAGTTGGTGGTTTCTTCTTCTTTGATTTTTTTTTTTTTTTAATTTTTGATAAAGACAATAAAAATCATTCAAACAAAAAACTATCCGTAAATCTAATTAGAGATGAGAAAGTTCTCCATTAAGACAAAAAGTTATACTATGTTTCAAGATCGTGAATTGAAATCTTTATACAAAAAGTCAAAAAACCAAAAGATTGAATCTTAAAAATATTCAAGAAACAAAATAAATAAAAAATAATTATTGTTTATTAGGTAATTTCAATAATTGAAATTTAAACTCAAAATTATATTAAAAATAATCAGCAATAAAATTAAAACTGAAACAAAGGAGAGAAATTTTAATTTCTTATTGTATATAATACTAAATAATAATTATTAACTATACCGACAAATTCGATATAAGAGTAATACCTACGCCAAATATAGCCATTAATCGCTGCAGCCTATCTAAACCTAAAATTGTGAAAATTTTCAAATTTCAGTTGTCAATAAGAAAAGATGATTGACCAATTAATAAACCCAACATGTCATCTTTATAGGGGTCTAAAGGATTTTAAATACGCAACTCTTTACAATAATTTTTATCCCAGTTCCTCTTTTAAAAAAATATAAAAACAAAAAAATCCGCCTTAATTCGATTTCAGAAAGTAATGATATTATAGGACTAAGATATTTTTTCTTGAAGATTCTTATGCTACTCTTCAAAGGAAATAATAAAAACTTATAGTTTTATGTAAAGATGAGGTTTCTTTATGCTTGATTTCATCTGATATTGCTGAATAAACTTTCAAAAACCAAATATCCTGTTTGGACAGGTTTTTGGTTTGTCTTGAAATATATATATATATATATATCTTCTCTTTTGAAAACAATTTTGTGTTTGAATAGTTTTCCAAAGATAGTTATTTCAAAGAATGAAAATATAATTAAACACCTGTTTGAATTTCCAAAAAGATTTTGGAGTTATTTTCTAAAAACAATGTTAGATTTGTTTTTCAGATAAAACAAAACGATAGTTTGCATATTTTTTAAACTTCAGTGTGTATTGTTGGGAAGAAAAAGCAATAATCAAATTGCACGACGAGGTAACAGCGGAAGAATTACCCAAGTCGAAACTTCCCACACTATTTGAACCGAGAGAAGACAATAAACACTAGCACAAATGGAAATCTGGGCAGCAGCTATACCAACAATAAAATAGCAAAGCAAGCAAAAATAAATCGAATGGAAGAGACACCAAATTTACGTGGTAAAACCCCTTCAAGGTGAAGAGGAAACATCCACGGGACCCCCGGTCCACAAAAACTCCACTATAAACAACAAAAGTTACAACAATGTCCTCCAAATAGCTACAACAACAAAGCCAAGCACAGAGCAATAATACATAAAAGATAGCACCAAAACTAGCGAAGAAAGGAGAGATATCACCCCAAAAATGAGCTACTGTTCGTACTCGAAAATTGGAGCTACAGATCACAAAATCCAATCTCCTCCGTTGCAATCGAAGAACCAGATGTTTAGAACCCCCAGTTCAAATTGCCGCATGATCCAACGGTTAACAAATCGGAAAACGTAATTTAAACCGGACTTCTGTAGCAGAAAATTTCTGGACGAAAATCTGCTTTCTCTCTCACGTTTTTCTCTCTCTATATGGCTGCTATGAATTCACTCTTGTGTTCTCAAAATAAGACCTAAATTGATCCTATATATAGAGGAAATTTTAGGCAAAATTGTCCTGGTCCAAATTGGATTGGGTTTTATTAATCTGATTCCACATAGGAAGGGAAAACCTAAAAACCTAACAATTCTCCCCCTCCCGACTATGTGGAGGAAACCGCTATCCCGGCGATCAAGCAACAACACTCTAAATCTAGACTTGTAACCAAGCCCAGAACAACCTGAATGGATAACATCTTCACAACTGGAGAAAAGATTTCATCAAAATCAACTCCCTTCTTCTGATTAAAGCCCTTGACAACCAATCTAGTCTTGTATTGTGGAACTGGGTTACCATCATCATGTTTCACCCTAAAAACCCACCTGTTTTTCAAAGCTTTTCTGTCTCTAGGAAGCTAACCCAATCAAATGTATTATTATCATGCAAGGATTTAATCTCATCTTGCATAGCATCAAACCACCTTTCGTTTTTTTCACTATCCATGGCCTCATCAAAACTTTCAGGTTCTCCCCCATCAGTCAAGAGTACAAACTCATTGGGAGAATAACGAGATGAAGGTACTTTCTCTCTAATAGATCTTCTGAGAGAACTCTCTGGAACATCAATAGCAACTGGTTGTTGGCCAACCACATCATCTTCCACTGGAGCATCAACAACATCATGCTAGTCATTCTGAACATGATCACTATCTTCATCATAAACTTGATCTTCATTATTTTGAAGATTTTCTTCAGGTGCAATAGTCACAGGAACTGGGTCAACATCAACTAAGCTTTTATGGCTCTGAGAATCAACCTTCTCAGCTTTGTCCAAATCTTCAATTGTCTGGTCTTCAAAGAACACGACATCACGACTTCTAACAAGTTTCTTCTCAACTGGATCATAGAAACGATAGCCAAATTCGTCTTGACCATAACCAATGAAGATACATTGCCTAGTTTTAACTTCCAGCTTTGACCTCTCATCCTTAGGAACATGCACAAAGGCCTTACACCCGAAGACTCTCAGATGAGCATAAGAGACATCCTTACCAAACCAAACTCTGTCAGGGACATCACCATCCAAAGCAATAGTAGGAGATAAATTGATAACATAAGCAACAGTATTAAGTGCTTCTGCCCAAAATGAATCTGGCAGCTTAGCATCTGAAAGCAAGCATCTAACCCTCTCAACTAGAGTTCTGTTCATCCTCTCTGCTAGACCATTTAACTGAGGAGTCTTTGGAGGAGTTTTCTGATGCCGAATACCCTGCTGTCTATAATAATTATCAAAGGGACCAATGTATTCACCACCATTGTCTGAGCGGATGCATTTTAGTTTCTTCCTTGTCTGTCTCTCAACCAAGGCCTGAAAAGTCTTGAACACATCAAGTACTTGATCCTTGGACTTCAAAGAAAATACCCAGAGTTTGCGAGAATGATCATCAATAAAAGTCACAAAGTAAAGTGTACTACCACGAGAGCTTACTTTAAAAGGACCACACAAATCAGAATGTACCAACTGCAGCAAATCCAGCATTCTTGAAGGTGGGTGACTCTGAAAATAAACTTTTTTTTGTTTCTCGGCTAAGTAATAAACATATCTTTTTAACTTTGCTTGTTTCACTCCAGAAAGCAAATTTTTCTTAGCCAAATTATCAATCCCCTTCTCACTCATATGACTCAGCCTTCTATGCCATAATTCTGATGAAGTATCATTCTCCACCAAATTTACTGAGTCACCACAAGTGGAGCCCTGAAATAAGTACAAGTCAGTCATCTTGTAACCTCGAGCCACAACCATTGAACCTTTAAGAAGCTTCCACTGGCCACCACCAATGGTTTGATCATAACCATCATCATCAAGCTTTCCTACAGAAATTAAATTCAGCCGAACATCTGGAGCATGCTTGACATTGTTAAGAACCAACCTCGAACCGTTCTTACTTTTCAAGCAAACTGTGCCAATACCAAGTACCTCAACCTCACTATCATTGCCCATTCGTAAATTTTCAAAATTACCCGGAGTATAAAGAAAATAATTCCTTCTTTGGCGTGACATGAGAAGTGGCACCTGAATCCACAAACCAGGTAGACTCATCACAAACAAGATTGATATCATTTTTACCACAAGCAACAAGAAGATCATTTTCAGCAACAACAGCAACACGATTTTCATTATCGCCTTCTTTCTTTTGCCTTTTCTGGTCACTCTTAAACTTGTAGCAATGTTTCTTGATATGCCCTTTCAAGTGACAATAGTCACATGTAAGATTCTTGTACCTGAAGGATCTTGACTTGCTTCTACTTTTTCCTCTGTCATTCTGACTTCTGAAGTTACTTCTTCCCCTTCTTCAGTAACCAAAACATCGGAGTGTGAAGTTGAAGAAGACGAAGCTTGAGATCTTCTTCTCATCTCTTCATTCAAAACACCACTCTTAGCATATTCCATAGTTACACCATCACTGGGAGCAGAATTAGTCAAAGATACTCGAAGATTTTCCCAAGAGTCTGGCAGAGTATTAAGAAGCCAATGTCCTTGTATTTCTTCATCAAACTTGACACCCATTCCAAACAACTGATCAAGGACACCCTGAAAATCATTGATATGATCAGAAATAGGGCTGCCCTCTTTGTATCTAATATTCATCAATTGTTTCAGTAGGAACAACTTATTATTTCTAGTTTTCGAAGCATAAAGTGTCTCGAGCTTTTCCCACAAGCTTTTAGCATTTATCTCATTCACATTATGATTTCGAACGTTATCTTCAACCCATTGCCTGATATAGCCACAAATCTGTAAGTGCTCAAATTCTCAATCCTCATCTTCAGTAGACTCGGGTTTCTTAGAAGCAAACACAGGTAAATGTAATTTCTTGACAAATAGAAGATCTTTCATCTAGCTTTTCCAAATATGGTAATTAATGTCATTTAAACAAACTATCTTGCTCATATGTGCTTCCATCATTCAAATAGACAATTGACACAACCAAATACAACCACAAGCTCTGATACCACTTTGTTGGGAAGAAACAAGCAATAATAAAATTGCACGACGAGGTAACAACGGAAGAAATACCCAAGTCGAAACTTCCTACACTATTTGAACTAAGAGAAGACAATAACACTAGCACAAATGGAAATCTGGGCAACAGCTATACCAACAATAAAATAGCAAAGCAAGCAAAAATAAATCGAATAGAACAGACACCAAATTTACGTGGTAAACCCCCTTCAAGGTGAAGAGGAAACATCCACGGGACCTCCGGCCCACAAAAACTCCACTATAAACAACAAGAGTTACAGCAATGTTCTCCAAATGGCTACAACAACAAAGCCAAGCACGGAGCAACAATACATAAAAGATAGCACCAAAACTAGCGAAGAAAGGAGAGAAATCACCCAAAAAATGAGCTACTGTTCGTACTCGAAAACTGGAGCTACAGACCAGAAAATCCGATCTCCACCGTTGCAACCGAAGAACCAGATGTTGAGAACCCCCAGTTAAAATTTCAGCACGATCTAACGGTTAACGAATTGGAAAATGCAATTTAAAGCGGACTGCTGTAGCAGAAAATTTCTGGACGAAAATGTGCTTTCTCTCTCACGTTTTTCTCTCTGCTATGAATTCACTCTTGTGTTCTCAAAATAAGACCTAAATTGATCCTATATATAGAGGAAATTTTGGGCAAAATTGTCCTGGTTCAAATTGGATTGGGTTTTATTAATCCAATTCCACATAGGAAGGGAAAACCCAAAAACCTAACAGTAACAACAAACAAACAATTGTAGCTTCATTCAAATCCATATTCTTCGGTAGAATCAATCGATTACTTTCCATCATGCAAGAAAATTTCTCTGAATTAGGGTTGAAAAGAGAAGATTGCATTGAAATGAGTTGGATAGAGTCTACATTATACTTTGCAGGATTCCCAAGAGGTGAATCTATTGATGTCTTGCTAAGCAGGGCTCAACTCCCGACACGTTACTTCAAGGCAAAATTAGACTATGTATATCAGCCAATCCCGGAGGGAAGTCTTGAAGGAATCTGCAGATTGTTCTTTGAAGATGAAGCTGAATCAGCACAAGTGATATTGAATCCATATGGTGGGAGGATGGATGAGATTGCATCATATTCTATTCCTTTCCCTCATAGAGCTGGGAATTTATACGAAATCCAACATTTAGTCTATTGGGATGAAGAAGGAGAAGAAGTAGCTGAAAGGCATATAAGGTGGATAAAAAGGCTTTATTCCTACATGACTCCTTTTGTTTCTATGTTTCCAAGAGCTGCTTATATCAACTATAGGGATCTTGATATTGGTGTGAATAACATCAAGGGATATACAATCTATGTGCAACCTAAGGTTTGGGGGATTAAGTATTTCCAGACTAATTTCGATAGATTGGTTCATGTGAAGACTAAGGTGGATCCTTCAAACTTCTTTAGGAATGAACAAAGCATTCCTTCACTTTGTGAAAAACAAAGGTGAAAGGAGTTCTGGCGGAAAGAGGCATCATTATACAAAAATTAATAAGAAAGAATTTATTATTTAATTTTTAAGCACATAGTTACTCTTTTTTAAATGTATAATAAAGGATCATGCATGAGATCATGCCACCTTATATGACTTGTGTAGTAATTTTTGTATGTAATTTTCTTGTTCTTTTAAATTATTGTATTATTGATTGATAACAAAGGTTATTTTAATTATTTTGATTGTTTTATTCATTATAAAATGATTTTGTTTTTTCTCAATATTAAATTATTAGAAATTTATTGAAAAATGACTGCGAGTTCTCGATTTCTTTTACTATAACATTGATTCCATTTGTTTTAAAATTTCGGGAGAAGTCTTTAAGATGTTTGGTGGTTAAATTACATGCTATACTTAAAGCTGTTATTAGTGATAAGGATGCTAAGTTTTTAAGTCACTTTTGGAGGGTTCTTTGGTGAAAGTTGGGAACTAAACTGCTATTTTCTACATCTTGTCACGCGCAAACTGATAGGCAAACAGAAGTAGTTAATTGGACTTTAGGAAATATGTTGAGGGCTGTTTTTAAAGGAAAATTAACGTTTTGGAAAGAACATTTGGCCATGGTAGAGTTTGTCTTACTCTTGACGAGGGTATAATTGGATGACCAAAATTAAAGGAAATATGTTAATTTGATAAGGTGTAGTGACTTACTAAAATTAACTATCATCTTTTATAGTAGCTTACCTAAGATATATTTATACGAAGTCCACTGAAAATGGTCTAGCCTTAATCAAGTACCTACTCTAAATACTTTTGTTTTGTTAAGGTCATTTTATGGATTTTACTGTTAAAATCTCGTGAATTATGAATTGGTCTCTGAATTGGGTGATTTCTTAAAATATCTATAGCTATGATCACAAATCTCTATCGAGAATATTATTTGCTTATTTATTTTAGAAATTAAATTATATAAATTGACAGTATATTAATCAGATTACCCTTCCTTGAAGACTATGCAACGTTAATGTCAAAAGCATGGGAATTAAGAGGAAGGAACATACACTATCCACTAAGATTCTTGAAGTGGGATCCATGGTTCAACACGGATGAGGAGACTATATCAATAGTTATTGCAAGGATTTCTTTCCCTGGATTGCCAACTAATTTGTTTGACAAGGAATCCATGTTTTCCTTAGCGAATGCAGTGAGGAAGCCACTAGTGACAGACAAGGCCACTAATAATCAAACAATACCTAATTTTGCTAAGGTAAAAGTGGAAGTTGAACTTCTTAAAGATCTTCCAATGAGAGTACAGATAAATTATTTAGATGAGGAAACTGGGACAATCAGGTCAAAGTGGCAATTTATACAATATGACAATTTGCCAAAATGTTGTACTCATTATAAACTGCAAGCACACGACATGCTAGGATGTTGGGTTTTACACCCTGAGCACAGACCAGAGAAAGAAGAGCAAAAGGAAGATAAAGAATAAGAGAATAATGGAAAACATAAAATCGAGGATAAAGACATCGCCAGGAGAACATACAGGAAAACGCCAAAGCAAAGAAGTAGGAAGAGGTGCAAGCCACAAAACAGGTCCCAGATAAGAGATAAAAACATGGGCAGAGATATGGGAAACCAAACAATCAAGCATAAAATATTTTTCAAAATAAGAAAGGGAACAACAAACATGATGCTACACCACAGGAGAATACAAGCTCAAAAAATGTTAATAAAAACAAAGAGAGGAACATATATATGGAAGAAAATGCTGCAATGTAGGGATGAGATAAAAACACAAAATTTGGTGGCAAACTAAGCAAGGAAATTCTTACTTTTGGCTAGACAATTGGACAGGACTAGGAGCACTTTACAAACTGATTCCAGCAGTTTTCAAAATGGTCAACACTATGGTATTAATAAATGAAGCGGTGGCTGATGGAAAATGGAAAGAAGATAGAGTAAAGGAACTGTTGCCAGAAACCTTAGCAGATCATATTATCCATAAATTGCATCCACCTAGGCATGAAAAGGAGCTAGACAAATCCTTCTAGAAATCAACATATAGAGAGAAGTTCACACTTGGGTCAGCTTTTAACTTGATCAATCAAAGGTTGGAACCTAATATACTGTACAAGAAGATGTGGGTAAAGTGATTGCCTATCAAAATTTCATTCTTCTTATGGAGATTATGGGAAGAAAAGGTTCCATTGGATGATTTGGTAAAGAGATGGGAAATGCAGTTCCTTTCCAGGTGTTATTGTTGTGACGAACAAAAAATTTAAACGATATCCCATGTGTTTCTACATTCACCAGTAGCTCAATACACCTGGAAGTGCTTTTGCAGATCTATGGACATTAATATTCAAAACCTACAGTTAAATCAGATTTTTAACTTATGGTGGGATGCTCAGGTGAATAATCATATGAAGTATATTTAGAGTGTTCCAGCCATCATAGTGTGGGAAATATGGAAAAGAAGAAATTCCATTAGACATGGAGATAAAATGTCGAGGGTGAAATTGATATATCAAATCATGCATAACATTATTATGTTCATGAAGGTGAGAAGAGGCAATTTCAAACATGCAACTTATAATTGGAATACATTAGTACAAACTCTGCAAGCATATGCCCCACGAACAAAGGTGATTAAAGTGTGTTGGAAGCCACGTGATACTGGTTGGGTAAAGTGCAAAACTGATGGGTCTTTTAGAGGTAATCCTGGAAGAAGATCATAGCGATTTTGTGAAAGAAATGAGGCAGGAGACTTGATAGCTGTTAGGGATAAAGAGACAGATGATCCTAATTGTAATAACACTCAGGCAGAAACTATGGCCATAGTACAAGTTATGAGGTACATGGAGGAGATTTAATATTAGCAGTTTGTAATTGAGACATATTCCCGTCTACTAAAGAATATCATTCTCAAAGTTTGGGAAGTCCCTTGGCGGATAATTGAAATAGTGGAGGAAATCTAGAGGCTAATGATTCATGAAGCAGTTAGGATGATGTATATAATGAGAGAGGGGAATATGATGGCAGATCACCTAGCTAATTTTGCTTTAGATCATAGAGAACTGGCTTCATAATCTTTCCAGTAGATTGAAACTCAAGGGAGGAGATTGATTAATAATGATAAGTTACAACTACCATACTTGAGAATCAGAAATTTCAAGAGATGAAAGGACTTTTCATATTCTCCATGTTCAAATCCGGTCATGGGCAGAGAACATGGAGAATCATTATTATCTAACACTAGTTACTGGTTTTGCAGGTATTATATACATATGCATAAAAAGCAAGCAGAAGTACTTCATGGATAAGTCACAGAACATGAAGGCCATGACAAATTTTTCTGACTTACTCCTATGTGGCATCAAATTAGGGAGCATCAATTGTTAGAAAAGGAACATACTCAACATAGAAATCAGAGCAATATCAGCAACATTGAAGGGAAACAACAAACACATTTCAATGGAAATCACATATACTGCAGCGACAGGCATAAATAATGGATATTGAGGAGAATACATGTTTGTGGGATTATACTGAATTGATGGGAGATTGAGCGATGCGTGGTACTAACACTATCAGGTTCTCATTTCGTAGATCGAAACCCTATTGTTTCAGTATCAACTCAAAATATGTGAACGCACAGTTAAGCTTGATAATTGAACTGTTGCTCCAAAACGCACACGTAAGTATACGCGGTCGTACAAATAATATAGGATTGAAGTCCAAATATCGTATCCATAGGGACTTATGATTAACTTCAAATAATTTATACTAATTCTAATTATCTAAACAAGAAATAAAATACAAAGTTACATTTATAAACTTTCTAAAAATAAAAGAAAACAGACTAATGAACTTCAGCAGAGAAAGTGTGGAGTTTTATCAGAGAAGAGAAAGATTTAGGGCTATGACCACTAACAATCCAGTTGAGTCTTCTAATCATTCTACCTATTTATTTCCTGGGTTACTAGTTGATGGTTTGATAATTACTTTATGAGTATCTGTTGAATTGCCCACAAGTCTATGCAAGTTACTCTAACGTCTATATCTCTATGATCGTCAGAAAATAACAAGAACACATTTAAATCTTCGTATTCAATTAAGCGAGGCTAAAGAGTATATCTCTATCCTCATTAGTGAAACGATTACCCTAAGGGGATCATGAATAAGCTCTATTTATTCTTATTACGCATGCAAATTCTCTTTCTCAAGTTCAATTCAAACGCCATAGATAGTGTTCAACTGCTGGCAAGATAATCAAACAATTAAGAACAAGAATAAATAAATAACTCAGAAATGGAAAATCAATAGATATAAATGATAATCAAACAATTAATACCAAGAATAAATAAATAACCCAAAAATGGAAAATCAATAGTGATAGTTCCAAGTGCATTCGTGTTTTGATGATTGTCAAACTGTTTTAGAACCAGATATAGACCTAGTCTGTAATCTGTTCTCTGTGCACCTTGCACAGTCGGCAGAAACAACTGTAAAGCCAAGCCACTTGCCGCACACAAGTACAACTATGAGTTGGCCCATGCTTTAGGTCAAAGTGAATGAGTGGTCTCTATCCATCCCACATGCTCCCACTATATATACAACATGATGGAAACATATTGAGTAGACTTGAAAACCTTATCTAAATTGTGCAAAGCTGCTAACACAAGTTCTCAAGATCTCTCAAGAACAAAGTCACCTACTGGGTGAAGAACCTAATCCGAACGCAAGTTTTAGTTTAAGTTCTTTATATTGTTGTGAGTCTTTGTTCGTTTGTGCTTAAATTTCATACCTACTCTTCTGTGTTAAGACATTGGTTGTAGGTGTTGCTAAAAAGTCTCAAAGTGTACTTAATGGAAGTATATTTCCATAAGCTTTTGAGTGGTACAATAGGCTAGAGTTAGTCTAGGTGTATTAGTGGTCCTTGGCTAGGGTTAGTCAGGGGGAGTTGCTTGCAATCAGAGTATTGCACGTGTGGAGGGACTACGGGTTTATTTCCTAGGTTGTAAAAGCGTTATTGTAAGGGTGAGGGATTATGGGAGTTAGTTCCTAGCTTACGATAGAGTTGTAACATAAAGTTGCTCGGTTTAGTAGAGTTGAAATCCTACAGGGGTAGGTTGTGATTTTTAACCCCTTGAGCGAGGAGTTTTCCACGATAAAATCGTGCCTTCTTTACTTACTGTATAGGGAACTGGTACACGACCGATTCCCTCACATATTGTTTAGTGGACGCACAACCTCTAACAAGCGGTGCCAGAACAGGTGCTTTCTAAAAGGTTAACACCTAGAAAAAAATTGTAAAATGGTAGCCCCACCCAATATGGAAGAAGGACAGTCTTTCACCAGGCCACCTAGATTTAATGAAAAATACTATGGGTGCTGGAAGACTAGAATGCACGACTTCATCATCGCTGAAGACTCAGAGCTTTGGGATGTCATCTGTGATGGCCCCTATATTCTAGTACACACAAGTGAAGATGGTGTAAAAACTACTGCCAAAACAAAGAAAGAATACAATGATGCTGACAGGAAGGCGGTGGAGAAAAGTTATAAAGCTAAGAAGAACCTTGTGTGTGGAATAGGACCTAATGAATACAATCGAGTCTCAGTGTGCTCTACTGCTAAAGAGATCTGGGAAGCTCTTCAAACCGCCCATGAAGGAACAACACAGGTGAAGAACTCCAAAATCAACATGCTCACCACAAAGTATGAAATGTTCAAAATGAAGGAGGGAGAAACTATTCATGATATGCACCCCAGAATCACCACTATTTTAAATGAGCTTCATTCTCTGGGAGAAGTCATCGCAACAACCAAACTTGTAAGAATGTTTCTTGGTGTGTTACCTGATTCCTGGGATAGCAAGGGAAATGCCATCTCCGAAGCCAAAGATCACGGAACGTTGACCATCGATGAACTCATCGAGAACCTTAAGACTCATGAAATGAAGATGATCATGAAGAAGGTAGAAAAGAATGAAGTGAAGAAGGAGAAGAGCCTAGTCCTCAAAGCTACAAGAGGATACTGAAGTGATGACGAGTCAGAAATGGCCTATCTCACGTAGAAATTTCACAAAATGATCAAGAGAAGTAGGGGATTTCCCAAAACAGGAGGCTCCAGTAGAAACTTCACGGGAAATGACTACTACTGTCATATATGTGGGAAACCTGATCATTTCATGAAAGACTGTCCTCAAAACAAGCAGGACAATTATGTCAGGACTACAAGGAGGAACCAGGTCCTCAACAGGAGTTTCAGAAGGATAGAGGCCGCGGATGAGATTGTGAAGCAAGCACTTGCAGCCTGGGGATATTTCTCAAATGAGTCTGAGGATGAAAACGACAAAGGGGAATTGTATGTGATGGAAATTGATGATGGAGCAACTGAGGATAAGTCAGACCTTGCACTCACGGTTGAATCTGACATGGATGATGATGATGATAAGAACAAAGAGGTAAATTTCTTCGATATAAAGAAAAACCTGAGAGTTTACTCTCAAAGGAAACTCATATCACTGTCAGGCGTGCTGATTGATGCGTATCATGCCCTAGTCGCAGAGACACAGGAGTTAAATCTTACTTTTGATGAAATAAAACTGGATAGGGAGGACTTGTGTGTGTTAGCTAAAGATATGAAGAATCAAGATCATGATACAAACCAACAAAATATTTTGTTGGAAATTCAATTGAGAAAAGATGAGAAAATCCCCTTCAAAAGAAGAGGAGAAGGAAGCAAGACCTACTTGGAGCATGAAGAGGAGCTGAAGAAAGTAAAGCTGAACCTCACTGCTGAAACTAAAAAGAATGAGCAGCTCAAGAACGACTTAGAAAGGACTAAGTTCGATCTTAACAAAACTCTAAAATGGATCTGGTTGTCTGATGATTTTACTTCTAGAAATGAGAGTAATGGAAACAACAAAAGAGGACTTGGTTTTGTAGAGAAGAAGGCGCCTTACAATCTTCAAAGCTATCATGTTTTCAATATGAATAACTGGGCATACATACACGGTGGACAAGCTGATCACTACCAGGAAGCCTTTGAAACAAGGACTAAATTTGTTCAAACAGAAATGAACTTTGTTAGGAAGGGAACTAGAGAGAAAAGAACAGGTCCTCAAAAGAAAGGATCTCGAAGGAAGAAAAGGAACATGCTGCCCGAGTGGGCTAGAAATACCATAATCCATCCTTTATACAACAACAAAGGACCCAAGCTGGTTTGGGTTCCTAAATCCAACTATTGACATCGCCTAAAGGGGCGGGAGAAAGAAGGAGCAGTCAACATATATCGATAAATTGTGACGGCTCCAAAATGCAAGATCAAAAGGTCTCCTTACAAAGCCCTTTTAGCAGGATATGTGTTGTATGGAGATGAGTTTTCTTTATAGTGCAGGAAGGGATTTCTCAATGGCTACAAAAGAAGTTAAGTACATCGCTGGCAAGTGTTTTTTGGCTATATCTAACTCACGTTTGTACCATTACAAGTATACATACATGGGAGGATCAGGAGAACTTAAGTGCAAGCAATTCTACACAGTTCACAGTGGTTGCTGATACAGTCAAATTACCATACAGAGAGTTGATCTCCGTATCTTAGGTCAGCAATCCTTTTACTACTCATAAATGTATTTGAACTGTAAAATTGCCAAATAAATTATTTTTCCTTTCCTCTTCCAAGAATTTTCAAAATAGTGTTTGTGCCAAATCGTCACTTAAACCAATTCTTTATCCCCTGTTACACCTATTCCCAAAAAGTCACCTCAGCCTCTTCAAAATTTCGAACCACAGAGGCCAGATTCCTCCAAGAGGAGAAGTAGTAAAGAGAACCTACAAAATCAAAAGGTTCTGTTTGAGAGAGTTTTTGATGTCAAGATTGAGAGAGGAGCTAGAAATGAAGGATTTGATAAAAATGGTAGAATTCCAAGAGCGGAGCTATCTTTTTACTCAACCACCAACATGTGTATATGAACGAAAAGTGGTTGAATTCTATAAGAATTTGTTCTGTGTAAGTGATAATGCTCTAGCCCTAACAATGAATCTGATAGAGTTTGTGCTCACTGAGTCGACACTTGGGAAAATCTTGAGAGTAAAGACAACGAGACTGAGAGCTGTAGCAGATAAGAGACCTCTAAAATTCAAGAACATCAATGTTAAAGCTGCAGGGTCAGCAACAAAAGCTGGTCTTTGAAAGAGTGAGCTTAGACCCGAGCATCAACTATCTTTCGAGTTTGTCAGCAAGAGGCTTTTGCCAAGTATGGAGGGACGATCTACTTTCACGGTAGCAGAACTGGTTCTAATGGAAGATCTTACATATTTTGAACCAATCAACTTGCTGGACATCATGATAGAGAGAATGAATAAGGTGGCCCAAATTGTGCAAGGAGTACCTGGTCTCCCGTATGGATTTTTCTTAACAAAAGTCCTTGCGCACTTTAATGTAAGAACTGGTAGAGCCTCCGTGGGAACTAAGGACCATGTGTTCTCTCTAGCCACCTTGAAGGAGTGAGAGTATGTGCCACAAGGACCAGGTGTTGACAGTCCATGCATCCTCGAGAAGCAGAAAAAGAAATTAAAGAAGTACGGAAAGAGAGGGATCAGTTGAGAACTCAAGTGGACGCACCCAGATATGAGATGATGAAGGATCGGCAAGCCCATAGAAATTGACCTATACTTTTTCAGCCCCTTCAAGTCTCTAAACTGTCTAGAAAATCCTTCCTAGCCCCATCCCTTTTGCATAAAATTGAAGTCACCTTTTCCTAAATTTTGGCAGATTTGCAGTTTAACTATCATTTGTGTATACTGAATTTCTTACTATCTGCACTTGTGCTGATCTATCTATTGACATATTGTTGTGTTCCTGTGAATTATTGCAAGCTTGCTTTCCTCTTTCTTACTCATGATTATGCCGCCCATGTGGATCTGAGTTAATATTTTTGAACTTCTTGTTGGCTGTGCCTAATCCTTTTTATGGCGCCAAAAGGGGGAAGATGTATTTATGTATAGTGAAAACGGGAACTAGTGAAAAAGTGAACTGAACTGAACATGCGGTGATTAAGGGGGAAGAGTCGAATAAATAAAGTAAGGAAGAACTTAAAATGGTGCAATTGTGTAATGTATGCTGTTTATTTCCCTTGGATTTCGTGTTCTTTACAATGGAATGACAAGCCTTATTTATACATAGGATATGGGGCACACATTCCATGAATTGTGCCCCTACTAATAATGTGTATTGATACCATAATAATGATTGGCAATTAAGATGACAATAAAGCTTATAAATGCTCCGTGGAAGGCGTGGAGCCTGATATGTAACGGTTGACCGTTGGTCTCTCTTCCAGAGATATTCCGACGACCTCCAGGACCTGGTTGTATCTCCGGTATCACCAGGCTTCCTCCGGGAGTGCTTCAAGCTGACTCATATTTGGATTATGACTCTTGCCACGTGTCATCATGGTACTGGTCCACTTGTATTATACAAATTTAGCCCAATACGTTCCTTCCCCTCAATGCATAAAATAGATAATTGATAATTTTGAGAAGAAGTTATTTTTCTACAAGAAAGCAGAGAAATATTTCGTATTTGCTCCCTTTTCGCCAACATTTCTAAATGTGAACATTACAAGAGACGAGCTTTAAGAGAAAATGAACCTTAATTACCATTTCTCTGATGACCTAAGCTATAGTGTTTTCTCTTTAGCAATTGTAAGATCACTACATATGTAGGTATAATTTGTAAGAGAACATACTTGTAGTTATAATGAAGATAATGGAATGGTGGTCCATTATTTTTGGTATTGCTATTATTGTCTCGCTTTATGTTTTTATCAAAATTGGGCTCTTTACAAGTTCTACTCGTGATCTTTATGAGACTTTAATCGATGCATCTAATTTTTTTTTCTATGTAGTTAGACATCAATTGCAACTTTTTAAAAACAAGGTACACATTCAGAAAGTACATAAAAGTACTAATATTTTATATCAACCATAATGTTAAGTTTCTTAAAATTACCATTGACCAAGCCATTTTTATAGTTTATTAGTCGGCGTGCATCTATATCTAGCTATTCTTATTTCATTGTCAATCCAAGTAAAATGTATATGCAAGTGTCAAATGGTCTGACGTGGAACAATGAATGAACTGTTTGGATAAACATGGTGAGATAGATCAATACGTTAAGTTATTGTTGAATTGCATATAATATTTGCAACATTTGAAAAAAGAGTAGCCCGTGAGGTGGTTAATTATTGTTAAGTAATTTTATCTATATATTTTTTTTCCGATATAAAAGAGCGGCCTATGAGGCGTATGATTGAGTTTTTATTCTTTTATTCATCTCTATTATTTACTCCTCTGTTTTAATTTATTTGTTTGGTTTTAACTTCATACGAAGTTTAAATTAAAGATAGATAGAATGTACCAAAATATCTTTTGATCATATGATTTGAAACATGCCATTTGGAAAGTTGGAATTAAATAGTTGTCAAAAAGGAAAAGGGGCAATTTTTTTTAAACGGACTAAGAAAAGAAAGTAAGACAAAAAATGTAAACGGAAGGATTAATAGATTTAAGTTTTACACACATACAATATCAATTTATTAATACAATATAATATAAATAATATTCGTACGTAATATTTTCTTTTTGTAAATTAGGGAATCCGCAGCCGCTATTCTTTGGGTGCGCTCAGGGTAAACATCGCTTCTAGTGTAATAGCCCTCAAACCACATATGAGATGTAAATCGCATTAGGCAATCCCCATGCGACGAGCTCAGGCTGAGAAGGTTGTTGGTGATGGGAATCGATACCAGGTCTCCCATGTGGAAAACCACTAGCCGAACCAATTCAGCCACCTTTGCAGGTTCCGTACGTAATATTAGTGTATATAATTCAATCTCTTAATTCCTACCTTTTTGTAGAGTTATTGTGCATGAAATCTGTTATCTAAATACAACTATATTCTTTAATATTTATCCAATTCCAGAGCATTGGCGATGACTTGCAAACATGTAAGAATTACAGTTCAATTATTTCTACGATGGAAAAGGAGTGACCAAAACAATGATGGTTAATTTGGTCTCTTTCACTAGTGTTGTTTCTTCTGTTAGACATTTGTTTTGTAATCACAACTTTGTACTCTACAATACTGTTTGCGTATAACCTGTGAGTACGATAATTAGCAACTTTCTAATAATTCTAGGATGGAAAAGGAGTGACCAAAGCAATGATGGTTAATTTGGTCTCTCTTACTAGTGTTGTTTCTTCCATTAGACATTTGGTTTGTAATTACAAATTTGTTCTCTACAATACTGCTTGCGTATAACATATGAGTACGATAATTAGCAAATTTCTAAAATTTCAGTTACTTTACCACTTTGGTTCTCTCTTTTCTCTCTAATAATCCCTTTCATATTATATACAAATATTTCTTGTTTGTTTTTCTTATAAGTAGGCAAAAATGGTAAGTTTACAGAATATATTTATGAATTATCCTTTCGTTGAAGAACTAGTTTATAGTAAAGTAGGGGGAAGATATGGTTTTAGATGTTGACCTATCATATAAGTAAAAATTACAAATGCCCAGGACGGAAAAGGGAAGAGAAAAAAAATTGAAACCATAATTTTTATTTGTTTCATAAACTTTTTAAAGTAAGAGCATTGAAATTTTTAAATAGCTAGGGGCAGACGAAAATCTAATTCTCAGAGCACTTATGCAATAAAAAACCAACAAATTATACACGAAGCTTCACAAATTCAAAGAGAAGGAAAACATACATCTTTCTTAGGCTTAATGCATATCCGGCCCCCTAAACTTGTCTTTTTTTTCCATTTTGGCACCTAAACTAAGTGTTGTTTCTATTGAACTCCTGAACTTGATCTCAAGTACGTCTATCAAACACAGTCTAACTTACATACAAATATGGTGATTTTTTTTTAACCTTGCGCGTGAATATAAATCGCATCCTACGTGTTATGTATTTAATGTAAACTTTAATGTAAATACATTCCGAGTGTTAGCAAATCTGTGTGTCAATTCAATAATGCGCAGTAGAATAATTTGGGACATATTTACATTAAATTTTACTCTGTTGATAGGCTGGAGTGGGACAACCTGGAAGCTCAAGGCTACGAGCAAGCTCAGATTGTATTACATTAGATTTTACATTAAATACATTCCACGTAGGATGCGGTTGACATTCACGCGTAAGACTGAAAAAAGTGAAACTCACCATATATGCTATGTAAGTGGGACTGTGTTTGATAGACACACTTGAGGCTAGGGGTTCAATAAGAACACCACTTAGTTGAGGTGTCAAAATGGAAAAAAAAGGGACAAGTTTAGGGGCTGCATATGCATTAAGCCTCTTTCTTAATTCAACACCAACAACATACACAGTGAAATACTACAAAGTGGGGTTTGAAGAGGGTAGAATGTACACAGATCTTACCCTTATCTTGAAAGATAGAGAAGTTGTTTCCGGTAGACCCTCGGCACAAGTACAAACTAGTCAAAGCAGTACAAAAAAAGAAATAATGGGAGCGACTAAGTCATGACAAAATACTATAAAAAACATGATAAAGCAGTCTGAAAAAACAAGAAACAGTTACTACCACAAGTCAATACGATAATCGAAGTACAAAAAATATTAGATAATAGCAGAAATTGAATGACAAGAAACTAGCAGAGTAATACCTAAGCCAAATATAGTCATTGATCGTTGCAGCCTATCTAAAACTAAAATTGTGAGAATTTTCAAATTTCAATTGTCAATAAGAAAAGATCATTGACCAATTAATAAACCCAACGTGTCATCTTTATATGGGTCAAAGGATTTTAAATACGCAACTCTTTACAATAATTTTTGTCTCAGTTCCTCTTTTAAAGAAACAGGATCTTGAAAGATGATATGTTGATGATAATGACAAAGAGAATTGAGGATTTTAAGGACAAGTTGTTATTCTATACTGTATACATTATACTAATGCATCTCTTCATATATTTGAAATTATCTGACGGATAAGAAGATAACTATTGAATTTTGCACTATGATCAACTACGTCTACTCCTCTATGAAAGCAAGGAGGAATTCTTTTAACTGAAGACAATATCTTTATGTCTTATAAATAAATACTATATAAATATTAGTATCCTTCTTAATTTGTGTAATCCCACAAATTAATTGAACTGCAAACTTTAAACATGTTATGTGTTTATTTCTCAGGCACGACATAGCGGGAGTTTGTTGCACGATGGACATCATCATTTCCCGAATGAATTACGGGCATGTGCTTCTTTTCACACTTAATTTTTATTTATTTGAATAATGGATTATTAGTTAGTGATAGCAAAAAACCGATAAAACTTATTCAAAATGATTGTAAATTATTTTCTTGGTGATCAGGTTAGTTTTATTACCAACACTTTTTAAATTTTAGTGTAAAAAATTAGAAGAATAAGACTTAATAATTTGAGATGACAATGTTATTTGAATAAAAATGAGAAAAGTCACATTATGTATAAGATAGTAACTGAAATATTAATAAAGCTAAATATAAAAAATATTGAAAACTTGAAAGAATTTCAAGGTAAAAAACAACAGATTAAAAACATTATCTAAATTCTAAAAAAACAAAGAATTTAAAATACAATTGATATTCTCATAGAGCAATTTCAATAAGTAAAATTTAAAATGCAAAAGTTTGTATTGATAGAGAAAGAGAAAGGGAAGGAAATAGCGCTTATTGCACATAATAATATAATGAGAATTTATTTAAAATATCGATAGATGTTTTGACAGAATAATAAAAGAACTTCTTCATTAATAATTAGACTTTGGACGAATTAAAAAATCATAATTCAGAATAATATGACATTACTTGGATTCTGTTAACATAATAAATGAAAAACTAATTAAAATATCATAGAAAATAGAGATGGTGTGAGGGTGTGGATCGTAAGGAGGGAATGAGGTAAGTGGGAGTAGTTGGTGGTTTCTTTTTCTTTGATTTTTTTTTTTTTGATAAAGACAATAAAAATCATTCAAACAAAAAACTGTCCGTAAATCTAATTGGAGATGAGAAAGTTCTCCATTAAGACAAAAATTTATACTATCTTTCAAGATCGTGAATTGAAATCTTTATACAAAAAGTCAAAAAACCAAAAGATTGAATCTTAAAACTATTCAAGCAACAAAATAAATAAAAAATAATTATTGTTTATTAGGTAATTTCTATAATTGAAATTTAAATTCAAAATTATATTAAAAATAATCAGCAATAAAATTTAAACTGAAACAAAGGAGAGAAAATTTAATTTCTTATTGTATATAATACTAAATAATAATTATTAACTATACCGACAAATTCGATATAAGAGTAATACCTACGCCAAATACAGCCACTGATCGTTGCAGCTTATCTAAAACAAAAATTGTGAGAATTTTCAAATTTCAGTTGTCAATAAGCAAAGATCATTGACCAATTAATAAAACCAACATGTCATCGTTTTAGGGGTCAAAGGATTTTAAATACGCAACTCTTTACAATAATTTGTCTCAGTTCCTCTTTTAAAAAAAACAGGAGCTTGAAAGATGAGATGTTGATGATAATGACAGAGAATTGAAGAATTTAAGGAAAAGTTGTTATTCTATTCTATATACATTATACTAATGCATCTCTTCATTTATTTGAAATTATCAGACGGATAAGAAGATAACTATTGTGCGAATTATCTTTTGAACCAAACAACTTGCCGGCCATCATGATAGAGAGAATGAGTAAGGAGGCGCGAATTGTGCAAGGAGTACCTGGTCTCCCGTATGGATTTTTCTTAACACAAGTCCTTGCGCACTTTAATGTAAGAACTGGTAGAGCCTTCGTGAGAACCATGGACCATGTGTTCTCTCTAACCACCTTGAAGGAGTGAGAGTTTGTGCCACAGGGACCAAGTGTTGACAGTCCATCCACTCTCGAGAAGCCGAAAAAGAAATTGAAGAACTCCGGACAGAGAGGGATTAGTTGAGAACTCAAGTGGACGCACCCAGATATGAGATGATGAAGGATCGCCAAGCCCATAGAAATTGACCTATACTTGTTCAGCCCCTTCAAGTCTCTACACTATCTGGAAAATCCTTCCTAGCCCCCATCCCTTTTGCATAAAATTGAAGTCAACTTTTCCTAAATTTCGGCAGATTTGCAGTTTAACTATTATTTGTGTATACTAAATTGCTTACTATCTGCACTTGTGCTGATCTATCTATTGGCATATTGCTGTGTTCCTGTGCATTATTGCAAGCTTGCCTTCCTCTATCTTACTTATGATTATGCTTCCTATGTGGCTCTGAGTTAATATTTTTGAACTTCTTGTTGGCTTTGCTTTAATCTTTTTGATGACACCAAAAGGGGGAAGATGTATTTGTGTATAGTGAAAAAAGGAACTAGTGAAAAAGTGAACTGAACTGAACATGCGGTGATTAATGGGGAAGAGTCGAATAAATGATTGTGATGCTGAAAATTCACAACTGTGAGAAGATGTGCTGAGTAAGGGTGAAGAACTAGAAGAGTGATATTTAATGATATTGTGTCAATTTTTGTCTTCTAGTTAAAAATGGTATTATGTTGCTAACATGTTGCAGGTGCCTTCACAATGATGGTCTGCTTGGCAGGGGGAACAATTGGGAAGCTGGTTCTCAGGGGGAACATCAGTCTATGATTTTGTCATCATCAAAAAGGGGGAAATTGATAGTTCCAAGTGCATTCGTGTTTTGATGATTGTCAAACTGTTTTAGAACCAGATAGAGACCTAGTCTGTAATCTGTTCGCTCTGCACCTTGCACTATTGGTAGAGACAGCTGTAAAGCCAAGTCGCTTGCTGCACACAAGTACAGCTGTGAGTTGGCCTATGCTTTATGTCAAAGTGAATGAGTGGTCTCTATCCATCCCACATGCTTCCACTATATATATAACATAATGGCAACATATTGAGTTGACTTGAAAGCCTAATCTAAATCGTGCAAAGCAACCGAACAAGTTCTCAAGATCTCTCAAGAACAAAGTCGTCTACAAGTGGAAGAACCTAATTCGGACACAAGTTTTAGTCTAAGTTCTTTATATTGTTGTGAGCCTTTGTTCGTTTGTGCTTAAATTGCATACCTACTCTTCTGTGTTAAGAAGTTGGTTGTAGGTGTTTCTGAAAAGTCTCAAAGTGTACTTCCTGCAAGTGTGTTTCCGCAAGCTTTTGAGTGGTACACTAGGCTAGAGTTAGTCTAGGTATATTAGTGGTCCTTGGCTAGAGTTAGTCGAGTGGAGTTGCTTGCCATCGGAGTATTGCAAGTGTGGAGGGACTACGGGGTTAGGTCCTAGGTTGCAAAAGTGTTATTATAAGGGTGAGGAATTATGGGAGTTAGTTCTGAGCTTACGATAGAGTGGTAACCTAAAGGTCCTCAGTTTAGTATAGTTGAAATCCTACTGGGTAGGTCGTGGTTTTTAATCCCTTGAGCAAGGAGTTTTCCATGGTAAAATCGTGCCTTTTTTACTTACTGTATTGCATCAGGAAACTGATACACAACCGGGTCCCTCACATATTGTTTGGTGGATGCATCCTCTAACAAATAGATATAAACGATAATCAAACGTCAATTGTCATGTTTGAGTCAAAACCCTAGAACTAAAGAGCTTAGCTCCATAGACATGGAGGAAAATCAAGAAATCATCCAAATAAAAACGTAAAAACGAGTATTACAAAGAAGAGGAGGTAAAACCCTGTAACTATGGCCTCCACGGCGGCTCCAAACAGAGCTAAGTCAAAAGTTCTAACTTGCTACGCTAATTTATTCTCCGAAGACAAATATATCTGGCAATTAAATATTATGAGTGCTCTTTAACTGACAATTCAAGGTAATGCAATAAAGGTTAATAGGAGTGATTAAAAGTCTAATTTCTATCTTCCCTCCGATTCCTTTTTATGAAAAATTATTCCCTCCCTCTACCGCCAAAAATTGCAACACCATTTTCTCTGCCCGTAGTTTAATTTTAGTTATGCTCAATTTTTATTTATAATTTACAAGATATCATTTCAATGTTTCAATGACAGAGACGTACCCAACCAAATAGAAATAATAGGGCCAAGCAAAAGATGATCCACATAGGAGGATTCAAAAGTATTGATACCTTGATGGATGAGCAAGTAAGCCTGTTGAAATTACCAACTATTGTTGACACCTAATTTTTGACCTCCCATAATTTATTTTAATTACCAAAAGTCCTTGAGTAATAAACAGAGTGAAATATGTATTTTCAGAAGTCAAAATGATTTTATAAAAGTATTTAGATAATATTTTACCATTTTTATTTGGTAAAATAATTTCCATAATGTTATAAATCATTTGGAAATTAATTTACCTATTATGACACTTTTGTCAAATTTAACCAAGAAAGTAAATAATTTACAAATAATTATTTATTTAATTATTTAAATTGTTAAATTGTCAGTTAGTAAGTATTTTACCTAGTTTAGCTCAAGGAATCTGATCAATTAAGTAAACTAATCCTTTTACCCCTCAAGTCTTAATGTTGAATGCCCAATGGGCATTTGTGTAATTTGTTAGAATTAATCATAATTAGTTAAAGTATTTAATTGTGGTTAATTCCACAAATTACTCAAATATTGGCTAATTGTGGCTTTAATTGAAGCAGCTAATTTGCATGGCCTAAAGTTGATTAAGGTCACTATTGCAATACTAGCCTTTAATGGTTTGGTTGAGTTTAAATCTGGCCTTAATTAAAATGACCAATTTCATGGTTTAGAGTCAATTGAGGTTATATTTGCAACTTAAATCCATTAGCATAATAATCATGTTCATTAGATTGGTTAATTGGTTAATTAAGTCATACTTGGCCATTAAATTAAAGAATTTTTTATTTTTTCTAATTTTGTCCATTTAAATTTTGTCGTATACACACACATATACATGGATATACACGTCTATATATGTATACCATGTATACATGTGTGTATACATATATACAAATGGGCGGCCCCTTTTATTTCCCTTTCAAATTGGCCAAGCCCAGCCCAAAATAGGGCTAGACCCAGCCCAAGTGGCAATACATATACTCCATCCTTCAGCCAAACGAACCCCTTAAGGGGTCATTTGTTTTTTGCCATGGTTTCTTTGTGAAACCCTAGCCTCCATGAGGCGATACCATCTCGCTCCTACGTCACTCGCCATTTTTGGCAAGCTTGTAGGCGTACGATGCCTCTCCCAGGTCTGGTATAACCAGATCAAGCAATGCATTAATTGTTCCAACCCCTTTTCACCAAACGCAGCCCAAACGCAGTATATCTTACTACTTTGTTTTGCTTTTTATGCGAGCCAACTTTAAAATGACTGAAAATCCTTAATGGTTTTTGTTCTTACTCAGTTTGAATACTATGTTCTTATTGGTTCATGATGAACCAAGTATATTGACAACTTTTGGGTCAGATCTGGCCCTTGAATACGTACTTGATTTAATCTCAACCTTTAACCTTTGACTGCTGTAAGGATATGCCAATTCTCAGAATTAGAGGTTGTCCCACATCGAAATCAAATTAGGGTTTGGGGATTTTTATTTAAAGGTCCTTATTCTCCGTTATTTGGACAAGTCTGAGCATATTGAAAACTCCATTACTCACAAAACTCAAAAATACCTAAGATTTAAAAATATTTGAGATCTTTAATCTTTTTTTGAGTTAAGTAAAATTTTAAGAGCTTATTTTCTCTTGTTTTTCTGGGTTTGTGTGTGGCTGAGTGTGATTGAGGAACGAAGGAATCATCCAAGTTCATTCTCAATCAAGGCTTTGCCCCAAAAAGGTAATTTTCTATCTTTTTGGCTTTTATTTTGTTTAATCATGTGTTAGTCGTTATATGCTTAGTCATTTAGTCTGTTTTTACTTATTTTGAAATTGTAGTTAGTTAGTGTAAAGCTGTGTAAGGTCATGTATTAGTTAAATGTTCATTATTATGATATGTTAGTTTGTTTAGACTGTTTAACTTAGTTTAATGTTATAGTTAGTATAAAATCATGTGTTAGATAGATGTTTACTATACAAGTGTGATTAGAAGTGTGTTAAATGGCCTTTAGGTTAAATAATAGATGGTAAAAACATCCTTGTTAACAGTGTTGGTTGATATGGACTCTATATGATAAAAAATGATTTATGTTGGGATTGTTGTTTTTGCTTTAAAAAAAGTAAGAGACTGTCCTTACATATATGTGCTTTGAACCATGATTAAGTTGTCTAAATCCCATTTTTTCGAGTCATAACAGCTTGAACAAGTAATTGCATTTTAAGACCTAAAACTGTTATGTTCCATATGTCCATTTATTGATTGATTAGAGAATATGGGAACTTGTCTAGCCTCTATCTAGTTTTCATGTTTGGTTTGGTTTAGCTTGTTTGTCTCTAACCACTTGTCTAAGGATGTAATAGAAAAGGTTTCAAAGCTGTTTTGTCTGTGTTTGTTGGAGTTTCATGAAACTGTAATGAGTTCTTACCATTCTAAAGTTGCTATAGTATGGTGTGGTGTCCAAACTATTGAGAGCACACATTTTAAAACCAACATTATAAGGTAATGATCTGGCACAATTTCCATTATGTATTAAGAGATGTTTCTTTTGTGTTGTGATTGGAACTTTGCTGTTTGAAAAGATTTTTAACTCAATAGTGAACTGGACTTTAAATCCATGATCCATTCTATTTTTCACCCTTTGCTTGGGTACTGTTGAATTGAGTGCATTATTTTACCCAGGCCAGTTTGTTCCCCCGTTTGGTCATATATTTGTCTCTATTAAAAAAAGGGAGAGAAATCCTAAGTTCTTGATCTCATCTAGGAGGTTTTTGTGAATTATCTGCATACTTATGTTGTTGTCAGATTTTAAAGAAAGGTTGGTCCTGTTTCTTATGATCTTAAGTCTTGTTTGGTACTTGCGTTAGTCAACTGGTTTACTAGTTAAACTTTCATGATAGTTGGAGTCTTGCATTAGACTAATCACTGGTTAAACTTTAAAGGGATCAATCCAACACACAATTTTGAATTTTCAAATATCTTCACATTTATATGGTCTGTTGATATATGCAAAGTAAATGTGTAGGTGAATGGAAGCCTTATTTGCTTAAACTTTATCCTAGATAGCTGATTTAGCATTAGTATATAACTGTATTATAAGGAATAGTCCACCTAGTATACACAACCATTTGAGAATTCTATCAGGATTAAAGAGTCCTAGCTGATATTTGTGACTTTAATTGAGTAGTTAGCTGCATTATTTCTTCTCTATAAAATCCTTGGTTTACCTTTACTTGGGAATCTGTATAAAATGGGATATACTGAGTAAAAAATAATAGCCTGAAGTCTCTAGCCTGCCTTTATTTTGTGATCTGTTAAAAGTGTCAATGCTCCTCACACTTACAGGTTTTTAGTCTTTTCTTTGAAAACTTGTTTCACACTCTTTTTCCTTGTTTTTGTTGATATACATGCTATGTATACGAAATATACATGACTTGTGTACATCATGCTGTATACAAAAAGTATATTTTGAACTGTATTATAAGGAATAGGCCACCTAGTATACACAACCATTTGAGAATTCTATCAGGATTAAAGAGTCCTAGCTGATATTTGTGACTTTAATTGAGTAGTTAGCTGCATTATTTCTTCTCTATAAAATCCTTGGTTAACCTTTACTTGGGAATCTGTATAAAATGGGATATACTGAGTAAAAAATAATAGCCTAAAGTCTCTAGCCTGCCTTTATTTTGTGATCTGTTAAAAGTGTCAATGCTCCTCACACTTAAAGGTTTTGAGTCTTTTCTTTGAAAACTTGTTTCACACTCTTTTTCCTTGTTTTTGTTGATATACATGCTATGTATACGAAATATACATGACTTGTATACATCATGCTGTATACAAAAAAGTATATTTTGAACTGTATTATAAGGAATAGGCCACCTAGTATACACAACCATTTGAGAATTCTATCAGGATTAAAGAGTCCTAGCTGATATTTGTGACTTTAATTGAGTAGTTAGCTGCATTATTTCTTCTCTATAAAATCCTTGGTTAACCTTTACTTGGGAATCTGTATAAAATGGGATATACTGAGTAAAAAATAATAGCCTAAAGTCTCTAGCCTGCCTTTATTTTGTGATCTGTTAAAAGTGTCAATGCTCCTCACACTTAAAGGTTTTGATTCTTTGCTTTGAAAACTTGTTTCACACTCTTTTTCCTTGTTTTTGTTGATATACATGCTATGTATACGAAATATACATGACTTGTATACATCATGCTGTATACAAAAAAGTATATTTTGAACTGTATTATAAGGAATAGGCCACCTAGTATACACAACCATTTGAGAATTCTATCAGGATTAAAGAGTCCTAGCTGATATTTGTGACTTTAATTGAGTAGTTAGCTGCATTATTTCTTCTCTATAAAATCCTTGGTTAACCTTTACTTGGGAATCTGTATAAAATGGGATATACTGAGTAAAAAATAATAGCCTAAAGTCTCTAGCCTGCCTTTATTTTGTGATCTGTTAAAAGTGTCAATGCTCCTCACACTTAAAGGTTTTGATTCTTTGCTTTGAAAACTTGTTTCACACTCTTTTTCCTTGTTTTTGTTGATATACATGCTATGTATACGAAATATACATGACTTGTATACATCATGCTGTATACAAAAAAGTATATTTTGAACTGTATTATAAGGAATAGGCCACCTAGTATACACAACCATTTGAGAATTCTATCAGGATTAAAGAGTCCTAGCTGATATTTGTGACTTTAATTGAGTAGTTAGCTGCATTATTTCTTCTCTATAAAATCCTTGGTTAACCTTTACTTGGGAATCTATATAAAATGGGATATACTGAGTAAAAAATAATAGCCTAAAGTCTCTAGCCTGCCTTTATTTTGTGATCTGTTGAAAGTGTCAATGCTCCTCACACTTAAAGGTTTTGAGTCTTTGCTTTGAAAACTTGTTTCACACTCTTTTTCCTTGTTTTTGTTGATATACATGCTATTGTATACGAAATATACATGACTTGTATACATCATGCTGTATACAAAAAAGTATATTTTGTATACCTTATAAATGAAATTCTGAAAACCTGTCTATTTACCCTAAGTACTGGGCCAAATCTGCCCCTTTAATTATTTATCTTAGGGGCCTATGTGTGGATTGTGGTGACCTGGTCGTCAGTCCAAGTCATTTGGGCCCAATCATCCGTTCTCTCTGAGCTTTGAGGAAACCATGCTCATTTGTTTTTATCTAAAGTTCATTAAGAATATATATTGGCTGTATGTGTGTGCTTATGTATCCATGTCCACTTTAATGTTTCACTTACTCTTTAAATTTTCTCTTACTCTCACAAGATAGTTTAGGTACTCTCTAATCATTATCTTCTTTTTCCCGTTTGTGTTGCACATGATTTCTGCTAGGGTCATGTCACACCCTAATCTCGCTAGGGTGTGACAAAGTGGTATCAGAGCTGTTCGTCCTAGGGGTTGTCTGCAAAGTCGTGTCCAGTAGAGTCCTGTTTATAGGTGTGAAGCCGGCCACATTTATAAACAGGAGGCTGCAGGGCATCTAAGGATTGTTGACCTTCTTTCTGTCTTAGATCGTGCGATAGGGCCAAGTCATAGGAAAATGAGATTCCTTATACTAACTTTTGATTTCAACAGAAGCATAGTATCGACGGAAGAAGGTGAGTGGTGATATGGAAAGTCACAGGGGTAAGTTTTGGTATTTTCATTCTTCTACTTGAAATTGGAAGCTCTGGATGGCTGGGATGTGTCGTATAGCTGTATGCCCTGTGAGGCATTGTTGGTATTTGCTGCATGCAGATTCCGAATAGTAAGAATTGTAACAGAAGACTCTGCAAGAAATCTTTCAAAATCAGGCCATTTAGTTAGGTACGCCCAACAAGAGGAAGCGTGGGAAGGAAATATTGCAAATAGACAACAAGTGAGGTGCGTTGTTTCAGAAGGGTTATGGATTTGGCATGGTATGAAGAACGATTGCGAGAAAGACGGTTAGTAGCCCGAAGGATTAAAATGGATAACATTCGAGGTTTAGTAGGAGCAAGGTCTGTTGGGAGATTCAGGGAAAGTCGACAATCAGTTTTGTTGTAAATTATTATATAAGAGTGGCGAGCAGAAGCCCAAGAAGATGGATAATCGAGTATTTATAAGTAATGGCGACGAAGGTGTGTTCCCTACCATCGGGAATCTAGGAATCTAGGACGAAGGGTAGTTATACACATAAGTGGAAGGTGAATATTAAGGATTGAAAAGGGTGAAATAGTAATTGCAAAGGGAAGGACGTGTTACAAAAATGTCTCGGAATCTGTAAGACTTCGACTTGCTCCAGATCATGTAATGGAGGGCATGCGATGAGGTGGATGCGATTATATCAGCGCTAATGCACCGGATTTCATCGGAGTTTCAGGGTTAAGCGTGCTGGGGTGAGAGAAATCTTAGGATGGGTGACCCCTTAGGAAGTGCACTAAAAGTTCTGCAAAAGCAGACATAAAAGGAAAATGAGAAGCTAGAGTAGCCTAAGGGAAATTAGAGTATACGTAATGGTTGGAAACCTTAAGAGGTCGCGTAGGACGAGGCAGACTAGACCGGTGAAGAGAAAGAGAGTGCATCCTAACTCTAGAACTAGGATGAGGTTGAATAGCGTTTGGAGATATTTTGTAGGTGAGATGGTAGTAATTATATATACATATATATGAATGTGTATGATATCCCATATGTGATTGTATCAACGGGTATGGGTACCCCAGCAACCGGGCTAGTGGTATATTGAAGGCATCGAAATTGGATCTAACCCTTATAAGTATTCTGAATGGATACAAGACTGTAACTAGCAAGAGGATAAATAAGGCAGAACATACGGTGACGGAACCCCGACCTTAAGAAGATAGTGAAGGGCGGTAGATAATTGCCGAAGACGATGGACATTTGGAGGCTATTGATGTATTATGACCTCCTTAATAAGGGGGAAGAACGTATTGGACTTGAAAAGAATTATGATGCTCTCAAGCTCCCGAAGGGAAATTTATTAGATAGGGGCCAGAGTTCGAAACCTATCGGTATATCAGGAAGGTATCAAAAAGAAGTAGAGACGGATGTGAATAATTGGGTAAGACAACTTATGTGGTAAGTGTAATAGGGTCAGTCAGAAAGAATTACGGATTAAGTATGCTTACTCCATAAGGTTTATTCTGTCTTATAGGCACTGTTACAAATGAGAGCAAAAAGGTGGTACTTCATAGAATTGATTATGAGTGGGATGTGGTGAGAACGTAGCAAGAATGGTAATGCAAGGTAAATAAAGTATAGCGAGGAGACGACTAAAGAGGTGACATGTCCTATATGAATAGAGAGTGGATGCAAGTGTGAAACCAATAAGCGAGCCATGAAGCAGTGGATAGGAAAGTTTATGAGACCTTGTTAGGGAAAGGATCAGCATAATAAGGATGAGAGGGAATGAGTAGGATGAGTGTGGGGAGCGAAGAATGGCTTATATAGAAGTAATATATTTTGAAGGACAAAGCAGTACGGAGTTAAAGATAAGATCCCTTGTGCGAAGAATAAAGGATTAATTATAAAATGGAGTAAGTATGGGTATAGAGAGGAAAGGAAATATGTGAAGTACACAAGCTTAAGGAGTAGTCGTATTATGGGAAAAGGAGGATGCGTCTCCTATGGATACCCTATACTAAGAAAGGACAGATAAAGTACCTAAAGGAATAAACTGGGAGGAAACATGTGGATATGAGTTGCGAGTTCCAAACATGACAATAAGGCGATAAAGTAAGGATATCATCAATGACAAGTAAAGATATGATTATGATTGTCGTTGAAATCAATGTTGAGTACAACATAAGAATAAAAGATTATGACGTACGAGGGGTGCATGAATTCAAGATTGGAGGTCAGGCAATGGATTTGCGAATGATATAAGTGAGACCCTAAAAGGGGGGAAGCAAGTAAGGAAAGCGTAAGTGAAGAGATTGAAACGACGAATTCCAAGATGTGACAAGTATAGGCCCTAAAACAAAAGTGAAATTTATACGGAAATGATACAGCTGTTACCGATATGCATTTCAGTATGGACATTAAGGGAATCTATGAAAGGAACATATTAAGCTAAAAAAATTGAAAGTAAGGATTGAAAATTGAAGTGTGGATTTGTCTTGAAGGCACCGTAAGGTAAGACTCATAAGGAGAAAGCAAGTGAATAGAGCGCAAAGATTCTAAACGCACTCAAATATGACAAATAGATGTAGTCTGAAGCCAGAATGTCTGTAGAAACGAGTTCAATGAGATCCAGGGGTTAGTCAGCAAAGGGATAGAGTGGTTGAAGGGTATTTTTATGATCGGACTAAAAATAATTTGTGAGAAATAAAAGAATTGAGCGATATTCCAATGAAGGGGGGGGGGGGGGGGAATGTTAACAAGATATTGAAGTAACAAACATGCTTATTATGGTATAACCGCATTAAAGGAAGAATGATCCGATAACGGCATGTACCAGAGAATAGGATTATGGACAGACTACAAGACTAGTTTGAACATTCGAGGACGAATGTTCCTAAGGGGGGAAGGATATTACACTCCGGAAATATTTCGCGTTACCAAAACTGTAGACGGCTTAGTATGGGCCAAAGGAAGAGTAAAGTTATGCCAGGATTAAGGAGGTTAAGCTTCCGAGGGTTTGAAAGAAAGTTAGGCAAGGTCTGATACGAAAATTTTAGTCTAAATGGAGGAAATGATATGTTCTAGTATATTGAGGGTTTTGAAGTAAAACAAAAGCTTAAAGTGAAGTTCAGGAAGTCTAGTTTCCAACGGAATAAGTGGCTGCTCAATCGGACATCGGGATAAGGAAATATGGACATTACAAGTTGGATGGGCAAGCCAGGAAAGTGGTCTGCACGAACGCGCCAGGGAGTGGCGCGAACACACAGAAAGCCAAAGGGCCAATACAGCGTGAACGCGCCCCCACGTGGCGCGAACGCGCTGCACAAAAAATTGAAAATCAAGTTCGGAAGAAAGAAGGTGGTGTTATAAGAAGGTAATAATAACATATATACGACATTTGGAGACCATATGGTGTAAATTAGTTCATATGTTATTTGACGAAAAGCCCTTGCTGCGGCAAGCTAAGTAGGGGCCCACATACCGGAGCTTCATAAAGGACATATGATGAGACATATGAATAGTATATGGAAAGTTGAGCAAGTCCTAAGTAGGACCCTTAAGCCAAAAATGGGCATAAGCCCTCCAAAAGGGCGATTTAAGGAAACATTTTCGGATGATCTGACTTCGAGGGGCAAACACGGCATTATAAGTTTAGAATTTAGGAAAACTCCCAAAAATAAAAGTTGTAGATAATTGAAAGGGATTTCCAAAAATAGGTCGTGGGCCCTCACACGATAGCGGGATCAAGCGTTATGACCTTTTTACTGAACGAAGGTCCAGTCAGAAAGTTTAACTCTGCGCGAACGCGCCCAAAGGGGGCGCGAACGCGCAGAAGGATTTTATGTCGGTTCTGGACAAAACCCAGAACCTTATAAAAAGGGGCCAAGCCCCTATTTTTCTTCATAAAACACTCAAAAACCTCTCCAAAATTCTGGAGAGTTCCCCCCCAACTCCCTAAACCAAATTTTTGCCCAAACCAGGTATAATTCCCAAATTTCGGTCCAGACGGCGTATAGCTGCAACTACAAAACTGTGTATTAACACGTTGTGGCTTAAGGTCAAGGTGGAGGAGTGAAGATATAGCATTATTATCAAGGGAAAGGTATGAATCTCTTTCTATTTGTTTTAATCTTAATTATTTACGGAGAATGAGCTGTTAAATTATTGTAAAATATATTCTGTTGGTGAAAATATGGGACGAACACCATATGGGCTGTTCTATGGAATAATTTGATATGTGAAATGATGTTATCGATGTTGGTATTGTTATTGTTGTGTTGGTTGTTGAATTGAGAATTCGGGCTAGGCATATAAACAGGGGAGGTGCTGCCCGATTTTCGGCAGAATATAAAATAGTATAATTTGAAGTATAGTACAAATGTACGATGAAAAGGCTAACATTAGTGTGAATCATCTTAAATGTAGACTTACGAGCTCGGGCACATAAGCATAGCCAATAGGAGGTGGAACAGGTATGTAAGGCTTACCCTTTCTTTCTTTTGGCATGTCCTAGAGCCAAAGAAGGTATGATGTGCACCTTGGGGGTTATTCTATTCTTTGATTCCGAATTTGTTTATGATTCCTATTAACTTTTTGATATGTTTTTAAAAGAGTTCTGTAAGTATTAATGTTCCTAACTTTCGTGGACGGTCTCGGATTGCTTCGGAATGTTCGTAGAGGTTTCTGTACTAAAATGTCCATAACTTTCTTATACTAACTCGGATTGCTTCGAAACATGTTGTGATCCTTCAAGTGTCGTTTGTGTACTTATTCATCGAGTCTTAAAAATTGGTTTATGTGCATATAGTTTCTCACTACTCTGCTCGTGCATGCCTCAATGTATTCCTTCACTGCGTCCCGGGCCAGGATCTGTTATCGTGCGCCTTCCTCTGCATTGTTCACCGCATCCCTCACTAGAGGGCCGGGATCTGTTATATGTATATATGTATGTGATGATATGATGATATGGGGGTGGCGACCAAGATGGCATATGATGATTTTTTTCACCGCGTCCCTTGCTAGAGGGCCGGGATCTGTTATATGCATATATGATATATGATTTTGATATGCATGATTTGTGTTTTAAAAAGTAAGCATTTTGGTATTCTGAAAAACGCACTTACTTTCTGTACTTTGATTCTGTTTATGGTTCTGTTTGATGTGTTCTATGCTTTACATACTCAGTACACATTCCGTACTGACCCCCTTTCTTCGGGGACTGCGTTTCATGCCACGCAGGTACACCCAGATGAGTAGAAGACTTTGCTAGAAGGTGTTCCAGCGGGATTGGCGAGCTCCACTTCCTTCTAGAGTGTTGCCGAGTCAGAATATATATATATATATATGTTATGATTTCTGATTAATGTTAGAGACTTTGCAGACAGAGTCGTGGGTATAGAATGTCAGTCTTGAAAGCGGCTCCATCAGCCGATGTGTCATTTTGCGTTATGTTATAAATTCCATATGATTACAGATTTACTTGCCTTGAGAACGATGAAAGAATGATTCTGCAAGCCCTTATTATGTAATTCATTTTTATTTGACTTAAGAGTCCAAAGTGATTATATGTGTAGTAAGAGTTAGTGGGTTCGCTCGGCCTTAAGTAAGGGTCGGGTGCCCATCACACCCTAGCGAGATTAGGGTGTGACAGGTCATTTCTTACTTGCATGAACCTGTTGGGCCTGAGGCCCAACTATTTCCCTTGATCGAGTACGAATAAAGGAAAGGGAAGCTGATATTTGTGGAAGGCCCAACCATGGGTGAAAATGGCACTAGTGAGCTTGGGTAGGCCCATCAGATGAACAAATTTTTTACTTTCTCCCTCTTCTCTATTTTATATACCTGGCACGTATATATATTGTATATGTATATGCACTGAATGTGCTAAATATTGAAACCCCCATGGATGTAGAGCTTAGGAGATAGTTAGTAATTTAGGAAAGTGGCCAAACTGGTTTTATACCCGGTTATTTTGTTGCATAAAATTTGGAGCTTAGCTATAAGATTTTGGGTTTTAAAAACTGCTTTCAAAACTGCGTTTGAATATAAAGAACAAAGAAAAAATGGGATTTGGTTAAGTTTGAATTGGTTCAAGGTTTGAATGAGGCGAAAAACGATTTTTTTCAAATGTTAAGTAGCAGATTTTAGACCCTAAAGCCTGTGATGTAGATTATAAACAGTTGGATAATTTCACTTCAAAATAGAATTTTAGTTAATTGACTTCAAAAAACTTGTAAATTTTGTATACTTAGGAGACAAAATTTTGGACTTGGGTGGCTTTAAGGATTGGCTTTGGACTTGCATAAATTTATGAACAGTATAAAGGTTATTTTGGGCCTGGAAGCCCCAAACGTATTTTGGACTGAAAAACAGACTTGTTGGAGTAAACTTGAGGCATGACGGATCTGGACTGAGAATGCGAAATTGATTCTATGGACTTCAACTAATAAATTTGATCGAAATAACAAAGACTTGTGTTTATATATATATAGATACGTATAATAAAACCCGTAAGAACTAAACCCATTTTATAGGACTTGAATTGTAGGGACTCTACTCGGGAGAAATCTCGGGTGTTTCCTAGTCCGGCAATAATGTGAGTTGAACACTTAAGCGGACTTTCAAACCAAAACCCCTTTTTATATGGGGACTTTTGCTGATTTTTTTTGAAATTGTTATATGAATGTAATGGCACTTTGTGGAAACTTAAACAATTTTTAAGCAAATAAATACAGTAAATCACACATTGAATTTTGTAGGTCAACCGTATTCTACGGATCTTTAACACTAGGGTGCATATAACCTTCCCAAGAGGATCACCAGAACCCTTACCTCGAACTTTGTTCCAAAAGACTTTTTTCTCTTATTTGGAAAAAAACTCTTTAAACCCGGTTTTCCTAGTTTTCCATAAATAAATTAGGTGGCAACTCTTAAATACTAAAATTCAATTATAGCACCAACAACCTCATAGTAACTTTTAAGCCTTAACCCGCGTGAAAGCGAACCGTAATAGATGACGACTCTGCTGGGGATTTTCTAGGTTCTAACCATAAGGGTTTCAATATAATGTGATTTTAACTGTACTTATTTGCTTATATGCTTAATTTTCGTAGTTATAACTGTCATTCATTTCATATCACAAACTCCGCCACTCCTGGCAAAAAGCATGGTTTCAAAGGGACACGCGGGATCGCAGTCTTGCCTTTAAAAAAATACTCGAAACACCCCTTCTTTGGAATACGTTGAACGTTATGTTAGTTACGGTCACCCAACGACCGATAAGGGTTCACCCCGAGTAGTCCGCTCGGGTCCAAGGTCAATTCGAAAAAATCACTCTTGCATATGCCTAGGTTAGAGCTTCACCAAATCCAAATATGAAGTAGACAGGGTGGTTTGGATATTTTAGACATATCCAAACTTGATAGGAAGACTACCCCGGGTCCATGACCCAAAAGACACTGCATGTCATACTATGTACTATTTGGAAACATGTAATATGCCTGTGAATGAAACCATTGCCTAATGGGTGGGTTGGGGGGGGGGGGGGGAAATTAACCTTGACTTGTGTTTTGTAGATGTCGATAAACTTGAGTTTTGACATGGTCTTGACTACACCGGAGTTGCTACGTATTTGGTGGGGCCAAATGTGCCTGTGAAAGAAATTTGACATCCATTATGACGATGACGGGTAGCAAGGAATTAATAAAAGTAATTATCGGGTTTTTGGACAGAGATAGGATGGTTTTCAGATTCGGGGACGACATCGAGATGTCGCTGACTTTAGAGGAGTTAAGGGATATGTTGACTAGCGTAGGCTCGGGGTTGAAAAGAAGAATGAAACGCGACCAAAATGCCTTAATCCCAGAAAAACCCACCTACTCCCAAATTTGTAGAATGCTTTTCTTGAACTACGTCAATTTGGCCCATGGCCACACCATAACCTTTATAGAGCTATACAAAAGGTTTAGAAGCCCGAATGGATTCGTGGAGCATCTCGGGGAATTCAAGAATTATGCTGAATGGACGGCCAGCAGAACATTAGCTTTTGCCATTTGCTTTCTGGGAACCATGGTTTTTCCCAAGGATTGTCCTTAGCCATAGACACCTGAGTCATTTCGGTCACCCATGCCATCTTTTACGGCTGAACCCAACAAGAAGAAACCAAATACTTTGACGTAACCCCAATCATCCTAGCCAATTTATACCGAGCCTTGAGCCTCTGCCGAAACCATTACAAATACTTCCAGGCTTGTAACCTACTCCTACAATGGTGGGTCCTCAAGCACATGATCAAAGTTAGGGGTGAACAACACTTATGTAAGCTGACCGAAAAGGATGGTCTTCCGGATTTCTATCCAAACGTCGGGGAATAAAATAGACAAAGTTAGACATTCACCTTTTCTAGGTTGAAAGAGGAAAGAATTCAATGGATGTTCCACGACTTCGTGTCCAGTGAGGTTTGGGTTAAGGGTAGAAAGTGTCCATTCTTACCACTTATGGGTATTCGAGGAATTCGCCCTTATGCGCCTTCTAGGGTCTTGAAAAAGTTTGGGAGGATTCAAGTCGTACCCTAGATCGGAGGTATGGGAGATTTTATCATTGACTATGACATCAATAGGTCGCCAAGGGATTTGGATTTCATACGAGAATGGAAGGGTCACATGATTTAGGGTCCCGATACCTTAGCCGAAGATATGTTTCGTCTGGGTTGTGTTGTGAAGTATAAAGATTGGTTGAGGGCCGACTTACAAGGCACACATCCTTCTAGAACTATTCTCTACTGCTGTTTGCAAGACAGGGATTCGAAAGCCGAGATTTGAGGCCGTTTGGTTCAGAGGAGAGCTGACTACAGAGTTGCCAAGTATTTAGAGAAGATTGAGCATGACAAAGCCATCATAGAAAGTCTAAGACATGAATTAGAGCTTATTAATGATTGTTTGATTGAGCTCGATGATCGGATGAAGAAGACTTTAGATGATGTCACTCCACTGACTTTCACACATAAGGGATTTCTGATGGAGGCCACTTTGACCTCGACCCATCTTCATAACCAGACTACCCTCCGAAAAGCAAAAAAGGCCAGGACTGACTGGGATCGGGATTCATCATCCACTACCGGAGGGCGCTTTTGCTGATTTATTTTATGCACTGTCTTTACTTTTTCTTTTGTACCCCTTCGCAGAAGAATATTATTATTAATGATTATGGGGCAATGGTTTGATTCAAATGGTACATTTATGTTTCAAACGATTAGTATGCTTAGGAATGCGAGTATTATAATTCTATAAACTGCTTTGTGTGACTTGCTTGCTTTCATATGTTTCTCTTAAATGCTTAATTGATGTCAAGTACTGCCCACTCACCCAAAGAAAAAAAATGAACAAAAAATACCCGCACTAAGTTTAGCAACCTTCTCAGAATCTGAAGATGAACACCAAGAACGCACCAGAGCTGAAGGTTATGAGGAAGAATGAGGTCTCGTTTTGCCAAAATATTTAACATCTCAAAAAGCAGATCCGAGTAGTCAAGGCCAAGATCAAAGAGGCTGATGAGTTAATGGATTCGGTGGAGAGTCCCCCAAAGAATCCAGTTGAAGCTCAAGGAGAGAACGTCTTGGACAAGGCAAAAGGAATCCTCCCCGAATACATCCTAGTAATGGAAGAATCCAAAGAGGAAGAAATGGAATTAGACCCGCAGGAGCTTACTTGGCCATCAAGAGAAGCTGCCTACACCACACCATCAAGCCCAAGAAGGGTTGTAGTTTCTGTCGTGCCATCAAGTCCCCAGGGGAGAGCCAGAGAAAGGAGTAGAGTATGTCGGACCAACCTTAAGGAGCTGGATTGTCCATACTGTGTCTAGCCTAAGCACATAATGAGCGAGGAGATGATGATCATGTTTTGAAGCAAAGAGATAGTCAGTATCAGCTTCGACAGGTTGCCACCTTGTGCTCTGATCTTCGAGTAAGAGAGGTGCCCTTATCACCAGGATCAGGCAGGGGAAACCATCAATGAGTATTTGGCCTTCAAAAGAAGACTTATCGAGCAGATAGATAAGAAAAGCATTACCAAGATGTAGGGCCCACATTCACTTTTGGTCTATGACAACATTACCCCACCGGAAGGGATTACGCTGAATACTCATATTTGGCATTATGACTTTATGGTATTTAAGGACTCTTACACCAGCATCTTCCAGAAGTTGGTCAGTACCGGGAAGATTAGCCCCATCAGAACTCGAAAGGCTCAAACTGAAGGAGTTGGCCGCCGCAAAATGTGTCTGTACCATTCTGGAGCTATGGGGAACGACATAGAAGAGTGCGATGCATTCAAGTTTGAGGTGGAGAATTTGGTCCACAAAGGCGTCATTTGGTTGGTGCTCCCATCTCAGTATTAGGATTTGGGGCTTTTAGGGCCAGAAAAGGGTTGAACGGACAAACAACCTGTATTGACCTCAAAAGAAAGGTCACCTTTTGGGTAGTTTTAGGCGATCCCATTTTTTGTACTTCATACAAATCCCCCCCGCCCCCCCAAATTTTATGTAAACGGAACTGCGTTGACCTTATGTACCAAGGAGGGGTACGTAAGAAGCCCCTATCGGGTCTGGTCACGGGTAGGTTTTAAGGTAAGGAGTCTTATCTTATGTAAACTGAACTATGAAAGGTCTTGGCTTCCCGTGGAGGGATACGTAGGCAGTCTACATAAGACTCGGTCCCTATATATTATAAATATAATATTCCCCTCACTTAATAAAGCCCAAGTACCCAAGACCCGGTACAAGAGATCAATTGAGCATTTAAATCAAACGTATGATTATTTATGTGGTAAGTTGTCACGCCCCAAAACCCACCCTAGACGTGACCGGCATTCGACGTCATGAACAACATTGGAAGAACCTAAACAACACAATAATAATACTTGAACCCGCCAGGTTCAACTTTCGCCTCCACCAGTTTATAAATTAAATGTAACAAATCCTGAATACATGAACTAAATCAGTGGAAGTCTTTAATATCATAAAAGTTAATCAAAACGTGACAGCGCCCAAAAGTTAAATAAACACAACAACTATCCACAAGAATGTATACTATGGAGCTTCTAGGATAAAGAGGTAATAGTTCGACTCCTCGGGACGCAGCCCAAAAACTAATAATAAATGAGAAAAATAATAGGGTGTCCCACGAATGAACGTGTGGGCTCACCAAATCAGCAGCAACAGCAAGTCCTTCCTAAGCGCCTGAAGTATCAAGAACCTGCTCTCCTCCGTTACCTAACATACCATCAAAAACAACAATGGTATGCCTGAGTACTTCGTACTCAGTGAGTGCCTCGGGGACAATAAGTAATATAAAAATAAAATATATTAGTACATACAGAAATCAGTTCTGAAAAGATAGTATAAAAACTGTCATTCCATTTTATGATTCTTAATATCGTTTGTTGAACAGTTTATAAAGCCATTCCAAAATCTCGATTTCAATTGTGTTTTAAATCGATCAGGCATAAATATCAGTTCCATAATAAAGATGGATATCACAATCGCCCATATAGGCCCAACTCAATATCAACAACATTGCGTAATACACCGGAATATGGATTCACGGTGGCTACTCTTCCTCCCGAATAGCAAGGCACACTGCGCAATTCACCGGAATATGGATTGACGGTAGCTACTCTTCCTCCCAAATAGCAAGGCAATTAATACACCCCAGGTAGCGAACCCGGAAGTGGCCGCACTTCTTCCCGAATGGCAAGGAAATTAATACACTAGGATCCATAGTGGCTACTCTTCCTCCCGAATAGCAAGGCAAACACAACAACAAAGTCCATGGCATAGAAGCCGATTCACAATTTGTCTCAAAGTAGTCACACCATCAATAACATTAAAGTTCATTGTGCCATATCGAAAGAATAAGTCATTCCAATCAAAGTTTTGAAAACGTATAACTTCTTTACAAAAGATTTCCATGTCCCAATTCATCAATGAGAATGTCATCACCAACTCTTAACCATCATTATTAAGCATCTCTCATAGATGAAAACATTCATAATATCTTATACATATATAGGGTTTGTTACAATCTAGGGTTAAAGTGGGTTTGTCCCCTCACACACATTAACCACCATTTAGACATGAATTAGAGTCCAAGAAACGTGAAAAGATTACTTTTACTTTCATTCATTAAAGAATCTTGAATAAAATTTATGCTTCCAACAATGGTTTCATAAGTGATTTTCATTCAAAATAAGTTTTTAAAAGAGAGACATACCTTAATTTGTTAAATAAGGTTTAACAATTCACTTTTCTAATGAAGAGCACCCAAACCCTAGCTTGAATCACTTTGGGAAGAATTTTGTTGCAAACCCTAGGTTTTGATCACACAAATCTTGTTAAGAATCATGGGTTTGATGTTAGAATGATTTAGTAATGTTAAGGATGCCCTTACCTTTGATTTGAAGACTTGGGGGAATGATTTTCTTCCTTAGGGTTGTTTAGGAAGTGGAGGAATAAACAAAACAAGGGTCTTATTTATATTTTTCTGGTGAAAACGGGCCACAGGACGCCTCTGAAGGACGGACCGTCCCTTGGTGGAAATTTCCAGAGAGTTTCTGGAAATTTTTGAGACGTTACGGTTCATGTTATGGCCCGTAACACGTGTTACGGTCCGTAACGTCTCACCGTAACACAGGCAAAATTTCCAGCGAAGACAAGCTTCAGTGAAACGGGCATAACTTTTTGTAAGTAGCTTTGTTTGGGCTGGGTGACCTACCGTTGGAAAGCTATTTCAACGATCTACAACTTTCATCAAGGACGTTTTTCCAAATTCGCAACACATTTTCATGAAAATCGCCCAGAAGACAGACCTACCAAAACTTAGGCGAATTTAAGAGCCCTTAAGAATTTCACTAGTTGGTTTGACTTCAAAACGACCATCCTTCCCCCCGAATTCATCAAGAATGGATTCATATAGATATAATATCATCTTAATACTAGATTTTTACACATTCACACCTAGTTCAAGTTTACGAGGTATTACATTATCCCCCCCTTAAGATCATTCGTCCTCGAATGAGGATAGTATTCTAGGAAGGTTATTAATCAACACGAATTTATCCACACAATCACCTTGTGCGCGAATGGTTCAAAAATTAACTCATACCTGAAATAGGGAACAAGTGCGGATATCTCTTCTTCATGTCCTCTTCCGCTTCCCAAGTAGCTTCCTTAGTATTATTATTTCGCCACAACACTTTGACCGACGCAACATCCTTTGTTCTCAACCTTCTAACTTGGCGATCCAAAATCTAAACTTGTTTTTCTTCATAAGACAAGGATTCATCAATCTCAACCTCTTCATAGTTCAACACATGAGAAGGGTCAGGTTTATACAACCTCAACATCGACATGTGAAACATCGGATGAACCATTGACATCTCAGCCGGTAATCTCAACTCATAAGCTACCTTCCTAACTCTTCTATTAATATCACAAGGACCAATGTAGCGAGTACTAAGCTTGCCCTTTTTGCCAAAACGCATTACCCCTTTCATAGATGACACCTTCAAGAAAACCTTGTCACCAACAGCAAATTCCAATTCCCTACGCCTCGTGTCCGTATAAGACCTTTGTCTACTCTGAGCGGTCTTTAGTCGTTGCACAATAAGATTTACCTTTTCGATCGCCTCATGAATTGAATCAGGATCCAACAACTCTACTTCTGTTGGTTCAAACCAACCAATTGGAGACTGACAACGCCTCCCATAAAGAGCCTCATAAGGAGCCATCTGAATACTAGCTTGATAGCTATTATTGTAAGAGAATTCCACCAAAGGTAGGTGTTCATCCCAACTTCCCCCAAAATCGATTGCACAAGCACGCAATATATCCTCCAAAGTTTGAATAGTTCTTTCTGCTTGCCTGTCAGTTTGAGGATGAAAGGCAGTGCTCAGTTTCACTCTAGTCCCCAAACCTTCTTGAAACGTCTGCCAGAAATGAGTAGTAAATTGCGTACCTCTGTCAGATATGATAGATGTCAGAACACCATGCAACCTAACAATCTCCTTCAGATATAACTTGTCGTACTCTGCAGCGGCATATGACGTCTTTACAGGAAGAAAATGGGCAGACTTCATGAGTCTATCCACGATCACCCAAATTGAATCATACTTGGCCCTTGTGCGAGGTAAACCTGCAACAAAGTCCATATTTATCATCTCCCACTTCCATTGAGGAATCTCAATGTTCGGAGCCAAGCCACCCGACCTTTGATGTTCAGCCTTCACCTGTTGACAGTTCAAACACTTAGCGACGAAGTTAGAAATATCAACCTTCATGCTCTTCCACCAATAGTGTTGTTTCAAATCCTTATACATCTTGGTGGATCCCGGATGAACCGAATAAATGGAACTATGAGCTTCCATCATTGGTTCTTGTCGAAGACCATCAACATCGGGAACACACAATAGTCCTTGCAATCGCAGAACACTATCGCCAGTCCCAACAGTAAACAAAGTGTACTCACCCCTTTCCACTCCATCTCTCAACTTTGCCAAGAGTTCATCATCATATTTCTTGAATTTAACCCTTTCTACAATATCAGACCGTGATGGAGTGATTCCCACTAACTCTCCATCTTCAGTTTCATCAAGCCTAACCCCAAGACTGGCTAGCCTTCGAATCTCTTTCCCCAAGGGCATGTCATGAGCACGCAAATAAGCCAACGTGCCCATAGATTTTCTACTCAAAGAATCAGCAACCACATTAGCCTTACCAGGATGATACAGAATATTCAAGTCGTAGTCTTTTAACAACTCCAACCACCTCCTCTGCCTGAGGTTCAACTCTCGCTGCTTGAAGATATATTGCAGACTCTTGTGATCAGTAAAAACATCACAATGCTCACCATACAGGTAATGACGCCAAATTTTCAAAGCAAATACCACAACAGCCAACTACAAGTCATGAGTTGGATAGTTCTTCTCATGCTTCTTCAACTGACGCGAAGCATAAGCAATCAGCTTACCGTTCTGCATCAATACACAACCCAAACCAATTCTAGAAGCATCACAATACACCATATATCCACCAGACCCCGAAGTAACGTCAAAATAGGAGCCGAAGTCAACCTTGTCTTAAGCTCTTGGAAACTCCTTTCACAAGCTTCGGACCACTGAAACTTAGCAGTCTTCTGTGTCAATTCAGTCAGTGGAGAGGCTATTGACGAAAAAACCTTCCACAAACTTTCGGTAATAGTTTGCCAAACCTAAGAAACTATGAATTTCAGTCGCACTAGTGGGTCTAGGCCAGTCCTTCACCGCTGCAATTTTCTGAAGGTCTACTTTAATGCCGTCCCCGGTCACCACATGGCCCAAGAAAGTCACAGAATCAAGCCAGAATTCACACTTAGAGAATTTTGCATACAGCTCGTTCTCCTCAAGTATTGTCAAAGTTATCCTAAAATGATTAGCATGATCCTCACAATTATTAGAGTACACCAAAATGTCATCAATAAACACAATAATAAAGCGGTCTAGATACGGCTTAAACACACGGTTCATTAAATCCATGAATCCAGCAGGCGCATTAGTCAACCCAAAGGACATGACTAGAAACTTAAAGTGCCCATAACGCGTACGGAAAGCAGTTTTCGGGATATCCTTCTCCTTTATCTTCAACTGATGATACCCAGACCTCAGGTCAATCTTTGAAAAGAACTTAGCACCCTGAAATTGGTCAAACAAATCATCTATTCTAGGCAAGGGATACTTATTCTTAATGGTCACTTTATTAAGCTGACGGTAGTCAACACACATTCTCAGGGAACCATCCTTCTTCCTAACAAACAAGACTGGAGCACCCCAAGGTGAGGAACTTGGTCGGATGAAACCCTTATCCAACAAGTCCTTTAATTGATCCTTCAATTCCCTTAGCTCCGCTGGAGCCATACGATAAGGTGGAATAGAAATAGGTTGGGTGTCGGGGATAACATCAATCCCAAAATCAATAACTCTATCAGGAGGAATACCAGGGAGGTCTTCAGGAAATACTTTGGGATAATCCCTGACTATGGGAACAGATGCAAATTCGGGTACTACGGCTTTTGTATCATTAGCAACAACCAAATGGTAAATACACCCCTTAGTAATCATCTTATAAGCCTTAAGATAAGAAATAAATCTACCCTTTGGCTTAGCAATTTCACCCTCCCACATAATAACAGACTCATCGGGAAAGGTGAAACGAACTAACTTATGGCGACAATCCACATTAGCATAACACGCAGACAACCAGTCCATCCCCATAATTACATCAAAATCCACCATCTCAAGTTCATACAAATTAGCCACGGTCTCACGGCCTTTAATCACAACAACACCATTTCGATACACTCTAGAAGCAATAACAGGAACACCCGAAGGCGTATCAACAGCAAAGGGTTCCAACAAAGGTTTGGGTTTCATACCCATATCAAGAGCAAAATAAGGAGTCACATAGGATAAATTTGAACCCGGATCAATCAATAAGTAAGCATCATGAGACCAGATGGTAAGGATACCTGTAACCACAGCGTCAAAAGCCTCAGCTGCCTCCCTACCAGTCAGCCCATAAAGCCGAACTGTCCCTCCACCAGAAGTATTAGCAACTTCCTTTCCTTTGCCATTATTACGAGCATTTTGATAATTATTGATAGCATTACCAGCAGGCGAATTTTTAGCAGATGCAGAAGCAGGCGAATCATTCTTTTGGTTATTCATAGCAGCAATCTCACGTAGCCACTTTCTGTAGTCCCTCTTAAGATGCCCCCTAACACTACTGTGATGACAGATACGATCCTCCCACACTAGCGGATGACTAATTCCCTGCGAAAACTTACCATTATTATTATTATTCTTTTAGCCTTGCCTACTAGAAGACACATTAGCATGGGAATAAGCACCAGATTGAGCAAGTGCAGAATACCCTTTACTCTGCCCTCCCCTATAAGTACTACCACTGAAACCACCCGCTGATCGAGACTTCTTGTGCTGATCTCGATCCACCCTCTCTTCATTTTTCCAACTTTTTTATTGTTCAACAAACCCAACCAGAGATGCGAAAGTGCAAGTAGGAGACATAGCAACAGCAGCACATGCAGACTTGATATGTGGTACCAAGCCTTTCACAAAACGAGTCAACTTATGATTTTCAGTCGGAATCATGTATAAAGCATACTTTGACAGACGAGTGAACTCCAAACTATACTCACGAACTGACTTGTTACCCTGCTCTAGCTTTTCAAACTTCGTAGCCATAGCAATTCTTTCCTCATCAGACAAGAACCTTTCCATGAACGCCTCTTCAAATTCAGCCCACGTCGGAGCTAAAGTAGCGTCAGCTCTCTCAGATTCCCACATCTCAAACCATACGTGAGCAACATCCTTCAACTGATACGAAGCAAGCCTCACAGCTTCTGAATCCTGGGCATCCATTGCCCTCAATGCCTTAAAGGTCTCATCTACAAAGTGTTGGGGGTCGTCCACCTCTCGTGACCCAAAGAACTCTGGTGGCTTTAAGTCTAGGAACTGCTTAAATCTGCCTCCACCATGAGGTCTAACACCTCCACGCTGCTGTTGAGCCGCAACCAAAGCAGTCAACATTTGAATAGCCGTTTTTATAGTACCAATTTCAGGCACACTCGCAATAGGAACAGCAGGAGCAGGCGGTGCTGGGGGTGGTGCTTGATTTCCAGCATCACTTTCATTACCAGCATTCGTGCCCCCAAGATTTCGGTTAACTTTCGTGGGACATCCTCGTTTACCATTTTTGGATCGCGTTAGAGTCATTTCGGCAAGACACGAATTAACGAACGAATTAGAACGATCCTAAAAAGGAATTTAAGCTCTACAGCACAATCTAGAATCAAGAAGAATAGGAAACACCTATAAATGTCCTGGGAGTTTCTCAGTCATGCAGGTGATCAGGCTGCACAAGGAAAACTCCACTAGACATAGCTCCACAGACACCGACAATAATCCTAGGACGTATTTAAACGCAGGCTCTGATACCAAGCTTGTCACGCCCCAAAACCCACCCTAGACGTGACCGGCATCCGACGTCATGAACAACATCGAAAGAACCTAACAACACAATAATAATACTTAAACCCGCCAAGTTCAACATTCGCCTCCATAAGTTTATAAATTAAATGTAACAAATCCTGAATACATGAACTAAATCAGCGGAAGTCTTTAATATCATAAAAGTTAATCAAAACGTGACAACGCCCAAGAGTTAACAAAAATCAACAACTACCCACAAGAATGTATACTATGGAGCTTCTAGGATAAAGAGGTAATAGTTCGACTCATCGGGACGCAGCCCAAAAACTAATAATATATGAGCAACATAATAGGGTGTCCCACGAATGAACGTGTCGGCTCACCAAATCAGCAGCAACAGTAAGTCCTTCATAAGGGCCTGAAGTATCAAGAACCTGCTCTCCTCCGTTACCTAACATACCATAAAAAACAACAATGGTATGCCTGAGTACTTCGTACTCATTGAGTGCCTCGGGGACAATAAGTAATATAAAAATAAAATATAATAATACATACATAAATCAGTTCTGAAAAGATAGCATAAAAACTGTCATTCCATTTTATGATTCTTAATATCGTTTGTTGAACAATTTATAAAGCCATTCCAAAATCCCGGTTTCAATTATGCTTTAAATCGATCAGGCATAAATATCAGTTCCATAATCAAGATGGATATCACAATCGCCCATATAGGCCCAACTCAATATCAACAACATTGCGTAATACACCAGAATATGGATTCACAGTGGCTACTCTTCCTCCCGAATAGCAAGGCACACTGCGCAATTCACCGGAATATGAATTCACGGTGGCTACTCTTCCTCCCGAATAGCAAGACAATTAATACACCCCAGGTAGCGAACCCGGAAGTGGCCACTCTTCTTCCCGAATGGCAAGACAATTAATACACTAGGATCCATAGTGGCTACTCTTCCTCCCGAATAGCAAGGCAAACACAACAACAAAGTCCATGGCATAGAAGCCGATTCACAATTTGTCTCAAAGTAGTCACACCATCAACAACATTAAAGTTCATTATGCCAGATCGAAAGAATAAGTCATTCCAATCAAAGTTTTGAAAACGTATAACTTCTTTACAAAAGATTTCCATGTCTCAATTCATTAATGAGAATGTCATCACCAACTCTTAACCATCATTATTAAGCATCTCTCATAGATGAAAACATTCATAATATCTTATACATATATAGGGTTTGTTACAATCTAGGGTTAAAGTGGGTTTGTCTCGTCACACACATTAACCACCATTTAGACATGAATTAGAGTCCGAGAAACATGAAAAGATTACTTTTACTTTCATTCATTAAAGAATCTTGAATAAAATTTATACTTCCAACAATGGTTTCAAAAGTGACTTTTATTCAAAATAAGTTTTTAAAAGAGAGACATACCATAATTTGTTAAACAAGGTTTAACAATTCACTTTTCTAATGAAGAACACCCAAACCCTAGCATGAATCACTTTGGGAAGAATTATGTTGCAAACCCTAGGTTTTGATCACACAAATCATGTTAAGAATCATGGGCTTGATGTTAGAATTATTTAGTAGTGTTAAGGATGCCCTTACCTTTGATTTGAAGACTTGGGGGAATGATTTTCGTCCTTAGGGTTGTTTAGGAAGTGGAGGAATAAACAAAACAAGGGTCTTATTTATATTTTTCTGGTGAAAACGGGCCAAGAGACGCCTCTGAAGGATGGACCGTCCTTCGTGTTACGGAACGTCCCTTGGTGGAAATTTCCAGAGAATTTCTGGAAAATTTTGAGACATTACGGTTCATGTTACGGCCCGTAACGTCTCACTGTAACACAGGCAAAATTTCCAGCGAAGACAGCCTTCAGTGAAACGGGCATAACGTTTTGTACGTAGTTTTGTTTGGGCTGGATGACCTACCGTTGGAAATCTATTTCAAAGATCTACAACTTTCATCAAGGAAATTTTTCCAAATTCGCAACACATTTTCATGAAAATCGCCCAGAAGACAGACCTACCAAAACTTAGGCGAATTTAAGAGCCCTTAAGAACTTCACTAGTTGGTTTGACTTCAAAACGACCATCGTCCACCCGAATTCATCAAGAATGGATTCATATAGATATAATATCATCTTAATACTAGATTTCTATACATTCACACCTAGTTCATGTTTACGAGGTGTTACATAAGTGTCTTTAACTGCCATCTATGTGCGATATCTGGATTATTTTTCTGTTACCTAATGAACTAACTCTGTTTGCCTTTGAGTTATTCTTTTCTTATAGAAAGAGAGGTTGATTCGTCTTCACACTGGCATATTTCACATGATCCAAAGCTGCAATAGCATCCTTATCCTAACAAGACAAAGGCAAAAAAAAAAAAAAAGACTGGTACTTCCGACAACGAAACTACTGACATTGCTCTCAAAGAATCGCCTCTGCACAAACTGCCTGAGTCATCACCTATAGAAGATGTTATGAAAATTATGTTTGAGAAAATCGTCCATCTTCAAGAGAAAATAGCGCGAAACAAGGCTGCTAATGCTGCTCGAGAGGCCCCTACTGAAGAAAGAAGGCCTCCACCGTTCTTTCCATCTCTGAATTGTCTATTGCCCAACCACTTGCCCACCCGGTTCGCTATGAGCACCATACTATTTACCCCAATCGACGAACACATTGGTGCCTCGTACCACACCCCACCACCAGTTAATACTAACCAAATTTCTGGAACCGCTCACTCTATCCCCTCTTACCCAACACCACAAAATAACCATCCCGGTAACACTATACAACTAAGCATCATCTCGCTACCAACGGCCAAAACCACCCCTACTCCCCAAACTCGCCCTGTTGTTTCCTTCCACACACCTATAACCCCAGGCACCTTTTCACCCGATCAAGAAATTGACTAGTATGAGGAGATGGAAAAAACGTGGAAGGCTGAGTAGGAAAAATAAGAAGAAAGGCTTGAACGAAAGATGACCACATTGTTGGAACGGTCCATGAGAACCACCCTCACCAGCACAAGCTTAAGCTATGATGATTTTTGTATACATCTAAATTTGGATTTACCTAAAGGCTTCAAGGTGCCGTGTTTTGAACTATTTAATGGGACAGACAATCCTGAAGCGCATCTACGGGCCAACTACGTTCAAGTGGTCGGCGTCCGAGACAACCAAGCGCTCATTATGAGGCTGTTCAGTCGAAGTTTCACCGGAGAAGCCTCAAAATGGTTCATAGTGCTAGACATTAGCCATTGCATTACATTGGAAGACATGGTTGTGACTTTCATAGAAAGATTTTGCTTTAACATGGAAACAGTACCGAACAGGTACTATTTGGAAAAAGTAAAACAAAAGTCCACCAAAAAATTTTGTGAGTGTGCGAGTAGGTGGAGAACAGAGGCTGCCCGGGTACAACCCCCTATGGACGAAGAGGAACTTGTATCGGTTTTCATCCGTTCACAAGAAAAAGATTTTTATGATAGAATGCTCTCAATGGAAGGAAGACCTTTCTTTGAATTGGTCAAAATTGGCGAGGCCATAGAAGACAGTCTCAATACTGGCCGAATCATAAGTATGATCGAAAAATCCGCTTGTTCAAGCTCAACCGGGTTCATACGCGAGAAGAAGAAAGACGTGACTAGCATATCTCACATTCCTAGCCCCAAAACCAAAAGGAGGGAAGATTTCTCAATGGGAGTATATGTTTCACCTCCCTCAAATACCTACATTCCCACTTCGTACAATATGGTGCCCGTATGTTACAGGCGAATGACCTTCCAATCATCACCCTCAAATTACCGAGCTCCACAAAATGCCTTCCAGTCACCTCCCCCGAACTACCATGCTCCACAGCCAAATTATCAAACTTCCCTACCTGTTTACCGCACTCTACAAAATAACCAACCCAATACCTACAAAAATCAACCACTACCAAATGCTTGTAATGCGCCACGTCAGAACTTTGAAAAGAAGCCAGCTAGGGTATTCACTCCATTGATGGAATCTTAAAGTGATTTATTCAAAATATTAAGCGCAGCTGGGATGATCTAAACGCTTCCCCCAAAGGTCTTCGATCCAAATAATCGATTCTACCGAGCGGACCAGACATGTGCCTACCATTCCGATGGCATAGGACACAGTACTGAAGATTACATTAATCTTAACTACAAAATACAGGACCTGATTCACCGGAAAGAGATTGTGCTCCAAACAACCCCTACGAATGTGAACACCAATCCTTTGCCAAACCGTAGCAACAACGTAATTCACATGATTGAGAGGGAAGAAGACTGGGTCACAGGAAGACCCATAATCTGTGATTCTGTGAATGAACTTGAGCGCACAGTAGCATCTTTGTCTTTGCAAGAACGCGCGCAATTCAAAGTATTAGTCCCTGCGCCAATGGCAGCGCATGTAGCTCTAGTGACTCCGGCGCCGCCTTGCAAGGAGTTCGTAGTCCAAGTCGCTACCGCACACGAAATTACAAGATCATGGAGATGCTACACTACCAAAGACCTGGCCTAAGAGGCACCTCGAAGGAAGGGAAATAAAACAAGGACAATCATCAAAGGTGAAGCTGAAGATTTCTGGCCCGAAATGCAGGCAAAGAAATACTCCATTATTGAGGACTTGAAGAAAATGCCAGCCCAAATCTCAGTAGTTGCATTATTGCTAAGTTCACCTCAACACCGCCTGGCTTTAATGAAGGTGTTGGAGGAAGCTCACGTCCCAGCTAGAACAAGCAGTTAATATCTGGCTGAAATGGTCGCTCATGTTATGGAGGAACATCAAATTTCCTTCATGGAGAAAGAGTTTCCCAAAGAAGGCATAAATCACAACTTTCCCAAAGAAGGCATAAATCATAACAAAGCGCTGCACATCCCTATTATGTGCTGCAATAATGTGGTAAACCGAGTATTAAGTGAGACTCAACATTTGTCCTGAGTCTACCCTAACTCAGCTGTGATATGACCTTGGAAATGTTTGTCAGAGCCACACTAACAGAAGAGCGTTCGATGGAGGTCGATGTCATGCTACTGGGGTAGTTGACTTGGACATTTAAATAGCTCCAACTGCATTCACCATTGGATTCCAATTCATGGAAATACCCACCAATTATAATTTGCTTCTGGGAAGGCCATGGATCCATATGGTAGGGGCAGTACCATCCTCACTCCATCAATCTTTAAAATTTGTCTAGGAAGGGGAATAAGTGGTAATCCACGGAGATGCCACAATTACCTAGATAACATTGTACCCGTCATTGAAGCTGCACCTAAGGGAATGGATTTCTATGTCATGGAGTTAGTGGGAGAAACCCATAAGATAGATTCCTTGGAAGCTCCTACGCTATCGGTTTACAAAATGATTGCTTCTACTATGCTTCTGAATGGGTTTGAACCCGGGAATGGTCTAGGAAAGAATCTGCACGGCATCACTGAGCCAATTCCCATTCCCCATGATAATTTTCATTTCGGACTAGGATGTCCCAGCTAAAGATAAGATACCTACCAAGAAGAGACAAGAGGTTACAGATCTTTGAAAAACCATTCCAAACCTGTACCAGTCATTTCCCCATCGAATGCCTATGCATGGAGATGCCGACATTGAAGAACGGATAGGGATTCTATTACAAGATGAAGACTGCTCAGTCATCCTAGAAGAATATGCAGAAATTCCCACCATCAGAGACGCAGATCCGAGTGAGCAGCTGTCCAATTGGACCTCTACCGCGCTGCTGGCTCTTCATAATAAAAATGATAAAGCAACCCTAAATGTCATGACATGTTGCGAAATGAATGAGTCGGGAAGTATAGAGGAAGAAGAATACGAGGAATATGATGAGACCACAATGCTACCCGAGGGTCTCACGAAAGAAGTAGAACAATTAGAGAATGAGAAGAAACCAAATATGGACGAAACAGAAGCCATAAATCTAGGTGATGAAGAGAATGTCAAAGAAACAAGGATAAGTGTGCACCTAGAGATGCCTTTAAAGAAGAATTGATAAGTCTACTAAGGGAGTACGTGGATATCTTCGCATGGTTATATGCTGACATGCCATGACTAAGTACCAGCATAGTATCCCACAGGTTACCCATCAATGCGGGTTTTACTCCAGTAAAACAGAAGACCCGACAATTCAAACCAGATCTTAGTATCTGAATCAAAGATGAGGTGGAAAAACAGATTAAATCAGGAGTGGTGGAAGTGACTTCAATCCCCACATGGCTAGCCGACATAGTTTCGGTACCCAAAAAGGACAGGAAGAAAAGAATTTGCGTGGACTACCTAGATAGAGCTAGCCCAAATGATAATTTTCCACTCCCGAACATCCACATACTCATAGATAACTGTGCCAAGCATGAGCTGCAATCATTTGTGGATTGTTTTGCTGGCTACCACCTGATCTTAATGGACAGAGAGGATGCTGAGAAAACAGCCTTCATCGCCCCATAGAGAGTGTACCATTACAGGGTAATGCCCTTCGGCCTCAAGAATGCCGGCATAACATACACGAGAGCGATGACTACCATTTTCCACGACATGATCCATAGAGAAATTGAAGTCTATGTGGACGATGTCATTATCAAGTCAAGGGAAATTTTGGAGCATACCACACATTTGAGGAAATTCTTCGATTGGCTCCGAAAGTTCAACTTGAAATTGAACCCGACTAAATGTGCGTTCGGAGTACCGACCAAAAAATTACTGAGGTTCATAGTCAGCCGAAAAGGCATAGAGCTAGACCCAATGAAGATCAAAGGAATCCAAGAATTACCTCCGCCCAAAACTAAGAAAGAAGTCATTAGTTTCTTGGGAAGGCTAAATTACATTGGACGATTCATAGCTCAATCCACCATCATTGTGGAGCCCATCCTCAAGCTTTTGAAGAAGGACGCTCCTACAAAATGGACAGAGCAGTGTCAAGAGGTATTTGATACTATTAAGAGATACCTATCCAATCCACCAGTCCTAGTACCTCCAAGGCCCGAGAGCCCACTGCTACTACACCTATCGATTGCCAAAAATGCCTTCGGTTGTGTGTTAGGACAACACGATGAAGAAGGGAAAAAAGAACGTGCCATTTACTATCTAAGCAAGAAGTTCACTGCCTGTGAGGCAAGTTACACGCTAGTGGAGAAAACTTGTTGTGCTCTAACTTGGGTGGCTAAAAAATTGAGACATTATTTGTCCTCGTACACCACTCACATTATATCCAAGATGGATCCGTTGAGGTACATATTCTGCAGCCCATGCCCATCAAGAAGTTGGCCAAACGACAGATGTTGTTAAGTGAATTCGACATCGTGTACATAGATTAGAAGGCCGTTAAAGGACAAGCTTTGGCTGAATTACTAGCTGCAAGCTTGGTAAATGAAGAACTCAAACCACTTTGCACTCATTTCCCAGATGAAGGGGTGTTGGCCATAGAAGAAGGAGCAACAGAATCTTACATGGGTTGGAGACTGTTCATCGATGGAACGGAAAATTACAAAGGTTCTAGAATCGGAGCAGTTCAAATATCAGAAAATGGGCAACACTACCCCATGGCCGTAAAGCTCAAATTTTGTTGTTCCAAAAACATGGCTGAATACGAGGCCTGCATTTTGGGTCTTCGAATAGCACTGGATACGGATATCGATGAATTACTGGTCATTGGAGATTCTGACCTATTGATTCATAAAGTACAAGGCTAATGGGTCACCAAGAATGAAAAGATCTTGCCATATGTGAACTTGGCACAAAGATTGTGCAAGAAATTCAAAAAGATCGAATTTGAACATATGCCAAGGGCTCAGAATGAATTTGCCGACACATTGGCCACAATAGCATCAACGATCCAACATCTTGAAAGAAGTCACATTGGCCCGCTAAGGATAAGCTTGTGAGAAGAGCATGCCCATTGTTGCCATGTGGAGGAAGAGCTGGATGGCAAGCCATGGTACAATTACATTAAAATGTACTTGGAAAGATGAGAGTATCCCATAGGCATCACAAGTGGACAAAAGAAGTCCATCAGAAGAATGGCAAGTGGTTTCTTTCTGAACAAGGAAGTATTATATAAACGGATGCCGGATATAGGATTGCTACGATGTGTAGTTGCTGACGAACCCACCAGATTGCTGGAAGAAGTACATGCAGGGACTTGTGGGCCCCACTTGAATGGATTTGTACTAGCCAAAAAGATTCTCAGAGCCAGATATTATTGGATAACTATGGAGAGTGACTGTTGCAAATATGTGCAAAAATGCCATCAATGCCAGATCTACGTTGATTTAACCAAAGTACCACCAAGTGAGCTTAACGCTATGAGTTCACCATGGCCCTTTGTTGCTTGGGGCATGGATGATATCGGACCCATCGAACCCATAGCCTTAAACGGGCATCGATTCATCTTAGTCGCCATCGACTACTTCACCAAATGGGTGGAAGCAACATCACACAAGTCAGTGACAAAGAAAGTGGTAGTCGATTTCGTGTGAAACAATATCATATGCCGATTCGGCATACCTGAGTCCATCATCACTGATAATAGGACCAATTTGAATAGCCATATGATGATGGATATCTGTGAGCAATTCAAGATCACTCACCGAAACTCGACAGCCTACCGACAACAAATGAACGGAGCCGTAGAAGCAGCCAACAAGAATATCAAGAGGATATTAAGGAAAATAGCTGACAACCACAAAGGTTGGCACGAGCAATTGCCTTATGCGTTACTGGGATACCGTACTATGGCCAGAACTTCAACAGGAGCAACTCTATACCTGCTGGTCTACGGTACTGAAGCAGTCATACCTGCCAAAGTTGAGATACCTTCTCTGAGAATCACTCAAGAAGCATAATTGGACAATGCTGAATGGGTCCGAGCTAGATGTGAGCGATTTGCTTTAATTGAAAAGAAAAGGATGGTTTTCGTATGTCAAGGTCAACTATATCGACAAAGGATGGCAAGAGGCTTCAACAAGAGAGTTAGGACTCAGCTTTTCCAAATTGGGCAGCTGATGCTCAAAGGAACTTTCGCGCATCAAGATGAATACAAAGGGAAATTCGCTCCCAACTGGCAAGGTCCTTATATGGTTCGCAAAGTACTCCTCGAAGGAGCAGTAGTACTGGCAGAAATAGACGGATAAGAGTGGCCCAAGCCGATCAAGTGCTACTATGCATGAAGATAAGTTTCTCAATTTGCGACAGTACCTTTTGCTTGTAATCGTTATGTTATTTGCTTGTATTAGCTATTTCCTTTTGCTTGTAATTGTTTTGTAATAGATAGGAAAAACAGAACAACTTTGTAATATCAACTACGCAATGACCTGATATCCCTGCAGTGGGATACATAGGCAGTCCATCTAGGACTCGGTCGCATTATTAGTAAAAACCAAAAACTCATTTACTTTTATTCGGAACTACGTTCGACCTAATTCCTACGGCGACAAGATACGTAGGTGCTCTTTGAGCTCGATCGCACCAAAAGAAAAATCCAAGAAACCCCTAGGAAGCCTCAGAGATAGGACTTCACGAAGGACACAAAGATCGCCACGTACCCAACTGGGGGTAGAATTTTTGAGATTTTCTCAAAAATTCATGCCATCAATCCACCACAAAGAGTCAGCTAGCCTAGAATCTGAAACTAGAGCAGAAATTTTGAGAAGATTTCAAAATTTCCCTATCTGTGAACTGGGGCAAAATTTTTGAGGGGACCCCAAAATTTCCCGCAACTCGGAAGATCCAGCACGAGAGTTCGTCCATTAAGATTTAAACTAGGGTAGAAATTTTGAGAAAGGTCTCAAAAATTCTGCGCGAAGAAGCGAAGAACCCTAATCATGGAAGAAGTGATCTCCCTCATTTAAAGCACATGTCAGGACAATTAACCTTATAGCTTTCAAAATAATGCATTTATTTCCCTACAAATAGATACTTTTATAATAACTTTACAAAACACAATTTTATGCATAATGAAAATCAATTCATCTTTCGAATACCGGATCCGAAAGGGTTTTGAGTCCCGATAGTCGAAAGCGTGACAGCGCCGACGACATGAATCAACTTTAAATAGGGAAAAACTAACTCATTTGTGATGCAGGTCCCCAGGACGTCGAAGGACGATCTTTTTCTAACTTTTCTTCATGTGCAGGAAATGGTTTGCCAAAAGAAGGTCAAGACCGCTACTGAGATCAGGCTTTCAGAAATATCCAGCCATGAGGGATATAAGGTTTAGAATGCCACCAAGGTAAAATATCTAGCCACAAGGGCTATAAGGGTTTGAGTGCCACCAAGGGAAAATATCTAGCCACAAGGGCTATGAAAGATATGAATGCCATAAGGGCAAAATATCTAGCCACGAGGGATATGAAAGCTCTGAATGCCATAAGGGCAAAATATCTAGCAACAAGGGCTATAAGGATTTGAAAGCCACAAGGGAAAATGTCTATCCACAAGGGCCCATAAAAAATAAAAGACCATAACGGCAAAAATCTCCCTCCGATGGGGTCATAGTAAAACAACACGGCATACCTGACCAAGAGAAAGAAAGATGATTTAGCCGATGGGGCCATTGCATGCCTATTTTCCTGTCGCCGAGAGGGCCATCACTTATTTTTATTTTCCATGAGGGCCATTGCATATCTAGTTTCCTATTGCCAAGAGGGCCATTCATACAAACATGCCAGGAGGACCATTCATAGAAACATGCCAAGAGGGCCATTCATATAAACATGCCAAGACAGCCGTTCATACAAGCATGCCAAGAGGGCCATTCATACAAACATGCCAAGAGGGGCATTCATACAAACATGCCGAGAAGGTCATTCATTCAAATTGCCAAAAATGGGCCATGCATACAAAGTACAAGCTATAACAAGACGACAAAGCGATGTAAAATCGGGCATGAGACCGCAGTATTTGCTTAAAAGAGACAAGGCGATGTAAAACCGATTAAGAGAATGCAATATTCGCTCATGAAAACAAGACGATATAAATCCAATCAGATGACCGCAATATTCGTCACCAAAAATCAATGTTACTCAGCAGATAGAAGCAGATTTGTAGCCACCAAACAGAACAGGTTTATCAAATCAAATCGAGATAGATTGCAGAGCAAACATGGAACTTTTTCTTACGCTGCTGGTCAAGATCGGGTGCCCATAAGAGTCAAGCTCTCCGACCAAGACTTGAAAGATCGCTCCCCCTACTCAGTAACACAAGAATAATTATTTTCTTATGTGCTTACTTTTTTTGTTTGTTATTATTATTCTGCCAGCGGTCGGACACATACCGGCATACACAAAGGCACTCCCGCATAAGGGATAAGCTTTTCTTCCGATCGAGTCGAACTATAAGTTACTTGATTTCCAAGAACAGGGATATGTAGGCGGATTCAACACCAGAGAGTCAGTCGCACTCCGACCAATCACCCCAGACTTCCCAGTGTGATAACTGGGAAAATCGAGATTTGCTTAAAGTTGCATTTAGAAGTCAGAGTCAAGCCAAACTACAAATGGTCTGAATTCTCAGAAAACCTGATATATGTAGGAAACCCTGAAATCGGGGTCCGACCATATATTTTTAAAAAGAGAGGTAATATGAGTTTGGGTCAGTCAAAAATAAGGGTTAGTCAAATTTCGCTACTCAGGGATGGTCCCGCCATCCCCGAACACCGAAAGGGCAGTTGTTGACCCCTAATTTTTGACCTCCCATAATTTATTTTAATTACCCAGAGTCGTTGAGTAATAAACAAAGTGAAATATATATTTTCAGAAGTCAAAATAATTTTATAAAAGTATTTAGATAATATTTTACCATTTTTCATTTGGTAGAATAATTTCCATAATGTTATAAATCATTTGGAAATTAATTTAACTATTATGACACTTTTGTCAAATTTAACAAACAAAGGAAATAATTTACAACTAATTATTTATTCAATTGTTTAAATTGTTAAATTGTCAGTTAGTAAGTCTTTTACCCTATCTAGCTCAAGGAATCTGATCAATTAAGTTAATTAATCCTTTTACCCCTCAAGTCTTAATGTTGCATGCCCAATGGGCATTTGTGTAATTTTTTAGAATTAATCATAATTAGTTAAAGTATTTAATTGTGGTTAAAACCACAAATTACTCAATTGTTGGCTAATTATGGCTTTAATTGAAACAACTAGTTTGCATGGCCTAAAGTTGATTAAGGTCACTATTGCAATACTAGCCTTTAATGGTTTGGTTGAGTTTAAATCTGGCCTTAATTAAAATGACCAATTTCATGGTTTAGAGTCAATTGAGGCTATATTTGCAACTTAAATCCATTAGCATAATAATCATGTTCATTAGTTTGGTTAATTGGTTAATTAAGTCATTCTTGGCCATTAAATTAAAGATTTTTTTCGAACTTACCAAAAAAGCTCTCTTCTCTCTCCTCGCCATTCAAACCCTAATTGAGAGTTAACCTGCTACTATGGCCGCCCGTGGCCGACCGCCATTACCTCAACATCCCAATTTCCTCCATTATCTTCTTCTTCTTCTTCTTCTAGAAACAATCCCATAACAACTCATACAAACCCTAATGCCAAAAACTATGAAGATCTTACAAACCCTAATCATGCCAGCACGCAAGCATCTTTATATGATGGTGAACCCTTAAAAATGAAGCCCGTGCAGATTGTAGATGGGGCTTATGTGATTAGATGGACAGAGGAGGAAGTTTTATGTATGAATGCCATGCAAGATCTCTCATATGCTGTTGTAGGAAAATTTTTGTATAACTTCCCAGATTTGGAGGATTTGACGATTCAGATTCCTAAGCAATGTGGTATTAAAGGAGAATGCAAAATTGGTTTTTTCAGACATAGGCATGTTCTTATGAGATTGGATACACTGGAGGATTTTCTCACTATGACATCGAAGGCTGCTCATTATATTAATTTAAAGATGGATATTCATATCGGATGCATACGTTAATCTATGATTCGAAGTTCAAGATTGATGAGGAGACAACAATGGCTATTGGTTGGATCTTTTTTCCTTATTTGTTGCCTACATATTACGTGAAGGAGTCATCATTTTCTCTAGCATCGTCAGTAGGTAAACCAATGCAGTTGGATATGGAAACTATAAACAAAACTCGACCTAGTTGTGGTAGGGTTAAAGTTTTAGTCAATCTTGTTGATAAATTACTAGGGTTTGTAAGGATGGAAATCAAAGATGAGAGTTCTGGGCAATGTAGAATAGTGGATGTAAAAATACAATATGATGTGTGTTACGCCCCGTACCTCGGAGAAGCACTGGTTAAATTTGAATGTAAGTATGTTGAGCTATGGCTAGGTAAAACAACTTTGGATTGTGAGGAAAAAAGCATTATTAAGTATGCTGTTTAAGTAAAGGATGACTTATGATCCTGTAAGTCGTAACCGGGAAGGACAACCTTGGAACCAAAGGAAATGACCATTATAAAGTATGATTAATGATAAATATAATGTATGGAGAGTTTTGGAAGATTCTGGGATTAAACAAATCGAAGAAAATAAGTTTGACGAAAATTTGAAAAATGTTGGCAGGATTTTAGGCAAATTTTTAGTCAACTTTGAAGGGGTATATCTCCTAGTATATTATGAGCTTTAAGGTGTTTCAAAAGCCTAAAATTACTTTCATCGAGCCTAGTTTCCAGCATAACAAATCGCTCGTCGATGCGACATCAGAGTAGAGAATTATAGACGTTACAAGTTAGGCGGGCGGAGCAGGAAAACACTGCTACAGTAACCGGGTGCTACAGTACCCCCGACCCAACACACACACCTATAAATACCCCTCTAACCCATTAATTTTAATCAATTTTCACCATTCTCTCATCCTCCACACTTCTTGAGAGTTCTATAGTTTTCCATCACTTTCCATCAACTTCCGTAACATCCCATAACTCTCCATAATTTTCCATAATCCTCCATAATCCTTCGTAACCTTCCATAATCTTCCAAAACCTTTCCATATAATCAAAAGACATCAAAACCTCAAGGAATATTTATGGATGATAATTGTTCTTGTTTCTCTTCAAGGTGGTGATGAACTTGATCTTGGCAAGGGGTGAATAGAGTGAAGTTCTTCCATAATAAGGTATGTTCTTCCTATTATTTACATGATTAAGATGATGTAAAGGTTTAGAAATTCATAGAGAGGAAAGAATCATAAGAGAAAAATCATAAAGAATCGAATTGAAGTTGATGGCCACGAGGTGAGTTTGAAAAAGAATTATGGATTAATTTGAGAGTAAATCGAATATAATTCTTTGATTTTGGTATTATGGATGTTGTTATGGTTGGTTGAGAAATTTGGGAAACATCGGGTGGGATGTTTTATGGAGCCTATTGGTATTGATAATATTTTGGTTGATATTGATATTGTTGTTATTGTTGTTGGTTGTTGGATTATCATTTCCGGCTAGGCATATAAACAGGGGAGATGCTGCCCAATTTTCGGTAGGATATAGAACAGCTTAATTTGAAACCTTAGGGCAAGTATACTACAATGATTCTAACGATAGTGTGCATCATCTTAAATGTATACTTACGAGCTCAGACGAATAAGCGTAGTAGTTGGAGGCCGGACAGGTATGTTAAGGCTAGTCCCTTTCTTTCAAAAGACATGATTCCTATGTCATGATTCTATAAATGTTTCCACAACCTTCTTACTTCTAAGAGTTAGAAGTTCATGATTCTTAAAAGATTCTTATGATACTAAAGATGAGATGTTTTCTATGATGAACATGGTGATGATGATTTTAATTCTAGAAATTCCAAAGCTTATGATTTTACTGCTATTATGAGATTATTGAGCTTATTTCATGATTTTCTCGATTTTATTCATTGTTGTTGATCTTACCTTATAATAATTGTTCCTTCAAGGTGAGATATAGTGATGATGACTGTTCCATAATATAAATCGGAGGTTACCGACCTTACGTCACTCCGATAGATTCGTAGCTTTTATTTGAGCTCTCATTCTTGCTACTTATATTATATATGTATATAGGGGATATGGGGAAAGGTGAGGTGTTATATACTCATGGCCACCTGATCAGTTGGTATATTATGAAATTTTCCCGGACGCGGGATGCCCGGACGCGGGATATATGGTTAAATGGATCGGGTTGTTCGTTCCTGGGCACTATTATATATATATATATATATATATGGATTGGGCTGAACGTTCCGCAGCACTATTATGACACATATGTATGAGAAAGATTTTATGAAACGCTAAGCATGCATGGTATCCGCCTTAACAGACCATCAGATGTACAGGTTATTCTTTTATCTTATGTTATGCTCCATATGTCTTATTATATTATTATTCCTGCCTTACATACTCAGTACTCTATTCATACTGACATCCCTTCTTGCTGCGTTCATGCCCGCAGGTAAACAGGTGGACACGTCCGATCCTTAGGAGCTCCGTTAATGACACCTTGGAAGAGATCTAGTTGATTCGGAGCTACAATTATTGGTACTACTCTTTGTATATATACACTTAGGTATTGTAGAGTCCTGCCCTATCTTATGGGTTTATGTAATCTACTTAGAGGCTCGTAGATAGACGTATGTAACTAGATGTTCTCTAACTTTACCATCTATCAGCATTGTATAATATTTTGGTAAGTCTTGTTGGAATTTGGTTGGGGTCATTGTCAATGATGACCGTACTAAGCATGATATCCGCAAGTTATCCATGTGGCCCACTTAGTAATGTGAATGGAATGTCAGATCAGAGGTGCTTGGTAGGCTAGTACCGGGAGCTAACACACCGAGCACCTCTAAACATACATCTAATAAACAATTCTGGGTGGACAATAAAGATAGCTCCTGCATAGCATGATCTGTAAGGACATATATCACAATATAACGGCACATCTCTATATAATCTACAATAGTTATGTCCATCATCACCAGCCGACAAGGCTACTAAAATGTTATACAATGATATGGACCGGTAGGGTTATGAAATGTCTAACATACAAGCATGTCTACGAGTCTCTACATAGAATACAAGTGACCATGAGGATCAATACTAATAGACTGCAGCTCCGAGGAAAGTGGAGTGCTCCTGAGAATCCGTTGATAAATCACCTACGGGTCAAATCCGTGTACCTGTCTACCTGCGGGCATGAACGCAGTGTCCACAAGAAAGGACATCAGTACGAACAATGTACTGAGTATGTAAGGCATGGATAACAACATAATAAAAAATATAAAACATAACATGAGATAAAGATAACCTTTACATTTGATTGCCTCATAAGGCGGATACCATGCATGCTCAGCTTTCTTAAAAAAAAAAAAACATTCCTCATATATATATATATAAATAATAGTGTTGCAGAACGTGCAGCCCGATCCATAAATATTTTATATTGTTATGGAACGTGCTTCCCGATCCATATATAATATCATCATTATATATAAATATATATATTGCCGCGGAATGAACGACCCGATCCATTTATCCATATATCCCACCTCCGGGCATCCCGCATTCGGGACGATATCATAATATACCAACTGATCAGTTGGTTATGCGTATATAACGCCTCACCTTTCCCCATATCCTCTCTCTCTCTCTCTCTCTCTCTCTCTCTATATATATATATATATATATATATATATATATATATATATATATATATATATATATATATATATATATATAAGTAGCATGCGTGAGAGCCCAAATAAAAGCTACGACTCTATTAGAGTGACGTAAGGTCGGTAACCTCCCATTTATATTATGGAACAATCATCATCGCTATATCTCACTTTGAAGGAACAATTATTATAAGGTGAGATCAACAACAATGAATAAAATTGAGAAAATCATGAAATAAACTCAACAATCTCATGATAGCATTAAAACCATAAACTTTGGAATTTCTAGAACTAGGATCATCATCATCAACATTATCATCATAAAACATACTTATCTTTAGCATCATAAGAACTCCAAGAATCATGAATCTCTAGCTTTTCGGAACAAGGATATTATGGAAAACATGTATCGGTTCATAAGAGAGGAATCATGCCTTCAGAAAGAAAGGGTTTAGCCTTAACATACCTTTTCGGTCGCCTTAACTTTAACTATTTAACTATTATCCTCCCAAGCTCGTAAATCTACATTCAAGAGAATTCATATTATCGTTAGGCTTATTGTCATATGCTTGTCTTAAGCCCTCAAATTAATTCCTTTTAAAATATGTCAAAATTCGGGCAGCATCTCCCCTGTTTATATCCCTATCCTAAAACCACAATACCAAGAAAACAACAACAATAGCAATACTAATATCAACCACATCATCATCAGTACCAAAATATTCCATAAAACATGCCACACGATGTTTTTCAACATACAACAACAATATACACTTCCTTTCTTCCCAATCAAGGAGCATAATCTCATCAACACACCAACAACTTTCTTCAAGATCAAATTCACCACAACATCAAGTAATATCAAGAACAATCACCTTTCATAGACTAGTTTGGTGTAATCTTGTTAAATTCTTGATTTAATGGGCTATAAATGTTTGCGGGATGTGTTAGGAGATTTCTAGAACTCATGGGAGTGTAAAATGCTGAAAAAATAGGGTTGATGGGGGTATTTTATACCCCTCATAAGTCGGTTCCCCCGACTTTCCCAATTGGGACCCGCGGAAGCCATTTGGCAGCTTGGATGGGTTATCTTAAAATGGCCATACCTCCCTGCTCCGATGTCGTTATGATGAGCGGTTTGTTGCGTTGGAAACTAGACTCGACAAACTTCATTCTGTCAACTTTTTTCAAATTTTCATCAAACTTATTTTCTTCGATTTGCTTGGTCCCGGAATCTTCCGAAACTCTCTATACATGATATTTATCATTAACCATACTTGATAATGGTCATGTCCTTTGGTTTCAAGGTTGTCCTTCCCGGTTACGACTTATGAGATCGTAATTCATCCTTTACATCATTGTTACAAACTTCCTATGGCTTGTACCTTCCAAAACATCATGGGACGTCTCCGATAATCCATTAATGCGGTGAAGTACGTGGCATGTTCATGCTCTGAAAATGCGAGGTGGAACATCCTTCCCCTCTTAGGAACATTCGTCCTCGAATGTTTGCAAGCTTACGAAGCTTTTATTAGTTTCTTGAAATGGTTGCCTTCCTTTAGTTCCTGATCTCCATGCTCTTATAATATGGACTCATTAGTCTTCTTTCATATCCTCCTAATTCTCTGCCGAACTCATTCATTAGTTCCATATCCTCAAATGTTCTTATGTATGTACTTAGTGGTCAACTGATATCTAGTTACTGTCTTGGGACCTGTTGCCATTAAGATGGTCTTAACTAGTTATTGCTACAACTCCCTGCCAATCTGTGAGAACTCTTAATTGTTGTACTCTTTTTCCTTGCTCCTTATTTTTCTCTACTAGTAGACAAATTCTCTTGTTCAGATATGGCACCCTTCCTTGCTTGCTTCTTTGGTGCTATTTTAAATTATCCCTTTTTGTACTCGTCGATCTTATAAACATACCATATCATCTCCTTTTAATTCCTTGGTCCGACTCTTTAATTCCTTGCAATGTCATCCTATTCATACTTGAACTTTTCCTACAATTTCCTCTGCTCAGTTTTAGCATATAAACTCATAAACATGGAACTAAGATAAAATCCTACTTAATCATAACTTCCTTTTGATACGACTATGCTTTCTTCTTAGGTCCTTGATACTCTTGTACCGGTGATCATTTGAGACTTAAATTATCCTATGTTCTTCTTTGACTCCCTATCCTTTTCCTTACACCATTTTTGTCGGCCATTGCATCATGACAATTGTCTATATGGTTCTATAACATATACTCTCACATTTGCTATGACAGGCGACTTGTGACTCCACGACTTGCGAGGTACTTTCTAGTCTCAGGTAGGACCGCTGTCTTGCTATCCATAGGCACACTATCTCTCTTTCCTTTGGAGATCATTAAACTCCCTATAATTATTCCTCTTATTAAAACTTTCATCTCTTCTAGTGCTAAGATTTCCCTTTTTGTAATATAGATTTTCCTTTATACTTACTCCCTGGTCAGCTTACAGACCCTTCTTACTCCTTTTGTTACCTCTCGGAGTATGTTACTACACACTTAAATGTAACCAAAATTTCTCCAGTACAAGTGATTCGAACCATAGTCCGGAGACATAACATGTTGCATTGACGAAACTCATTCTCCTTCCAAGATTTGTCTCAAGATATACCTCTATTTAATCCATTCTCACTTTTCTTTAGCACATTCTTGACATATTAGTTCATCTCAAAATTTGACTCCTTCAATCCAATATATTTCCCTCTCTTGAGCTTTGGAATATTGTAGCTCATCTTAGAACTGATTTTGTTCTTCCCTCCTTTTAAAGGATGTTCTCATATACCGTAACCTTTGAGTGTTAACCATCTTTGATAGTCATCTAGCCGACCTTAGCGATCCTTCAACTCCTCTATTCCGTATAATGCAGAGTTCTTTTCATCGCATGGTTTAACTTGTTTTCCTTTTTGCTAGTTGAGTTCTTGTATCAAATCAAAATGCTTATACATATCGGATACAATTCAAATGCCTTCTTTATTGTCTTTTCAATTCTAACTCTCATGACTAGTAGTCTAGGTTAATGAATTAATGGGGACATCCGAATTCATTAGGCCCCATATGGAGTGTCCAACTATACTACGCTCTTTTAACCTTAGTCTTTCTCCACGACTATCTTCTTAATATCATTGAAATTCTCCTTGCTCTGGGTTCCCAATTCCGATTTATATCTATACTATACCATTAAAAGTTGATATTCCACACCATCCATTCCCACGACTCGTCCTTTCATTAGCTTAGCTCATTTGGCCTCGTAATTCTTCTTAACTACTTGTTTGCATCACAACTATGCATCATAGTCCTTCTAGTGTTCTGTTGGTTCTTGTTCTTATTGTGAAATCCTCACAAAGTACACCCTTTCCATTCTTCTTTCGTCGAGTCTTCATTTTCCTTTATGATACTACAACTTGTGCATACATATATAGATATATATCACAAATTTTCTCGGTTTTCTTCATGATCGCATCTTTGCATCTCTCACACAACCATTGTCTTATAATTTCAATTTGTTTTCCCTTCACTAACCTTCTCCTTGTTGTCGGCGGCAACATAATTCCCTTTAATCATTTCATTGACACCTCCTCCTTCCTTCAGTCCTCATAGTTTCTTTTGTTTTCCTTTACTCGTAAAACGCGTGTTTCCATTAATCATCCTTTACTCTTTGTTTAGGAAACTTTGGAGTGTTTAGTTACGAGTACGAATCCCTTTTCATGCTAAAAATCTCTTCTTGAGGTACTTTCTTCCCCTAAATAGGCATAACAATCATGGGTTCACATCCATTCTCCTAGTTCAACCTCAGGAGTTTAAAATTCCCTCGTCGCTCTCATAAAATCTGTTTATTTCTTCTTAAGGATGCACCATTATTTATTATTTACAACCTCCTTGGTTCTAATTATGAAGACGTATAGGTCTGTTCTAGGGCCCTCACGTTCATCCCTTGTCACGTATAACATTACTCTATCTCCCGTTGATTTATTTAAATTTGATCCTATCGTCTACTTTCCTGCTTTCATCCTAAACTTTTCCTCAAATATATATTAGCTGACCCTCAATGGGTATACGTTTTCCTTGTCCAAGTTTCTCTCCCCTACATGATATCATAACCTTCTTTTTCCTAATGCTTCTTCTTACATTGTTGGTCGCGTTACTGCTATCCGACTTTAATTCTTGAGAAAACCCAATCCTTATTCTCTCTGTAGCGCTTGCTACCTCAATTTTGACATACAACACAATCAATATTTTTAACATGTCGTAACATCAATCATATGGGTATACATAATGCTTGATGTAGCCACTCATGACTTATCTTTTTTTATCGCTTTTCAACACCTTTTTATTGGTCATGTAAAATTTGGAAAACGTTTGCAAGATTTTGGGCAGATTTTTAGTCAACTTTGGAGGGGTATATCTCCTACTATATTAGTAGTTTTAAGGTGTTTCAGAGGCTTAAAATGAAGTTCGTCGAGTTTCGTTTCCAACGCAATAAACCGCTCATCAATACGACATCGGAGTAAAGAATTATGGACGTTACAAGTTAGGCTGACGAAGCAGCAATGCACCGCTACAGTACCCGACCCGAACCACACCTATAAATACCCCTCTAACCCATTAATTTTCATCATTTTTCATCATTTTCTCATCCCTCACACTTCTTGAGAGTTCTATAATTTTCCATAACTTTCCATAATTTTCTATAACTTTCCATAATCATCAATAATCCTTCCTAACCTTCCATAATCTTCCAAAACCATTCCATATCATCAAGAGACATCAAAACCTCAAGGAAAATTTATGGAAGATAATTGTTCTTGTTTCTCTTCAAGGTGGCGATGAACTTGATCTTGGAAAGGGGTGAATAGAGTGAAGTTCTTCTACTATAAGGTATGTTTTTCCTATTATTATTTACATGATTGAGATGATTTAAAGGCTTATCAATTCTTAGAAAGGAAAGAATCATAGGAGAAAAATCATAAAGAGTTGAATTGAAGTTGATAGCCATGAGGTGAGTTTGATAGAGAATTTTGGATTAATTTGAGATTAAATTGAATATAATTCTTTGATTTTGGTATTATGGATGTTGTTATGGTTGGTAGAGAAATTGGAAAAACATCGTGTGGGATATTTTATGGAATATATTGGTATGGATAATGATGTTGTTGATGTTGGTATTGTTGTTATGTTGTTGGTTGCTGGATAATGATTTCGAGCTAGGCATATAAACAGGGGAGATGCTGCCCGATTTGTCTTGTCCGGCCATTAAGGCGAGGTAAGTATCTAAATTACACGTATATAAATATATATAGCATGCACGAGAGCCCAATTAAATGTTAGTACTCTATCAGAGTGACGTAGGGTCGGTAACCTCCGATTTATATTATGGATTATTCATCATCGCAATATCTCACCTTGAAGGAACGAATATCATGAGATGAGACCAACAACAATGACTAATATTGAGGAACCATGAAATAACTCAACATTCTCATATGATCATTGAAATCATAACTTGAGACGTTTAAACATAAAATCATCATCATCGTAATCATCATAGAAACATTCTCATCTTTAACATCATAAGAAGTTTTAAAAGTCATGAACTTCTAGCTTTTGGAAACAAGGTGGTTATGGAAACATTTATAGGATCATTACATAGGAATCATGCCTTTGAAAGAAAGGGACGGGCCTTAACATACCTTTTTGGTCGCCTTAACTTTAACTACTCAATGCTTGTCCTCCCAGGCTCGTAATTCTATATTCAAGAAAATTTATACTATTGTGAGACTTACCTTTATACGCCTGTCTTAATCCTTCAAATAAATCTTTCTAGAATCAGCTGAAATTTCGGCAGCACCTCCTCTGTTTATATGCCTAGCCCAAAATTATGATACATCAACCAACAACAATAACAACAACAACAACGACACTAACATCATTTTCGACACCAATATGTACTATAAAATATCCCTCATGACGTTTTCCAATTTCCACAACTAACCAGCCCGCTATACGACTATTTAACGACTTTATCTTCGTGAATAAACCAAAAGTAATATTTATAAGGAGAGATTCATACCTTTTTCTTGTTCAAACAACAATATCTTCAAGGTCCACCTTGAATCCAAGCCAAAATCCTCCGCAAAACAATACTAGAATCACAACTATACGCTACCCGAGCCTTGATTAACTAAAATCACTTCAAACCCTTAACTTTTTATGACATAATTTCCCTTTGTGTGTGCTGAGCCTAAAATCTAATTTTTGGTTAAGCAAAATGGGGTCTTGACCCATTTATAAGTGGGTAAAGTCGGTGGCACTTTAGCAGTTACTATAGCAGCGGCTACTATAGCGCGCGTTGCTGCTCTGTCAGCCTAACTTGTAACGTCCATAATTCTCTACTCTGATGTCTTCTCGATAAGTGGTTTATTGTGTTGGAAACTAGACTCGACGAACTTCATTTTAGGCTTTTCAAACACCTTAAAACTCCTAATATACTAGGATATATACCCCTCCAAAATTGACCCAAAATTCTGTCAACGTTTTCCAAATTTTTGACAAACTTCTTTTCTTCGATTTGCTTGATCCCGGAACCTTTAGATAATTTCTTAACACTTGTTAAAAGTATTCATTAGCCTTATAAGGGTTCTATAACCTCTCCGAGCTTACGTTAGTTTACTTACAACGCAAATGACATTTTTTTTTCGAGGTGCAACATTTCCCAAGGGGTCACCCATCCTAGTACTACTGTCGCCCAAGCACGCTTATCACGGGTATAAGGGGATTAAAGATAAGTATACTGATGTTCAGAGGAAGTTGTGGTAAAGTGAGAATTTGCCTTAACTCGATAATCATAAATTTATACTGTAGGATTTAAGGAAAGGAAATTAAAGGAAGAGTTTTGATAAGATCTCGAAGATGTTCTGGGTTATGAATTAGTTGAACTATGATTATTAGCTTATTATAAGCATAACCCTGCTACGAGGAATAATAAAGATGGTGAGGAAGTGTTACGTATGTACGTACTTAAGAGATTGTGTTGAGGATATTGTTATAACCGATCTTGGAAAAGAATTGGGATGGATAGCTTGAGAAACATAACCGTTAAGAGTAGGACTTATTAGTAATAAAGTATTGTAAAAATCATTTGGGAAGTCAGTGTAAGTGGAATTACAATGAAGTTGTAATGGATTAGAGAGCCTAACCAACGAATTACATGTAGACAATATAGTGTGTATAAAAGATCAATGAGTATAAGAAGGGATAGCTCGAGGCAACATCGAAGGAGTAAAATAGGGAGTTTCCCACTAACAGGGAAATAAAGAGCGAGAAAAATAGAGTATTGGTAGGATGGCAAGTAGCCGTGACATAATAAGGCAAGATTACTGTAATGGGGACAGAACGAGACCAGGATACTAGTTGATTTCTGATTATGTACATGAGAACAAAAGAGCTCCAGCCAGAGACACCATTATCCTTAGGTATGTGATGCTTCTTTGAATGATTTCTTTGGCGTGTGTAGCCAAAATGGGTAATGATGTTGTAGCTCTATGAGGCATTGCATATTTTGGGTTGTTGTGAAAGGATGGTAGTGGTACAATTTCAGGGGAAACTCTGGCAAAATTTTGTAGAAATCCCTAAAAGGTTAACATTCGAGGACGAATGTTCCTTAGGGGGGAGGAATGTTACACCTCGAAAAATCTTCACATTGTTTGCGTTATAGGTAAACTAACGTAAGCTTGGAGAGGTCATGGAACCCTTATAAGGCTAATGAATACTCTTAACAAGTGTTTAGCAAGTATCTAAAGGTTCCAAGATCAAGCAAATCAAAGAAAATAAGTTTGTCAAAAATTTGTAAAAAGTTGACAGAATTTTTGGTCAAATTTTGAAGGGTATATCTCCTGGTATATTAGGAGTTTTAAGGTGTTTCAAAAGCCTAAAATGAAGTTCTTCAAGTCTAATTTCCAAAGCAATAAATCGCTCATCGATGCGACATCAGAGTAGAGAATTATGGACGATACAAGCTAGGCGGATGGATCAGGAAAGTGCTGCTACAGTAACCGGGTGCTGCAGTACCCGGGTGCTAGAGTACCAGACCCAACACACACCTATAAATACCCCTGTAACCCATTAATTTTAATCATTTTTCATTATTTTCTCATCCCCCACACTTCTTGAGAGTTCTATAATTTTCCATCACTTTCCATAATCTTCCATAACATTCCATAATCCGTCATAACCTTTCATTATCTTCCATAATCTTTCCAAATTATTAAGAGAGAACACAAACATCAAAACTTCAAGGAAAATTTATAGAAGATAATTATTCTTGTTTCTCTTCAAGGTGGTGATGAACTTGATCTTTGAAAGGGGTGAATAAAGTGAAGTTCTTCTACTATAAGGTATGTTCTTCCTATTATTTACATGATTAAGATGATGTAACAGTTTAGCAAGTCTTAGAGAGGAAAGAATCATAGGAGAAAATCATAAAGTGTTAAATTGAGGTCCATGAGGGGAATTTGAAAGGAGATTTTGGACTAATTTGAGATTAAATTGAATATTATTTTTTGATTATGGTATTGTGACATATAGTTATGGTTAGTAGAGAAATTTGGAAAACGTCCTGTGTGATGTTTTATGGAGCCTATTGGTCTTGATAATATTATGGTTGATGTTGGTATTGTTGTTGGTTGCTGGGTTATAATTTCGGGCTAGACATATCAACAGGGGAGATGCTGCTCGATTTTCGGTAGGATATAAGGTAGTTTAATTCGAAAGCTCAGTACAAGTATACGACGATAAGTCTAACAATAGTATGAATTCTTTTGAATGTAGAATTACGAGCTCGGAGGGATAAGCGTAGGTATTAGGAGGCCGGATAGGTATGTTAAGGCTATCCCCTTTCTTTCAAAGGCATTATTCCTATGTTATTATTTCATAAATGTTTCCATAACCTACTTGTTTTCAAAAGCTAGAAGTTCATGATTCATAAAGCTTCTCATGATGTTAAAGATGAGAATGTTTCTATGATGATTACAATGATAATGATGATTTTATGTTTAAGGGTTCCAACTTTATGATTTCAATGTTATTATGAGAATGTTGAGTTATTTCATGATTTTCTCGATTTAATTCATTTTCGTTGACCTCGCCTTATAATAATTGTTCATTCAAGGTGAGAAATAGCGATGATGATTATTCCATAATATAATTGGAAGTTACCGACCTTATGTCACTCCAATAGAGTTATGTATGTATATATGGGGTTATGGGAAAAAGGGCGAGGCGTTATATACGCATAGCCACCTGATCAGTTGGTATATTATGACATCATCCTGGACGCGGGATGCCTGGACGCAGGATATATGGTTAAATGGATTGGGCCGTTCGTTCCTCGGCACTATTATATATATATATATATATATATATATATATATATATGGATCATGCTACACGTTCCGCATCACTATTATGATACATATGTATGAGAAAGATTTTATAAAAAGCTAAGCATGCATGGTATCCACCTTAAGAGGAAATCAGATGTACATGTTACTCCCTTATCTCATGTTATGCTCTATATTTTGCATTATGTTATTTTCCATGTTCGGTATCTCTTACTATGTTACTATTCATGCCTTACATACTCAATACACTATTCGTATTTACGTCCATTCTTGTGGACGCTGCGTTCATGCCCGCAGGTTCAGGTAGCCAGCTGAGTGAGCCAGACCTGTAGGCCCTCTCCTCCGTCTCAGCCAACGAGCTCCGCTTGGACTGGAGCTTTAGCCTTTTGGTATGCTATCTTCCTATGTACATATATGGGTATGGCAGGGCCTTGTCTTGTCCTTTCTACAGTCTGTATTCTATAGAGGTCTGTAGACAGTTGTGTATAGTGGGGATGTCATGCGGCTTTGGTTGTTTTCTGACTTTAGGGGTACAGTGTAAATATTGACCGAGTTGGTCTGCGTCGCCATCTTTGTTCGTATGCTTATATATATATGTATATTCACATGCATGATTTATGAGATTCTGAGGTAAATTTATCGTATAAATATAGCAGATGGTATCGATCGAATATCAGTTGAAATGGGCCACCAGGTTACCTTGTATGGAGTAAGAACGAGTTTAGGGGTGCTTGATCTATAGTGGTTGGGCACTCATCACGGTCCATAGGTTTCGGTTGTGACAAAAGTGGTATCAGAGCTGTATAAGAGAGCAAAGGACTATTGCCCATTTCTACACCCCTTCAAGGGATTTCTATAGGGATTCATTATCAAGGAAATACTATTGCAAGTCGTTTGAGCGTTATGATAAGTGAAAATATGATGAGATTATAAAGGATCAAAGAGCTTGACCAATGAACTACAAGGAGAAAATATAGTGCATATAAAAGATTAACGAGTATAAGAAGGTATAGCTCGAGGCAGCATCGAAGGAGTAAACAAGGGATTTGCCCACTAATAGGGAAATAAAGAGCGAGAAAAAGAGAGTATTCACAGGATGGAGAATTATCGTGACCTAATAAGGAAATATTACTGTAACGGGGACAGAACGAGACCAGGATACTAGTTAATTTCTGATTATGTACATGAGAACAAAAGAGCTCCAGCCAGAGACATCATTATCCTCAGGCATGTGATGCTTCTTTTAATGATTTCTTGGCCGTGTGTGGCCAATATAGGTATTGATGCTGTAGCCCATTGAGGCATTGCATATTTTGGGTTGTTGTGACAAGATGGTAGTGGTACAATTACAGGGGAAACTCTGGAATTTTTTTTTTAGAAATCCCTAAGAGATTAACATTCGAGGACGAATGTTCCTAAGGGGGGAGGAATGTTACACATCGATTGTTTTTGCGTCGTTTGCGTTTTAAGTAAATTAACATAAGCCCGGAGAGGTCATGGAACCCTTATAAGGCTAATGAATACTCTTAACAAGTGTTAAGCAAGTATCTAAAAGTTCCGGGATCAAGCAAATCGAAGAAAATAAGTTTGTGAAAAATTTGAAAACAGTTGACAGAATTTTGGGTCAGCGTTGGAGGCGTATATCTCCTAGTATATTAGGTATTTTAAGGTATTTCAAAAGCCTAAAATGAAGTTCGTCGAGTCTAGTTTCAGACGCAACAAACCTCCCATTGATACGACATTGGAGTAAAGAATTATGGACGTTACAAGTTAGGCTAACAGAGCCGAAACGCACGCTACAGTTGCGGCGTTGCTAGAGTAACTGCTACAGTACCACCGACTTTACCCCCATATAAAAGGGTCAAGACGCCATTTTTCTTCACCAAAAATCATATTTTAGGCTCATCACACACAAAGGGAAATTAAGTCCTAAAGAGTTGAGGGTTTCAAGTGATTTTGGTTAATCGAGGCTCGGATAGCATATAGTTGTGATTCTTATATTGTTTTGCGGAGGATTTTGGCTTGTATTCAAGGTGGAAATTGAAGATATTGTTGTTTGAACAAGAATAAGGGATGAATCTCTCCTTATTAATATTAATTTTGGTTTATTCATGAAGATAAAGTCGTTAAATAATCGTATAGTGGGTTGGTTAGTTGTGAAAATTGGAAAACATCGTGAGGGATATTTTATGGTATATATTGGTGTCGAAAATGATGTTATTGTTGTTTTTGTTGTTGGTGGTGGTGGTGGTGGTGGTGGTTGATGTATCATAATTTTGGGCTAGGCATATAAACAGAGGAGGTGCTGCCGAAATTTCAGCAGATTCTAGAAAGATTTATTTGAAGGATTAAGACAAGCGTATAAAGGTGAGTCTCACAATAGTATAAATTTTCTTGAATATAGATTTACGAGCCTGGGAGGACAAGCATTGAGTAGTTAAAGTTAAGGCGACCAAAAAGGTATGTTAAGGCTCGCCCCTTTCTTTCAAAGGCATGATTCGTATGTAATGATCCCATAAATGTTTCCATAACCACCTTGTTTCCAAAAGCTAGAAGTTCATCACTTTTAAAGCTTCTTACGATGTTAAAGATGAGAATGTTTCTATAATGATTACGATGATGATGATTTTATGTTTAAACGTCTCAAGTTATGATTTCAATGATGATATGAGAATGTTGAGTTATTTCAGGATTCCTCAATCTTATTCATTGTTGTTGGTCTCATCTCATGTTATTCGTTCCTTCGAGGTGAGATATAGCGATAATGAATAATCCATAATATAAATCGGAGGTTACCGACCCTACGTCACTCCGATAGAGTAGTAACATTTAATTGGGCTCTCGTGTATGCTATATGTATTTATATACGTGTAATTTAGATACTTACAGCGCCTTAATAGCCGGATAAGATACCATATATATTTCACCGCGCCTTAATGGCCAGATAAGATACTATATATATATATAACATCGCGCCTACATGGCCGGACAAGATGCTATATATATTACCGCCCCTTAACGGCCAGACGAGATATTATTTATGTATATATGGAAATGTCTTTTTTTTTAAAAGCTATGCATGCACGACATCCACCTTAAAAAGGCATTCAGAGGCATAGGTTGATCTCTTTATTTTACTTTATCTTCATACTTTCATTATGTTATTTTCCATGTTTGGTATCTCTTACTATGTTACTATTCATGCCTTACATACTCAGTACACTGTTCGTACTGACGTCCCTTCTTGTGGACGCTGCATTCATGCCCGCAGGATCGGGTAGTCAGTCAGATGAGCCAGACCAGTAGGATCTACTCAGCCGCAGTCAGTGCGCTCCACTAGATCCGGAGCTGCAGCTTTTGGTATGCCATTTATCAGGTGTACATATGTGGGTATGACAGGGCCTTGTCCTGTCTTTCTATAGTTAGACTCCATAGAGGTCTGTAGACAGTTGTATACAGTGGGAATATCATGTAGCTTTGTGGTCTCCTATTTTCCGTGCAACACATGTAGTGGCCATGTCGGACCGTGTTGTCATCCGTTGCACGTATGCCTATATATACATATCCATGTGTATAAATTATGAGTTTTTCGAGACCGAGTTTACTGCATAAATTTTGCAGCAGATGCTACCGCTCAGATATGAGTTTTACTTTTGTCACGACCTAACTAGAGGGCAATGACGGGCACCCAGAGCTAACACACCGAGCACCTCTAAACATACATCTCATAAACATTTATGGGTGGACCATAAAGATAGCTCCTGGATATCATGATCTGTAAGGACATATATCACAATATAATAGCACATCTCTATATAATCTTCAACAGTTATGTCCATCGTCACCAGCCGATAAGGCTAATAAAATGTTATACAATGATATGGACTAGTAGGGTTATGAAATGTCTAACTATACAAATATGTCTACGAGCCTTTACATAGAATACAAGTGACAATCAAGATCGATACCAATAGACAGTTGATCCAAAGTAAGTGGAGCGCTCCTGAGATTCGGCTAATGAAGCTCCTATAGGTCAGATCCATCTACCTGTCTACCTGCGGGCATGAACGTAGCGTCCACAAGAAGGGACGTCAGTACGAGTAATGTACTGAGTATATAAGGCATGAATAACAACATAATAAGAAATATTGAACATAATAGGAGATAAAGATAGCATGTACATCTGATTGCCTCCTAAGGCGAAAACCATGCATGCTTAACTTTCAAGAGAAAACATTTCTCATATATGTATATAAATAATGGTACTGCAGAACGTGCAGCCCGATCCATAAATATGTTATATTGCTGCGGAACGTGCAGCCCGATCCATATATCATATCATCATTTTATATATAACCTGTTGTCATAACCCAACCAAAGGGCCATGACGGGCACCCGGAGCTAACACACCGAGCACCTCTAAACATACATCTCATAAACATTTCTGGGTGGACCATAAAGATAGCTCCTAGATATCATGATTTGTAAGGACATATATCACAATATAACAACACATCTCTATATAATCTTCAACATTTATGTCCACCATCACCAACCGATAAGACTGCTAAATTTTTATACAATGATATGGACCGGTAGGGTTATGAAATGTCTAACTATACATACATGTCTACGAGCCTCTACATAGAATACAAGTGACCATAAGGACTAGTACCAATAGACTGCAGCTCCAAAGTAAGTGGAGTGCTCCTGAGAATCCGCTGATAAGTCATCTACGAGTCAAATTCATGTACCTGTCTACCAGCGGGCATGAACGCAGCGTCCACAATAAAGGACGTCAGTACGAACAATGTACTGAGTATGTAAGGCATAAATAACAATATAATGAAAGTATGAAGATAACGTAACATAAAAGAGATCAGGCTGTGCCTCTGAATGCCTTTTTAGGACGGATGTCGTGCACGCTTAGCTTCTTAAAAAAAGACTTTTCCATATGTACATATATAGGGTATCTTGTCCGGCCATTCAGGCGCGGTGAAATATACATAGGATCTTGTCCGGCCATTAAGGCGCGGTGAAATATATATAATATCTTATCCGGCCTGTCACACACCGATCTTACTAGGGTGTGATGGGCACCCGACCCCATATTCGGAGCCGAGCGAACCCGCTGACTCTTATTACATACTTAACCTCTTTAAACTCTTACATCAATAAGAAGTGGAAAACATAGTAAAGCTTTCAGAATTTTTCTTTTCTTTGTACTCAATTCAAACAAAATCTGTGGCCATGTGGGATCTGTAACATAAAATATAAAGACACATCGGCTGGTGAAGCCGCTTTCAAGACTGACATACTACACCCACGACTCTGTCTGCAAACTCTCTAACTTCGAACAAGACATCATAGCATAGTACTCTAACCCGGCAACACCCCAGAGCAAATGGAGCTTGCCCACTTCGCTGGAATGTCTTCTATCATAGCTTCTACTCATCTGGGTGTACCTGCCCGGCATGAAACGCAGCCCCCGAAGAAAAGGGGGTCAGTACGAGCAGTGTACTGAGTATGTAAGGCATAAATAGTAACATAGTAAGGGATATAAATATGAATAGTAACAGAATGGAAATATAGAACATATCATGAGATAAAAGAGTAACCTGTACATCTGAGTGCCTCTTAGGGCGGATGCCATGCATGCTTATCTTTCCTTTGAAAACATTTCTTTTTCATATAAATAGAAAATAGAACATGTCATAGCGCCGAACAACGTCGGCTCCCCCACATATATCCCACGTCCGGGATGATAAATTACGCCAGCTGACTAGGTGGCAACGCGTCTATAGCGCGACATATGTCCCTTTTCCCCATATTCCCCATATACATATACATATGTCCCTTTTCCCCATATTCCCCATATACATATACATATGTCATTTCCATGTGTCATATACATATATCATATAACAGCATGCATGAGAGCCCAAAGAAAGTCATGTATCCATCGGAGTGACGTAAGGTCGGTAACCTCCGATTACATTACAGAATAACCGTGGTCGCTTTGTCTCACCTTGAAGGAACAATTATTATAATATGAGACTGGCAAGGAATAACAACGTACATAAACCGACACCTGAAGACTCAGAAACAACTTTCGGGTCGATCCGATTTAGTATAAGGAAGTTATGAGCGTTTGAAGTACAGAACCTTCCACGAACGTTTCAGAAGCTATTTTTGGAAAATCAAAGCAATAATCACATCAAGTACCTTTCGAACATGAAATCATTCTTATCATAGTCATCATAGAAATATTCTCATGCTCGACATCATCAATGTCATTGTAAAACATATCCATCGTTTCTGTCATAAAAGCTTACAATACCATAAACCTTTGTTTTGAAAAGATACGGACATTTTGGAACACATTGACGGGTTATCGGGAACACAATCATTGCCTTGGGACCATAGACTTCTAAATTTTGAAGACAAGGAAGATATGGAAACATTTATAAATTTCGTAACGTAGGAATCATGCCTTTGAAAGAAAGGGACGAGCCTTAACATACCTGCTCCACGTCCTATTAGCTACGCTTAATTGTGCAAGCTCGCTATCGCTAGTCTACATTCAAGAAGATTGACACAATCATTAGATTCATCACCATATACTTGTCTTAAACTTTCAAGTAAATTCACTTATGATCTGCCGAAATTTCGGCAGCATCTCCCCTGTAAATGCACCATCCCCGAGAATCTAACTCGGCCCAAATCATCAATCAACAATCCGAGAATTCATCTCGGCCAAACTATCAACAACAATATCATCAATCATACCAAAAACATCAACAATTAATTCATGACACATTCTAACATTAACAACCTTTGTCATACAATTTAGCGACATTTCATTTATATTCAATTCAATTCACATAACATTCAAAACGACTCAATCAACACACTACTTCACCCGACACCTTCCAAATTCAACAAGAACAATAACAACCTATTTCCTTCTTTCAAATTCAATCACAACAACCCAACTTACAATCTTCCAAACAAATGTCTCACTTCTAAATTCATAAACTACACCAACAATATATACTTTAGCAATATCACTCATACAAATGTAAGAAACCATACTAGTGTCACTTTAACTCATTCAATAATCCCACAACAACTACAAATTCATTTCAAGTCATCAAACCTTTATTCTTTTCATGAAATCCACAACAACAACAATCAAACTACTAACTAAAATTCAATTCATCACATCCTACCATCATCACTCTCATTCGGCCATGGCACACACATACCTATTTCATGAATTTCATTTATTTCCCAATACTATAACATGCATAAATCATTCCTACAAATATAAGAAACCATACTAAGGTCACACTAACTTCTTCCATAATCCACAAACAATCACAACTTCATTTCAAGCCATTAAATCCTCTTTTTACATCATAGACTCCACAAAGACAACAATCAAAATACTAAATGAAATCAATTCATTTGTTCTACACCACACAACTATATTCGGTCACAACATCAACAAACACATGTACCATGAATTCCATCCATTTCTTCATACAACAACATACATAATCATCTCTAACACATGTAAAAGAAGATTGAACCTTACCTTTCTTCACTTGTCTTCTCACTTGGCTAGGGTTTATAAATCACCCAAATGAATGCTTGGCTTGTTCCAACAACTCCTTCATATTAATGAGAACCTTCCATTTAGTGGAAATACTAGAAGAAAACAATTTTTCTTGAACAATTTCTATGGACCATTTTTTTTGAACCATGGCCGAATGGCCTTATTTTTCTTTCTCCAAGTTTTCTTCTTGGAGTTTTTCATGAATAATTGTCTTTCTTTAGGGGAAATTGTCCATATATATTTATCCTCACCAAATAGCATGTGGATACATGCCCCTTCTTTATTTTTCTTGAAGTTTCTTAAAAATAGTCAAAGAAGACTAATTGTCTTCTTAAGCAAGCTTTGGTCCATATATCTTTATAATTTGCCCCATTAAATAAAAATTGTGGACATATTCTTATATGTCACACGACCAACATGGCCCCTTCAAGAACCCTCTTGAATATTTTGTGAAATTCCCATTTTGCCCCTAGCCTTCCGCAATATTACCATGAGCCATTTTGTGAATTTCTCTTTTTACCCTTAACCTTCCTCAATATTTCCATACTAATAGTATTCATAAATAATATCCATAACCAACTTGTACATTAAAATAATTTTGGACAATGGTCTTGCCCTTCACTTACCACGACATCCTCGAAATATCCGGACGTACAAAATACAGGCTATAACATGGCCATTAAGGCAGGGTGAAATATATATAGTATCTTGTCCGGCCATTAAGGCGCGGTGTGAAAGAAAATACTTACACACACACACACACACACAGATATATATATAAAGCATGCATGAGAGCCCAATTAAAAGTCACAACTCTATCAGAGTGACGTAAGGTCGGTAGCCTCCGATTATATTATGGAACAATCATCGCTATATCTCACCATGAAGGAACAATTATCATAAGGTGAGATCAACCACAGTGAATAAAATCAAGAAAATTATGAAATAAGCTCAATAATCTCATAATATCATTAAAATCATAAGCTTTGGAATATCTAGAATTAAAATCATCATCATCATGTTCATCATAGAAAACATCTCATCTTTAGTACCGTAGGAAGCTTTCGAAAATCATGAGCTTCTAACTTTTGGAAGTAAGAAGGTTGTGGAAACATATATCGAATCATAACATAGGAATCATGTCTTTTGAAAGAAAGGGACTAGCCTTAACATACTTGTCTGGCCTCCATAACCACTCAACGTTTATCCCTCCAAGCTCGTAAATCTACATATAAACCATTCATACTATTGTTAGGCTTATCCTCATATGCTTGTCTTAAGCCCTAAAATTAATTCCTTTTAAAATTTACCGAAATTCGGGCAGTATCTCCCCTGTTTTTATCCATAGCCCGAAATCACAATACCAATAAAACAACAACAATAGCAATACTAATATCAGCCACATCATCATCAATACCAAAATATTCCATAAAACATCCCACACAATGTTTTTGAACATACAACAACGATATACACTTCCTTTCTTCTAATCAAGAAGCATAACCTCATCAAAACACCAAAAACATTAGATGCCATCCATATACATGTAAATCAGCCCAACTACACGGCCACAACATGCTCAAAATAGTCCATAAACACAACAACAACAACAACACAACACCTTATGACCTTTCCTCCATAACTATTTTCACTTTTAAGACTTGCTAAACCTTCAAATCAACTCAACATAAGAGATAGGATGAAGAACATACCTAATACTTGAAGAAATTTAGCCACACCAACTTTCTTCAAGATCAAATTCACCACAACATCAATTAAAATCAAGAACAATCACATTTCATAGACTAGTTTGGTGTAATCTTTTTAAATTCTTAATTTAATAGGCTATAAATGTTTGCGGGATGTGTTAGGAGATTTCTAGAACTCATGGGAGTGTAAAATGCTAAAGCAATAGGGTTGATGGGGGTATTTTATACCCCTCATAAGTCGGTTCCCCTGACTTTCCCAATTGGGACCCGCGGAAGCCATTTGGCAGCTTGGATGGGTTATCTTAAAATGGCCATACCTCCCTGCTCCGATGTTGTTACGATGAGAGGTTTGTTGCGTTGGAAACTAGACTCGACAAACTTCATTCTGTCAACTTTTTTCAAATTTCGTCAAACTTATTTTCTTCTATTTGCTTGGTCCCGGAATCTTCCGAAACTCTCCATACATGATATTTATCATTAATCATACTTTATAACGGTCATGTCCTTTGGTTTCAAGGTTGTCCTTCCCGGTTACGACTTACGAGTTCGTAATTCATCCTTTACTTCATTGTTACGAACTTCCTATGGCTTGTACCTTCCAAAACTTCATGGGACGTCTCCAATAATCCATTAATGCGGTGAAGTACGTGGCATGTTCATGCTCTGAAAATGCGAGGTGGAACATCCTTCCCCCCTTAGGAACATTCGTCCTCGAATGTTGTAGCTTGCAAGCTTACGAAGCTTTTATTAGTTTCTTGAAATGGTTGCCTTCCTTTAGTTCCTGATCTCCATGCTCTTATAATATGGACTCATTAGTCTTCTTTCATATCCTCGCAATTCTCTGCCAAACTAATTCATTAGTTCCATATCCTCAATTGTTCTTATGTATGTACTTAGTGGTCAACTGATATCTAGTTACTGTCTTGGGACCTGTTGCCATTAAGATGGTCTTAATTTGTTATTGCTACAGCTCCCTGCCAATCTATGAGAACTATTTATTGTTGTACTCTTTTTCCTTGCTCCTTATTTCTCTACTAGTAGACAAATTCTCTTGTTCTGATATGACACCCTTCCTTACTTGCTTCTTTGGTGCTATTTTAAATTATCCCTTTTTGTACTCGTCGATCATATAAACATACCATATTATCTCCTTTTAATTCCTTGGTCCAACTCTTTAATTCCTTGCAATATCATCCTATTCATACTTGAACTTTTCCTACAATTTCCTCTGCTCAGTTTTAGCATAATTGCAATAGAAACTCGTAAACATGGAACTAAGATAAAATCCTATTTAACCAGAACTTCCTTTTGATATAAGTATGATTTCTTCTCAAGTCCTTGATTCTCTTGTACCAGTGATCATTTGTGTTATACCCCGTCTTTTTATACGTCGAGTTATTCGCAAAAGAATCGACGCAAGCTAAAGACGGAACCCTTCTCGGACACGGAATAGAAACCCTTAATTTTTAATTTCTAAATTAGAACTAATTCTTTATAAATTTATTTAGTGTAAAAATATTATTATTGGAGATTAGAAATTAATTAATTGTGATTAGATTATTAAGTGGGAATTAGTAATTAATTAAATTAATTAAAGTTAATTATACTAGTGGGCCCCACCCGATTTTAAACAAAAAGTCATCAATTAGATGACACCTAGGGGGGACACGTGTAACACCTAGGGAGAAAGTATATAAGTTAGAAGATGATTCACAAAGTGTAGTATTTCATTTTGAAATTAACAAAAAAAAATTGAAATGAAGGCAAGCAATCTCTCGGTCATAACCATGGCTGGCCGAGATTAATTTTATGTAAGAGGGAGTGTGGAAGCTTGTATTTTAATCAATTTAAGGTGTTCAAGAAGTTGCAACGTGAATTGGATCGTTGGAGGAGACAACGTTAAGAAATCAAGATCGTTAAGGTAAAATTTAATCTTGTCCTATATGTTGTGATAGAGGTATGTTGAATATAAAGAGTTGTAGGTGATGATATTAGGTTGTTGTGTTGGCCGTGAGTATCGACTGTTTTAAGCTTAAAAATGGTGATTAATTTTGACGTTGTTATCGCTATGGTTGTCATGAATCGTGTGACGAAAGTAAAGGAATTTGAGAATTTAAGTAAAAGTTATGGTGTTGTGGATATATTGTAACCCTTGTTAAGTTGAGGAGATTAAAGATATAACTATGTCTATATGTTGTCGTTTGTATTTCTGTGTTAACAGGAGGACAATTGGAAATTTGGGATAGGCGAATATATAGGGGAAATGCTGCCCGATTTTCGTTGAAGTCTTTAGCTAATAGAAAACCCTAAGCGAGAATATAGAAGATAAAATATAGGTTCTATAAGAAATGGGCTATAGATTTGTAAACTACGAAATATAGTTACTAAAGATAGCGTTACTCTTATATTAAATAGGCTAAAAGAGCGTCGAGACGAACGGGTTACGAATAGCCGCTAACAGGTATGTAAAGCTGTCCCTTATTTCTTTTGGCATGTCTTAGATTTAAGTGATGAATGATATGAGCTTTGGGGTAATCCTATTCATAAGTCTTGAGTGTGATTCATGATTCTTATTCACTTTTTGATGTTAGAACTCTTAAGTGATTGAGCTTCCCTCTTCAGTCTTTTTGTACGTTGGATAATAGTCGATATATACCAGCTTCTATTCTTAGGAACTCTATGATGACTCATGTCTTGACTTCTATAAAATGTTTCACACTATATTGACAAGTAATGTTTTGTAACTTCATTACATACTGTATATCATATGTATTGTTATTGCTCCACCTGATCAGCTGGATTATGATATTCTTAAGCCGGAAGTGGCTGCCCGAAGGGGCCATCATTATTAAGCTGGAAGTGGCTGCCCGAAGAGGCCATCATTATTAAGCCGGAAGCAGCTGCCCGAAGGGGCCATCATTATTATGCCGGAAGTGGCCGTCCGAAGGGACTATTGTGTTATTATGCCGGAAGCGGCCGTCCGAAGTGACTATTGTGTTATTAGCCAGAAGCGGCTACGAGTAGGATATTCTATATTTATATTGTGTATGCTAGAATTTGTGTAAGAGACCACATGACATGGTTCAAAATGCTGTTCCAGGTTACTCCCGGTTTGATTCCTAAACTTGTTTACTGCTGTGTTTTCCTTGTTTATGATTCAGCACCGCTTTACATATTCAGTACATATTCCGTACTGACCCCCTTTCTTCGGGGGGCTGCGTTTCATGCCCGTAGGTTTAGGGACGCGGTTCGACAATCCAGCCACCTAGGAAGAGTCAGCACTGAGAGTCAGACTGCTCCACTTGCTTCGGAGACTGTCCCTGTTTTGGTATAATTTTGTGTATATATTGCGGGCACGACGGGGCCCTGTCCCGTCACCTATGCACGGTCATACTCTTATAGTAGTCTGCGAACAACGTCGGTGTCATGGTTACTGTTTGTCCTTGTCGGCCATTGTTTTGTTGTACAGAAGTATTAGTAGTCTCGTTGGCTTGCCTTGTTATATGTTACGTATACATAAATATGTTTTGGGATGTTTTGAGTTACAGGTCGACTTTGGTATTCTATTTACAACTTTCAGACTTAGTTAACTAAACCCTATTGAATGCCATGTTTGAGTACAGGTAACATAAGTTGGGTTATCGGGCAGGTTAAGCTCGGTTGCTCGTCATGTTCGCAGACGGTGTCTAGTAGAGTGTTGTTTATCGGTGTGTTGTGCACCACATCTATAAACAGGAGGCTACGAGACATTAATAGGGTGTCATTCCTTCTTTCATGTTGGAGATCGTGCGAATCGAGCTGTGTCATAAGTGAAGTCCTTAATCTAATAATTTTGTATGATTTCAGCGATGACTAGGAAGAGTAAAGCGACAGCAACCCAGAAGGGCAAATCAGTTGAGGGTGAGGCAGTTAGCCAAGCCCCCAGGTCTACCAGAGCTCAGACTTATACTGGGATACACATTCAGTCCCAGAGTTCTCCTACTTCCCCACCTTTGGAAGAGCTCAGAGGGGCATCTGATCCAGCCCCAGCACCAGTACCAGTACCTCAAGTCCCTCAGCCGGATGCTCAGGGTCAGGAGATGAGAGAGATGAGAGATACTATACGTTTGTTGACTCAGATACTTGCTACCCAGGCTGGACGACAGGATAGGAGTCATGAGTATCCGGATAGGGCTGCTAATGCCAGGGCCCGAGATGTTCTTACATTAGATCCCCAAAGTTTAAGGGCACGGACCCTAATGCTGATCCTCAGAAGTTCATAGACAGTATGAAGCGTACCTTAAATGTGATGAACGTGTCAACTACAGAATCTGTTGAGTTAGCTTCTTATAGATTGCAGGGTATAGCAATTAATTGGTTTCAGTCATGGAGATTATCGAGGGGTAGGGATGCTCTTCCGCCGACTTGGCAGCAATTCTCAGATGCCTTCTTGCGCCATTATATGCCACCCGAGTTGAGGCGGGCAAGGGTTGACAAGTTCCTTAACCTGCAGGAGGGTAGCATGTCTGTTAGAGAGTATAGTGTGGAGTTTGATTCTTTAGCCAGATATTCCCCTTCTATTGTGCAGGAAATGGAAGATAGAGTGCACCGATACGTGATTGGATTAAAGCCAGGGTTGCAGGAGGCTTGTATGGCAGTAGCGATGCAGCCATGTATGGATATAGGTCGTATTCAGGCTTATGCTCAAGGGTCAGAGGATCGTAGACACCAGCGGGAGGCTATTTCGGAGCAGAGTAGTAGTCAGCCCAAGAGGGCTAGGTCGGAGGGTCAGTATAGAGGTTCCACTAGTGAGAACAGACCCCAGTACAGTGCACCTCTGCAGTTTCGAGGATCTCAGCGGGGTAGGGAGACTTCCCTTAGGCAGAGACAGAGTTCTTCTTATGCATCGGGTTCTCAGCAGCAGGTGGGGTCAGGACAGGAGGTGATGCCCCCTCCTCGATGTGAGGCTTGCGGGAAACATCATGTAGGACGGTGTCGTCAGGGTGTATGCTATACTTGTGGTGACCGGGGCACTATGCTAGAGATTGCCCGCAAAGAGTGGGTAGTATTATCCCTGAGAATTCGGTAGCAGCGTCATCACCCTCAGTGAGAGCCCCAGAGATAGGACTCCAGGCTTCTTCCAACCGAGGTAGGGGCGGAGGTAGAGCATCTAGCTCCAGTATTGGGCCGCATCGTATCTACGCTCTAGGTGGGAGACCGGGTCTAGAGACACCGCAGGATGCACCATCAGGTATACCCTTCTTCAGATAATTTATTGATGGATTTAAACTATATACGAACTATCCCTTATCACTATGACATGATGCATCACAACATAAGTTAGAATACGAGCATAGCGGTTAACAGGGAAAATCGAGACAAAAGACTTCGTGAAACACTTAGTTGAAACCTTAAGGGGGAAAGTGCCCATAGCATAGTAAGACCATAGCTATAAATCCGAACTAGGGTAAACAAATAGAAGACTACCTTTGATAGAACCTTATGGGACCAATTCAACATTCGAGGACGAATGTTCTAAAGGGGGGAAAGATGTTGTACCCCGTATTTTTATACGTCGAGTTATTCGCAAAAGAATTGACGCGAGTTAAAGACGGAACCCTTCTCGGACACGGAATAGAAACCCTTAATTTTTTATTTCTAAATTAGAACTAATTGTTTATAAATTTATTTAGTGTAAAAATATTATTATTGGATATTAGAAATTAATTAATTGTGATTAGATTATTAAGTGGGAATTAGTAATTAATTAAATTAATTAAAGTTAATTATACTAGTGGGCCCCACCTGATTTAAAAAAAAAGAAGTCATCAAGTAGATGACACCTAGGGGGGACACGTGTAAAACCTAGGGAGATAGTATATAAGTTAGAAGATGATTCACAAAGTGTAGTATTTCATTTTGAAATTAACAAAAAAAAATTGAAATGAAGGCAAGCAATCTCTCGGCCATAACCATGGCTGGCCGAGATTAATTTTGTGTAAGAGGGAGTGTGGAATCTAGGATTTTAAGCAATTGAAGGTGTTCAAGAAGATGCAACGTGAATTGGATCGTTGGAGGAGACAACGTTAAGAAATCAAGATCGTTAAGGTAAAATTTAATCTTGTCTAATATGTTGTGATAGAGGTATGTTGAATATAAAGAGTTGTAGGTGATGATATTAGGTTGTTGTGTTGGCCGTGAGTATGGACTGTTTTAAGCTTAAAAATGGTGATTAATTTTGACGTTGTTATCGCTATGGTTGTCATGAATCTTGTGACGAAAGTAAAGGAATTTGAGAATTTAAGTAAAAGTTATGGTGTTGTGGATATATTGTCACCCTTGTTAAGTTGAGGAGATTAATGAAATAACTATGTCTATATGTTGTCGTTGGTATTTCTGTGTTAACAGGAGGACAATTGGAAATTCGGGATAGGCGAATATACAGGGGAAATGCTGCCCGATTTTCGTTGAAGTCTTTAGCTAATAGAAAACCCTAAGCGAGAATATGTAAGATAAAATATAGGTTCTATAAGAAATGGGCTATAGATTTGTAAACTAGGAAATATAGTTACTAACGATAGCATTACTCTTATATTAAATAGGATAAAAGAGCATCGAGACGAACGGGTTACGAATAGCCGCTAACAGCTATGTAAAGTTGTCCCTTCTTTCTTTTGGCATGTCTTAGATTTAAGTGATGAATTATATGAGCTTTGGGGTAATCCTATTCATAAGTCTTGAGTGTGATTCATGATTCTTATTCACTTTTTGATGTTAGAACTCTTAAGTGATTGAGCTTCCCTCCTCAGTCTTTTTGTACGTTGCATAATAGTCGATATATACTAGCTTCTATTCTTAGGAACTCTATGATGACTCATGTCTTGACTTCTATAAAATGTTTCACACTATATTGACAAGTAACGTTTTGTAACTTCATTACATATTCATACTGTATATCATATGTATTGTTATTGCTCCACCTGATCAGCTGGATTATTATATTCTTAAGCCGAAGCGGCTGCCCGAAGGGGCCATCATTATTAAGCCGGAAGCGGCTGCCCGAAGGGGCCATCATTATTGTGCCGGAAGTGGCCGTCCGAAGGGGCCATCATTATTATGCCGGAAGTGGTCGTCGGAAGGGACTATTGTGTTATTATGCCGGAAGCGGCTACGAGTAGGATATTCTATATTTATATTATGTATGCTAGAATTTGTGTAAGAGACCATATGACATGGTTCAAAATGCTGTTCCAGGTTACTCCCGATTTGATTCCTAAACTTGTTTACTGCTGTGTTTTCCTTGTTTATGATTCAGCACCGCTTTACATATTCAGTACATATTCCGTACTGACCCCCTTTCTTCGGGAGGCTGCGTTTCATGCCCGCAGGTTCAGGGACGCGGTTCGACAATCCAGCCACCTAGGAGGAGTCAGCAATGAGAGTCAGACAGCTCCACTTGCTTCGGAGAATATCCCTGTTTTGGTATAATTTTGTGTATATATTGCGGGCACGACGGGGCCCTGTCCCGTCACCTATGCACGGTCATACTCTTCTAGTATTCTGCGAACAACGTGGGTGTCATGGTTACTGTTTGGCCTTGTCGGCCATTGTTTTGTTGTACAGAAGTATTGGTAGCCTCGTTGGCTTGCCTTGTTATATGTTACGTATACATAAATATGTTTTGGGATGTTTTGAGTTACAGGTCGACTTTGGTATTCTATTTACAGCTTTCAGACTTAGTTAACTAAACCCTATTGAATGCCATGTTTGAGTACAGGTAACATAAGTTGGGTTATCGGGCAGGTTAAGCTCGGTCACTCGTCATGGCCCTAGGTCTGGTTGTGACAATTTGAGACTTAAATTAGCCTATGTTCTTCTTTGACTCCCTATCATTGTCCTTACACCATTTTTGTCGGCCATTGCATCACGATGGTTGGCTATATGGTTCTATAACCTATACTCTCACATTTGATATGACCGGCGACTTGTGACTCCACGACTTTCCAGGTACTTTCTAGTCTCAGGTAGCACTGCTGTCTTGCTATCTATGGATACACTAACTCCCTTTCCGTTGGAGATCATTGAACCCCCTATAATTATTCCTTTTGTTAAAACTTTCATCTCTTCTAGTGCTAAGATTTCCCTTTTTGTAATATTGATTGTCCTTTATACTACTCCCTGGTCAGCTTACAGACTCTTCTTACTCATTTCATCACCTCTCGGGGTACATTACTGCACACTTAAATGTAACCAAAATTTCTCCGGTACGAGCAATTCGAACCATAGTCCGGAGACATAACATGTCACATTGACGAAACTCATTCTGCTTCCTAGATTTGTCTCATGATATACCAGCATTTAATCTATTCTAACTTTTCTTTAGCACATTCTTGACATATCGGTTCATCTCAAAATTTGACTCCTTCGACCCAATATATTTCCCTCTTTTAAGCTTCGAAAAATTGTAGCTCATCTTAGAACTGAATTTGCTATTCCCCCCTTTTAAAGGATGTTCTCATATACCAGTAGCCTTCAAATATTAACCGTCCTTGATAGTCATCTGGCTGACCTTAACAATCTTTCAACTCCTCTATTCCATATAATGCTGGACTTCTTTTCATTGCATGGTTTAACTTGTTTTCCTTTAGGCAAGTCTACTGACTCACTAACCTTCTCCTTGTTGTGAGTGGCCACATAATTCCCTTTAAACATTTCATCACACCTCCTCCTTTGTTTAGTCCTCATAGTTTCTTTTGTTTTCTTTTACTCGTAAAATGCCTGTTTTCATTAATCATCTTTTACTCTTTGTTTAGGAAACATTGGAGTGTTTAGTTATGAGTGCGAATCACTTTTCACGCTGAAAATCTCTTCTTGTGGTACTTTCTTCCCTTAAATAGGCATAACAATCATGGGTTCACATCCATTCTCCTAGTTAAATCTCAGGAGTTTAAAATTCCCTCGTCGCTCTCATAAAATCTGTTTATTTCTTCTTAAGGATGCACAATTATTTATTATTTACAACCTCCTTGGTTCTAATTATGAAGACGTATAGGTTGGTTCCAGGGTCCTCATGTTCATCCCATGTCACGTATAACATTACTTTATCTCCCGTTGATTTATTTAAATTTGATCCTATCGTCTGCTTTCCTGCTTTCATCCTAACCTTTTCCTCAAATATATATTAACTGACCCTCAATGGGTATACGTTTTCCTTGTCCAAGTTTCTCTCCCCTTCATGATATTATAACCTTCTTTTTCCTAATGCTCGTGCTTTCATATTTGGTCGTGTTACCGCTATCTAACTTTAATTCCCAAGAAAACCCAATCCTGATTCTTTCTATAGTGCTTGCAACCTCAATTTTTACATATGGCACAATCAATATTTTTAACATGTCGTAACATCAATCATAAGGGTATAGATAATACTTGATGTATCCACTCGTGACTTATCTTTTTATCACTTTTTAATACCTTTTTCTTGTAAGATATCCTATTGCCATTTGATTTTGTCCTGAATCTGTGGCTTTAATACATCTCCCCTCTCTTTTTGCCCAACTAGCTAGACTCATACCTTGTGATCATTTCAAAATTCTAATTGTAAAGCTCATATGCTCCTAATTTCCCTCAGGCTATTCTAGTTTGTCATATTCTTCTACATCCTAACTATGAATCCCGGTAATATAACTTTACTTAAAAATCTTTACTCATACTTGTACCCTACCTCTTCGTCTAAAATAATCAACCTCACATCCTTTACTATTCTGTAGCAACCGAATCAATCCTTGCGATATTTTATCTTCACTTGTACACCTACTCTCTTGGAAGATATTATGAGATACTGAATAAAGCCCAACTCTAATAGGTTGGATTAATTTGAGATTAAATCGAATATAATTCTTTGATTTTGGTATTATGGATGTTGTTATGGTTGGTTGAGAAATTTGGAAAACATCGTGTGGGATGTTTTATGGAGCCTATTGGTATTGATAATATTGTGGTTGATGTTGGTATTGTTGTTATTGTTGTTAGTTGCCGGATTATGATTTCGGGCTAGGCATATAAACAGGGAAGATGCTGCCTGATTTTCAGCAGGATATAGAATAGCTTAATTTGAAACCTTAGGGCAATTATACTACAATGAGTCTAACGATAGTGTGCATCCTCTTAAATGTAGACTTACGAGCTTGGACGAATAAGCGTAGTAATTGGAGGCCAGACAGATATGCTAAGGCTAGTCCCTTTCTTTCAGATGACATGATCCTATGTTATAATTCCATATATATTTTCATAACCTCCTTGTTTCCAAAAGTTATAAGTTCATGATTCTTAAAAGCTTCGTATGATACTAAAGATGAGATGTTTTCTATGATGATTATGATGATAATGATGATTTCATGTTTAAAAGTCCCAAGCTTATGACTTCAATGTTATTATGAGAATGTTGAGTTATTTCATGGTTTCCTTGATTTTATTCATTGTTGTTGATCTCACCTTATGATAATTGTTCCTTCGGGATGATATAGCGATGATGATTATTCCATAATATAAATCGGAGGTTACCGACCTTACGTCACTCCGATAGAGTCGTAGCTTTTATTTGGGCTCTCATGCATGTTACATATATTATATACGCTTATATGTATCGATAAGATTTTATGGGGAAAGGAAAAAGGGCGAGGTATTATATATGCATGGCCACCTGATCAGTTGGTATATTATGAAATCATCCCAGACGCGGGATATATGGTTAAATGGATCGGGCCGTTCATTCCTTGGCACTATTATATATATATATGGATTGGGCTGCACATTTAGCAATACTATTATGACACATATGTATGAGAAAGATTTTATGAAAAGCTAAGCATGCATGGTATCAGCCTTAACAGACCATCAGATGTACAGGTTATTCTTTTATCTTATGTTATACTCCATATGTCTTATTATATTCTTATTCCTGCCTTACATACTCAGTACTCTTTTAGTACTGATATCCTTTCTTGTGGACACTGCATTTATGCCCGCAGGTAAACAGGTAGACGCGTCCGATCCTTAGGAGCTCCGTCAGCGACACCTTGAAGGAGCTCCAGTTGTTCCGGAGCTGCAATTATTGGTACTACTCTTTGTATGGGTTTGTGTAGTCTACTTAGAGGCTCGTAGACAGACGTATGTAATTAGATGTTCTTTAACTTTACCATCTCTCAGCATTGTATAATATTTTGGTAAGTCTTGTTGGCATTTGGTTGTGGGCATTGTCAATGATGACTGTCCTAAGCATGATATCTGCAAGTTATCCATGTGGCCCACTTAGTAATGAGAATGGAATGTCAGATCAGAGGTGCTCGGTAGGCTAGTATCGGGTACCCGTCATGGCCTCTAGTGGGGTCCTGACTTTCTTTCGAAGGCATGATTCCTATGTTATGATTCCATAAATGTTTCCATAACCTCCATGTTTTCAAAAGCTAGAAGTTCATGATTCTTAAAGCTACTCATGATGTTAAAGATAAGAATGTTTCTATGATGATTACGATGATGATTTTATGTTTAATAGTCTCAAGTTATGACTTCAATGATGATGATTCCATTCAAGAAATTCCAAAGCTTATGATTTCAATGTTATTATGATAATGTTGAGTTATTTCATGATTTTCTCGATTTTCTCGATTTTATTCATTGTTGTTGATCTCACCTTATGATAATTGTTCCTTCGGGATGAGATATAGCGATGATGATTATTCTATAATATAAATCGGAGGTTACCGACCTTACGTCACTCCGATAGAGTCGTAGTAGCTTTTATTTGCGCTCCCATGCATACTACTTATATTATATATGTATATGATATTTATATGTATATAGGGGATATGGGGAAAGGTGAGGCGTTATATACGCATAGCCATCTGATCAGTTGGTATATTATGATATCGTCCTGGAAGCGGGATGCCCGGACGCGGGATATATGGTTAAATGGATCGGGCCGTTCGTTCCTCGGCACTATTGTATATATATATGGATTGGGATGCACGTTCCATAACACTATTATGATACATATGTATGAGAATGATTTTCTGAAAAGCTAAGCAGGCGTGGTATCGACCTTAATAGGCCATCAAATTTACAAGTTATTCTTTTATCTTATGTTATGCTCCATATTTCTTAGCATATTATTATTCCTGCCTTACATACTCAGTACATTATTCGTACTCATGTCCTTTTCTATGGACCCTGCGTTCATGCCCACAGGTAAATAGGTTGACGCGTCCGATCTTTAGGAGTTCCATCAGCGATGTCTTGGGAGAGGTCCAGTTGTTCCGGAGCTGCAGTTATTGGTACTACTCTTTTGTATACATAGATTTGGGTATGGCAGAGTCCTGCCCTATCTTATGGGTTTGTGTAATCTATTGAGAGACTCGTAGACTGACGGATGTAATTAGATGTTCTTGAACTTGCCCAGCTCTCAGCGTTGTGTAATATTTTGATAAGTCTTGTTGGCATATGTCATATGTTTATAGGCAATGTTGTTGATGACCGTTCTATGCATGATATCCGCCAGTTGTCCATGTGACCCACCTAGTAATGAAAATGAAATGTCAGATCAGAGGTGCTCGGTGGGCTAGTACTGAATACCCGTCATGGCCCTCTAGCTGGGTCGTGACAAAAGTGGTATCCTTATAAGAAGGTTTCACCTCAATTTTTTTTAGACGGGTGTTGTGAAGGTTATTTGATGATAGAGAAATTAGGTGCGATGTCGGCTTATATGTAAGGAAGAAGAGATTAGGTGTACAAGTGAGGATAAAATATCGCAAGGATCGATTCAGTTGCTACAGGAAAGTAAAGGATGTGAGCTTGATTATTTTAGACAAGGAGGCAGGGTGCAAGTATCAGTAAGGATTTTTAAGTAAAGTTATAATGCCAGTAGTTACAATTAGGATGTAGGAAGGTATGCTAGGAAGGCTTACAAATTTAGACATATGGAAAAAGAATATGAGAAACCGGAATAGCCGGAGCGAAATTAGGAGCATATGAGCTTTAAAATTAGAATTCTCTGGCTAGCTGGACAAAAAGAGAGGGCAGATGTATTAAAGCCACAGATTCAGGATAAGATCAAATGGTAATGGGATATCTCACAAGAAAAAGGTTTTGAAAAGCGATACAAAAGACAATTCACGCGTGGCTACATCGAGTATTATGTATACCCTTATGATTGATGTTACGACATATTAAAAATATTGATTGTGATGTATGTCAAAATTGAGGTAGCAAGCGCTACAGAGAGAATCAGGATTGGGTTTTCTCGAGAATTAAAGACGGATAGTGGTAACGGACCAACAATGTAAGAAGGAGCATTAGGAAAAAGAAGGTTATGATATCACGAAGGGAAGTGAAACTTGGACAAGGAAAACATATACCCATTAAAGGTCAGGTAATATATATTTGAGGAAAAGGTTAGGATAAAAGCAGGAAAGCAGACGATAGGATCAAATTTAAATAAACAAATGGGAGATAGAATAATGTTATACGTGACAAGGGATGAACGTGAGGACCTTGGAACCAACCTATACGTCTTCATAATTAGAACCAAGGAGGTTGTAAATAATAAATAAAAGTGCATCCTTGAGAAGAAATAAACAGATCTTATGAGAGCGACAAGGGAATTTTAAACTCATGAGATTTAACTATGAGAATGGATGTAAACCCATGATTGGTACGCCTATTTAAGGGAAGAGAGTACCTCAAGAAGAGATTTTCAACTTCAAAAGGGATTCTCACTCGTAACGGAATGCTCCAAGGTTTCCTAACCTAAGAGTAAAGGATGACTAATGGAAACAAGCGTTTTACGAGTAAAGGAAAACGAAAGAAACTATGAAGACTGAAGGAAGGAGGTGGTGTCAATGAAATGGTTAAAGGGAATTATGTGTCCGAGGCATAGGTTGATCTCTTTATATTACTTTGCCTTCATACTTTCATTTTGTTATTTTCCTTGTTCGATATCTCTTACTATGTTACTATTCATGCCTTACATATCAGTACACTGTTCGTACTGACGTCCCTTCTTGTGGACGCTGCGTTCATGCCTGCAGGTTTAGGTAGTCATTCGAATAAGCCACACTAGTAGGATCTCTTCAACTGCAGTCAGCGTGCTCCACTTGATCCAGAGCTACAACTTTTGGTATGCCATTTATGAGGTGTACAGATATGGGTCTGACAGGGCCTCTTCCTGTCTTTCTACAGTTAGACTCCATAGAGGTCTGTAGACAGTTGTATATAGTGGTAATATCATGTAGTTTAGTGGTCTCCTATTTTTCGTACAACGCATATAGTGGCCAGGTCGGACCGTGTTGTTATCCGTTGAACGTATGCCTATATATACATATCCACGTGTATAAATTATGACTTTTTCGAGACAGAGTTTATTGCATAAATTTTGCAGTAGATGGTATCGCTCGGATATGAGTTAGAAATGGGCCACCAAGTTAGTCGGCATATGGCAAGTACGCGTTTAGGGGTGCCTGGTCAGCAGTGATCGGGCACTCGTCAAGGTTCATGTGTTTGGGTCATGACAAAAGTGGTACCGTGACGAGTGCCCTATCACTACAGATCAAGCACCCCTAAACTCATCCTTACTCCATACAAGGTATCTCGGTGGCCCATTTCAACTGATATTCGATCGATACCATCTGCTATAACATTTATATGATAAGCTTTACCTCAGAATCTCATAAATCATGCATGTGAATATACATATATATAAGCATACAAACAAAGATGGCGACGCAAACCGAATCGGTCAATATTTACACTGTACCCTAAAAGTGTTAAATCAACCAAAGCCGCATGAAAGCCCCACTATACACAACTGTCTACAGATCTCTATGAAATACAGACTGTAGAAAGGATAGGACAAGGCCCTGCTATACCCATATATATACATAGCAAGATAGCATACCAAAAGGCTGAAGCTCCAGTCCAAATGGAGCTTGCTGGCTGAGACGAGGGAGAGGTCCTACAGTTCTGGCTCACTCGGCTGGCTACCTGAACCTGCAGGCATGAGCGCAGCGTCCACAAAAAAGGACGTCAGTACGAACAGTGTACTGAGTATGTAAGGCATGAATAGTAACATAGTAAGAGATACCGAACATAGAAAATAAAATAATGAAAAATATAGAGCATAACATGAGATAAGGGAATAACCTGTACATCTGATTGCCTCTTAAGGCGGATACCATGCATGCTTAGCTTTTCATAAAATCTTTCTCATACATATGTATCATAATAGTGTCAAGGAACGACCGGCCCGATCCATTTAACCATGTATCCCGCATCCAGGACGATATCATAACATACCATCTAATCAGGTGGCTATGCGTATATAACTCCTCGCCCTCTTTCCTTCCCCCATAAAATCATATAGATACATATATATATAAATATATTATAACATAAGTAGCATGCATGAGATCCCAAAGAAAGCTATAACTCTATCAGAGTGACGTAAGGTCGGTAACCTCTGATTATATTATGGAATAATCATCATCGCTCTATCTCACCTTGAAGGAACAATTATTATAAGGTGAGATCAACAACAATGATTAAAATCGAGAAAATCATGAAATAACTTAACATTCTCATAACAACATTGAGATCAGAAACTTGGAACCTTTAAACATAAAATCATCATTTTCATTGTAATCATCATAGAATCATTCTCATCTCTAACATCATGATAAGCTTTAAGAATCATAAACTTCTAACTTTTGAGAATAAGGACAGTTTAGGAAACATGTATGGATTCACAAGAAAGGAATCACACCTATGGAAGGAAAGGGTCTATCCTTAACATACCTGTCCGGCTTCCAACTACTACGCTTATTCGTCCAAGCTCATAAATCTACATTTAAGAGGATGCACACTATCGTTAGACTCATTGCAGTATACTTGCCCTCAGGTTTCAAATTACGTTATTCTATATCTTGCCGAAAATTGAGCAATATCTCCCCTGTTTATATGCCTAGCCCGAAATCATAATCCAGCAACCAACAACAATAACAATAATACCAACATCAACCACAATATTATCAATACCAATAGGCACCATAAAAATTCCCACACGATGTTTTCCAAATTTCTCAGCAAACCATAACAACATCCATAATACCAAAATCAAAGAATTATATTCGATTTAATCTCAAATTAATCCATTATTCTCTTTCAAACTCACCTCATGGCCATCAACTTCAATTCAACTCTTTATGATTTTTCTCCTATGATTATTTCCTCTCTAAGAATTGCTATACCTTTACGTCATCTTAATAATGTAAATAATAGGAAGAACATACCTTATTGTGGAAGAACTTCACTTTATTCACCCCTTTCCAAGATCAAGTTCATCACCACCCTGAAGAGAAACAAGAACAATTATATTCCATAAATTTTCCTTGAGGTTTTGATGTCTTTTAATGATATGGAAAGGTTTTGGATGATTATGGATGGTTAGGAAGGATTATGGAAAATTATGGAGAGTTATGGAATGTTATGGAAGTTGATGGAAAGTGATGGAAAATTATAGAACTCTCAAGAAATGTGGAGGATGAGAAAATGGTGAAAATTGATGAAAATTAATGGGTTAGAGGGGTATTTATAGGTGTGTGTTGGGTCGGGTTACTGTATCACCCGGGTACTGTAGTAGCGTTTTCCTGCTCTGTCTGTCTAACTTGTAACGTCTATAATTCTCTCCTCCGATGTTGCATGGATGAGTGGTTTGCTGCGTTGGAAACTAGACTCGACAAACTTCATTTTAATATTTTGAAGCACCTTAAAACTCCTAATATACTAGGAGATATACCTCACCAAAGTTGACTAAAAGTCTGCCCAAAATTCTTCCAACTTTTTCCATGTTTCGACAAATTTATTTTCTTTGATTTGCTTGGGCCCGGAACCCTTAGGCACTTGCTTAACAGTTATCAAGAGTACGAATTAGCACTATAAGGTTTCCATGACCTCTCCGAACTTACTTTAGTTTACCTACAATGCAAACGACGTGAAGATTTGTTTTCGAGATGTAACATTCCTCCCCCCTTTAGGAACATTCGACCTCGAATGTGAAGCTCTTAGGGGTTTCTATGAAACTTTTACCAGAGTTTCCTCTGTAATTGTACCACTACCATCCTGTCACACAACCCAAAATATGAAATACCTCACATGGCTGCAACATCAATACCCATGTTAGCTACACACGCCCAAGAAATCATTCAAAGAAGCATCACATACTTGAGGATAATGGTGTCTCTGGCTGGAGCTCTTTTATTCTCATGTACATAATCAGAAATCAACTAGTATCCCGGTCTCGTTCTGTCCCCGTTACATTAATCTTTCCTTATTAAGTCACGGCTACTCGCCTTCCTGCGAATACTCTCTTTTTCTCGCTCTTTATTTCCGTATTAGTGGGCAACTCCCTTGTTTACTCCTTCGATGCTTCTTCATGCTATCCCTTCTTATACTCGTTGATCTTTTATACGCACTATATTATCTCCTTGTAATTCATTGGTTAGGCTCTCTGATCTCTTACAATTTCATTGTAATTCCACATACACTCACTCCCCACAGAACTTTATGTTAGACCCCGTATTTTTATACGTCGAGTTATTCGCGAAGGAATTGACGTGAGTTAAAGACGGAACCCTTCCCGGACACGAAATAGAAACCTTTAATTTTAATTTTTAATTTCAAAATTAGAACTAATTGTTTATAAATTTTACTTAGTATAAAAATATTATTGGAGATTAGGTTAATTGTGGTGTTAATTAAAAATTAGTGGCAACAATGAGCCAAGAGGATCATTAACGTGCCAATGCCTAGTGATGACTCAAAGTCATCTAAAATAAGGCTATTACTCATTTAAATATTGGCAGTTCATTATTATATGAAGGCATGCTATTACATGTTGGAAGACTCATTTAAATATTGGCAATTCATTATTATATGAAGGCATGCTATTACATGTTGGAAGACTCATGTAAATATTGACAATTCATTCTTGTATGAATGCAATTGACAAAAGGTTCACGTGGAAACCTTATGGAAAACTTTAATTATTCAGCATGCCACATTATTCTATTACTTAGTGGACCTAATATGACCATATGGTCTTCCACTAAAGACCAAAAAAACGGTCTTCAAGAATAGTGTGTAAATGAGGCATTGAATTGAGTTAAATATTAGACCAAATACACTCCACATGGATTAAAATTCTGCTGGTCACGTGTAGAGCTTAGGAAGAGCATATATATATTTGATATGACTCACAAAATCAGCAAAACCCTCATTCCATCTTCAACACATAAGCTAGAGAGAGAGAGAGAACATAAGCCATGGCATTCGACCATGGCTAGCAAAATATTGAAGCTCAAATTTGTTGATCAAAAGTCAGATTTTCAAAGTATTCCAACCCTTAGGAAGGTGCATAGCAACGTGGAGTAGTCATTGGAGCAACAAGAACAAGTATTATTTCATTTCACAAATTCTAGTCAAGTTGAGAAGTCAAGTGTTTAAGGTAAGGTTTAACTTGCTTGGCATGTATTAAGGATTTAAACGTATGGTAGGTGTGTAAATATAAATTGCGTGTATGAAATCATGAATGTTGGTGTTGGAATGTTGTTGAAGCTGTAGGGGCTGTTTTAAGGGTGATTTAGATGTGTTGTGAATGTGTAAATGTGAATTGCATGTATGAAATTGTGTGTGTTGATGTTGAAGCATTGTGGAACCCGTAGGGGGCTGTTTGGTGTGAAAATAGTGAGGTGATTGTAACTAATATTATGGTTGTTGCTATCATAGATTACATAGTAAAAGAATGAAAATAATTGGAAAGTTAAAGGTGAAGTTGTGTTGATATGAACATGATTGTTATTTTTGTTGAAATGTAAATTTGGGGCCGTGTAGGGACTGTTTTGTAGAAGGTGGTGGACTGATTTACTTGGTATTTTGATTGTTGTTGTTATGAATCTTATGAAGAGAATCAAGGTATTAAATGGTTAGAGTTGGAGTTAAATTTGTTTGTGGGTTGTTGTAAGGATTATAGTGATAATAATGTAGCTTATTTGCGTATGAATTGAAGATGTAGTTTTCGTGTGGCTGCTGGTCATATTTTACTAAAATTATATGAAAAGAAGATATGAAATAAAGTGTAAGAATCGTATGTGGTTTGCTAGATATGTTCGTAAGCGATTGCAAGAATTCCGAGCATCTTTTGTGTAATAGTTAGGGGCTGTTTTGGATACGTTGTTGTTGATCTTGTTGCGCTTGGAAGATTAATGATAATTAAGATTATGCAGTGTGTTGTATGTTGGTTGGGCTGTTATAAAGTTGTTTACATGAAAACGTTAAGGCTACGGACTATTTGGAATAACTTGAAGACGTAGTAGCCGTATGTGGATCGTTATTGAATATCGTGAATGTGGGCTGTTTGGAATATTGCGTGGACTGTTTGGAATGTTGTGCGGGCTGTTCGGAGTGATTCTCGCATCATGTCTTGGATAGCCTCGATATAGTACTTGAACGTATAATTATTGGAGTTAGCTTGACTATTATGTAATTAATTTGGGATGTAAGGAAACCGTCGTCTAAATTGTCTAGAAAAGAATTGCTAACATTGGGAAACGTTTTGAATCTCCCCGTAGCTTAACCATAATTCTTGACGTCTTAATAGAGGTTGAAACTTTGGGCAGCGTATACGTGTTGTGTTACGAATAAACGCCAAAGGTATGTAAAGCTAACCCTTCTTTCTTTTGGCATGTCTTAGATCTAAGTGATGAATGATATGAATTTTGGGGTAATCCTATTCATAAGTTTCGAGTGTGATTTATGATTCTTATTCATTTCTTGATGTTAGAACTCTCCAGTGATTGAGCCTCCCCCTTCAGTCTTGTGTACGTTGGATAATAGTCGATATATATCAGCTTCTATTTTTAGGAACTCTATGACGACTCATGTCTTGACTTCTATAAAATGTTTCATACTATATTGACAAGCAACGTTTTGTGACTTCACTACATATTCGTACTGGATATCATATGTATTGTTATTGTTCCACCTGATCAGCTGGATTATGATATTCTTAAGCCGGAAGCGGCTGCCCGAAGGGGCCATTATTATTAAGCGGGAAGCGGCTGCCCGAAGGGGCCATCATTATTATGCCGGAAGCGGTCGTCCGAAGGGACTATTGTGTTATTAGCCGGAAGCGGCCGTCTGAAGGGACTATTGTATTATTAGCCGAAAGCGGCTACGAGTAGGATATTCTATATTTATATTGTGTATGCTAGAATTTGTGTAAGGGACCATATGGCATGGTTCAAAATGCTGTTCCAGGTTACTTCCGGGTTGCTTTCTAAACTTGTTTACTGTTACGCTTTCCCTTGTTTATGATTCAGTAATGCTTTACATATTCAGTACATATTTCGTACTGACCCCCTTTCTTCGGGGGCTGCGTTATCATGCCCGCAGGTTCAGGGATGCAGTCAGACAATCCAGCCACCTAGGAGGAGTCAGCGTTGAGAGTCAGACAGCTCCACTTGCTTCGGAGACTGTTCCTGTTTTGGTATAATTTTGTGTGTATATATTATGGGCACGACGGGGCCCTGTTCCGTCACTTATGCACGGTCATACTCTTTTAGTAGTCTGCGGATAGCGTGGGTGTCATGGATACTGTTTGGCCTTACTGGCCACTGTTTTGTTGTACAGAAGCATCAGCAGCCTCGTTGGCTTGCATTGTGATATGTTACATATATATATATAAATATGTTTTGGGATGTTTGAGTACAGGTAACATAAGTTCGGTTATCAGGCAGTTTAAGCTCGGTCACTCGTCATGGCCCTAGGTTGGGTCGTGACACTTTATTACTAATAAGTCCCTACTCTTAACGGTTATGTTTCTCAAGCTATCCATCCCAATTCTTTTCAAAGATCAGCTATATAATTTTCCTCAACACAATCTCTTAAGTACGTACATACGTAATGCTTCCCCACCATATTTATTATTCCTTGCAGCAGGGTTATGCTTATAATAAGCTAATAATCATAGTTCAACTAATTCATAACCCAGAACATCATCGAGCTCCTATAAAACTATTCCTTTAATTTCCTTTCCTCAAATCCTCAATAAGAGCCTCTACATAGAATACAATTGACCAAGAATGATTTCTTGGGCGTGTGTAGCCAATATGGGTATTGATGTTGTAACCCTGTGAGGCATTGCATATTTTGGGTTATTGTGACAGGATGGTAGTGGTACAATTACAAGGGAAACTCTGGCAATTTTTTTTGTAGAAATCCCTAAGAGCTTAACATTCGAGGACGAATGTTCCTATGGGGGCAGGAATATAACACCTCGAAAAAACTTCACGTCGCTTGCGTTGTAAGTAAACTAACGTAAGCTCAGAGAGGTCATGGAACCATTATAAGGATAATGAATACTCTTAACAAGTGTTAAGCAAGTATCTAAAGGTTCCGAGATCAAGCAAATCGAAGAAAATAAGTTTGTCAAAAATTTGGAAAAAGTTGACAGAATTTTTGGTCAACTTTGGAGGAGTATATCTTCTAGTATATTAAGAGTTTTAAATTGTTTGAAAAGCCTAAAATGAAGCGTCGAGTCTAGTTTCTAACGCAACAAGCCGCTCATCGATGCGACATCGGAGTAGAGAATTATGGACCATACAAGCTAGGCGGATGGAGCAGGAAAATGCTGCTACAGTAACCGTGTGCTACAGTACCCGGTGGTACAGTACCCGACCCAACACACACCTATAAATACCCCTCTAACCTATTAATTTTCATCATTTTCTCATCCCCCACACTTCTTGAGAGTTCCATAATTTTCCATCACTTTCCATCATCTTCCATAACATTCCATAATCCTCCATAATCCTTCATAACCGTCCATAATCTTCCATAACCTTTCCAAATTATTAAGAAAGAACACCAACATCAAAACCTCAAGGAAAATTTATGCAAGATAATTGTTCTTGTTTCTCTTCAAGGTGGTGATGAACTTGATCTTGGAAAAGGGTGAATAAAGTGAAGTTCTTCTACTATAAGGTATGTTCTTCCTATTATTTACATGATTAAGATGATGTAAAGGTTTAGCATGTCTTAGAGAGGAAAGAATCATAGGAGAAAAATCATAAAGTGTTAAATTGAAGTTGATGGTCGTGAGGTGAATTTGAAAGGAGATTTTGGACTAATTTGAGATTAAATTGAACATAATTCTTTGATTATGGTATCGTGACATATGGTTATGGTTAGTTGAGAAACTTGAAAAATGTCGTGTGAGATGTTTTATGGAGTTTATTGGTGTTGATAATATTGTGGACGCTGCGTTCATGCCCTTAGGTTCAGGTAGCCAGCTGAGTGAGCCAGGCCTGTAGGGCCTCTCCTCCGTCTCAGCCAGCGAGCTCCACTTGGACTGAAGCTTTAGCCTTTTGGTATGCTATCTTGCTATGTACATATATGGGTATGGAAGGGCCTTGTCCTGTCCTTTCTACAGTCTGTATTCCATAGAGGTCTGTAGATGGTTGTGTATAGTGGGGATGTCATGCGGCTTTGGTTGTTTTCTCACTTTTGGGGTACATTGTAAATATTGACCAAGTCGGTCTGCGTCGCCATCTTTGTTTGTATGCTTATATATATGTATATTCACATGCATGATTTATGAGATTTTGAGGTAAAGTTTATCATATAAATGTTATAGCAGATGGTATCGATCGAATATCAGTTGAAATGGGCCACCTGGTTACCTTGTATGGAGTAAGAACGAGTTTAGGGGTGCTTGATCCGTAGTTGTCGGGCACTCGTCACGGTCCATGGGTTTGGGTCGTGACAGAATTGGTATCAGAGCCTTCACAAAAGCTACCCGATAAAACTATCTATACATATATAAATATGGGAGTCTAACTGTAGAAAGATAGGACAAGGCCCTGTTATACCATATTTGTACACCTCATAAATGGCATAACAAACGCTGCAGCTCCGGATCGAGTGGAGCGCACTGACTACGGCTGAGGAGATCCTATTGGTCTGGCTCATCCGAATGACTACCTGAACCTGCGGGTATGAATGCAGCGCCCACAAGAAAGGATGTCAGTACGAACAGTGTACTGAGTATGTAAGGCATGAATAGTAACATAGTAAGAGATACCGAACATGGAAAACAACATAATGAAAGCATGAAGATAAAGTAATATAAAGACATCAACCTGTGCTTCTGAATGCCTTTTTAAGGCGGATGTCGTGCATGCTAAGCTTTTTAAAAAAATACTTTTCCATATATACCTATATAATATCTTTTCCGGCCGTTAAGGCGCGGTAATATATATAGCATCTTGTTCGGCCATGTAGGCGCGGTGTTATATATATATATAGTATCTTGTCCGGCCATTAAGGCGCGACGAAATATATATGGTATCTTGTTCGGCCAATAAGGCACGGTAAAATATATATAACAAAAGGCGTCCCCATTCTTTGACTCCCTATTCGGACAATGCCTAGTATGCTCTGATGCCACTTTTGGTATGACCCAACTAGAGGGCTATGACGGGTACCCAGTACTAGCCTACCGAGCACCTCTGATCTAACATTCCATTCTCATTACTAAGTGGGCCACGTAGATAGCTTGTGAATATCTTACTTAGTACGGTCATAAACAGAAATGCTCATAAGCATATGCCAATAAGACTTACCAGAATATTATACAGCAATAAGAACTAATAAAGTTAGGGAACATTTACCTACATACGTCTATCTACGAGGCTCTAAATAGATTACATGAATCAATAAGATGGGGCAGGACTCTGCCGTACCCAAGTATATGTATACAAAAGAGCAGTACCCATAACTGCAGCTCCGAACAACTGGAGCGCTTCTGAGATTCCGCTGATGGAGCTCCTAAGGATCAGATCTGTCTACTAGTTTACCTGCGGGCATGAACGCAGAGTCCACAAGAAAGGACGTCAGTACGAACAATGTACTGAGTATGTAAGGCATGAATAACAACATAATAAGAAATATAGAACATAACATGAGATAAAGATAACATGTACATCTGATTGCATCATAAGTCGGATACCATGCATGCTTAGCTTTCATTTAAAAAACAAAATTCCTCATATATATATATAAATGGTAGTACTGCAGAACGTGTAGCCCGATCTATAAATATTTTATATTGCTGCGAAACGTGCAGCCCGATCCATATATCATAACATCATTATATATAAATATATATATTACCGCGGAACGAACGACCCAATCCACTTATCAATATATCCCGCGACCGAGCATCTCGCGCCCGGGCATCCCGCGTCCGGGATGATATCATAATATACCAACTGATCAGGTGGTTATGCGTATTTAAGGCCTCACCTTTCCCCATATCCCATATATACATACATACATACATAGATACACACATGAAGTAAGCTCAATAATCTCATAATAACATTGCTATAAGGCGAGATCAACAACAATGAATAAAATCAAGGAAATCATGAAGTAAGCTCAATAATCTCATAATAACATTAAAATCACAAGCTTTGGAATTTCTAGGATTAAAATCATCATCATCATGCTCATCATAGAAAACATCTCATCTTTAGCATCATAAGAAACTTTTAAGAATCATGAACTTCTAACTTTTGGAAGTAAGGAGGTTATGAAAAATATGTAGGGAATTATAACACAGGAATTTCTAGAAATAGGATCATTGTCATCATAAAACATACTTATCTTTAGAATCATAAGAACTCTAAGAATCATGAATCTCTAGCTTTTGAGAATAAGGACATTCTCGAAAACATGTATGGGTTCACAAGAAAGGAATCATGCCTTTGGAAAGAAAGGGTCTAGCCTTAACATACCTGTTCAGTCTCCTAATACCTATGCTTATCCCTCCAAGCTTGCAATTTTACATTCAAAGGAATTCATACTATCGTTAGACTTATCGTCATATACTCGTACTGAGCTTTCAAATTAACTACTTTATATCCTGCCGAAAATCGGGCAGCATCTCCCCTGTTTATATTCCTAGCCCAAAATTATAATCCAGCAACCAAAAACAATAAAAATATTACCAACATCAACCACAATATTATAAACACCAATTGGCTCCATAAAACATCCCACACGATGTTTTCCAAATTTCTCAACAAATCGCTCGTCGATGCGACATCGGAGTAGAGAATTATGGACGTTAGAAGTTAGGCGGACAGAGCAGGAAAACGCTGCTACAGAAACCAGGTGCTATAGTAACCCGACCCAACACACACCTATAAATACCCCTCTAACCCATTAAGTTTCATCAATTTTCACCATTCTCTCATCCTCTACACTTCTTGAGAGTTCTATAATTTTCCATCACTTTCCATCATCTTCCATAACATTCCATAATCCTTCATAACCTTCCATAATATACCAAAACCTTTCCAAATTATTAAGAGATAACACCAACATCAAAACCTCAAATAAAATCCATGGAAGATAATTGTTCTTGTTTCTCTTCAAGGTGGTGATGAACTTGATTTTGGAAAGGGGTGAATAGAGTGAAGTTCTTCTACTATAAGGTATGTTCTTCCTATCATTACATGATTTAGATGATGTAAAGGTTTAGCAAGTCTTAGAGAGGAAAGAATCATAGGAGAAAAATCATAAAGTGTTAAATTGAAGTTGATGTCCATGAGGTGATTTTGAAAGGAGATTTTGGACTAATTTGAGATAAAATTGAATATAATTCTTTGATTATGGTATTGTGACATATGGTTATGGTATCTCTTCCGGCCATTAAGGCTCGGTAAGTATCTAAATTACACATATATAAATACATATAACATGCACGAGAGCCCAATTAAATGTTACTTGTCTATCGGAGTGACGTAAGGTCGGTAACCTCCGATTTATATTGTGGAACAATCATTATCGCTATATCTCACCTTGGAGGAACAAGTAACATAAGGTGAGACCAATAACAATGAATAAAATCAAGAAGGTCGTGAAATAAACTCAATAATCGCATAATAGTATCAAAACCGTAAACATTGTAATCTCTACAAATGGGATAATAATCATCATCATCATTATCATCATAGGGAACATCTAGCTTTAGCAATATAAGAACTTTGGGAATCATGAACTTCTAGCTTTTGAGAAATAAGGACGTTATGGAAAACATGTGTGGATTCATAAGAAAAGAATCATGCCTTTAGAAAGAAAGGGATTAGCCTTAACATACCTTTTTGGTCACCTTAACTTTAACTACTCTGCGCTTGTCCTCCCAGGCTCGTAAATTTATATTCAAGAAAATTTATACTATTGTTAGACTCACCTTTATATGCTTACCTAAATCCTTCAAATAAATGTCCCCATTACATTCTTTACCTCCTCCAAATACCAAAACAACTCCCAAACAATACCAACAACATCAATAACAATATCAATACCAATATATTCCATAAAACATCCTACACGATGTTTGTCCAATTTTCAAACCAACCATAACAACATCCATAATACCATAATCAAAGAATTATATTCAATTTAGTCTCAAATTAATCCAAAATTATATTTCAAAGGAATTAATTTGAGGGCTTAAGACAAGCATATGACGATAAGCCTAACAATAATATGAATTCTCTTGAATGTAGATTTTACGAGCTTGGGAGGATAAGCGTTAAATAGTTGAGGTTATGGCGACCAAAAAGGTATGTAAGGCTAAACCCTTTCTTTCTAAATGTATGATTCTTTTCTTTTGAACCCATATATGTTATCCATAACATCCTTAGTCCCAAAAGATAGAAGTTCATGATTCTTAAAGCTTCTTATGATGCTAAAGATGAGATGTTTTCTATGATGAACACGATGATGATGATTTTAATTCTAGAAATTCCAAAGATTATGATTTTAATGTTATTATGAGATTATTGAGCCTATTTCATGATTTTCTCAATTTTATTCATTGTTGTTGATCTCACCTTATGATAATCGTTCCTTCAAGGTGAGATATAGCGATGATGATTGTCCCATAATATAAATAGGAGGTTACTGACCTTACCTCACTTCGATAAAGTTGTAGCTTTTAATTGGGCTCTCATGTATGCTATATGTATTTATATATGTAACTTTTACATATCACGCCTTAACGGCCGGGCAAGATACTATACACATATTACCGCGCCTTAATGGCCGGGTAGGATACTATATATATATAACACCGTTCCTACATGGCGGGACACAATAATACCGTGCTTATATGGCTGGGCAAGATAACACCGTGGGTGAAGACTCAAGTCCCTGTCACCTAGCTAGTACATAGGTATGATGCTGAAGATTTACTCAACCTGGACGCTCCTCTTTGATATCTACCCTGGTCTACTCATGTCTGAGAGCTTTGCCCTGGAGGGCGTACGAATGACGAAGAACCGACTGTTAATCCTGTGGGTGGGACCCTACTTTTACCACGCACCCATGGACAGTCATGCCTAATTTCTCTATCGTCAAATAACCTTCATAGCATATCTCACCGGTTCATATGACTGTCAATGATCTCCAAAGGAAAGGGACATAGTGTATCTATAGATAGAAAGACAACAGTGTTACCTGAGACTAGAAAGTACCTCGCAAGTCATGGAGTCAGAAGTCGCCGGTCATATCAAATGTGAGAGTATATGTTATAGAACCATATAGACAATCATCGTGATGCATGGCCAACAAAAATGGTGTAAGGACAATGATAGGGAGTCAAAGAAGAACATAGGCTAATTTAAGTCTCAAATGATCACCGGTACAAGAGAATCAAGGACATAAGAAGAAAGCATACTCGTATTAAAAGGAAGTTATTATTAAGTATGATTTTATCTTAGTTCTATGTTTATGAGTTTCTATTGCAATTATGCTAACACCGATGAGAGGACATTGTAGGAAAATTTCAAGTATGAATAGGATGATATTGTAAGGAATTAAAGAGTCCGACCAAGGAATTCAAAGTAGATGATATGGTATGTATATAAGGTCGACGAGTACAAAAAGGGATAATCTAAAATAGCACCAAAGAAGCAAGCAAGGAAGGGTGCCATATTTGAACAAGAGAATTGTCAACTAGTAGAGAAATAAGGAGCAAGGCAAAAGAGTACTACAATTAAGAGTGCTCACAGATTGGCAGGGAGCCGCAACAATCATGATTTAAGACCATCTTAATGGCAACGGCTCCCTTGAGAGTAACTAGATATCAGTTGACCACTGAGTACATACATAAGAACATGAGGATATGGAACTAATGAATGAGTTCGACAGAGAATTGGGAGGATATGAAAGAATAATAATGAGTCCATAGTATAAGAGCATGGAGATTAGAAACTAAAGGAGGACAACTATTTCAAGAAACTAATAAAAGTGTCGTAAGCTCGCAAGCTACAACATTCGAGGACGAATGTTCCTAAGGGGGGACGGATGTTACACCTCGCATTTTCAGAGCATGACCATACCACGTACTTCACTATATTAATGGAGTATCGGAGACATCCCATGAAGTTTTGGAAGGTACAAGCCATGGGAAGTTCATAACAATGAGGTAAAGGATGAATTACGATCGCGTAAGTCATAACCGGGAAGGACAACCTTGAAACCTAAGGACATGACCATTATCAAGTATGATTAATGATAAATATCACGTATGGAGATTTTTGGATGATTCCGGGACCAAGCAAATCGAAGAAAATAAGTTTGACGAAAATTTTGAAAAAGTTTGCAGGATTTTGGACAGAAATTTTGGGTCAACTTTGGAGGGGTATATATCAAGGTATATTAGGATTTTTAAGGTGATTCAAAAGCCTAAAATGAATTTCGTTGAGTCTAGTTTCCAACGCAACAAACCACTCATCAAAACTACATCAGAGTAGGGAGTTATGACCATTTTAAGATAACCCATCCAAGTTGCCAAATGGCTTCCGCGGGTCCCACTTGGGAAAGTCGGTGGAACCGACTTATGTGGGTTATAAATATCCCCATCAACCCCACTTTTTTATAATTTACACTCCCATGAGTTCTAAAAATCTCCTAACACATCCCCCAAACAATTATAGTCCATTAAATCAAGAATTTAATAAGATTACACCAAACTAGTCCATGAAAGGTGATTGTTCTTGCTTTTACTTTATGTTGTGGTGAATTAGGTCTTGAAGAAAGTTGGTGTGGCTAAATTTCTTCAAGTATAAGTTATGTTTTTCGTCCTATCTCTTATGTTGAGTTGATTTGAAGGTTTAACAAGTTTTAAAAGTAAAAATAGTTATGGAGGAATGGTCATAAAGTGTTGTGTTGTTTTTGTGTTTATGGACTGTTTTAAGCATGTTGTGGCTGTGTGGTTGGGCTGATTTACATGTATATGGATGGTATCTAGTGTTATTGGTGTGTTGATGAGGCTATGCTCCTTGATTGGGAAGAAAGGAAGTGTATCTCGTTGTTGTATGTTGAAAAGCATCATGTGGGCTGTTTATGGATTATTTTGGTATTGATGATGATGTGGTTGATATTAGTATTGCTATTGTTGTTGTTTTGTTGGAATTGTGAATTCGGGCTAGGGATATAAACAGGGGAGATGCTGCCCGAATTTCGGCAGATTTTAAAAGGAATTAATTTGAGGGCTTAAGACAAGCATATGATGATAAGCCTAACAATAGTATGAATTGTTTATATGTAGATTTACGGGCTTGGAGGAACAAACGTTTAATGTCTAAGGAGACTGAAAGTTATGTTAAGGCTAGTCCCTTTCTTTCAAAAGGCATGATTCCTGTATTATGATTCCATAACCTTTTTACTTCCAAAAGTTATAAGTTCATGATTCTTGGAAGCTTCCTACGATACTAAAGATGAGATGTTTTCTATGATGATCATGATTATGATGATTTTAATTCTAGAAATTCCGAAGCTTATGATTTTAATGCTATTATGCGATTATTGAGCATATTTCATAATTTTTTAAATTTTATTCATTGTTGTTGATCTCACCTTATGATAATTGTTCCTTCAAGGTGAGATATAGGGATGATGATTGATCCATAAAATAATCAAAGGCTACCGACCATACGTCACTCCGATAGAGCTGTGGCTTTTAATTGGGCTATCATGCATGCTTTATATTTATGTAAGTATTTTCTTTCACACCGCGCCTTAATGGATGGACAAGATACTATATATATTTCATCGTGTCTTAATGGTCGGACAAGATAAAATATATATATTTAACCGTGCCTTAATGGCCGGACAAGATACTACGTATATTTCACCGCGCCTGAATGGCCGGACAAGATACTAAATATATTTCACAACGCCTGAATGGCCGGACAAGATACTAAATATATTTCACCGCGCCTTAATGGCCGGACAAGTTACTATATATATTTCACCACGCCCTAACGACCGGACAAGATACTATATATATTACCGTGCCTTAACGGCCTGACAAGATACCCTATATAGGTACATATGGAAAAGTCTTTTTTTTAAGAAGCTAAGCGTGCACGACATCCATCTTAAAAAGGCATTCAGAGGCACAACCTGATCTCTTTTATATTATGTTTTCTTCATACTTTCATTATGTTGTTATTCATGCCTTACATACTCATTACATTGTTCGTTTTGACGTCCTTTCTTGTGGACGTTGCGTTCATGTCCGCAGGTAGATAGGTACACGGATTTGACTCGTAGGTGATTTATTAGCGGATTCTCAGGAGCACTCCACTTACTTCGAAGCTGCAGTCTATTGGTATTGGTCCTTATGGTCGCTTGTATTCTATGTAGAGGCTTGTAGACATGTGTGTAAAGTTAGACATTTCATAACCCTAGCGGTCCATATCATTGTATAACAATTTAGCAGCCTTGTCGGCTGGGTATGATGGATATAAATGTTGAAGATTATATAGAGATGTGCGGTTATATTGTGATATATGTCTTTACAGATCATGATATCCAGGAGCTATCTTTATGGTCCACCCAGAAATGTTTATGAGATGTATCTTTAGAGGTGCTCGGTGTTTTAGCTCCGGGTGCCCGTCATGGCCCTCTGGTTGGGTCGCGACAAACGATTATCATAAGGTGAGATCAACAGCGATAAATAAAGTTAAGGAAATTATGAAATAACTCAACATTCTCATAATAAAATTGAAGTCATAAGCTTGGGACTTTTAAACATGAAATCATTATTATCATCATAATCATCATATAAACATTCCCGTCTTTAATATTATAATAAGCTTTAAGAGTCATGAACATCTAACTTTTGGAAACAATTAGGTTATGAAAATATAAATGGAATCATAACATAGGATCATGCCTTATGAAAGAAAGGGACTAGCCTTAACATACCTGTCCGGCCTCCAACTACTACGCTTATTCGTCCGAGCTCGTAAGTCTACATCTAAGAGAATGCACACTATCATTAGACTCATTGTACTATACTTTCCCTAAGGTTTCAAATTAACCTATTCTATATCCTACCAAGACATTTTAGGTGTTTCTCATTCTTCTTGATTCTAGATTGTGCGATAGAGCTTGAACTTATTTTAGGATCTTTCTGACGCATTTATTACTCTTGCTTATGGAGATGACCTCAATTCGCGTTGCATTGGCTAATCTAGTGGACAATGGTATTACGGAGTGCACATTGTTGTGATTTGTAATTGGATGGATGGTACAGAGTCGCTGAAATTGTGTCGTAGGTTCTTGGTATATGTGGTCATTTTAGGGTTTGGTTGTTGATAAATCGAGGCAGGCATAGAAAAAAAAGTAGTCCTTGTTACAATGAAAACTCTGCCGAAATCTTTCTAGGATGAAAGGAATAATTAAGGTGTAATATGTTTCAAGTGTTGCCAGTTAGGATGAAGGGAACAATTGAGGGTCTCTTGTAGGGAATTAAGAATTATCGTACATTGAGGTTATATTCTTATTGGGTCAAAAGATCTGTCCTATTTTGATGTTTAGTGGAAGAACTCTATTTTAGGCTTGAAACTCGAAAACAACAGTTTGTTGATTAATGATTTAAGAAGATGATGTAGTTTATTTAGGCTTTAATTTGCCATTTTCAGTTTTAGCATGTGGTAAGTTAAGCTTGAATCGTGTATTGTCGAATTAGCCTCCTTGTCGGAGTATATTGTCTAGATTAATATATTGTGCACTTCCTAGTCAAAGCATATACGTGTTGAACCTTTTGAGTATCGAACTCTTGGGAAAGTGAGATGAAGGTAGAGAACCCTTTATTCGTGTTGAGACTTGAGTGTTCTAGTCGTTACAATCCCCGTGAGGACTATATTGGTTTTATTTGGCTGTCTATGTATTTTTTATCTTTCCGGGGTCGTTTAGCTGGAGTCTCAGATGGTGTGGTTACAGGTATTCTAACTATATGTTCTTTTGAAGCGTATTCGCTGATCGATTCGAGTTCGACTCTTTCATATATAACTTAGTATCTTGCCTTTGATTTTGGTGTGGAATTCAAGCGATTGTTAGAAACCTATACTATGAATACCCCTACTAGTATTCTCGTTATTGCTTCTAGGATCTATAAGACTATGTGGCGTAGTTAAGAATCCTGAGACTACTGCTTGTTTGATTGAATTTTAAATAGCAAACTTTGATGTAATTTTGGGGGTAGACTAGCTTTCTAGGTGTTATGCAATTCTAGATAGCCAATAATAAATAGTTGTGCTTGTAGTTCTAGATGAAACCGTTAATGATTGGAAGAGTAATATCGTTAAATCTCGAGGAAGACGACAGGTGTAAATCCCTTATTACATGCTTAGGCTTGTCTGGTGTAGATGTGGGAGTCTCTGTGAAGACCATATAGTTATTGTTAGAGTATTATATGAGTTTTGTTTGAGATAGCTTGCAATACAAAGGAACACTAGCGAGAATTTTGGAAGACTTGAGGTTTAGTGAAAATCTTAAGCCATGAGTTTCATTCGGGGATGAATGAACTTAAGGGGGGGATAATGTAACACTCTGTAAATTGGGGTTAGGTGTGAATTTGTAAAAATCTAGTGTTAAGATGATATTATATCTACATGAATCTATTCTTGATGAATTCAGGTGGAAAATGGTCATGTTGAAGTCAAACCAACAATTGAAGTTCTTAAAGGCTCTTAAATTCGCCGAAGTTTTGGTACGTCTGTCTTCTGGGCAATTTTCATGAAAATGTGTTGCGAATTTGGAAAAACTTCCTTGATGCAAGTTGTCGATCTTTGAAATAGATTTCCAGTGGTAGGTCGCACAGCCTGAGCAAAGTTATGTAAAAACAGTTTAGTCCATTTTACTGAAGGGCACAAAAGCTAGAGATTTTGCCCAAAGTACGCCTGAAACGTATGGGACGTCCTTTAAAGTACGGGACGTCCTTTTAGGACATTCCTCTTCGGTTTCTGGCAGATAATAGGGTTTAAAATGGATGTGGCCATATTTTGTTCCCATTTTTTTCATCCTTCCAAACCCTAAGGACGAAAATCATCCCTCCAAGTCTTTAAATCAAAGGTAAGAACACCCTTAACATTACTAATATATTGTAACATCAAACCCATGATTCTTAACATGATTCTTGTGACCAAAACCTACGGTTTGCAGCATAATTCATCCCAAAGTGATTCAAGCTAGGTTTTGGGTGTTCTTCATTACAAAAGTGAATTGTTAAACTATAATTAACGTATTAAGGTATGTCTCTTTTAAAATCATTTTTGACTATAAAGGTGATGTGTATGTCTCTCTTTTGCAAACTCTCTTGAAAGATTGATTCTTTATAAAAGTATGTTTTGAATGATATGGTGAATTGATTTTACACTCTTGAAATCTATTACATGTTTTGATTAATGGTTAATGTGCGTAAGGGGACAAACCCACATTAAACCTTGATTGTATTGTCCTTTATATACGTGTATGAAATCATAATCGTTTTCTTCTATATGAGATGATCAGTGATGATGTTTAATTGTTGGTATTGATGATTTTACAAAGGAATTATGACAAAGGAATCTTGTTTAAAGAAGTGGAAACATTTTCAAGATTATCTATGAAATTATGGATTTTCGTAATGGCATAATGAACTTTAATGTTATTTGATGGTGTGACTACTTTGAGACAAATTGTGACTCGGCTTCTATGCTATGAACTTTGTTGTTGTGTCTGGCCTAGCTACTCAGGAGGAAGGATAGCCACTATGGATCCTAGTGTGGTAATTTCCTAGCCATTCGGGAGGAAGAGTGGTCACTATCGGGTTCTCTATCCGGAGTGCGGTTAATGCCTAGCTATTCGGGAGGAGGGATAGCCACCGAGAATTCCATATTCTGGTGTGGTGCGCTGTGACAAGGGAACCTCTACAGTCACCCCTTCGATGTGATTGATTCTTGGGCTTGTATTGGCATGTGTGATAATCCTATTCTCTCATGGAACTGTTGTTGACAATCATGATCAATTTGAAAGGAATTATTGAAAGTTATAACTTGCCAAAAGGCTTTATAATCTATTTTGACAATTCTTATTGAGATACACAAGCTGAGCACCTGTTTTTATATTGATTAATGACTTTGTAAACTGTTTACCAAATGATATTATGAATCATAAAGTGAAATGGCCTTTTTTATACTATCATTTCCGAACAGATTTCTTTATGTATTATTGTATTTTATTTTTATATTACTTGTTGTCCCCGAGGCACTCACTGAGTACGAAAGTAGTCAGGCATACCATTGTTGTTTTTGATGGTATGTTAGGTAACGGAGAAGAGCAGGTTCGTCATACTCTCGACGCTTAGCAGAACTTGCTGTTGCTGTTGATTTGGTGAGCCCACATCTTTATTCGTAGGACACTTCCTGTTTCATTTATTATTCTATATTTCTGGTTTGCGTCCCGAAGTTAGATGATTGTTGTGTCTCTTAGAAGCTCCATAGATAGTTGTCTGAATTGTGGGTAAATTGTCAAAGTCTCGGACGACTTAATGGGTGTTTGCCACATTTATGACTGTTTACTTACTTTAGACTTTTGCTGATCTTATTTCATAATTGTGATCCCGATATATGCAGTTACTTATAACTTTGTTTAATTTAGTTAGGAAAGATTATTAAAAGGAACTTGATGTTACATTTATTTTGTAAACTGTTGGAGGCGAATATTGAACCTGGCGGGTTCAAGTGTTATTATTGTATCGTTTAGGTTCTTCCGATGTTGTTCATGACGTCGGGTGCCGCTCACGTCTAGGGGGGGGGGGGGGGGCGGTTAGGGCGTTACAAGTTTGGTATCATAGCCTAGGTATAGAAGTGTCCTAGGATTCGTCTTAGGAACTGTGTCTAGTAGAGTCCTCTTTATACAGACTGGCCACCTGTATGGATGTGTGGCTACCAGGACATTTTAGGTGTTTCTCATTCTTCTTGATTCTAGATTGTGCGATAGAGCTTGAACTTCTTTTAGGATCTTTTTGATGCATTTATTACTCTTGCTTTTGGAGATGACCTTAATTCGTGTTGCATCGTATAATCCAGTGAACAATGGTATTACGGAGTGCACATTGTTGTGATTTGTAATTGGATAGATGGTACAGAGTCGCTGAAATTGTGTCGTAGGTGCTTGGTATATGTGGTCATTTTAGGGTTTGGTTGTTGATAAATTGAGGCAGGCATAGAAACAAAATTAGTCCTTCTCACAATGAAAAATCTGCCGAAATCTTTCTAGGATGAAAGGAATAATTAAGGTGTAATACATTTCAAGTGCTGGCGGTTAGGATGAAGGGAACAATTGAGGGTCTCTTGTAGGGAATTAAGAATTATCGTACATTGAGTTTATATTCTTATTGGATCAAAAGATCTGTACTATTTTGATGTTTAGTGGAAGAACTGTATTTTAGGCTTGAAACTCGAAAACAACCGCTTGTTGATTAATGATTTAAGAAGATGATGTAGTTGATTTAGGCTTTAATTTGTCATTTTCAGTTTTGGCATGAGGTAAGTTAAGCTTGAATCGTGTATTGTCGAATTAGCCTCCTTGTCGGAGTATATTGTCTAGATTAATATATTGTGCGCTTCCTAGTCAAAGCATATACGTGTTGAACCTTTTGAGTATCTAACTCTTGGGAAAGTGAGATGAAGGTAGAGAACCCCTTATTCGTGTTGAGACTTGAGTGTTCTAGTCCTTAGAATCCCCGTGAGGACTATATTGTTCTTATTTGGATGTCTATGTGTTTTTTATCTTTCTGGGGTCGTTTAGTACAAAGAAAGCTCTACTTCATGATTTGGCTCGCATGGATTTAGCTGGAGTCTCAGATGTTGTGGTTACAGGTATTCTAACTATATGTCCTTTTGAAGCGTACTCGCTGATCGATTCGAGTTCGACTCGTTCTTGTATAACTTAGTATCTTCCCCTTGATTTTGGTGTGGAATTCAAGCAATTGTTAGAACCCTATACTATGAATACCCCTACTAGTATTCTCGTTATTGCTTCTAGGATCTATAAGACTATGTGGCGTAGTTAAGGATCCTGAGACTACTGCTGGTTTGATTGAATTTGAAATAGCAAACTTTGATGTAATTTTGGGGGTAGACTATCTTTCTAGGTGTTATGCAATTCTAGATAGCCAATAAGAAATAGTTGGGCTTGTAGTTCTAGATTAAACCGTTAATGATTGGAAGAGTAATATCTTTAAATCTCGAGGTAGACTACAGGTGTAAATCCTTTATTAAATGCTTAGGCTTGTCTAGTGTAGATGTGGGAGTCTCTGTGAAGACCATATAGTTATTGTTAGAGTATTATATGATTTTTGTTTGAGATAGCTTGCAATACAAAGGAACACTAGCGAGAATTTTGGAAGACCTGAGGTTTAGTGAAAATCTTAAGCCATGAGTTTCATTCGAGGATGAATGATCTTAAGGGGGGGATAATGTAACACTCTATAAATTGGGGTTAGGTGTGAATATGTAAAAATCTAGTGTTAAGATGATATTATATCTATATGAATCTATTCTTGATGAATTCAGGTGGAAGATGGTCGTTTTGAAATCAAACCAACAATTGAAGTTCTTAAGGGCTCTTAAATTCGCCTAAGTTTTGGTAGGTCTGTCTTCTGCGCAATTTTCATGAAAATGTGTTCCGAATTTGGAAAGAATTCCTTGATGCAAGTTGTCGATCTTTGAAATATCTTTCCAATGGTAGGTCTCCCAGCCCGAGCAAAGTTATGTACAAAAGGTTATGTTCGTTTTACTGATCGGCGCAAAAGCTGGAGATTTCGCCAACGTACGCCCGAAAAGAACGGGACGTCCTATTAGGACGTACTTCTTCCGTTTGTGGTAGAAAATTGGGTTTACAATGGGTATGGTCTTATTCTGTTCCCATTTTTTTTTATCCTTCCAAACCCTAAGGATGAAAATCATCCCTCCTAGTCTTCAAATCAAAGGTAAGAACACCCTTAACATTACTAATCTATTTTAACATCAAACCCTTGATTCTTAACATGATTCTTGTGACCAAAACCTAGGGTTTGCAGCATAATTCTTCCCAAAGTGATTCCAGCTAGGGTTTGGGTGTTCTTCATTACAAAAGTGAATTGTTAAACTTTATTTAACGTATTAAGGTATGTCTCTTTTAAAATTATTTTTGACTATAAAGGTGATTTGTATGTCTAACTTTTGTAAACTCTCTTGAAAGATTGATTCTTTATAAAAGCAAGTTTTGAATGATATGATGAATTGGTTTTACACTCTTGAAATCTATTACATGTTTTGATTAATGGTTAATGTGCGTGAGGGGTCAAGCCCACATTAAACCTTGATTGTATTATCCTCTATATACGTGTATGAAATCATAATCATTTTCTTTTATAAGAGATGATCAGTGATGATGGTTAATTGTTGGTATTGATGATTTTACAAAGGAACTATGACAAAGGAATCTTGTTTAAAGAAGTGGAAACGTTTTCAAGATTATCTATGAAATTATGGATTTTCGTAATGGCATAATGAACATTAATGCTATTTCATGGTGCGACAACTTTGAGACAAATTGTTAATCGTCTTCTATGCTATGAACTTTGTTGTAGTGTTTGGCCTAGCTACTTGGGAGGAACGGTAGCCACTATGAATTCTAGTGTAATAATTGCCTAGCCATTCGAGAGGAAGAGTGGCCACTACCGGGTTCGCTACCCGGAGTGCGGTTAATGCCTAGCTATTGGGAGGAAGGATAGCCACCGAGAATTCCATATTCCAGTGTGGTGCGCTGTGATAAGGGAACCCTAAGGTCACCCCTTCGATGTGATTGATTCTTGGGCCTGTATTGGCATGTGTGATATTCTTATTCTCTCATAGAACTGTTGTTGAGAATCATGATCAATTTGAAAGGCATTATTGAAAGTTCTAACTTGCCAAAAGGCTTTATAATCGGTTTTGACAATTCTTATTGAGATACACAAGCTGAACACCTGTTTTTATATTGATTAATGACTTTGTAAACTGTTTAACAAATGATATTAAGAATCATTTCCGAACAGATTTCTTTATGTATTATTGTATTTTATTTTTATATTACTTGTTGTCCCCAAGGCACTCACTGAGTACGAAAGTAGTCAGGCATACCATTGTTGTTTTTGATGGTTTGTTAGGTAACTGAGAAGAGCAGGTTCGTGATACTCTCGACGCTTAGCAGAACTTGCTACTGCTGTTGATTTGGTGAGCCCACATCTTTATTCGTAGGACACTTCCTGTTTTATTTATTATTCTAGATTTCTGGGCTGCGTTCCGAAGTTAGATGATTGTTGTGTCTCTTAAAAGCTCCATAGATAGTTGTCTGAATTGTGGGTAGATTGTCAAAGTCTCGGACGACTTAATGGGTGTTTTCCACATTTATGACTGTTTACTTACTTTAGACTTTCGCTGATCTTATTTCATAATTGTGATCCCGATATATGCAGTTACTTATAGCTTTGTTTAATTTAATAAGGAAAGATTATTAAATAGTAACTTCATGTTACATTTGTTTTATAAACTGTTGGAGGCGAATATTGAACCTGGCGGGTTCAAGTGTTATTATTGTGTCGTTTAGGTTCTCCCGATGTTGTTCATGATGTCGGATGCCAGTCACGTCTAGGGGGGGGGGGGTTAGGGCGTGATAGGGCTGGACTCTGCCACACCCAAGTGTAAATATAAACAGTGTAGTACCAATAATTGCAGCTCCGGAACTGTCACGACCCAACTAGGGGCCGCGACGGATACCCGATACTTGTACCGAGCACCCCCTAACTCGTATCTCATTCTTATTACTAAGTGGGCCAGATTGGTAATACCCTTGTTTCTTTACTTATTCCTATCATTAATAGCATAACCATAATCAGGTGTTAATAAAATCTGCTAGCATGTTATAGAACCCCAAAACGAACAAAAGTACAAAGCATCTGACTGTACATATCTGTCTACGAGCCTCTAAACATAGCACACATATCTCTACAAGATGGGCCGGTTTCTGCCGTGCCCGAATATATACACAAAAGTAGTACCAATAGACTGAAGCTCCGGATCAACTGGAGCACTCTCAATGAACAGCTGGTGGAGCTCCTAGGGATTAAATTCGTCTATCTACTGACCTGCGCGGCATGAAACGCAGCGTCCACAAAAAGGGACGTCAGTACGAGTAATGTACCGAGTATGTAAGGCATGGAAAATAATACAAACAAAAACATAAAGTATGAATAACGATATCATGGAATCATAGGACATGTAATGAGATAAGAAAGTAACCTGTACATAGGAAGGCCCTTTCAGGCCGGATACCATGCATGCTTGTCTTTCCCTTATATAAAAAAAAAACATTTCTTTTTCATAGTCATAGAAAATAGAGTTTATACCATATCATGTCTCTTCTTTTTCATATCGTATCGTATCATATCAAGTCGTATCGTATCATGTCGTATCATATCATGTCATATCAATTCATATCATATTATATCAAGTTATATCATATCATGTCATAGCATAGCACCGAACGACGTCGGCTCGCCCACATAGCACCGAAATACATCGGCTCGCCTATATATCCCGCGTCCGGGCATCCCGCGTCCGGGATGATAACGCCAGCTGACCAGGTGGCAATGAAACATATGTCCCTCCCCCCAATGTACATATACATATCATATACATATATCATATAAGCATGCAGGGGAGCCCAAGGAAGATCGTGTGTCCATCGGAGTGACGTAAGGTCGGTAACCTCCGATTACATTATGGAACAATCACCATGACTTTGTTTCACCTTGAAGGGACTAGCATTATAAGGCGAGACTATCAATAAGGAATAGCTTTAAGAGAAAACGTAGAATAAGATCACGAGTCTCATAGAACATTCATTCATATACTTTAGAGTCTTTTAGAAAGATAGAGTCGTAACCAAGAAATAGAATAAAAATTCAAGAACTAGTTTGACACTTTCATACTCATTTTGAATCCTTAACTTAAGACTCTTGGTCATGGAATCACTCTTGTCATACTCATCATAGACATATTCTCTTTCTTAACATCATCGTTATCATTGTCATCATAGACATATTTCCATTAGAATAGTTACAGTACTTATCGTTTGATAAACGGAACAAGGATCAAAAGTTTCCTTTGGGTTCTACTCCAAAACAAGTCAAACGGAACAATAAGGAAAATCCGGGAACAATGGGCCCACCTCGGATCAAACGAGGCGGCGTACACAATTTACGTACATTACATTTCATGACGTCACTTGTGAGAGTTTTAAGGTAGTCGGGTCTCATTTGTACAAGTTCTAGATATCTAGGCAACTCTCCCAACTATTCATGAATATCTAATTCAATTCTACTGAATGAAAAAGGGGAAAATTTAGGCGCGGATTCCGGAGAGTAGTGTTGTTCCCGAGGCTCGTATCCAACCTAGTATGCCTAAGACATGCCAAAGAAGAAAGAGTAATGCCTTACATACCTTTTTCCGCTACTTATGCTACTCCAAATTCAAGTTGCCAATCCGCCAAAATCTACAATTTGGTCACATTTACCAAACATTGATTAGAGCATTTAGAAGTTGAATCTTAAGCTAACACTTGTCTACCGAAATTTCGGCAGCACTTCCCCTGTAAATACACCATCCCCAAAATTCAACTTAGCCAATTTTTAATCAACAACAATCCAGGAATTCAACCCGGCCAAACTATCAACATAATGTCAACAACCATACTAACAATTTCCATATTCAATCCAAGATACATTATCACAACTCAATCAATATACTACTTCCTTCAAAGCCTTCCAACTCCAATAAAAACAATAACAACTTAATAATTTACGCACTAACAACTTCACACTAACAACATTATATTCCACACATGCATAACCATCATATTTAATTTATATAATCTTCCAAAACAAGCCTCCAACTACTAATACTCCACTAAGCTCATTAGGCTTTTATTTGCAACATAAAATTCACAACACAACAACCAACATACTAAATAAAACTTACTCACCATTCCTTCATGATTCACCAAATATACACGGCTATACATGTGATATACAACTCACGGCCAACATCATACACACATTGCTACAACTTCACTAACATCATCCGACCTCCATTATTAACATAGCATTCATTACAACCACAACTATCCACTAGATAAAATAATTAAAACTTGATTTCTACACACACACATACATGCACGGCCACACCCCCATGTTCATATTCCATATGAATTTCATCCATTTTTGTACACTACAACATACATAAACATCCATGACATATAAAAGAGTATAAGTTCTTACCTTTTCTCCTTGACTTCCCCCTTAGCTATGCCTTGTAGCTTGCAAGAATATGAATTTTTCTTGCTCCAAAGGCCACTTCACTTTACTAGGAACCCTTCAATTGGTAGGAAATGATTTTTGAAGAAATTTTGTCAATTTTCTTGGCAATTTTTGCACTTGGCCGAAAGGCCCTTGAAGCTTCTTCTTTTTCTTTTGTTGTTCTTGGTTTCTTGAAATGTCTAGAAAGTTTTGGAAATAAGATGACTAAGTCATCTTTTATCCTTATTTTGTCCAACTCCACTTGTGGGCTTAGCCCACCACTTGGACGGCCAACAAGGCCCAAAACATAAGCCCACCTTTTTTTTTTTGTTCTTCATGACAAATAATTTTTTTTCCGAATTCCAAATTTACCCTTCGTCTTCCTCCATATTTCCAAGAGTCATATTGCCATTTTACCTTTTTGCCCCTAGCCTTTCTTAATATTTCCGCTTCTAAATTCTTCATAAGCAACTCATATGCTTAACAAAATAAAAATAAGGCCTTGCTTGTCATCTTCCCGCAATTACCTTGAATTATCCGATTGTACAAAAATGCGGGATATAACAGGAACAACTGGAACTCTTTCAAGGTGGCGCTGACGGAGCTCCTAAGGATCAGACGCGTCTACCTGTTTACCTGAGGGCATGAACGCAGCGTCCACAAGAAGGGACGTCAGTATGAACCGAGTGCTGAGTATGTAAGACAGGAATAATAATATAATAAGAAGGCATGAATAATAATATAATAAGACATATTGAGCATAACATAAGACAAAAGAATAACCTTGTACATCTGATGGCCTGTTAAGGCGTATACCATGCATGCTTTGCTTTTTATAAAATCTTTCTCATACATGTGTCATAATAGTGCTGCAGAACGTGCAGCCTAATCCATATATATATAATAGTGCCGAGGAACAAACGGCCCGATCCATTTAACCATATATCCCGCATCCGGGCATCCTGCGTCCAGGACGATTTAATAATATACCAACTCATCAGGTGGCCATGCGTATATAACGCCTCGCCCTTTTTCCTTTCCCCATAAAATCATATAGATACATATAAGCGTATCTAATATAAGTACTATGCATAAGAGCCCAAATAAAGGTTGTTACTTTATCGGAGTGACGTAAAGTCGGTAACCTCCGATTATGTTATGGAATAATCTTCATCGCTTTATCTCATTTCAAAGGGATGAGCAACATGAGATGAGATCATCAACAATGAATAAGATTGAGAAATCATGAAATAACTCAACATTCTCATATCATCATTGAAATCATAGCTTGAGACGTTTAAACATAAAATCATCATCATCGTAATCATCATAGAAACATTCTCATCTTTAACTTCATAAGAAGCTTTAAGAGTCATGAACTTCTAGCTTTTGGAAACAAGGTGGCTGTGGAAACATTTATGGGATCATAACATTGGAATCATACCTTTGAAGAAAGGGACGAGCCTTAACATACCTGTCTGGCCTCCAACTACTACGCTTATTCGTCCGAGCTCGTAAGTCTACATTTAAGAGGATGCAAACAATCGTTAGACTCATTGTAGCATACTTTCCCTAAGGTTTCAAATTAAGCTATTCTATATCCTGTCAAAAATCGGGCAGCATCTCCCCTGTTTAAATGCCTAGCCCGAAATCATAATCCAGCAACCAACAACAATAACAACAATACTAACATCAACCACAATATTATCAATGCCAATAGGCTCCATAAAACATCCCACATGATGTTTTCCAAATTTATCAACCAACCATAAAAACATCCATAATACCAAAATCAAAGAATATATTCGATTTAATCTCAAATTAATCCATAATTCTCTTTCAAACTCACCTCATGGCCATCAACTTCAATTCAACTCTTTATGATTTTTCTCATATGATTCTTTCCTCTCTAAGAATTGCTAAACCTTTACATCATCTTAATCATGTAAATAATAGGAAGAGCATACCTTATTGTGGAAGAACTCCCCTCTATTCACACATTTCCAAGGACCAAGTTCATCACCACCTTGAAGAGAAACAAGAACAATTATCTTCCATAAATTTTCCTTGAGTTTTAGATGTGTTTTGATTATATGGAAAGGTTTTGAAAGATTATGGAACGTTAGGAAGGATTATGGAAAATTATGGAGAGTTATGGAATGTTATTGAAGTTGATGGAAAGTGAAGGAAAATTATAGAACTCTCAAGAAGGGTGGAGGATGAGAGAATGGTGCAAATTGATGAAAATTAATGGGTTAGAGGGGTATTTATAGGTGTGTGTTGGGTCGGGGGTACTGTAGCACCCGGGTACTGTAGCATCGTTTTCCTGCACCGCCCGCCTAACTTGTAACATCCATAATTATCTATTCCGATTTTGCATCGACAAGCAGTTTGTTGAGTTGGAAACTAGACTCGACGAACTTCATTTTAGGCTCTGGAAACACCTTAAAACCCCTAATATACTGGGAGATATACCCCTCCAAAGTTGACCAAAAATCTGCCCAAAATCCTGGCAAGTTTTTCCAAATTTTCGTCAAACTTTTTTTTTTTCGATTTGCTTGATCCCGGAATCTTCCGAAACTCTACATACATGATATTTATCATTAATCATACTTGATAACGGTCATGTACTTTGGTTCCAAGGTTGTCCTTCCCAGTTACGACTTACAGGATCATAAGTCATCCTTTACTTAAACAATATACTTAATAATGCTTCGTTCTTCAAGATCCAAAATTCTTTTACCTAGCCATAGCTCGACATAGTTACATTCAAATTTAACCAGTGCTTCTCCGAGGTATGGGGTGTAAAATCCTCCCCTCCTTTGAAAACATTCGTCCGTGAATGTTGAGCTCTTAGGGATTTCTACCAAAAATTTGCCAGAGTTTCTCCTGTAATTGTACCACTACCATCCTATCACAACGACCTAAAATATGCAATGCTTCACAGGGATACAACATCAATACCCATATTGGCCACACACGACTAAGAAATCATTCAAAGAAGCATCATATACCTGAGGATAATGATGTCTCTGGCTAGAGCTCTTTTGTTCTCGTGTAAATACTTAGAAATAAACTAGTATCCCGTTCTCGTTCTGTCTCCATTACAGTAATCTTGCCTTACTATGTCACGGCTACTCTCCATCCTGCGAATAATCTCTTTTTCTCACTCTTTATTTCCCTATTAGTGGGCAACTCCCTTGTTTACTCCTTCGATGCTGCCTCGAGCTATCCCTTCCCACTCGTTGATCTTTATACGCACTATATTGTCTCCTTGTCACATCTTTAGGATATTTCACTGCGTATCTGGGTGCGGTACAATTTTCCCGGTACGAGGGATTTGAAGCACGGTCTCGAAACATCATATCTAATATCATTTTCTTTGACTCGTTAATTCCCCTTATTTTCCTATTATACTTTCTTTCTCATACCTGCCACATAACATACTTATTTTCAATCCGTTTTTGTGTTCTCCTGATACATTCTCGAATTATGGCTTTTTCAAACTAACATATTTCTCTCTTTGGAATTTTTGGGAAGGTCATAATTCATTTCAGGACTAAATCTCCTCTGCCCCCCCCCCCCCCCCCCCCCTTTTTTAAAAGGATGTTCTTATACAGCAGTAACCTTTGAATATTAAACATTTTTGATAATCACCTGGCCGAACTTAGCGATCCTTCTACCCCTCAGTTCCTTATAATGCCGGAGTTCCTTTCAGCACATGGTTTGACTTATTTCCATTTCTGCTAGTTGAAGCCTTGTATCAGATCAAAATGCTCATACATATCAGATCCAATACGAGTGCCTCCTCTATCATCATTTCACTTCTATCTTTCATGACTAATAATTCCCTGGCTAATGAATTAAGGGGGACAGCGGAACTGATTAAACCTCTTCATGGAATATCCGATTATACTTCGCCTCTTTAACCCTAGCCTCCCTTATCTTCTTCTTCTTCACGACTCTCTCCTTAACACCCTTAAAAGTCTTCTTGCTCTGGGTTCCCAATTCTGATTTAGCTTATATTATACCGTTAAAAGTTAAGATTCCACACCTTTCATTTCCATGACTCGTCCCTTCATCCGCTTAACTCATTTGTCTGTAATTCTCCTTAACTACTTATTTGCATCATAACTATGCGTTATAGTTCTTCCAGAGTCATGTCGCTTCTAGTTCTTATCATAAAATCCTTACAAGGTACTCTATTTCCCCTTTTCTCTTGGTCAAGCCTTCTTCTTTCTTTCCGCCACTATGGCCGGTTTATTTTTATAATTATTCCCCTTGTATCTGTCTATCTTCTTTATGATCGAATCTCTATACTTTTTACAGAGGTTCTTATCCCATGCCACTAATATATTGCCTCTTGGTCAGTTTTAATAACTTATTATCCTCTCCCTTGACCTTGGTGATTGCCCGATTTTCTTCAATCAATCCGTTAGTGCACCCTTCTTATTTCCATTCTCAGGGGTTTTAAGTTCCTTTACTCCTAAATGCTCTTCTCCACTTGCCATTTAATAACAATGGCCCTGGAGTTCGTGGAATATCCTTTCAGAAGTGCACATCTGTGCTGTCTTTGAGTTACCTTTTTGGAAGGGCTTCTCTGTTTCCGAGGTAGTGTGGCATGTTATTAAGACTATACATTCGGTTCTTCGGATGTCCCTCAAACATCAGAAACTCTATAGCATCTTTTGCCAAATCCTGCTTATTCTTTCTCAATTTACATCCCTGTTCGTTGTTACTGCTCTTCAGTCCCACTTATCAAAATATAGTTGTGAACCCTCTACATTCGTCTTTCGTTTCATACTACATACTCCATTCTTTCCGTATACTTAGTTTCGAAATTCATCCGAATAGTTCTTTGCCGCTGTACTCACCTTAAAGATTCCCATCTTGAAGCTTGAGTTAACCCTATTTAGCAACATACCTCCGTTGCTTACATCTCTCATTTTCTCAGGACATCCTAATCTTCTTACACTTGTATACTCACTTTCTCCCTTTTCCCTGATGTGATTGCATCAGGATTATCCAACTTTAATTTTAGAGAGACTAATGTTGCCTTGCCCTGTAATACTTACCACTTGAACTTCAATACCTTGTTCAATCAATACTTTAACACATTGCAACGTCGATTATCGGGGCACGCCAACTCATTGACCACACATGAAATATCGTATATACCTCTCCTAACACCTTACTTACAAAATATCCCCAATACTATTTTAAACTCGTCCTAGTTCTGTAGCTGTAATACGTCTTCTCACTCTTTGCCAAACCGGTCCGCCTTATCTCTCACAATCATATGGAGTTTACAACTATGAGTTTCACACGCTTCTAATTTCCCTCAAGCTATTCTAGTCCCTCATCCTTCTCTTATGTCCGAATTTGTAGGACTCTTGGTACACTTCCCAGGGGGTCACCCATCCTAGTATTACTTTCACCCCAGCAGGCTTAACTTTGGAGTCCTGAAAAGATCCGGTGCGTTAGTGTTAGTACGATCGCATCCACCCTGTTGTGTGACCTTTACCGCATGACCTAGAACAAGTTGAAGTTCTAACGGATCCCAATAAATTTCCTGTAATACATCTCCCACTACTAGTAGACATAGCTCCGGTCAGGAAAGTAAGGGATCTTGCGGACGCGTCTAACTGATTACCTGCGGGCACGAACACAGCGTCCACAAGAAGGGACGTCAGTACGAACAGAGTACTGAGTATGTAAGGTAGGAATAATAATATAATAAGGCATATGGAGCATAACATAAGATAAAAGAATAACATGTACATATGATGGACTGTTAAGACGGATACTATGCATGCTTAACTTTTTATAAAATCTTTCTCATATATATGTGTCATAATAGTGTTGCGGAACGTGCAGCCCAATTCGTATATATATAATAGTGCCTAGGAATTAACGGCCCGATCCATTTAACCATATATCCCGCGTCCGGGCATCCAACTGATTAGGTGGCTATGTGTATATAACGCCTAGCCCTTTTCCCATAACCCCATATATAAATATACATATACATATACATATATATATATACACACACACACATATACACACACACACACACACACATATATATATGTATATATATATATATATATATTATAACATAAGTAGCATGCATGAGAGCCCAAAGAACCCTATGTCTCTATCGGAGTGACACAAGGTCAGTAACCTCCGATTATGTTATGGAATAATCCTTTTCGCTTTATATCATTTCGAAGGAAAAATTATCATAAGGTGAAATCAACAACAATGAATATAATCGAGAAAATCATGAAATAAGCTCAACAATCTTATAATAGCATTAAAATCATAAGCTTTGGAAGTTCTAGAATTAAAATCATCGTCATCATGTTAATCATAGAAAACAACTCATCTTTAGCATCATATGAAGCTTTTGAGAACTATGAACTTCTAACATTTGGAAGTAAGAAGGTTATGGAAGCATATATGGAATCATAACATAGGAATCACACCTTTTGAAAGAAAGGAACTAGCCTTAACATACCTGGAAGTTCACTTCTCGACTTTCGCACCTGCTTCCGATTTTGAAATCTACATATAAAACCATTCATACTATGGTTAGGCCTATTGTCATATACTTATCCTAAGTCTTCAATTTATCTCCATTTAAAAATCTGTTGAAATTCAGGAAGCATCTCCCCTGTTTATATCCGTAGCCCGAAATCACAATACCAACAAAAAAATGATAATAGCAATACTAATATCAACAATATCAACAACATTATCATCCGCACCAATATGCTCCATAAAACATCCCACACGATGTTTTTCCCAATTTCTCAACCAACCATAACAATATCCACAATACCATAATCAAAGAATTATACTCAATTTAATCCCAAATTAATCCAAAATCTCCTTTCAAATTCATTCTGTAGTCATCATCTTCACTTTAATACTTTGCAAATTCTCTACCATGATTCTCTTCTTTTATAGGACTTACTAAACCTTCAAATCAACTTAATCATGAGAAATAGGATGGAAAACATGCCTTACACTAGAAGAACTTCATCCTACTCAACTTCTTCCAAGACCAAATTCATCACAACATTAAGTGGAGACAAGAACAATCCTTCTCCATGACTTAGCTTGGGTTTTTGGATTTTAATCCTGTTTTGTGATGGTATAGAATATTTTTGAATGGTGCAGATCCTTCAAGAATATTCTTATAGTGAGAGAGAAGTGGGAAAAATTCTAGAGAGGTGTGAAGATGTTAGGACAGTGCTAGAGGTTTGTAGAGTTAAAGAAAAATGACTTGAATGAAGTGTAGAGGCCATTTTATAGGTGCCAAATTCGTATTGGGCCTAGTCAAAACATAAGTGGGCTTTTAAGTGGATTTTACGGATTTCCGCCCAGGTTCGGGTCCCTCTGACTGTCCGTTTTAAAACACCCATAACTCCCTGCTCCGATGTCGCATTGATGAACGGTTTGTTGCGTTGGAAACTAGACTCGATGAAAATAATTTTAGGCTTTTGACACACCTTAAAAATCCTAATATACCCCTCCAAAGTTGATCCAAAATTCTATCCAGAATTCTGCTAACTTTCTTTCAAATTTTCGACAAACTTATTTTCTTCAATTTGATTGATCCCGGAATCTTCCAAAACTCTCCATACATGATATTTATCAAATATTATACATGATAATGGTCATGTCCTTTGGTTCCAAGGTTGTCCTTCCTGGTTACGACTTACGAGATCATAATTAATTCTTTACTTCATTGTTACGTACTTCCCATGACTTGTATCTTCCAAAACTTCATGGGAAGTCTCCGATACTTCATTAATATGGTGCATTATGTGGCATTATTATGCTCTGAAAGTGTAAGGTATAACATCCATCCCCCCTTAGGAACATTCTTCCTCGAATTTTGTAGCTTGCGGGGGCCATGACGGGTACCCAGAGTCTAGGAATAAGGTATGAATTAGTTTGAACGGTGAAGGACAACTTATAACTGAATTTTGTAAGACTCTGCCATACCCAAGTGTATATATACAAAGATTAGTACCAATAATTGCAGCTCTGGAACAACTGGAGCTCTTCCAAGGTGTCGCTGACGGAGCTCCTAAGGATCGGACGCGTCTACTTGCGGGCATGAACGTAGCATCCATAAGAAGGGATGTCAGTACGAACAGAGTACTGAGTTTGTTAAGGCTAGTCCCTTTTTTTCAGAAGGCATGATCCTATGTTGTGATTCCATATATATTTTCATAACCTCCTTGTTTCCAAAAGTTAGACGTTCATGACTCTTAAAGCTTATTATAATGTCAAAGAAGGGAATGTTTCTATTTTGATTATGATGATAAAGATGATTTCATGCATAAAAGTCCCAAGCTTATGACTTCAATGTTATTATGAGAATGTTGAGTTATTTCATAATTTCCTTAACTTTATTCATTGTTGTTGATCTCACCTTATGATAATTGTTCTTGCGAGGTGAGATATAGCGATGATGATTGTTCCATAATATAATTCGGAGGTTACCAACCTTACGTCACTCCGATAAAGTAACAACCTTTATTTGGGCTCTCACACATGCTACTTATATTATATACGCTTATATCTATCTATATGATTATATAGGGAATGGAAAAAAGGTGAGGCATTATATACGCATGGCCACCTGATCAGTTAGTATATTATGAAATCGTCCCGGACCCGGGATATATAATAACATTAAAATCAAAAGCTTTGGAATTTCTAGGATTAAAATCATCATCACCATGATCATCATAGAAAACATCTCATCTTTAGCATCATAAGAAACTTTTAAGAATCATGAACTTCTAACTTTTGGAATTAAGGAGGTTATTAAAAATATGTAGGGAATTATAACGTAGGAATTTCTAGAAATAGGATCATCGTCATCATAAAACATACTTATCTTTAGCATCATAAGAACTCTAAGAATCATGAATCTCTCACTTTTGAGAATAAGGAGCTTTTAGGAAACATGGATGGATTCACAAGAAAGGAATCATGCCTTTGGAAAGAAAGGGTCTAACCTTAACATACCTGTTCGACCTCCAACTACTACGCTTATTTGTCCGAGCTCGTAAGTCTACATTTAAGAGGATGCAAACAATCATTAGACTCATTATAGTATACTTGCCCTAAGGTTTAAAATTAAGCTATTCTATATCCTGCCGAAAATCGGGCAGCATCTCTGATGTTTATATGCCTTGCCCGAAATCATAATCAGCAACAAACAACAATAACAATAATACCAACATCAACCACAATATTATCAATACCAATATGCTCCATAAAACATCCCACACGATGTTTTTGAAATTTCTCAACCAACCATAACAACATCCATAATACCAAAATCAAAGAATTATATTCGATTTAATCTCAAATTAATCCATAATTCTCTTTCAAACTCACCTCGTGGCCATCAACTTCTATTCAACTCTTTATGATTTTTCTCGTATGATTCTTTCCTCTCTAAGAATTGCCAAACCTTTACATCATCTTAATCATTTAAATAATTGGAATAACATACCTTATTATGGAAGAACTTCACTCTATTCACCCATTTCCATGATCAAGTTCATCACCACCTTGAAGAGAAAAAAAGAACAATTATCTTCCATAAATTTTCCTTGAGGTTCAGATGTCTTTTGATGTTATGGAAAGGTTTTGGAAGATTATGGAAGGTTAGGAAGGATTATGGAGGATTTTGGAAAATTATGGGGAGTTATGGATTGTTATGGAAGTTGAGGGAAAGTGATGGAAAATTATAGAATTATCAAGATGTGTGGAGGATGAGAGAATGGTTAAAATTGATGAAAATTAATGTGTTAGAGGGGTATTTATTTGACTAATCCTAATTTCATGACGGTTTACGTTCATATAATAAGCTATGGGAGACTCCGGGACCAAGCCAATCGAAGAAAATAAATTTTTTGAAAATTTTGAAACAAAGTTGGCAGAATTTTGGACAGCATTTTGGGTCAAATTTGGAGGTGTATATCTCCAGGTATAGTAGGAGTTTTAAGGTGTTTCAAAATCCTAATGAAGTTCGTCGAGTCTAGTTCCTAATGCCACAAATCACTCATCGATACGACGTCGGAGTAGAGAATTATGGACGTTACAACTTAGGCGGGCAGAGCAGGGTGTGTTGCTACAATGGTACAGTGCCAACTGACTCTAACCCACCATATAAGTGCTAAAACCCCTCATTTTCAGTCCAAAACACTCCAAATATTTCCCAAAATTTCTGGAAAATTCTCCACTTCCGCCCACTAAATGTTAACGCAAATTAAGTAAAATCTCCAGATTTAGGTTCGGATAACGTATAATTGTGATTATAATATCGTATTGCGACGACTCTTGGGTTTGAATCAAGTGATAACTGAACATATTTTGGGTCTAGCCGTGAAAGGTATGAATCTTCCCTTATTTATATTGATTTAAACTTATTTACGGAGGAAAGGTTATTAAATGATCATATAATGAGTTTGTGGGTGGAGGAATTGGATAGAACATTGTGTGGGACGTTTTATGGAATATATTGGTATTCATAATATTGGGGTTGATGTTGGTATTGTTGTTATTGTTGTTGGTTGCCGGATTATGATTTCGGGCTAGTCATATAAACAGGAGAGATGCTGCCCGAATTTCTACAGATCCTAAAGGGATATTATTTAAATGCTTGAGACAAGTGGGTGACAACGCACCTAATAATATTATGAATGGTTTATGTGTGGATTTGCAGGCTTGGAAGAATAAATGTTAAGTGACCAAAGAAACCGAAAGGTACATTAAGGCTAAACCCTTTTCTTTCTAAAGGCATGATTATTTTTTAATAAACCTTTGTGCCATATCCATAATATCCTTCCTTCCACAAATGATAGAATTCTATGAATCTCGTGGTCCTTACGATATTATTGAGCTTATTCACGATCTTCAGACTATTCTTTGTGATTGATCTCACCTCAATAATACTTGTTCTTTCGAGGTGAGATATAGTGATGACGATTCTATTTCTAATGCTATCTAAGTTCATGGTTCTCGATACTCTCATGACATTATTGATTTCATCTTACGATGGTTGATCCTTCAAGGAATGATATAGTGATAATGATAATTCTAATTATGAAGTTGATTTCATTTATGTATTTTTTTTATGTTTATGTATGTATGTATTATGCATTGCACTCCCACGGATGAGTTGGGGATAACACCGAGTCCCGTAAGGGCTGGGTACGGATAATATCGAGTCCCGAAAAGGCCAGGTACGAATAACACCGAGTCCCGAAAGGGCCAGGTACGAATAACACCGAGTCCCGAAAGGGCCGGTTACGGAAGATATCGAGTCCCGAAAGGGTCGGGTATGAATATGACAGATGTATGTATAGTAAATGTATGTGAATTCATATGTATGTATGTTGTGTATGGATGTGTATGAATTTTTTTTCATGTAGATGAGTAGTTTACATGACAGAGATCTTAGGAAGAGTACGAGGTATAATTACTTACTTTATCTTAAGTTATCTTCATTCTGATATCATACTACTATTCATTCCTTACATACTCAGTACATTGTTCGTACTGACGTCCCCTCTTGTGCTCGCTGTGTTCATGCCCGCAAGTGCAAATAGATGAGATGAGGATCTTCCACCGTAGGCTGCCTTCCGGTACCAGTTACGTTTGGTGGCTCCCCTTCTTCCTGGAGCAGTGGCGAGCCTAAGTCTCTCTATATATATATGAATTGCATTAAGGGTATCTCGGGGGCCCTGTCTCGACTTGTATATTTCAGTCATGTTCATGGAGGCTTTGCGGATAATTCCTGTATATAGCTTAGTTATGTTGGCATCGTAGCCCATTGCACATATATTTATTCATGATATTATGTTCATATTTATCCCTTAGCCATATTTTTACCATTCGAGACAAAAAAGATGTAAGTTATAAGTTGGTTCGCTCGGTTCCCGTCCTGGTTCCATTAATCATCCTTTACTCTAAGGTTAGGAAACTTTGGAGTGTTTCGTTACAAGTGTGAATCCCTTTTGACGCTAAAAATCTCTTCTTGCGGTACTTTCTTCCCTTAAATAGGCATACCAATCATGGGTTCACATCCATTCACTTGGTTAAATCTCAGGAGTTTAAAATTTCCTCGTCGCTCTCATAAGACTTGTTTATTTCTTCTCAAGGATGCACCTTTATTTATTATTTACAAATTCCTTGGTTCTAATTTCCAACGCAAAAAACTGCTCGTCGATGCGACATCGGAGTAGAGAATTATGGACGTTACAAGTTAGGTGGATGGAGTAGGAAAACGCTGCTACAGTAAGCGGGTGCTACAGTAACCCCGACCCGACACACACCTATAAATACTCCTCTAACCCATTAATTTTCATCAATTTTCACCATTCTCTCATCCTCCACATTTCTTAAGCGTTCTACAATTTTTCATCACTTTCCATCAACTTCCATAGCATTCCATAACTCTCCATAATTTTTCATAATCCTCCATAATCCTTCCTGACCTTCCACAATCTTCCAAAACCTTTCCATATCATCAAAAGACATCAAAACCTCAAGGAAAATTTATGGAAGGTCTTGCTCTTGGAAAGGGATGAATAGAGTTAAGTTCTTCCACAATAAGGTATCTTCTTCCTTTTATTTACATGATCAAGATCATGTAAAGGTTTAGCAATTCTTAGAGAGGAATGAATCATAGGAGAAAAATCATAAAGAGTTTAATTGAAGTTGATGGCCATGGGATGAGTTTGAAAGAGAATTATGGATTAATTTGAGATTAAATTGAATATAATTCTTTGATTTTGGTATTATGGATGTTGTTATGGTTGGTTGAGAAATATGGCAAACATCGTGTGGGATGTTTTATGGAGCCTATTGCTATTGATAATATTGTGGTTGATGTTGTTATTGTTATTGGTTGCTGGATTATGATTTAGGGCTAGGCATATAAACAAGGGAGATGCTGCCCGATTTTCAGAAGGATATAGAATAGCTTAATTTGAAACCTTAGGGCAAGTATACTACAATGTGTCTAACAATAGTGTGCATCCTTTTAAATGTAGACTTACGAGCTCAGACGAATAAGCGTAGTAGTTGGAGGTCGGACAGGTATGTTAAGGCTCAACTCTTTCTTTCAAAGGCATGATTCTTATGTTATGATCCTATAAATGTTTCCATAGCCACCTTGTTTGCAAAAGCTAGAAGTTCATGATTCTTAAAGCTTCTCATGGTGTTAAAGATGTGAATGTTTCTATGATGGTTACAATGATAATGATGATTTTATGTTTAAAGTTTCCAAGTTTATGATTTCTATGTTGTTATGAGAATGTTGAGTTATTTCATGATTCTCTCGATTTTATTCAATGTTGTTGATCTCACCTTATAATAATTGTTCCTTCAATGTGAGATAAAACAATGATGATTATTCCATAATATAAATCGGAGGTTACCGACCTTAGGTCACTCCGATAAAGTAACAACCTTTATTTGGGATCTCATGCATGCTACTAATATTATATATGCTTATATGTATCTATATGATTTTATGGGGAATGGAAAAGGGGCGAGGCGTTATATACGCATAGCCACCTGATCAGTTGGTACATTATGATATTGTCCCGGACGCGGGGTATATGGTTAAATGGATTGGGCTGTTTGTTTCTCGGCACTATTATATATTTATGGATCGGGCTGCACGTTCCGCAACACTACTACGATGCATATCTATGAGAAAGATTTTATGAAAAGCTAAGCATGCATGGTATCTGCTCTAAGAGGCACTCAAATGTACACGTTACCCTTTATCTCATGATATGCTCCATGTGTCTTATTATATTATTGTTTATGCCTTACATACTCAGTAGTCTGTTCATGCTCCTAATTTCCCTCGGCTATTCTGGTATCTCATGTTCTTTTTTTTATATGTCTAAATCTGTAAGTCTTCCTAGCATACCTTCCTACGTCCCAATTGGAAACCCTGGTGATATAACTTTACTTAAAACTCTTTACTCGTACTTGTACCCTATCTCTTGGTCTAAGATAATCAACCTCACATTCTTTACTTTCTTGTAGCAACCAAATCGATCCTTGCGGTATTATATCTTCACTTGTACGCCTACTCTCTTCTCTCCTTGCACATAAACTGACATCGCACCTAATTTCTCTATCATCAAATAACCTTCACAACACCCGTCTAGAAAATATGAGGTGAAGCCTTCTTATAAGGATCAGCTAGAAATACACCTCAAATTTCTATGGTTGATACAATCTCTACTTCCTTCGTCGGCCAACCAACATCACATTTAGAAGTTATATAAACACTATAGAAGACAATCATAATTACATTCCAACTTACCTATCCATTTCTCATTCTTGAGTTCGAGGTCATCATTAATACCTGAAGTAATTTAGCCATAACAATTCTCAGAATAGTACCAACTATCAAATACTCAGAAACCCCCCTTAAAGTCGAATGAATAGTGACTTATGAATCCACAATGTAAACTCACATCATATATGAAGGTCCAATAAAACGAGTCTGTGTGCTTGTCATCAACCCATCCTGATCTTATGTATATGTATAAACTTCTAGAGTAAAAATTTCCCCTACTTGTGAACTCCCTTTCCCATATCAATACCTTTTCGTTGTCTCTTACTCACCAATCTACAAATCGTAGTATTGCATTTGAATTCTTAGTGTCAACTTTCCCTATAACTTCAATAAATCTCAATTCTCCGAAATCTCAAATGCACTCATTCCAACTCCTTTAATTACTAATAATTTTTCCTCTCCAGCGTTCTTCCCTTAAATTAAAATCATTGTAAAACTTTCCTTTGAGAGCGTCTCATAATTGTTCATTCAAGCATAACTTACCAAACATCCGATTGTCACATTTTTCCTTCATTCTTTCTCTATAGCCTAGACTTTCAAATAATTCAATTTGTAAAAATTTTGACAGATTGTAGAAAGAGTTTTTTGAAGGATTAAGACAAGCGTATAATGGTGAGTCTAACAATAGTATAAATTTTCTTGAATATAAATTTATGAGCCTGGGAGGACAAGCGTTGGGTAGTTAAAGTTAAGGCGACCAAAAAGGTATGTTAAGGCTTGTCCCTTTCTTTCAAAGGTATGATTCCTATTTTATGATCCCATAAATGTCTCCAAAAGCTAGAAGTTCATGACTTTTAAAGCTTCTTATGATGTTAAAGATGAGAATGTTTCTATGATGATTACGATGATGATGATTTTCTGTTTAAAAGTCTCAAGTTATGATTTCAATGATGATATGAGAATGTTGAGTTATTTCATGATTCCTCAATCTTATTCATTGTTGTTGGTCTCATCTCATGTTATTCGTTCCTTCGAGGTAAGATATAGTGATGATGAATAATCCATAATATAAATCGGAGGTTACCAAGCCTACGTCACTCCGATAGAGTAGTAACATTTAATTGGGGTCTCGTGCATGCTATATGTAATTATATACGTGTAATTTAGATACTTACCACGCCTTAATGGCCGGACAAGACTGTGCCTTAATGGCCGGACAAGATACTATATATATTTTACTGCTCCTTAATAGCCGGACAAGATACTATATATATTTTACCGCGCCTTATTGGCAGGACAAGATACTATATATATTTTACCACGCCTAAATGGCCGGACAAGATACTATATATATTTTACTGTGCCTTAATGGCCGGTGAAGATACCATATATATTTCACCGCGCCTTAATGGCTGGACAAGATACTATATATATATATATATATATATATATATATATATATATATATATATATATATATATATATATATATATATATATATATATAACACCGCGCCTACATGGCCGAACAAGATACTATATATATTACTGGGCCTTAACGGCCGGACATGATATTATATATGTATATATGGAAAAGTCTTTTTTGTTAAAAAGCTAAGCATGCATGACATCCGCCTTAAAAAGGCATTCAGAGGCACAGGTTGATCCCTTATATTAGTTTATCTTCATACTTTCATTATGTTATTTTTCATGTTCGGTATCTCTTACTATGTTACTATTCGAGCCTCACATACTCAGTACATTATTCGTACTGACGTCCCTTTTTGTGGACATCGGACAACTTGTAATCCAGACTCATCATCATAAATGGCATACATTTATTCATGAAAATTATGCGTTGGAACTCATGATTCTCTCTGTAGCGCTTCCGAAACTCTTCATATGTGGTACTAATATCGATTTCAACACCTTCATCATCCAAAGCCTAAAATAAAGTTCGTCCAGTCTAGTTTCTAACGTAACAAATCGCTCATCGATGCGGCATCGGAGTAGAGAATTATGGACATTACAAGTTTGGCGCGCAGAGCAGGAAAACGCTGCTACAGTAACCGGGTGGTAGAGTTCTCGGATGCTACAGTAACCCGACCCAACAAACACCTATAAATACATCTCTAAGCCATTAATTTTCATCAATTTTCACCATTGTCTCATCCTCCACACTTCTTGAGAATTCTATAGTTTTCCATCAACTTCCATAACATTCCATAACTCTCCATAATTTTTCATAATCCTTCCTAACCTTCGATAATCTTCCAAAAACTTTCCATATCATCAAAAGACATCCAAACCTTAAGGAAAATTTATGGAAGATAAGTGTTCTAGTTTTTGTTCAAGGTGGTGATGAACTTGATCGTGGAAAGGGGTGGATATAGTGGAGTTCTTCCACAATAAGGTATGTTCTTCCTATTATTTACATGATCAAGATGATGTAAAGGTTTAGGAATTCTTAGAGCGGGAATAGTCATAGGAGAAAAATCATAAAGCGTTTAATTGAAGTTGATGGCCGTGAAGTGAGTTTGAAAGAGAATTATAGATTGATTTGAGATTAAATCGAATATAAATCATTATTGGTATTATGGATGTTGTTATGGTTGGTTGAGAAATTTGGAAAACATCGTGTGGGATGTTTTATGGAGCCTATTGGTATTGATAATATTGTGGTTGATGTTGGTATTGTTGTTATTGTTGTTGGTTGCTGGATTATAATTTCGGGCTAGGCATAAAATCAGGGGAGATGCTGCTCGATTTTCGGTAGGGTATAAAGTAGTTAATTCGAAATCTTAGTACAATATACTGCGATAAGTATAACGATAGTATTTATTCCTTTGAATGTAGAATTGCGAGCTTGGAGGGATAAGCGTAGGTATTAGGAGGCTGAACAAGTAAGTTAAGGCTAGCCCCTTTCTTTCAAAAGGCATGATTCCTATGTTATGATTCCATATATGTTTCCATAAGCTTCTTACTTCCAAAAGTTAGAAGTTCATGATTCTTAAAAGCTTCTTATGAGACTAAAGATTAGATGTTTTCTATGATGAAGATGATGATGATGATTTTAATTCTAGAATTTCCAAAGCTTATGAGATTATTGAGCTTATTTCATGATTTCCTTGATTTTATTCATCATTATTGATCTCACCTTATGATAATTGTTCCTTCAAAGTGAGAAATAGCGATGATGATTGTTCCATAATATAAATCGGAGGTTACCGACCTTACGTCACTCCGATAGAGTCGTAGCTTTTATTTGGGCTCTCATGCATGCTACTTATATTATACATTTATATGATATATATCTGTATAAAGGGGATATGGGGAAAGGTGAAGCGTTATATACGCATAACCACCTGATTAGTTGGTATAATATGATATCGTCCCGGACGCTTTTGCTGTGACCCAATTGTTCTTTGTATCCATTCATTTCTTGGTGGCTTGCAAACCTTTCCTATTATTTTTGTTATCTTTCGGGGTATGTTACTACATATTTAAATACGATCAAAATTTCTCTGATAGGAGCGATTTCAACCCATGGTCTAAAAATATCATATCTCACATCATTTTCTTTGACTCGTTAATTCCCTTTATTTTCCTATCATACTTTCTTTCTCATACCTTCCCTATAATATACTTATTTTCAATTCGTTTATGTTTTCTCCTGATACATTCTCGAACTTTGTCTTTTTCAAACTAACACATTTCTTTCTTTGGAATTTTAAGAAGGTCATAATTCATTTCAGAACTAAATCTGCTCTTCCCCCTTTTTATGGATGTACTTATACACCAGTAACCTTGAATATTAATCATATTTAATAATCACCTGGCTGACCTTAACAATCCTTCTACCCCTCCTTTATCATCTTTTCACTTCTACCTTTCATGGCTAATAATTTCCTGGGCTAATGAATTAAGGGGACATCGAAATTCGTCAGGCCCATTATGAAGTGTGCGGCTATACCCCGCTCCTTTAGCCCAGGTCTTTTCCCCACGACTATCTTCTTAACACCCTTGAAATTCTTCTTGCTCTGGGTTCCCAATTCCGATTTACGTCTATATTATACCATTAAAAGTTAATATTTCATACCATCCATTCCCACGTGCCATCCTTTCATTCGCTACCTCATTTGTCCCGTAATTCTCCTTAACTACTTGTTTGCATTATAGCTATCCATCATATTTCTTCCAATGTTATGCCGCTTCTTGTTCCTACCATGAAATCCTTACAAAGTACACCCTTTCTTTTTTTCTTTCGTCGAGTCTTCATCTTCCTTTCTAACACTACAGCTGGTTCATATTTTTGCATATCTTCCGTGTATCGTTCAATTTCCTTTATAATCGAATCTTTGTATTACTTATCAAGGTTCTTATCCCATGTTACTGATGTTTTTCCTCTTGGCCAGACTTGTTTATTCATTATACTTTCTCCTATCCTTGGTGATTGTTCGATTTTCTTTAATCAATCCATTAGTGTACTTTTCGTACTTTCATCCTCAGGATCTTCTAACATCAGAGCAGTTAATCCTAGGGATTGTCTACAGACCATGTTCGGTAGAGTCCTATTTATGGGTGTGAAATCGGCCAAACTTATAAACATGAGGCTACAGGGCAGTGAGGAATCATTGACCTTTCTTTCTATCTTAGATCGTGCGATAGAGCCAGAGTCTAGGAAAGATTATTTATGACCCTCTTTTCCTGTAGGTAAGTACAGATTGATAAAGATGAAGAGATCAGCCTCAGACAGTGGGGGTGCTAAGAAGATCCTTAGTGTAGATTCAGGACCATAGGCTCCGGGACCGAGCCGGATGAGCCTTAGCTATTCTATCGAGACTGATCCCTCTGAGGATCCCACGACGATTCCCCCAGAATTTCTGACTTATAGAGAGGAGGATCCACCGGAGGATTGCTATGACACGGACCCATCTGAGGGTTCATATGGGACGCCAGAGGAGGAGATCTCCGAGACTGTACTAGAGTTGACTTCCCCAGCTGCTCCTATGGCAGAGCACTATGTCAGGCCAGCTACGCCTGAGAATGTTACTGATTATTCTAGCCCATTATCTTGGCCGTCAGTAAACTAAGAGCTGCCCGAATATCCATATCCCTCGGACCCATATGAGAGAGATGAGGAGGGCCAGACTAGCAGATGGCGAGAGGACAATGAAGAAACTCCGATAAACTAACAAACCTTTATTTGGGCTCTCATGCATGCTACATATATTATATACACTTATATGTATCTATATGATTTTATGGGGAAAGGAAAAAGGGCGAGGCGTTATATACGCATGGCCACCTGATCAGTTGGTATATTATGAAATCGTCCCGGACGCGGGATGCCCGAACGCGGGATACATGGTTAAATGGATCGGGCCGTTCGTTCTTCGGCTGCAATTATTGGTACTACTCTTTGTATATTTACAGTTGGATTGGGTTGCACGTTCCGCAGCACTATTATGACACATATGTATGAGAAAGATTTTATGAAAAGCTAAGCATGCATGGTATCCGCCTTACCAGTCCATCAGATGTACAAGTTATTCTTTTATCTTATGTTATGCTCCATATGTCTTATTATATTATTATTACTGCCTTACATACTCAATACTATGTTCGTACTGACGTCTCTTCTTGTGGACGCTGCGTTCATGACCGCAGGTAAACAGGTAGACGCGTCCAATCCTTAGGAGCTCCGTTAGTGACACCTTGAAAGAGCTCCAGTTGTTCTGCAGCTGCAATTATTGGTACTACTCTTTGTATATTTACACTTGGGTATGGCAGAGTCCTGCCCCATCTTATGGGTTTGTGTAATCTACTTAGAGGCTCGTAGATAGACATATGTAATTAGATGTTCTCTAACTTTACCATCTCTCAGCGTTGTATAATATAAGTCTTGTTGGCATTTGGTGGTGAGCATTTTCATAGCACCTAGTGAGAGCTTTGAGGTTGCTTCTGGTGAAATCAGATCAAGACTTGGATAGTTAGTAGTTAATTAGGCTTTGTTAGTTTTGCTTATTCTGCTTAGCGCATGTTCTAGGCACTTTTGGCCTTGCATTTTCATATTCTGTTCAGATTTTTGTTTAAATAAAACCACAACAAACTTAATGATATTGTTTTGAGGAAAAAAAGAATTTTTTATTTTTTCTAATTTTGGCCATTTAAATTTTGTCGTCTACACACACATATACATGGATATACACGTCCATATATGTATACAGTGTATACATGTGTATATATATATATATATATACAAATGGGCGGCCCCTTTTATTTCCCTTTCAAATTGGCTGATCCAAGCCCAAAATAGGGCCAGACCCGGCCCAAGTGGTAATACATATACTCCATCCTTCAGCCAAACGAACCCCTTAAGGGGTCATTAGTTTTTTACCAACGTTTCCTTGTGAAACCCCAGCCGCCATGGGTGATACCACCTCTCTCCTATGTCACTAACCATTTTTGGAAAGCTTGCAGGCGTACGATTCCTCTCCCATGTCTGGTATAACCAAATCAAGCAATGCATTAATTGTTCCAACCCCTTTTCACCAAACGTAGCCAAAACGTAGTATATCTTACTACTTTGTTTTTCCTTTTATGACATTCAATAGTAAAATGACTGAAATCCGTAATGGTTTTTGTTCTTACTCAGTTTGAATACTATGTTCTTATTGGTTCATGATGAACGAAGTAGATTGACTACTTTTTGGTCAGATCTGGCCCTTGAATACGTATTTGATTTAATCTCAACCTTTGATTATTGTGAGGATATGCCAATTCTCAGAATTGGAAGTTGTCCCACATCGAAATCAAATTAGGGTTTGGGGTTTGGGTATTTCTATTAAAAGGGCCATATTCTCTGTTATTTGGACAAGTTTGAGCATATTGAAAACTCCATATCCACACAAAACTCGAAAATACCTAAGATTTCAAAATATTTGAGATCTTTAATTTTTTTCTGAGTTAAGTAAAATTTTAAGAGCTTGTTTTCTCTTGTTTTTTCTGGGTGTGTATGATTGAGGAACGAAGGGATCATCCAAGTTCATTCTCGATCAAGGCTGTGCGTAGAAAAAGTAATTTTCTATCATTTTGTCTTTTGTTCTGTTTAATAATGTGTTAGTCATTATATGCTTAGTCATTTAGTCTGTTTTTACCTATTTTGAAAGTGTAGTTAGTTAGTGTAAGGCTGTGTAGGGTCATGTATTAGTTAAATGTTCATTATTATGATATCATAGTTTGTTAAACTACTTTCTTTCGTTTAATGTTATAGTTAGTATAAAATCATGTGTTAGATAGATGCTTACTATACAAGTGTGATTAGAAGTGTGTTAAATGGCCTTTAGGTTAGATAATAGATGCTAAAACATCCTTGTTAACAGTGTTGGTTGATATGGACTCTATATGATAAAAAATGATTTATGTTGGGATTGTTGTTTTTGCTTTAAAAAATTAAGAGATTGTCCTTACATATATGTGCTTTGAACCATGATTAAGTTGTCTAAATCCCATTTTTTTTAGTCATAATAGCTTGAACAAGTAATACCATTTTAAGACCTAAAACTGCTATATTCCATATGTCCTTTTGTTGATTGATTAGAGAATATGGGAACATGTCTAGCCTCAGTCTAGTTTTCATGTTTGGTTTGGTTAAGCTTATTTGTCTCTAACCACTTGTCTAAGGATGTAATAGAAAAGGTTTCAAAGATGTTTGGTCTTAGTTTATTGGAGTTTCATGATACTGTAATGAGTTCTTACTATTCTAAAGTTGCTATAGTATGGTGTGGTGTCCAAACTATTGAGAGCACACATTTTAAAACCAACATTAGAAGCCAATGATCAGGCACAGTTTCCATTATGTATTAGGAGTTGTTTCTTTCGTGTTGTGATTGGAACTTTGTTGTTTAAAAAGATTTTAACTTAATAGTGAATTGGACTTTAAATCCATGATCCATTCTATTTTTCACCCTTTGCTTAAAGATATATTGGAGGCTCTTGTGATCTGTATAAATATCAACATGAACGCCATATAAATAGTGTCTCCATATCTTCAAGGCGTGGATTACCGCTGCTAGTTCCAGATCATGTGTAGGATAATTCCTTTCATGCTTTTGAGCTACCGGAAAGCATAAGCTATAACTCTGCCGTGCTGCATCAATACACAGCCTAACCCCACACCAGAAGCATCACAATATATGACATACCCGTCCGGTCCCTCTGGAAGAGTCAGAACTGGAGCTGTAGTCAACTTATCTTTCAGCAACTGGAAGCTTCGTTCACAAGCATCAGTCCACTGGAACTTGGCTCCCTTCTGAGTTAACCTTGTCAAAGGCGCTGAAATCGAAGCAAACTTTTCCACCAATCTTCTGTAATAGCCTGCTAATCCCAGAAAACTACGTACCTCCGTGGGCGTCGTGGGTCTAGGCCAATTCTTTACGGCCTCAATTTTTTGTGTGTCCACCCGGACACCATCAGCTGAAATAATATGTCCCAAGAATCCCACTAAAGCCAGCCAGAATTCACATTTAGAAAATTTTGCATATAATTTCTGATGTCGAAGCACCCCAAGTACCGCTCTCAGATGATCGGCGTGTTCCTCTTCTGACCGAGAATAAACCAGAATATCGTCAATAAACACAATCACGAACATATCCAAGAACGGCCTGAATACCCGGTTCATCAAGTCCATGAATACTGCTGGAGCATTAGTTAGCCCAAAAGACATCACTCTGAATTCATAATGCCCGTATCGGGTCCGGAATGCTGTCTTAGGAATATCGGCCTCACGTACCCGTATCTGATGATAGCCCGACCGCAGATCTATCTTCGAAAAACACTTAGCGCCCTGCAACTGATCAAACAAATCATCAATTCTAGGGAGGGGGTATTTATTCTTTATGGTTGCCTTATTCAGCTGTCGATAATCAATACACATACGCAACGACCCGTCTTTCTTCCGTACAAATAATACCGGAGCTCCCCAAGGCGAAGTGCTGGGTCTGATAAAGCCCTTTTCTAACAGATCCTTCAGCTGCTCTTTCAATTCTTTTAATTCTGCAGGTGCCATTCTGTACGGGGGAATAGATATAGGCTGAGTATCTGGCAGCAAATCAATAGTAAAATCTACCTCCCGCTCCGGAGGAAGACCTGGAAGCTCATCCGGGAATACATCTGGAAATTCATTAACCACTGGGACTGACTGAAGAGTCGGTGCTTCTGTTTTCAAGTCTTATACCCGTACCAGATGATAAATATACCCTTTTCTGATCATCTTTTCCGCCTTAAGGTATGAAATAAACTTACCTTTCGGCGTTGCTGTATTACCTGCCCATTCTATAACTGGCTCCCCGGGAAATCGAAAACGGACCACCTTTTTTCTGGCAATCAACATTAGCATAACAGGAAGCTAGCCAATCCATGCCCATAATAACATCAAATTCAATCATATCTAACTCCACCAGATCTGCCTTAGTATCTCGGCCACATATAATTACAGAACAGTCTTTATATACCTGTCTCGCTATAATAAAGTCCCCAATCGGTGTGGCTACTTCAAACGGCTCTATAGGTTCAGGCATTATACCAATTTTACTAGCGACGAGAGGAGAGATATATGACAATGTAGAACCTGGATCAATCGATGCATACACAGATCGAGAGAAGACCAATAATGTACCTGTGACAACATTTGGCGAAGCCTCCTAATCCTGGCAGCTGGCCAAAGCAGAAATGCGGTTCGAAGGACCGCTAGTACTGGAAACTCCACCACGGCCTCTGCCGCGACCTGCTGGTGCTAATGTGCTCGGCCTCGTAGGGCGCATAGCCACCGAAGAAGATGATGACCCAGCGGCTGATCTGGTGGGCTGCGCTGCCCCACCCAAATTATCCTTGTACGGGCAATCTCTCACAGAATGGCCCTGGCGGCCATAAGAAAAACAAGCGCCGGTGGCTCGGTAGCACTCTCCAGGATGGTATCTCCCACAATAAGAACACTGAGGCCTGGGTGGCCTCATCTGGCTGGAACCCCTGTCTACCCGCGGACCCATAAGCCCTGGAGCTCTGGCCTGCTCCTGAATACCCTGGGCTATCAAATCTCCGGCCTGTAAACTGTGGAGGTGTACTCTGTGCCGGCTGGGAAGACTGTCTGCTAGTCTGCTGCTGCTGGGGCTGCCTGCTCCGAAAATCCCCAGAATACCCAGTTGATCTGGCCCTCTAGGGCCGTCTCCGATCCTGGCTCCTATCGGGCTGCTGCCCCCTGTGCTGGTCCTCCATACCCTGGGCATGTGCCTGTATACGGGCAATATCCATACCAGTCTGAGCAGCCAACACCAAACAACTGTCGACCAAATAATCGTCTAGCCCCATAATATACCGGTGCATCCTGTCAGCCATAGTAGCTACCACAGCAGGTGCATATCGAGCCAATGAGTCAAACTCCAAACTGTACTCTCGGACACTGCGGCCTCTCTGTCTCAGCAATAAAAACCTGTCAGCCCTGGCCCGCCGTAACTCCGGAGGCAGAAAATGGCCAAGAAAAGCCTCAGCAAACTCATCCCAAACTGCTGGGGGAGCACCGTCGCCTCTGGATAACTCCCAGGACTCGTACCAATTAGCTGCTACATCATACAACCGGTACGAAGCCAACTCAACTGACTCGGTCGCAGAAGCCTTAATCAAGTGTAACATGCGCCGCATCTTTCTGATAAACTCCTCTGCATCCTCCTCGGGCTTTGTCCCGAAGAACTCCGGTGGGCTACAGGTCAGGAACTCACGAGCTCTCGAACTGTCACGCCTGTCTGCACGGTCACCTCCCAATCCGTGCCTCTGAACCTGCCCTGCTACCAGTCTGGTCAACAACTGGACCGCATCTCTCATATCCCGATCCTCAACTCCTGGCTATGGAGCTGGAGGCTCAGGTGCTGGAATCTCGGAAGCTGGCGGTGAAGCCGTCCCCCGATCCGCAGCTGCTGCAATCCCCTCTGGGTGTGGCGGTATAGAGGAGCCCTCTGCCTGGGGTAAAATCTCAGGAATAATATGCGCACGGGCCCTGGTAGTCCTCTGGGCCTGGCTAGTCTCTCCCGCTGCCACTGACTTGGCCTTCTGGGCCGCTGTCGCCTTTTTCGGAGGCATGACTGCAAATGTAACAATTCGTTAGGGAGGAATCATCCTGATAACGCAGCTCTATCGCACGATCTAAGACAAGAAAGAAGGGTAACATCCTAAATGCCCTGTAGCCTCCTGTTTATAGGTGTGGTGCACAACACACCGATAAACAAGACTCTACTAGACACGGTCCGTAGACACTCCGAGGACGGACCGCTCTGATACCACTTTTGTCACGACCCAACCCCGTAGGCCGTGACTAGTGTCCGTGCTGGACACCCAACGTACCCAATAACCCCAAACTAGCATATTAGCATAATATATCAATATAAGATTCAATTGGCGTTACTAAATATCGCATAGGCACAGATATGGCACGTGGAAGCCGATAAGGCCATCACAGATCATAACAACCCAAAACATATACAGAGCCCACATGTATGTCTACAGACCTCTACAGAACGCAACAAAATCATAAGACGGGACAGGGCCCCGTCGTACCCCTGAACAGTATACATATGTGCAATAGCAGAAGACTGTACCAAAATATAGGCTCCGGATAAAAGAGCGCTCCAAAATAGCAGAATAAAGTCCTAAGCGGGCGGATCAGCAAACCTGTTGTCAGTACCTGCGCTGCATGAAAACGCAGCCCCCGAAAAAAGGGGGTCAGTACGAAATATGTACTGAATATGTAAAGCCAGAAGTACAGAAATAAAATCATATCCGGAACAGAAAGTACAGAAAAAAATGAATGTAATATCCAGAATGTCAAATGCATATTTTCAAAACATAAAAAGTGTGTACAGAACCATATGCCGTGTCGTATCCGGCCCCTGCCAAGGGACTCGGTAGACAGAACGTGGTCACCCTCCCGACATTGGTGCCACAACACATAATACTCAGAACAGGGAATAACCCATAGCATAACGTATCATATCAGATGGCCATATCAGATCATATCATATCATAATGTGTGTACATGGAACAGCATACTCCACAACCCATGTACATGTATACCTGCCCCCTCACATCGAGGCACGACGAACAATACAGAGAAATACGCTTGACAACATATCCTGGCCGGGGCTCAGTGGGGGAAACATTGAGGCATCCACGAATGGAGTAGTGAGAAACCAAATGCAATATAAAATATCATATATTTCCAGGGACTCAATAAGACATATCGGATGACAAATCGAAATAATGAAATCGGACAGAATCATAGTAAGTGCATCTCGGATGTCATAATGGATTACGGAGAAATAACCTTTCTACAACAGTTTCCATATCCCAAAATAGTTTATAAGACATAAGGGAGTATTTAAAACATTTCTCATTTAGTAGTTAAAATAGTAATTAGAACATTTCCTTTAGGACCGCTCGAAGACACATCGTAAGTACAAAAAGAGTAGAATCGGAAATAGTGGGCCCACCTCGGGACAACCGAGCGATGGGCTCAGATTACATATATTAAGCTTATGGGGTCACCTATAGAGATCCTAGAGACATTCTATAACTTTCTAAGCAATTTATGAAAGTTTGCATAATTCGTTCGACAAAACATACTTATAAAATTCAGTTCTATTGAATGAAAAAGTGGCAATTTCAATCGCGGATTTCGATGGACAGAATATATTCCGAGGCTCAAATCCGATCCTAGTACACTTAGGACATGCCGAAAAAAGAATCGGGATAGCTTTACATACCTTATACGCTCTTTACGCCTTTCCAAATTCAATTCCCGTTTCGCCCAAAATCTACAAATGGTCACATTTACCAAATGTTAGCCATAAGACTTTAGGACCTAAATCTTAATTCAACACTTTTCTACAAAAATTTGGGCAGCATCTCCCCTATACATATAGCGTCACCGAGAATTCAACTCGGCCAAAACAATCAACAACAACCCAACAACAACATCAACAACAACAACAATCACTATAAAACACAATATAACATAACTAGTCATCTTTCCAACATAATGTCATAACCTTCATTCCAACTTCGTATTTTCAAATCAATATCAACATTCTCGTATTCATCACTAATCAAAATCATTACAACACAATTCGGAAGCATTTCATATCATTTCCATAAAATATTCACAAGATATACAAAATATACAAACTTTCCACCAAAGTCATAATTCATCCAAAGCTTCTAATCTTTAACATACTTATTCATAACATGTTTCCATCTTCTAATTTCATCAACAATCATCACAATTTGCACCTTAACAACTTCATTTCCATAATATCATAAACTCATACTAAGATGACATATTCTTCTACATTCCATTTTAATGCCAACTTAAACCATTTTGTCTTCATTTACATTGCAAGGATCACAACAACACAACTAACATATTAACAACATTAATCCATTTCCAATATAAATTCTACCATAACCACAACTAGAATACAACATAAAATTCAACTCATCACACTTATACACACACACACACACACGGCCACACATACATATGCACACCCACTTTGCAAACCTCCATATTTCCATAGTTTCTACTCATTTCCATATACTACAACACAAACAAACCTTCATAACATAATAAAAAGGAATTGATTCTTACCTTTTTCTACAAACTTCTTCACTTGAACAAGTTGTCAACTTGAAGAAATAAGTGCTCCTTCTTCCAAAACAACTACACCAAGTTGTAAAGCACCCTTGAATTAGTGGGAATACCACAAGAAAATAATTTTTGGAGAAAGATTTCAAAGGGCTAAAATTTGGGGGTCATGGCCGAATACCCCTATCTCTTTGCTCTTGTTTTTCTCCTTATGTTATTTCTTGAAGCTTCTAAATGAGTATGACTCATATATGCTCCTTTAAATTAATTTAGCACATGGAAATTAATTAAAATCAAATGGGCTTGGCCATGTTGGCCGGCCACCCCATCTCTTTTGGGCCTCATTTTTTTTCATTTTATTTTTTGAGCCCAATTGGTTATAATTCTTGATTTGTAATTCCCGAAACTAATTTCCAAAATTCCAATTTTGCCCTTAGCCTTCCTCGACACTTCCACATTAATATTCTTTCATAAACAACTCATGTGCTAGGTGTAATCAATTATCACCTTATTCCTTACAAGTCAAAATTATTTCAAATTTTCCAAATGTGTGAAAACACGGGATATAACAGATATGCATACATGAGATGATGATAAGCTTAAAAGTAAAGTCAACATGCATTACTTTTCATGTAATTCCCAGTCAGGTACAGTTGCTCCATACTTGATGCCTCCCTTGTTTCCTTGATGTATTATTATTGTTCATGCCTCTCATACTCAATACAATATTCGTACTGACGTCCCTTTTCTTTGGACGCTGTGTTCATGCCCACAGGTAGATCGGGAGGTGAGCTCGATCCAAATTCTTAGTAGCTGCCAGCTGATTGCGAGCACTCCATTGTCCGGAGGTGCTCATGATTATTCTCTTGGTATATGTATATTTTGGGCATGGTGGAGTCTTGTTCCACCTACATGTATAATATGTCAGTAGAGGCTCGTAGATGCGCAGTGTGGGTAGATGGTCTCACGAGAGGCTTTTATGTATATGTATATATTATTTTGATGGCCGAGAGGCTTATGTATATAAAAGTATTTTTATGTTCTCAAATGAAAAGATGATTTTCTTATGTCCTAAGCATGAATTGATAAAAGTGCATTAAATGGGTAAGGTGAGTAGCAGAACGAGTGGTGCTCGGTGGCTAGCCCCGGGTACCCGTCACGGCCCCTTGACGGGTCGTGACACACTTCCACTTCTTTCTCTGCCTATCTTACAGTGATATATGCTCACAATGATGCTCATGATAGAATTAGCCTTTGGAATAATCTTAGACAACTTAATGGAATGGGCCAGGATGCATGGTTGCTATGTGGAGACTTTAACATTGTCCTTTCTTTAGAGGATAGAATTGTCTCCCCTGTCACAACAAATGAGACACTAGAGTTTCAAGACTATATAGACGACCTCCAACTCTCCTCCCTGAAATCTAAAGGATGGCACTATACTTTTTGTAACAAACAACAGCAGGGTGATAGAGTTTATTCAAAAATAGATTGGGCCTTTGGTAATTTTCAATGGATCAATGCATATGGACATGTGGAGGCTGAATTTCTCAATCCGGGAATTTCTGATCATTCACCAATACTCATTGAATATAATCCTCATGTGCACATTCATCCCAAACCTTTCAAACTCTTCACAATAGTTATGAACCACATTCTTGGTATTGTGAAGACTGTCTGAACATTATAATGGAACAAAGATTTTCCAGCTTTGGCGACAACTGAAGGGATTAAAATTTGCACTTAAAGACTTGAATGCCTGTATGGCATCATATGCCCAGAAACTGCAACTTACTAGGAAGAAGTTGGATATTGTTCAAGTTCAAATATCTAGCCAGTCCCTTGATTAGAATTTGATAGCTAAGGAGAAGCAGCTCCTACAAGAGTTGGTAAAATGGAATCTAGTTGAGGAACAAGCTCTAAGAGAAAAAACTAGAGCCACATGGATTGCTAGTAGGGATACTAATACTAAATATTTTCATGCACAGTGCAAAATTAGGGCTAGCAGGAATTCTATCATATCGGTGTATGATGACTCAGGTACAAAAATAACTGACCCCTTGCAAGTGGAGCAGCAGTTTATCAGATTTTTCATAAACCTCATGGGAGACTCAGCTGAGGAGGTACTCTGCCCCAACTCTAAGGTAATTAAGAGGGGTCCATGTTTGTCTTTGTTACATCCCGTACTTTTGTATGTTGAATTTGTTGTAAGTTAATTGATATAAGTTCAAGACAAGATTACTTTTGAGATTATAAGTAAGTAAGTGTCACGAAGGTTAGAGGTTAAGCGAAGGAGGGCAAGTTTCATCAATGTAATACCTCGAGTTTTCGGGCTATGGTTCGAACTGCTCGACATATTTAAGTAGACCCGAGCTTCGGATAATTTTTGTCATATTCAAGTATAAAAATAAAGAGCTCGCTGTATAAAAATGCGGAGTCCCAAAATAATTTAAGAGTTTGAAGTGTGACCACGGTGATTAAGAATAATATTTTATGTATACCAAAGAGCCATGGGCTAGTGCTGTGTCACATAATCATGGAAATGGATATATGAAGTGTATTAAAAATAATTAGTATTAAAATGAATTGAGATCAAAAAATTAATTGTGATATTAAATAGGATTGCATGGATAAATGTCCACGGTGGGCTGCCACATGGCATTAAATTCTGCCACACGGCATAAATTCTGCCACGTGGCATCAATTGGACTAAGAGGTAACATTAACTTGTTAAATAAAATGATGACTCAAGTCACTAAAGGGAGTAATGACACGTTTAAAGGCACTTTTCATATCTGAACGTGGCGGCCTAATTGATTAACATAAAAAAAAAAACCAATTCGGTCATAACTCATAAGTCATTCATTGTTGCAAAAATGAATTTGACTTAGTTCAACTATGTATTAACATAAGAGACCAATTCAGTTAATTTGTACTTGGAGAAAAACGTTCACAAGGGTATGTATATATTCAGTAACGTATTCATTGAATATATATGTACACTCTCAGCAACGCCATTCAATCGTGTTATGGGTTTTGCTCACCGCTTTGATCTCGTTGTACCACTTTGTCGTGTTGTTAGACCCGAACTTTCTTCAAGGTAAAGTAAAGAGGAAGGAGAGGAGTTTTGGCAGTAAGGTAATAATTCTCCTCTATTAGATATATTTAAATTCATCCAGGTCATAGTTAAATTGAGAGACGAAAACTACGAAATTAATTATGCGGGTAAATTGCTAAATGTTGAATTGTAAGGGGGATAGACAATGTAATTTGTTTTTTATCTAAGTATGCCCCACCATGTAAATGACCATTCTTATCAAAAGAATGGATAAGGACAAAACACTTGGTCAAGAATGCTTATACGTGTATATATATTAGATACACTACCCATGACTCATTCACTCCAAAGGAATCTTCAAGTTAGGTAGAAAGTGAGCCCTACATGTACTTCATGCTGCGATTAAGACACAAAATGTACAACACTTACTAAGAGGGGAAATCAACGGTAAAGTACGCACCCTCTTTAATTAGCAATTTCCTTAAGAAGGTGCATACAACAACGAAGTATAGGCAGCAACTAATAAAAAAAAAATAGAAGAAACAAGGAAGGCATCGGTCTTGTGGATATCCCTTTTGGTCTAAGGACTGAATTTCTCTCTTTGTATAATCAAGTAAAGGAACTGATATTTCTGCTTTTTGAGATCGTGGAGTATGATTGAATTGGTTATTACGCTCGAATAGACGATAAGAGGTATGTAAAGCTATCCCTATTCTTCTTTTGGTATGTCCTAGGTGTACTAGGATCGGATTTGAATCTCGGGAAGCGTTCTATTCATCGGAATCCGCGTTCGAAAATGCCCCTTTATCATTCAATGGAATTGAATCCTTTAAGGGTATTTTGGTTGAAAGAATTATGTAAACTTTTACAATTGTCTAGAAAGTTATGGAATGTCCCTACGACCTCTATAGGTGATTCCATAGGCATAATATACGTAATTCGAGCCCTTCGCTTCGGTTGTCCCGAGGTGGACCACTATTTCCGATTTTACCCTTTTGTATCTATGATTTGTCTTCGAGCGGTTCTAAAGGAAATGTTTTAACTACTCTTCTAACTACTAAATAAAAATTGTTTTAAATGCTCCCTTAAGTCTTATAAGTTATTTTGGAACATGAAAACGATCGTAGAAAGGTTATTTTTCCGTAATCCATTATGACATCCGAAATACACTCACTATAATTCTGTCCGATTTTATTATTTCGATTTGTCATCCGATAGGTCTTATTGAGTCTTTGGAAATATATGACATTCGTTTGAATTATTTTGATAAGCTCCATAATGTATTTTGAAACATGAAAATGATTACAAAAGCTTATTTTGACATATGCTATTGAGATATCCGAAATGCATACGCTATGATTACTGCTCCGCTTCTGTCATATGGTTTGTCATCTGAATTATGCTACTGAGTCTCCGTAAATGTGCTATATTTTATTTGCATTAGTTTCTCACTACTCCATTCGTGGATGCCTCAACGTTTCCTTCACTGAGCCCGGGCCAGGATATGTTCTCAAGCGACTTCCACTGCATTGTTCGCCGTGCCTCGATGTGAGGGGGCAGGTATATATGTACATGGGTTGTGGAGTATGCTGTGCCATGTACACACATTCTGATATGATATGATCTGATATGGCCATCTGATATGATATGTTATGTTACGGGGTTATCCCCTATTCTGCTCCTTATGTGTTGTGGCACCAGCGTCGGGGGGGTGACCACGTTCTGTTTGCCGAGTCCCTTAGCAGGGGTCGGATATGATATGGTATATGTTTCTGTACACACTCCTCATGTTTTGAAAATATGCATTTGATACTTCGGATGTTACACTCACTCCTCTGTAAGTTCTGTTTCGGTTATGATCTTGTTCCGTAATGGGACCAGGTACGACATATGTTTTCAGCGAATACTATTTATGCTATATCATCAGCATTTTGCTAATCTGGATATTCAGTTCATTTTCTGTATCTTCTGCTTCGATTATGACTTTGTTTACTACGTTCCGTGCTTTACATACTCAGTACATATTTCGTACTGACCCCCTTCCTTCGGGGGATGCGTTTTCATGCCGCGCAGGTACAGACGACAGATTTGCTGACCGCCTGCCTAGGATATCTATTCTGCTATTTTGGGAGTGCTCTTTTGTCCAGAGCCTATATGTTGGTACAGTCTGCTGCTATTGTATATATGTATGCTATTCAGGGGTATGACGGGGCCCTATCCCGTCATATGATTCTGTTATGTTCTGTAGAGGTCTGTAGACATACTTGTGTGGGTTCTGTATATGGTTTGGGATGATATGATCTGTGACAGCCTTATCGGCTTCCATGTACTATGTCGGTTCATTTATGATAATTACTAACGTCGATTGACTTTTACATTTAAAAATATTCTGCTGATATGCTGATTTGGGTTATTGGGTACGTATCAGTGTCCAGCACGGACACTAGTCGCGGCCTACGGGGTTGGGTCGTGACAGTCTTACCAACAGAAATGCTCCCTTATACAAGATGTTACAGAAGAGGAAATTATGAATGCAATCAAAACTATGCCACATGAGAAAGCCCCAAGAATAGATAGTTATCCCATTGAATTTCTTACACAACACTAGGACATTATCAAAGTGTCTATACTACAGGCTGTGACTGAATTCTTTCACACTGGTAAAATGTTAAAATCCTTTAGTTGTACTGTAGTCACTCTGATCCCAAAATCCAATAATCCAACAATATTGAAGGACCATAGGCCTATAGCATGTTGTACCACAGTCTACGAGATTATTACTAAAATCATCATAAATAGGTTAAAGACAGTGATCAGCACAATTATCAGCCCCTCACAATCTGCCTTCATTGAGGGTAGAAGCATTATAGATAATATTTTATTCTCTTATGAAATGTTTAAATGGTACACTAGGAAAGGTCTTTCCCCTAGATGTGTTATGAAGGTAGACTTGAGGAAGGCCTATGACTCCATTGAATGGTGATTTCTGAAAAGTATGTTAGTAGAGTTAGGCTTTCCCTTCAAGTTTATTCAGTGGGTGATGGAGTGCATTTCTACAGTGTCCTACTCTTTGATACTGAATGGTGGCCTCACAAAACCTTTTCAAGGGAAAAGTGGAATCAGGCAGGGTGATCCTATGTCACCCTACCTTTTTGTGATTACCATAGAATATTTACAAAGGGAATTGAATATGGTGGCAGCAAACAGATTGTTCAAATTCCATCCCAGATGCAAGTTCTTGAATGATGCATATTTGTTTTACAGATAGCCTGTTGATGTTTTGTAAAGCAGATATCCAATCCGTCAGACTCATTCAAGAGGCCTTCCAGAAATTTTCAACAGCGTCTGGCTCAAGGCTAACAATGACAAGAGCTCAATCTACTTGTCTGGGGTTAAAGCTGAACTGAAACAAACTATCCTGCAATAACTGGGTTTCAATGAAGGCTCCCTTCCATTCAAATACCTAGGGGTACCCCTGTCCTAAAAAAAAGCTTACTATTGCACAATGTATGCCACCGGTGGATAAAATTACAGAGAGGATAAGATGTTGGTCAGCCAAACTCTTTTCATATGCAGGCAGACTACAACTCATGAAATCTATATTATTTGGGATTCAAACTTATTGGGCACAAATTTTCATCTTGATTAAAAAGATACTCAAACAGATTGAAAGTGTGCGCAGATCCTTCTTATGGACTGGTGTTGGAATTATATGTCACGACCCGACTAAGGGGCCGCGACGAGCACCCGATGCTACCCCACCCGGGCACCCCTTAACACACATTCACATAATATCTAGGCGATTCATAAATCAAGTCATGCATTCTAGTCATCAATCATATTAGTCCCGTTGGGCGACAATCATCTTGGATAGCATCATAGAAATCTATGCCACATCAAATGTACAAGACCGACGAGGCCAACAAAATGATATACAAAACATAGGCCGACAAGGCCAAACATATCTACCCACATACACATGTCTACGAGCCTCTAAGAAGAATATACATATAACATGAGCGGGACAGGACCCCGCTATGCCCATAACTATATACACAAAAGAATAAGTACCCAAAAGCTATGGCTCCGAATGAAATGGAGCTCTGCTATGTAATCTCTGAGAAAGCTGCTATGGATAGAGTCTGTCTCCCTGGGCACCTGCGGACATGACGCAGCTTCCACAAACAAAAGGACGTCAGTACGAAGAATGTATTGAGTATGTAAAGCATGATCAACATCGATATAGAAGCATAAAGAACCACATGTGAAGTAGCATAGGAGGGGGGGGGGGGGGCAATAATATCATCATCATGGCACTTACTTGCTTTCCATAGAGACATTCTGTTTCTATTGCGTATCTGCATACATACATCCATATCTGTACTTAATTACCCTCATAATCATTTACATCTCATATACATAACATATCCGTACTCTTAATGATGTCATTTACATAGCATATACATATATATATATATATATATATATATATATATATATATATATATATATATATATATATATATACAGGCATACATAGCGTACCGACCATAGAGGTTCGGTGTTTCATACATACTTGGCCAACCAAGGCTCAAGGTTATATCTACCTGGCCCTACCAAGGCTTCAGGGTTATCCGTACCATCTGCAGATGTGTGCGCGCGTTACGTAATCATATACATACTCTATACATATTCATATACATATATTCTACCCGGCATTATAAGCTCGGGGTCCCTTTGTAGCCCTTCATAGGCACATATACATATATAATAGCTCATAAGCATCTTTGGCATCATTTTTCTCTCATCATCATACTATCATAACCATTATCGTTACATTATATTATAGGCTTATTCGTCATGTGAGGAACTTAGTACAATCGTAGTGCATATCAAGCATCGTGAGCTTACTAGCTCGGAATATAAGTCATTGAAGACATCATAAGGGTTAGCCTTACATACCTTTTCGTTGAACTATTCTACACTTGCACGTACTCCTTGGATGCTCACGTTTCTACCTTCATTAAAGTCGTACTATCATTAGAATCGTCAATTAGCACACATGGCTAAAGCTAGAGAAAATCGGACAGCATTTCCTTTATTTATACGACATTCCTCCATATCATAATTCAACTTCCAAATGTCAACAACAGATTCACAATATCATAACAATGGCCATTAATCATCCACATTATCTAGGTTTCTCAATTCACTTTCATTTATCCATATTCATGGTCACAACACCCAACTTCGTCCATTCATTTACAATGTCTATTTCATGGTCTTATCGTCATTTATAACACATTCATGTCACAACACAACAACAATCATGATTCAAGTCGAATTATTTCTCAAAACGTCACTATTTATCATTTATGACCCATTTTGCTATACTCTTCTAATGTCCAAGCATTTTAACTCTCAAATACCTCAAAAAACATATAAATATCATGAATCTTACCTTAAAGTTGTAGGAGCAAGCCTTAGTTGATAATACTCCACTTGAGCAAAAACCCTAGTTTTCCTCCATTTGGATTTCTTGACTTGAATGGCCTTTAATGGGTTTCCTTACTCTTGATTCACTTGGTTTATGTTATTGATGGCTTACAATCCTTGAAAACTTGTGTAATAAATGTAGAGAGATGTTTTAGAGAGAAGGATGAAATGTGGAAATGATTTCATGAACTTGGTCCCTTATTAAATAACCCATCACTGATCTGTCGGGGTCCATTATACGGTCCATTATACGGTCCGTATAATCCTTATATGGTCCGTATAATTGACCGTAAAACGTGCCTTTCCTTCACCTTTTACTGTGACCATTTGACGGTTCATTATACGGGCCGTAAAAATTTATACGGTCCGTATAACTGACAGTAAAATTGCACCAGTGAGCAACCCTCGCTGTGATGGTTTTACGGTCCATTATACTGTCCGTAAAACATTAAACGGTCCGTATAATGTGCCGTAAAACTCACCAGTCCACTGAACTTGTTCTCGTCACTTCGTTGATCTCCAATCCTTATGGAACCTTCTTATCACTTGTTTAACACTTCATTAGCAATCTAAGGGACGTTATAACTCTTTCCCAAAATGCCCTTAAGTCATCATTAACCCGATACTCGTATTTCACTGGTTCATTCGCTTGCGTACCAACGGAAGATTTTTCCGAGGTGTAACATTCTTCCCCCCTTAAGAACATTCGTCCTCGAATGTTAAGCACTCGGGGATTCTACAGAAATTTCGCCAGAGTTTCCCCTATAATATGGCTCTACCAACCTGTCACAACAACCCATAATATCGATGCCTCACAGGGCCACAACACAATAGCATTTAAAATTTGGCCACACACGACCCAAAAGCATAAAAAGGAAATCATACATACCTTATGATTTTGACGTCTCATCTTGGCCCTCGTCCAAAGGCTGAAATAAATGTGGGTATTTGGATCGCATATTTTCTTCCGCTTCCCATGTCATTTCCTCTCGATTGTTATTTCTCAACAAAACCTTAACTGAGGCCACTTCTTTGTTTCTAAGCCTTCATACTTGCCTATCTAATATGGCAATGGGTATTTCATCATAAGTTGACTTTTCTGTCACTTGAACATCATTTACTGGGGCGATCCTCGTAGGATCTCCAAGACATTTCCGAAGCATCGAGACATGGAAAACGGGATGGACTGACTCCAAATCTGGAGGTAGATCTAACTCATAGGCCACTTTGCCTATTTTGCGCACAATCTCATAAGGCCCTATATACCGGGGACTAAGCTTCCCCTTTTTGCCAAATCTTATAACGCCCTTCATTGGCGACATTTTCAAGAATACCCAATCTTTAATTTGGAACTCTAAGTCCCTTCGACGATTATCTGCATAGGACTTTTGGCGACTTTGAGCCGCTAGCAACCGATCTTGTATGAGCTTGACTTTCTCTATGGCTTGCTGGACCAAGTCTGGCCCGACCAATTTAGTCTCGCCTACCTCGAACCACCCAATTGGGGATCTACATTTTCTCCCATATAAAGCCTCATACAGTGCTATTTGAATGCTAGAATGATAACTATTATTGTAAGCAAATTCAATGAGTGGCAAATGATCATCCCAACTACCTCCAAAATCTATCATACATGCCCGTAACATATCTTCAAGAGTCTGAATAGTACGTTCGGCTTGCCCATCGGTCTGTGGGTGAAATGTCGTGCTAAGGATCACTTTGGTCCCTAGACCCTCTTGGAAAGACGTCCAAAAATTAGCTGTAAACTGAGTTCCGCCGTCTGAGATAATCGATACTGGAACACCATGGAGTCTCACTATCTTTTTAAGGTAAAGCTTTGCATAATCTTCTGCCACGTACGTCGTTCTGACTGGTAAGAAATGAGCTGATTTAGTGAGTCTATCCACAATCACCCATATGGAATCATACTTACGTCAAGTACGGGGTAAGCCTGTGAAATCCATATTAATCACTTCCCACTTCCAAGTTGGGATTTCTATAGCTTGCAACAATCCGCCCAGCTTTTGGTGCTCGATTTTCACTTATTGGAAATTAGGACATTGAGCCACAAATTCCGCGACATCTCTCTTCATCCCATTCCACCAATATACAGACTTGAGATCATGATACATTTTCGTTGCTCCAGGGTGGACAGAATAACGGGAACAATGAGCTTCTCTCAATATTTGGTGGCGTAGCCCCGCCACATCGGGAACACATAATCTGCCTCGACATCGAAGGACTCCGTCTCCTGAAACATCAAATGATGACTCCTCTTTCTGAGGGAGTGTATCTCTGAACTGCACTAGCATAGCATCCTCATATTGCCGCGCTTTCACTTCTGCTACTAGCGACGAAACTGCTGAATTCTGAATAGTGGTCCCCCGGCTACCTAAGTCCATCACTCAGACTCGTAGGCTAGCTAGCTGTTGGAGCTCACGGGTCATTTCTCTCTTCTCTTATCGCACTTCACATAGACTTCCCATGGATCTGCGGCTAAGAGCATGAGCCACAACGTTGGCCTTTCCGGGGTGATACAAGATATCAACATCATAATCTTTTAGCAACTCCAACCATCGTCGTTGCCGCAAATTCAACTCTTTCTGCTTGAAAATATACTAGAGAATCTTATGATCTGTATAAATATCCACATGGACACCATATAAATCATGTCTCCATATCTTTAATGCATGGACCACCGCAGCCAATTCTAAATCATGTGTTGGATAATTCTGCTCATGTTTCCGTTGTCACACCCTAATTCCACTAGGGTGTGATGGGCACCCGACCCCACATCCAGAGCCGAGCGAACCCACAGACCTTTAGGGCACACATAATCTTAGTAGACTATTAAAATCAAATAAAGATAAAATACATAATAAGCTCTCAAAATATTCTTTTCGAAGCTTTCCAAATCAAACAGGATTTGTGATCATATAGAATTTAATACATGATACAGAATGACATATCGGCTGATGAAGCCGCTTACACAACTAACATACTATACTCACGACTATGTCTGTAAAGTCTCTAACATCGATGCAGAGAAAGCATACACACAAACTCTAACTCGGCAGCACTCCAGGAGCAAATGGAGCTTGCCAACTCTGCTGGAACATCCTCTATAATAACTTCACATCACCTGGGTGTACCTGCGCGGCATGAAATGCAGCCCCCGAAGAAAGGGGGTCAGTACGGAATATGTACTGAGTATGTAAAGCATGAGATACAATATACAGAATCATAATCTGAACAGGGGGTACAGAAAATAAGTGCAATAACCGGAGTATCAAAAATGCTTACTCATAAAACATAGATAATGCATGTCAGAACATATGCCATATCCGGCCCCATTATGGGACTCGGTGAACAGAACGTGGTCGCCACCCCATCACTGGCGCCACAACACATCATACTCCAGAGTAGGGAATAGCTCTGTAACATATCATAACATATCAGATGGCCATATCATATCATATCATCAAATATCAGAATATATGTACATGGCACAGCATACTCCACAACCCATGTACATGTCATACCTGCCCCCTCACATCGAGGCACGACGAACAATGCAGTGGAATACGCGTGATAACATATCCTGGCTCGGGCTCAGTGAAGGAAGCATTGAGGCATCCATGAGTAGAGTAGTGAGAAACTATATGCATCATAAAATATTTGGAAAGACTCGACAGAATAGTCCTAACAATAGGTCATTAGAAAGGGAATCAGACGACAGTCATAGTACGTACCTTTCGGATGTTACGACGGATTATGTCAAAGTAAGAATGCTGAGATTATTTGTACATATCAAAATATCATAGGATTCAATGGAATAGTTAAAACAACTATCGTTTAGTAGTCGAAACAATAACCAAAAGTTTCTTTTAATCATAGTACGAAAATAGGTCAAGTAGAACAATACAAGAAGGTTTCGGAAATTGTGGGCCCACCTCGGGTCAAGTCGAGGTGGCGCACATAAATTACGGACTTTAGGCCTTATGGAGGCGTCAATGAAAGTTTCGGGGCATTCCGATGCTCTTTGTGAAAGTTATGAACGTTTTATGACGCAAGACCCTTTTTGGAGTAAAAAGGTGTTTAAACATATTTTTCCAACAAAACCTAATTCAATTACATTGAATGAATAAGGGTCAACATTAAGCTCGGATTTTAAGGAGTAGAGTTATCCCCGAGGTTCGTATCATAGCCTATCATAGCTAGGACATGCCAAAGAAAGAAAAAGTAGAGCTTTACATACCTTATTCGCTCCTTACGCTAATCCAAACTCAAGTTCCGAACTTCCCAAAATCTACAATTGGTCACAAATACCAAACATTAACCATAAGCATTTAGGTATTCCATCTTCAGTAACACTTGTCTACAGAACATTTGGGCAGCATCTCCCCTGTAATTTCACCAACCCCGAGAATTTAACTCGGCCAAAACATCAACAACAATACCAAGTATCATACTAACAACATCAACCATCCATTCAAAATGCATTCTAACATAAGTAATCTTCTTTTCTACATAGTTCATCAATATTGAATTCAACTACGTACATTCGAACCAATATCAACGCTTACATATTCAGTTACTAATTCAAGATCGTTCAAACATGATTCAAGAATATTTTAGACAATCTACACAATATTCCAACATTTCCACCAAAACCATACTTCACCCGAGTTCTCCAATTTCCAACAATGACAATCCCAATACATTTTTGTCTTCCAAATTCATGAACCACATTAACAATTATCATGTTAACTACATTATTTTCATAAATACAAGAAATGATACTAGAGTCACATTAACTTCCAAATCAGCCCATAACAATTCCAACATCAATTTAAGTTATCAAATTCTCATTTCCATCACAAAATACATTACCACATCAACTAACATCCTACATAGAAATTGTTCCATCCACCCTACACACAACACACACACACGACCCATATCCAACATTCACAACTTCAACCAAAATCATCAAACTTCCATTTTCAATATAGAGTCCACAACAACCATAACTAGAATGCTACATAAAATTGATTCATCTTGCCTACACAATATATACATATACACGGCCACATGCATATACACACAACCACTATGCAAACTTCCATATTTTCATGAATTCTATCCATTTCTACATACTACAACATAAACAAACCCTTTATAACATATAAAAGAAGATTAAATCGTACCTTTTCTTCTCAACTTCTCCACTTAGCTAGAGTTGTGATTTTGCAACAAAGAGTGGTTTTCTTGTTTCAACGATTATGCCACATTGAAGAGGACCCTTGAATTAGTAGGAATGCTAGGAGAAAATATTTTTTTGGACAAGATTTAAAGGGGGCCATTTTTTTCCTCCATGGCCGAAACCCCCCCTTAGTTTTGCTCTCTTCTTCTTTTCTTTGTGTTTTCTCTTGAATGTTCTTGAATTATGGCCCTTTTGTCTTATTTATTTCATGAATTTAATTTACCTCATGGGCTTGGGCCCTTTTTACTCCTCCATGGCCGGCCACCCTTAAGTGTTGGGCCTCTCTCTCTCTCTCTTTATTTTTTTGATTTCTAAGCCCAATTACTTTGTGACAAATTCTTGTAATTCATGAAACTATTTTCCAAAATTCCAATTTTGCCCCTAGCCTTCCTCGATATTTCCGCATCCATAACTCTTATAAACAACTTGTGTGCTAATCAAGGTTAAAATATAGGCTTGCACTCAACCTCCCGCAATTGTCTTGAATTATGCGAATGCGCAAAATGCGGGATATAACATCCGTAATTTCCTTGAAGCATACGCAATCACCTTACCGTGCTGCATCAATACACAGCCTAGCCCAACACCTGAGGCATCACAATAAACAACATATCCTTCCAATCCCTCTGGAAGTGTCAAGACTGGTGCGGAAGTCAACCTATCTTTCAACTCTTGGAAGCTACGTTCACAAGCATTTGTCCATTGAAACTTTGCCAATTTCTGGGTCAACTTTGTGAGTGGTGCAGAAATAGAAGAAAAACCCTCAATGAATCTCCTGTAATAACCTGCTAAGCCCAGAAAGCTACGAACCTCCGTAGGAGTTGTGGGCCTTGGCCAAGTCTTCACGGCCTCAATCTTTTGGCTATCTACCCGAATACCATCGAACGCAACAATATGGCCCAGAAATGATACTGAGTTCAACCAAAACTCACATTTAGAAAATTTCGCAAACAACTCTCGAGTTCGAAGAACTCTGAGGACAATACGCAAATGATCCGCATGCTCGGCCTCGGATCTAGAATACACCAAGATATCATCGATGAATACAATCAGGAATAGATCCAGAAAAGGCCTGAATACATTGTTCATCAAATCCATAAATACTGTCGGCACATTAGTTAGCCCAAACGACATTACTCGGAACTCAAAATGGCCATATCTTGTTCTGAAAGCTGTCTTAGGGATATCTTTCTCCCTAACTCTCACTTGATGATACCTGGACCTCAAATCAATCTTTGAAAACCATTTGGCACCTTGTAATTGATCAAATAAGTCATCAATCCTCGGAAGTGGATATTTGTTCTTGATCGTCACTTTATTCAATTGCCGATAATCAATGCACATTCTTAAAGAGCCATCTTTATTTCGGACAAATAATACGGGTGCTCCCCACGGGGATGAACTAGGCCTAATGAAGCCTTTCTCGAGCAAGTCTTTCAATTGCTCCTTCAACTCTTTCAATTCTGCGGGTGCCATTCTATAGGGAGGAATAGATATAGGCTTAGTGTCTGGCAACACATCAATAGCAAAATCGATCTCCCGCTCGGGAGGAAGGCCTGGAAGCTCTTCTGGGAATACATCCGGAAATCCACTCACTACGGGAACGGACTGAAGAGTTGGCGACTCAGCTTCTACATCTTGAACTCGCACTAGGTGATAAATGCACCCTTTTGTGATCATATTCCTTGCCTTTAGGTAGGAAATAAACCTACCCTTTGGTGATGCCGTATTTCCTTTCCATTCTAAAACTGGTTCTCCCGGAAACTAGAAACGAACCATCTTCATCCGGCAATCAACATTGGCATAACAAGAAGCCAACCAATCCATACCCATAATGACATCAAAATCTACCATCTTTAGTTCATGCAAATCAATCATGGTACGACGATCACAAATCATAACTACACAATCTCTATATACTCGGCTAGCTATTACCGATTCACCCACGGGTGTGGACACCTCAAAAGGTTTGATCGACTCCGGCTCGACTATAAATCGACCCGCAATATATGGTGTAACATATGATAATGTGGAGCCCGGATCAATTAAAGCATATACATCATGAGAGAATACCGATAATATACCTGTGACCACGTCAGGAGAAGACTCAAGATCTTGGCGTCCAGCCAAAGCATAAATACAGTGCTAAGGACCGCTAGAAGTGGGAGCTCTCCCTCTACCTCTACCATGGCCGACTAGCGCATGTGAACCTGGCCCCGTAGGGCATAAAGATGTTGATGATCCGGCTGCCGACCCTGATGGCTGGGTCCTACCTCTACCATGTACTGAGGGGCAATCACGCATGATATAGCCTGGTTGACCACATGAATAGCAACCGTCTGAGCCTGATCGGCACTGACCCCAATGCAACTTCCCACACTGGGAACATCGTGGTACGGGTGGCCTCGCCTGACCCGAATCACCTCTAAACTGAGACCCTGAGAAACTCTGACTCGACCCTGAACGAGTAGATCTATCAAATCTCTGGCCTGAAAACCGTGGAGGCGCACTGGTCATAGAATAGCCTGAATGTCTGGGGAACTGCTGCCTATGCCCACCTCTAAACTCAGCCGTCGAACCCGACGACCTTGCCCTCTTGCTATGGCCCCTATCTTGCTCACGCTCACTCCTTTGCTGTTGCAAGCTTTCCTCTAAGCTCTGAGCATGGGCCTGAATGCGTGCAATATCCATATCGTCCTAAAGGGACGCAGTCAAACATCTATCCATCAAGTGTGGCCCTAGGCCTTTCACAAACCGGTGCACTCGATCACCCATATCCGCTACCATGGCTGCAGCATACCTAGCCAAGGAATTGAAGCGGAGACTATACTCTAGAGCACTCATTCTACCTTGCCTCAAATTCAAGAACTTATCGGCTCTAGCTCGCCGAACTTCCGGAGAAAAGCATCAACAAACTCTTGCCATACAGGGGGAGGTGCATTGGCTCCCCGTGAAGCCATCCAAACCGTATACCATTGGAACGAGACATCTCTCAATCTATATGACGCTAACTCCACCGACTCGGTGTCTGAAGCGTGTATCAATCGGAGCGTCCTCAACATACCATCAATGGAGTCCTGAGGATCCTCCTCCGGCTTTGACCCAAAGAACTCTGGAGGGTTTAAAGTAATGAAATCACGGGCCCTTGCACTAACAGCCCTGTCACCCTGCCTCGTACCTTGTCGCTGACTCTGAGCAGCAACTAACTGCGTAAGAAATTGTATGACCTCTTTGACATCTTGGCCTGAAGCATCCGGGGGAGGAGCTGGAGCTCCCTCACGCTCCTCAGTAACAGGCATTGTCTGGGATGACTGGGATTGAGCCGCACTCTGGGCCTCATTTTCTTCTACTACCGGTGGCGGTGCTTTTCCAGCCCGCTTTTCTTCTACCGTCTTGCCCTTTTGGGCCGTTGTAGACTTTCTCTTTACAGGCATTCTCTGAAATACACAACACAATATTAAGGAACAAGAATTTCTTACATCATAGCTCTATCGCACGATTCTTATGAAGAAAGAAGGTCATTTATTCCTAAAATGTCTGCAGCTTCTTGTTTATAAGTGTGGCGCGCAACACACCCATAACCAAGACTCTACTAGACACAGCTCGTAGACACACCCTAGGAATGAACTGCTCTGATACCACTTTTGTCACGACCCGACTAGGGGGCCGCGACGAGCACCCGGTGCTACCCCACCCGGGCACCCCTTAACACATATTCACATAATATCTAGGCGATTCATAAATCAAGTCATGCATTCTAGTCATCAATCATATTAGTCCCGTTGGGCGACAATCATCTTGGATAGCATCATAGGCATCTATGCCACATCAAATGTACAAGGCCGACGAGGCCAACAAAATGATATACAAAACATAGGCCGACAAGGCCAAACATATCTACCCACATACACATGTCTACGAGCCTCTAAGAAGAGTATACATATCACATGAGCGGGACAGGACCCCGCTATGCCCATAACTATATACACAAAAGAATAGGTACCCAAAAGCTATGGCTCCGAATGAAATGGAGCTCTGCTATGTAATCTGTGAGAAAGCTGCTATGGATCAAGTCTGTCTCCATGTGCACCTGCGGGCATGACGCAGCGTCCACAAACAAAAGGACGTCAATACGAAGGATGTACTGAGTATGTAAAGCATGATCAACATCGATATAGAAGCATAAAGAACCACATGTGAAGTAGCATAGGAGGGGGGGGGGGGGGGGGCAATAATATCATCATCATGGCACTTACTTGCTTTCCATAGAGACATTCTGTTTCTATTGTGTATCCGGATACATACATCCATATCCGTACTTAATTACCCTCATAATCATTTACATCTCATATACATAACATATTCGTACTCTTAATGATGTCATTTACATAGTATATACATATATATATATATATATATATATATATATATATATATATATATATATATATATATACAGGCATACATAGCGTACCCGACCATAGAGGTTCGGTGTTTCATACATACTTGGCCAACCAAGGCTCAAGGTTATATCTACCTGGCCCTACCAAGGCTTCAGGGTTATCCGTACCATCTGCAGATGTGTGCGCGCGTTACGTAATTATATACATACTCTATACATATTCATATACATATATTCTACCCGGCATTATAAGCTCGGGGTCCCTTTGTAGCCCTTCATAGGCACATATACATATATAATAGCTCATAAGCATCTTTGGCATCATTTTGCTCTCATCATCATACTATCATCACCATTATCGTTACATCTATATTATAGGCTTATTCGTCATGTTAGGAACTTAGTACAATCGTAGTGCATATCAAGCATCGTGAGCTTACTAGCTCGGAATATAAGTCATTGAAGACATCATAAGCTTATAGAGGATTTGAGGTTTGGCCAAAGAACCATGCCATATGAAATAAGGGTTAGCCTTACATACCTTTTCGTTGAACTATTCTATACTTGCACGTACTCCTTGGATGCTCACGTTTCTACCTTCATTAAAGTCGTACTATCATTAGAATCGATAATTAGCACACATGGCTAAAGTTAGAGAAAATCGGAGAGCATTTCCTTTATTTATACGACATTCCTCCATATCGTAATTCAACTTCCAAACGTCAACAACACATTCACAATATCAAAACAATGGCCATTAATCATCCACATTATCTATGTTTCTCAATTCACTTTCATTTATCCATATTCATGGTCACAACACCCAACTTCGTCCATTCATTTACAATGTCTATTTCATGGTCTTAACGTCATTTATAACACATTCATATCACAACACAACAACAATCATGATTCAATTCGAACTATTTCTCAAAACGTCACTATTCATCATTTATGACCCATTTTGCTATACTCTTCTAATGTCCAAGCATTTTAACTCTCAAATACCTCAAAAAACATATAAATATCATGACTCTTACCTTAGAAGTTGTAGGAACAAGCCTTAGTTGATAATACTCCACTTGAGCAAAAACTCTAGTTTTTCTCCATTTGGATTTCTTGACTTGAATGGCCTTTAATGGGTTTCCTTACTCTTGATTCACTTGGTTTATGTTATTGATGGCTTACAATCCTTGAAAATTTGTGTAATAAATGTAAAGAGATGTTTTAGAGAGAAGGATGAAATGTGAAAATGATTTCATGAACTTGGTCCCTTATTAAATAACCCATCACCGATCTGTCGGGGTCCATTATACGGTCCATTATACGGTCCATATAATTTACCGTAAAACGTGCCTTTCCTTCACCCTTCACTGTGACCATTTGACGGTTCATTATACGGGCCGTAAAAATTTATACGGTCCGTATAACTGACCGTAAAATTGCACCAGTGAGCAACCCTCGCTGTGATGGTTTTACGGTCCATTATACGTGTCACGACCCAACCCCGTAAGCCGTGACTGGTGCCCGACATGGACACCCGTATACATACTCTTTTGCTATATGTTCATTTCACATCAAACTCAATATGGATCTTTTATCGACCAAACCATGGTCTCAGAACTGTCACATAAATATTCATATAAATGCAAGCCGACAAGGCTGCCATCATATAATAATATCATATGCAAGCCGACAAGGCCGCCATCATATACGAACACCATACCACAGCACATCGTATAGACACAGATGAACAAAACCCATACACAACCCACACATTTGTCCACAGACCTCTAAGAGTATTAACAGTAACGTAACATATGACGGGACAGGGCCCCGTCGTACCCTTAGTCAACATATGCATATATATATATATATATCCGAGAAGGATTTGTACCAAAATCTGAACTCCGGAACAACGAAGCTCTCCAAAATAGCAGAAGGGGAATCCTAAGCTGTCGGATCACCAAAGCGAGTATCTGCACCTGCGGGCATGAAACGCAGCCCCCCGAAGAAAGGGGGTCAGTACGGAATATGTACCGAGCATGTAAAGCATGAAACACAGTAAACGGGATCATAATTGAAATAAGAAGTACAGAAAATGAGTACAATAACCAGAATACCAAGTACTTGCTTTCGAAACATAAATCATGTATGTCAATATCATATATCATATCCGGACCCATTATGGGACTCGGTGAACATGGTCGCCACCCCGTCTCTGGCGCCATAACACAGCATACTCCAGAATATAATATAACTCCGTAACACAGCATAACTCCGTAACACAGCATAACTCCATAACACAGCATAACTCTGTAACACAACATAACTTCATAACACAGCATAACACCATAACACAGCATAACTCCAGAATATATATATATATATATATATATATATATATATATTGTACCCAGCCCTATAATGAGAGACTCGACGAACAATACAGTGGAAGTGTGCACGATAACATACCCGGCCTGGGACTCGGTGAAAGATATATTAAGATATGCACGAGCAGAGTAGTGAGAAACTATATGCAATTTAAAACATTTTTAAGGACTCAATAGAATAGTCAACACGAACCATCGTTCGCAATTTCAAATAATAGTCATATCATATACCTTTCGGATGTCCCTGTAGATTATATCAAAATGGAACTTGAATCATATGTACATATCAATATATATATCAAAACATAAGTTATGGGAATCAAGATCAATAGCCATCCTAGTGGCTCTAGGAGTAGGAATTCCTTTGGAATCGTATTTATATATATATATATATATATATATATATATATATCGTATATTCATTTCACAACGATCATGCCAAAAAGAAAGAAGGGTTAGCTTCACATACCTTTAGCGCTTATTCGTCACACAATATGTATACGCTGCCCAATAATACTTCAACCTATATTAAGATGCCAACAACTACGTTTAAGTTACGGAGAGATTCAAAACGTATTCTAACGTTAGTAACTCCTTTCTAGATGTTTAGGCGACGTTTGCTCTTGTATCCAAACCAAGTACATACAACCAGCCCAACATCAATAATTATATGTTCAATATCAATCCGGACAGCCCACACAATATTCAAAACAACCCACATTCACAACATGCAATAACGATTCACATACGGCTACTACATTCTCAAGTTACTTCTAATAGTTCGTAGCCTTAACGTTTGCATGTAACAACTTATAACAGTCCATCCAACATACAACACAATGCATAATCTTAATTATCATTAATCTTCCAAGTTCAATAACAACAACGTGTCAAAACAGCCCGTACCTTACAACACTAGATAATAGTGTACATGCGATTATGACACATCCAATTTATTCTTGTTAGTCTATAGTCATATTATTTCGTCGAAGCGATTCTATAACAGTCCAACCACTATGACAACATGATGTATACTCTTAACTATAATTAGTTTTTCCAACTTAATGAAAACAACAAGTCCAAAACAGTCCCCACCAACAACACATCCAAAACAGTCCAACAATATGTCCAAAACAGTCCCTAAACAATGCTCGGAATTCTTGTAAACGTTTACGAACATACTAAGAAAACCACATATGATTCTTACACATTATTTCATGTCTTCTTTTCATATAATTTCAGTAGGTTATGAACAACTATCCACACAACAAGTACAACATCAATTCATACGCAACTAAGCTACATCGTCATTTCTATAATCCTTACAACATTCACAAACGACTTTAGTTTCAACTCCAACCATTAAACACCTTCATTTCCATCATAAAATTCATGATAATAACAATCAAAATATCAAGTAAAAACAGTTCACTAACTTCCTCACAAAACAGTCCACACACGGTTTCAACATACTTCAACATCACTCACATAAAATCATAGATTCAATTATTTTCATACTAACACAACTTCACCTTTAACCTTCCAATTCTTTTCATTCTTTTTACCATGAGATCTATGATAGTAAACATAATTACTAAAGAAAATCAGTCCATCAATGCCACCAAAACAGTCCCCACGGCCACAACAACATTCCAACACCAACGTTCATGATTTTATGCATGCAATTCATGTTTATCAAGTTGCAACCATACTTCAACATCAACACATATAACCTCATGGTTACTATCATGTTCCAACATCAACACTCATTATTTCATGCATACAACTTATATCTACACATCTACATCACCCTTAATACATGAAAAAGGAAGTTAGATCTTACCTTGACAATCCGACTTCTCAACTTGGCTAGAGTTTGTGAATTGAGATGAAAATGGCTCTTGTTGCTCCAAAGACTATATTCACGTTCTAGGGACCTTCTAAAGGGTCGAAACACCTTGGAAAATAATTTTTGGATCAAGACTCAAAGAGCTCAAAAATCAGCCAAGGTGCCGAAAGTCTCTCTCTCTAGGTTTAGGTTTTCTTTCTTTGTGTTGTGTAGTTGAAATGAATTGTGATGGATTATTTCTTGGTCATTATTTGGTTCAACTTTGATGCCTACAAGTTGGTCACATGCTCCACTCATGGCATGAGTCACTCCATTAACTTTACACTTAAAATTCCATTTTATTTTCTACAACTTTCGGCCAAGTGTGGCCGAGCCTCACCTTCTTGTTTCTCCTTTCTTCTTTCTTTTCAATTGTTTACAAGACAATTGTATGTGTGGTGAATGATTCATCCACCACTCTTTGTCCATTGTAATCATGCCAAGATGAATGATCAATATTTAATGTGAAATGATCCCTCCACCATGTTATGTCTTCATAAAATAATGTATACTTTCATAAAGTAGCGGATGCTTAAATATTCAATTGCATGCTTCAATTTTTTCTCCTCCAATTTTCAGCCCTTGGCCGAATATACACTTGGTTATGTAGTGTATTTTAGTTGTCCACAATATATTGAAAATGTAGTGGATGAATCAACATTTAATTGCACATTTGTATGTCTTCCATTAGCCTTATTTTAGATGACTTTGAGTCATCCTTTTACCTTGGCACGTTGGTGTTCCTTCTTAGTTCATTGTTGTCACAAATTTTTACTTAACACCACAACTAAGAAATTCCTAATCTCCAATAACATTTTTATACTAAGTAAAATTTATAACCGATTAGTTCTAGTTTAGAAATTAAAAATCTGAGGTTTCCATCTCACGTCGATTCCTTCGCGAATAACTCGACGTATAAAATACGGGGTCTAACGTTCTGTCACAGCCCGACTTTACTAGGGTGTGATGGGCACCTGACCCCATATCTTGAGCCGGGCGAACCCGCTGACTCTTGTTACGTATAGAAACCCTTGAATCAGTAAAGAAAGAAATACATAGTAAGCTCTCCAATATATTGTTTTTTTCATAAGTAAGCTCTTACATCATGTAAGACTCGTAACATAAAACATAATAGCATATTGGCTGCTGGAGCCACTTACAGACTGACAACCCAATACCCATTGCTTTGTCTGCAAAGTCTGTAACATCTAACAGAACATCATAGCATATACTTGGACTTGGCAATTCTCCGGGACAAGTGGAGTTCGCCATCTCCGCTGGAACATCTTTAGTAAGGTCTTCTAATCATCTGGGAGTACCTGCGCGGCATGAATCGCAGCCCCCGAAGAAGAGGGGTCAGTACGAGTAATGTACTGAGTATGTAAGGCATGAATAGTGACATAATAAAGGAATATGCAGTATGAATAATAACGGAGTAGACATATGGAGCTTATCTTGGAACAGAAGTAACTTGTACATATGAATGCCTTTCTGCGGATGCCATGCATGCTTAGTTTCTTTTTCAGAAAAACGGTGCTTCTTATTTACATGTACAGAAAACAGAACATTTCAGAAAATGGTGTCCTTTATTTACATTCACAGACGCCGAGTACATCGGCTCTCCCACCCCCCTCCCCAACAGTGTCCCAACATATTATATATATATCGCATATACAGACGCCGTATCCGACTCTCCCATATCCCGCGTCCGGGACGAAATCCAGCTGAATCAGGTGGTGATATAACAGTGGCCCTTCCCCTTTCTCCATATACATATACATATACATATTCACATTCATATACATATGTCATACAATTGGCATGCATGAGAGCCCAAAGAAAGTCATGTGTCCATCGGAGTGACGTAAGGTCGGTGACCTCCGATTACGTTATGGAATAATCATGGTCACTTTGTCTCACCTTGAAGGAACGAGTATTTTAAGGCGAGACTACCAACGGAAAATAGCCTTAAGAGAGAGCATAGAATGAAATCATGGGCATTATATCCGTCAATTCATATGCTTTGAAGTCTTTTAGAAACTAGTGTCATAGCTACGGAATAAAATTAAGGTTCAAGAACTAGCATAACACTTTCATATTCACATTGGATTTTTAGCTCAAGGCTCTTAGTCGTGGAATCATTCTTGTCGTACTTATCATAGGCATATTCTCTTTTCTGACATCATCGTTATCATTATCGTCATGGAAGTATTCTCGTTGGGATAGGTACAGTACTTGTCATTTGGTAATGGAATAAGGATCGAAGGTTTCTTTTGGATTCAGCTTCAAAGTAAGTCAAGCGGAACAATAAGGTAAATCCGGGAACCAGTGGGCCCACCTCGGATCAAATGAGGCGGCGTACCAAATTTACATATGTTACATGTCATGGCATTACTTGTGAGGGTTTTAGGGTAGTCGGGTCCTATTTATGCGAGTTCTAGAGGTTTAGGAAATTCTTCCAACATTTTGAACACTTTTTAATTCAATTCTACTGAATGAAAAAAGGGAAACTTTAGGCGCGGATTCCGGAGAATAGAGTTGTCCCCGAGGCTCGTATTCGACCTATTATGTCTAAGACATGCCAAAGAAGGAAGGGTGAAGCCTTACATACCTTTTCTGCTCCTTTTGCTTCTCCAAACTCAAGCTCCAAATTCACCAAAATCTACAAATTGGTCACATTTACCAAACCTTAATTAGAGCATTTAGAAGTGGGATTTTAAAGTAACATTTGTCTGCCGAAATTTCGGCAGCATTTCCCCTGTAAATACATCGTCCCCAAGAATATATCTTGGCCAATTTCAATCAACAACAATCCGGGAATTCAACCCGGCCAAACTATCAACACAATGCCAACAATCATACCAACAATTTCAATAATTTTACTCAAAACACCTTCTAACATTAATAACTCGTTTCACATAATTCAACGGCGTTTTGTTTAGATTCCAACCAACTACCACAACATAATCCGCAACCTTCCAAATTAAATGAAACATCAATAACACATTTCTTACCTTTAACTTCAAGAACCACATCAACAATCTACACGTCGACGACTTCATTTCAAACTACCAAACCATCATTTTCATCATAGAATCCACATTAACAACAACTAGAATATCAAATAAAATCATTTTACCATAGCTACCAAAACATCCCCTTAGTCGGCCACAACTACATCATGCATATTTCCATGGATTTTCATTTTTTTTCATGCATTACAACAACAACCAACCTACTACATAAATTTAGTTCATTATACTTACATTCAACAACACATACAAGGCCACACACACACCATGCTCGGCTACAATTTCAACATCCATATTTTCTTATGAATTCTATTCTTTCCCACATACTACAACATACCAAACCATTCATAACACAATCAAGGAGATGAATTCTTACCTTTCCTTCACAACTTCTCAACTTAGCTAAGGTTGGAGTTTTGCACCAAAGAATAATTCTCTTGCTTCAAAAATTATACCATGTTGGAGAGCATCTTTGAATTAGTAGAAATACTATGAGAAATAAATTTTTGGGGCAAGATTTTTGGTCTTCTCTTTCTCCTCCTTCTTGGCCGAATTGGCCCCTCCTCTTTCTTCTTCTTCTATATTTTTTTTTCCTTTCTCTACAACTTCTTAATTTAAAAAGATGACCTCTCCTATCTATATATATACTTGGCTTCTTCAAGCATGTGAGAAGAACATGCTCTCTTTATTCATTTTTTTTTTCTTCTTCTAGAGCTTTCATCCTTTTTCTTGAATTCTCTTAAATAAAAGATGACTTACTTGTTTCATTTTAGCCACCACTTCTTTATATATACACTTAGGCCCCTTAAGTAAGAATGTGGACACTTGGCCATCCTTTCTTTCTCTAGAGAATTCCCCCTTTTTTTTTTTGAATTTTTCTTAGAATAAAAGATGACCTAATATTTTACCATGTACACTTTGGTCCCTCAAGAACTTTCTTGAATGCCTTGTGAAATTCCCATTTTGCCCCTCGACTTTCCTCAATATTACCATTTACCATTTTGAAATTTCTCCTTTTTGCCCTTAACCTTTCTCAATATTTCCGTCCAATAATATTCATAAATGATATTCATAACTAACTTGTGCACAAATTTTTTTTTGAAAATGGTCTCGCCTTTAACTTTCCACGACGACTTTGAAATATCCAAACGTGCAAAATACAGGCTATAACACGTTCTCCCCCCCCCCCCCCCTTTAAAACATTCGTCCTCGAATGTTGAATTGGTCCCGTGACGTTCTATAAGAATTTTGGGAAAGGCTTCCCTTATCGTCATAACATATAGTCTTATCGGACAATCAATATAATCAAGTGAGGAGTTGGAGTTACCTGTAGGCGTAGAGAGCAAGTAAGGATACTTTTCTTTCATCTCCTCCTCGGCTTCCCAAGTCATCTCTTCCCTGTTGTTGTTTCGCCATAATACTTTGACGGAAGCCACGTCCTTAGTTCGTAACCTCCTAATCTGCCGATCAAGTATGGCTATAGGCTGCTCCTCATAGGACAATTCCTCTGTCACTTGGACATCATCTACGGGGAATACTCTGGAAGGATCGCCTATACATTTGCGAGGCATTGACACGTGAAAGACTGGATGCACTGCTTCCAAATCAGCCGGTAGGTCTAACTCGTAGGCAACCTGGCCTACTCTACGGACAATCTGATAAGGTCCAATATATCTCGGGCTTAGCTTCCCTTTCCTGACAAATCTCATAACACCTTTCATGGGTGACACTTTCAGGAATACCCAGTCACCAACCTGAAATTCTAAATGTCGACGCCGATTATCTGCATATGATTTCTGCCGACTCTGGGTTGCCAATAATCTTTCCTGGATAAGCTTCACTTTATCAACAGCCTGTTGAATCATATCTGGGCCTATCAACTTGGTCTCGCCAACATCAAACCAGCCAATAGGTGATCTGCACTTCCTCCCATACAAGGCCTCATATGGTGCCATCTAGATACTCGAATGGTAGCTGTTATTATAGGCGAACTCAATAAGTGGCAAATGAACATCCCAGCTACCCCGGAAATCCATAACATAGGCCCGTAACATGTCTTGTAGTGTCTGAATGGTACGCTCAGCCTGTCCGTCAGTCTGAGGGTGAAACGCCGTGCTGAGACTCACTTGTGTCCCCAATCCCTCCTGGAAGGATCTCCAGAAGTTAGCTGTGAACTGGGCTCCTCTATTAGAAATAATAGTTGTGGGAACCCCGTGAAGTCTCACTATCTCCTTAAGGTACAACCTGGCATAATCCTCAGCTGAATATGTAGTCCTGACTGGAAGGAAATGGGCTGACTTTGTCAACCTATCAACGATGACCCAAACAGAGTCATATTTTCGCAGAGTGCGAGGTAAACCTATGACGAAGTCCATATTAATCACCTCCCACTTCCAGGTCGGAATCTCCATCTCCTGTAATAGTCCTCCAGGCTTCTGGTGCTCGACCTTAACCTGCTGGCAATTCGGACACTGAGCAACAAACTCTGCTATATCCTTCTTCATGTCATCCCACCAATACAAGCATGTGAGGTCATGATACATCTTCGTTGACCCTGGATGAATAGAATAACGGGCACAGTGTGCCTCTCCCATCACCTGTTATCGTAGCCCTGCAACCTCAGGTACACATAATCTACCTTGGTATCGTAGCACTCCGTCAGGTGCAACCTTAAATGGGGTCTCTTCCTTTTGAAGAGCTGCATCCCTATGACGTACAAGAATAGGGTCCTCATACTGGTGTCTCTTTATCTCTTCTATGATAAAAGACTCAGCAACTCCCCGAACAGAAATCCTGCCATTTTCAGAATCAGCCAAACGGACTCCCAAATTAGCTAACTGGTGAATCTCACGGAATATCTCCTTCCGCTCTAGTTGTACGTCTGCCAAACTGCCCATAGATCGACGGATGAGTGCATCTGCTACCACATTTGCTTTCCTTGAGTGGTATAGAATGTCAACATCATAGTCCTTCAGCAACTCTAGCCACCGCCTCTGCCGCAGATTCAGCTCCTTCTGCTTAAAGATGTACTGGAGACTCTTATGATCTGTATAAAGGTCAACATACATATCATATAAATAATTTCTCCATATTTTTAGAGCATGAATCACCGCTGCTAACTCCAGATCATGGGTGGGATAATTTCTTTCGTGCTTTCTGAGCTGTCGGGAGGCATAGGCTATAACTTTGCCATGCTGCATCAGCATACAACCTATTCCAACACCGGAAGCATCACAATAAATGACATAGCCATCCGGTCCCTCAGGAAGAGTTAGAACTGGGGTCGTAGTCAACTTATCTTTCAGCAACTGGAAACTCCGCTCACAAGCGTCGGTCCACTGGAACTTAGCTGCCTTCTGGGTTAGCCTCGTTAAAGGCGTTGATATTGAGGCAAACTTCTCTACGAACCTCCTGTAATACCTTGCTAGCCCCAGAAAGCTGCGTACTTCAGTAGGTGTCGTAGGTCTAGGCCAAGTCTTCACCGCCTCAATCTTCTGTGTATCTACCCGAACGCCGTCAGCTCCAATAATATGCCCCAAGAATGCTACTGAGGTCAACCAGAATTCACATTTAGAGAACTTAGCATACAATTTCTAGTGCTGAAGCACCCCAAGTACCATTCTCAAATGATCTGCATGCTCCTCTTCTGATCGTGAATAGACTAGAATATCATCAATGAATACAATTACGAACAGATCAAGAAATGGCTTGAACACTCTGTTCATCAGATCCATAAATACCGCTGGAGAATTGGTCAATCCAAAGGACATCACTCTAAATTCGTAATGCCCGTATCGGGTCCTGAATGCAGTCTTTGGAATGTCTGCCTCCTTTACCCGCACCTGGTGATAACCTGACCGCAAGTCAATCTTCGAGAAGCACTTAGCACCCTGCAACTAGTCGAATAAACCATCGATCCTGGGGAGGGGATACCTGTTCTTTATTGTTACTTTATTCAGCTGCCTATAATCAATACACATCCGCAGCGACCCATCCTTCTTCCTTACAAATAATACCGGTGCTCCTCAAGGTGATGTACTAGGCCTTATGAAGCCCTTTTCTAATAAATCTTTCAGTTTCTCCTTCAGTTCCTTCAGTTCTTGTCCGTTAAGGATTCCACTCTTTCCGAGGTGAAGTCATATACACGCAGTACTCCTTTTATGCCTTATGCTCTTTTACCCTTGTTGTGTACCCAGCACTGACTTCTGACTTACTCAGAATCACACCAAGTTCATCTTAATAATGGTTTATCTTATCACCTTGTCGTCGTACTACACCTTTAAGTTCGTATCTATATATTTCCCTTTTATTTTATGCTCGTACTCAATTAATTACGTCTATCTTGGGTGTTTCCTTTAGTATTCCCTTACCATTTCTCTAGTCCATGTCCATCTTTTATTCTGTGCGCGAGGAATCTCATGCTACCTCTGTATTCTCTGCATAATCTCTTTCTCTTTTTCAAAACGTATTATGTTCATCCCTATGTGTTCTTATCATCCTAGTCATTTTCTAGCACTCATTCTACCTCGTTGCTCTCCTTTCTATAGTTTGGTCTTTCACAGTTCCGTCACTTATATTAGTCGTATTCTCGGCTACAGATGTCATAACTTATTATTGCACTGTTATCTCGCTTTCTTCTTATTTCCTTCTTTTAATTAACTCCTTCTTTCCTTGTGCTCACTTTCACTTTCATTATCACATAATCTCTACTCTGAACTTTCCCTATAAGACTTTATAAGTCTTTCTTATTCATTTTATAGCTCGCCTTTATACTTTAGTCACATAGATCACGTCATATCTTTTAGTTACTTCCTCGCTAGGCTTTACTCATTTTCATAACAATCTCGCATAATATCCTATTCGTAACCAATCCTATAGTGTAACACTTCTTAACCTTTTACCCTTTCTGGTCAACCTTACCCTTAATACCTTACAAGATGTCTTATCAATACATTCGTATTCATCACAATTCTTCCTCCTCCGTACTCTTGTCTCAATCATACTATTACTCCTTTTAACTATAGACTCATCGTAATTTATCCCTACTGATCAATTCAGTTGATATCTCAACATAACACTCTATTAAGATTCTTCAGCCTTTTCTAAATTATCTTAACATTTCCTTTTTACCATATTGGTCTTGACCTCATAATTACTATTACCATCTATTCAGCAATTAACTTATTTCTCGAGGTCAGCCGTACTCGCAGCTTAGTCAAATCCTGTCATTACTACTGACAGAACCTTTCAGGACGTATTACAAACCTATATCTCATTCTCTTTTTATTTCTAGGAAAATTTTGGCAGAGTTTCCTCTGTATTTCTTATTATCTCAAACCTACACGCAGGAAATACCAACAATGCCTCACAGGGCCAACCTATATATATATATATATATATATATATATCATATATATCATATCGTATCATAGCCACACAGGGCTCCCAATATGAACAACAATATGAAAATGATGAACATACCTCGTATGCCCAACTCAAACTGCACCTGTTATACTTTCCTGTTTACTTTCTCTTTAAATTTTCAATTTTACATTTCAATCGTACTTCCATACCTTACTCGACATATATCTTTCGTACCTTTGCTTACCTGCGTACTTTGTAACTTCTAATATCATCAGTCACTTTCTTCTGTCGATGCCGTTCATCAGCTGAAATCATGGGTTACTATAAGGAATTTCATTTCCTATGGATTGGGCTCTATCGCACGATCTCAGATATGAAAGAAAGGTAACATCCTAATTGTCCTGTAGCTTTCTGTTTATAGATGTGGTGCACAACACACCGATAAATAAGACTCTACTAGACACGGTCTGTAGACACTCCGAGGATAAACCGCTCTGATACCACTTTTGTCACGACCCAACCCCGTAAGCCGTGACTGGTGCCCGACATGGACACCCGTATAAATACTCTTCAGCTATATGTTCATTTCACATCAAACTCAATATGGATCTTATAACGACCAAACCATGGTCTCAGAACTGTCACATAAATATTCATATAAATGCAAGACGACTAGGCTGCCATCATATAATAATATCATATGCAAGCCGACAAGACCGCCATCATATACGAACACCATACCACAGCACATCGTATAAACACAGCTGAACAGAACCCATACACAACCCACACATATGTCCACAGACCTCCAAGAGTATCAACAGTAACGTAACATATAACGGGACAGGGCCCCGTCGTACCCTTAGTCAACATATGCATATATATATATATATATATATATATATATATATATATATATATATATATATATATATATATATATATATATATATATATCCGAGAAGGATTTGTACCAAAATCTGGACACCAGAACAACGGAGCTCTCCAAAATAGCAGAAGGGCAATCCTAAGATGTCGGATCACCAAAGCGAGTATCTGCACCTGCGGGCATGAAACGCAGCCCCCCGAAGAAAGGGGGTCAGTACGGAATATGTACCGAGCATGTAAAGTATGAAACACAGTAAACGGGATCATAATTGAAATAAGAAGTACAGAAAATGAGTACAATAACCAGAATACCAAGTACTTGCTTTCGAAACATAAATCATGTATGTCAATATCATATATCATATCCGGCCCCATTATGGGACTCGGTGAACATGGTCGCCACCTCGTCTCTGGCGCCATAACACAACATACTCCAGAATATAATATAACTCCGTAACACAGCATAACTCCGTAACACAACATAACTCCATAACACAACATAACTCCATAACACAGCATAACTCTGTAACACAACATAACTTCATAACACAGCATAACTCCAGAATGGAACTTGAATCATATGTACATATCAATATATATATCAAAACATAAGTTATGGGAATCAAGATCAATAGCCATCCTAGTTGCTCTAGGAGTAGGAATTCCTTTGGAATCGTATTTATATATATATATATATATATATATATATATATATATATCGTATATTCATTTCACAACGATCATGCCAAAAAGAAAGAAGGGTTAGCTTCACATACCTTTAGCGCTTATTCGTCACACAATATGTATACGCTGCCCAATAATACTTCAACCTATATTAAGATGCCAACAACTACGTTTAAGTTACGGAGAGATTCAAAACGTATTCTAACGTTAGTAACTCCTTTCTAGATGTTTAGGCGACGTTTGCTCTTGTATCCAAACCAAGTACATACAACCAGCCCAACATCAATAATTATATGTTCATTATCAATCCGGACAACCCACACAATATTCCAAATAACCCACATTCACAACATGCAATAACGATTCACATACGGCTACTACATTCTCAAGTTACTTCTAATAGTTCGTAGCCTTAACGTTTGCATGTAACAACTTATAACAGCCCATCCAACATACAACACAATGCATAATCTTAATTATCATTACTCTTCCAAGTTCAATAACAACAACGTGTCAAAACAGCCCGTACCTTACAACACTAGATAATAGTGTACATGCGATTATGACACATCCAATTTATTCTTGTTAGTCTATAGTCATATTATTTTGTCGAAGCGATTCTATAACAGTCCAACCACTATGACAACATGATGTATACTCTTAACTATAATTAGTTTTTCCAACTTAATGAAATCAATAAGTCCAAAACAGTCCCTACCAACAACACATCCAAAACAGTCCAACAATATGTCCAAAACAGTCCCTAAACAATGCTCGGAATTCTTGCAAACGTTTACGAACATACTAAGTAAACCACATATGATTCTTACACATTATTTCATGTCTTCTTTTCATATAATTTCAGTAGGTTATGACCAGCTATCCACACGACAAGTACAACATCAATTCATACGCAACTAAGCTACATCGTCATTTCTATAATCCTTACAACATTCACAAACGACTTTAGTTTCAAATCCAACCATTAAACACCTTCATTTCCATCATAAAATTCATGATAATAACAATCAAAATATCAAGTAAAAACAGTTCACTAACTTCCTCACAAAACAGTCCACACACGGTTTCAACATGCTTCAACATCACTCACATAAAATCATAGATTCAATTATTTTCATACTAACACAACTTCACCTTTAACCTTCCAATTCTTTTCATTCTTTTTACCATGAGATCTATGATAGTAACAACCATAATTACTAAAGAAAATCAGTCCATCAATGCCACCAAAACAGTCCCCACGGCCACAACAACATTCCAACACCAACGTTCATGATTTTATGCATGCAATTCATGTTTATCAAGTTGCAACCATACTTCAACATCAACACATATAAACTCATGGTTACTATCATGTTCCAACATCAACACACATTATTTCAGGCATACAACTTATATCTACACATCTACATCACCCTTAATACATGAAAAAGGAAGTTAGATCTTACCTTGACAATCCGACTTCTCAACTTGGCTAGAGTTTGCGAATTGAGATGAAAATGGTTCTTGTTGCTCCAAAGACTATCTTCACGTTCTAGGGACCTTCTAAAGGGTTGAAACACCTTGGAAAATAATTTTTGGATCAAGACTCAAAGAGCTCAAAAATCAGCCAAGGTGGCCGAGAGTCTCTCTCTCTAGGTTTAGGTTTTCTTTCTTTGTGTTGTGTAGTTGAAATGAATTGTGATGGCTGATTTCTTGGTCATTATTTGGTTCAACTTTGATGCCTACAAGTTGGTCACATGCTCCACGCATGGCATGAGTCACTCCATTAACTTTACACTTAAAATTCCATTTTTTTTTCTACAACTTTCGGCCAAGTGTGGCCGAGCCTCACCTTCTTGTTTCTCCTTTCTTCTTTCTTTTCAATTGTTTACAAGACAATTGTATGTGTGGTGAATGATTCATACACCACTCTTTGTCCATTGTAATCATGCCAAGATGAATGATCAATATTTAATGTGAAATGATCCCTCCACCATGTTATGTCTTCATAAAATAATGTATACTTTCATAAAGTAGTGGATGCTTAAATATTCAATTGCATGCTTCAACTTTTTCTCCTCCAATTTTCAGCCCTTGGCCGAATATACACTTGGTTATGAAGTATATTTTAGTTGTCCACAATATATTGAAAATGTAGTGGATGAATCAACATTTAATTACACATTTGTATGTCTTCCATTAGCCTTATTTTAGATGACTTTGAGTCATCCTTTTACCTTGGCATTTTGGTGTTCCTTCTTAGTTCATCGTTGTCACAAATTTTTACTTAACACCACAATTAAGAAATTCCTAATCTCCAATAACATTTTTATACTAAGTAAAATTTATAACCGATTAGTTTTAGTTTAGAAATTAAAAATCCGAGGTTTCCATCTCACGTCGATTCCTTCGCGAATAACTCGATGTATAAAATACGGGGTCTAACAATACGGTCCGTATAATGTGCCGTAAAACTCACCAGTCCACTGAACTTGTTCTCGTCACTTCGTTGATCTCCAATCCTTATGGAACCTTCTTAACACTTATTTAAAACTTCATTAGCAAGCTAAGGGACGTTATAACTCTTTCCCAAAATGCCCTTAAGTCATCATTAACCCGATACTCGTATTTCACTGGTTCATTCGCTTGCGTACCAACGGAAGATTTTTCCGAGGTGTAACATTATATCAAAGAAAGCCCTTGTCTCGTGGGAGAAATTATGTCACTCAAAGGCAGCTGGAGGGCAAAATATCTTACATCTTTGCTGTTGGAACAGGGCAGCAATTTTGAAACAACTGTGGGCTTTGGCAAATGAAAAAGAATGCTTATGGATCAGGTGGGTACACAATTACTACATTAAGCAGGAATCACTTGAAAAATGCCAACCACCCAAGAATGCTACTTGGGTAGTGAGGAAGATTATAGAGGCAATACAGTATGTGTTGAGCTTGAATTCATTACAAAGGAACCTTCTCAGCAGATTGGAATCAGTGGTGGTGAGCCAGAAATACTCCATCAAAAAGATGTATGTAATCTTGAGGTCACTTCAACTAAAAGCACCTTGGAAACAACTGCTGCTTCAGCCACATATTCATCCACGACACAAGTTTATTTTATGGCTTGCATTGCAAAGAAGATTGGCTAATGTTGACAGATTATTAAAGTTTGGTGTGCAAGTGCCTTCTTCATGTGTATTTTGCAAGGGCCCGGATGAGACCATGGATCATCTATTCTTCAACTGCCTGATCACACAAAATATATGGCAAAGGGTATTGGTTTAGATGGGAGAACATAAGCAAATTGGAAACTGGCAAGAAGAGGTAAGTTGGGTGAACAACAGGGCAAAGCAAAGATCAGGAAAAGGGGGAATTATCAGCTGCTATTTTGCTGTTGTCATTAACATCATATGGAAAGAAAGGAATTTGATGAGATTTCAAGGAAGCTGCTATCAACCTGAGAGGATATGCAAGGAAATAACAATCTTCACTCACATCAGAGGTAACACACTAAGCAAGTGGCAGCCACTTTTGGCACAATTCATGCGATCTCCTTGAAGTTATTTCTGCTGCAGCCTGCATGATTTGGACCTGAAAAATTAATGTTCCTATAGTACCTGTCTCAATGGTAGTATAGTGGTTGTCTGTGCACTGATACGACTTGTATAAGTCTCATTAGAGTATAGGTCTGGCTTTGTTGTTTATCTAGCTATAGGACCTGCATTTTTGTAGGCTCCATCTGCTTTAGGAGGCTGAGTTTGTTTTTTTTTTTTTTTTTCTGAGAAACAGGTGGTCAGCCCTGTTTGGTTATGTAACTACTGCACTTTGGTATTCATAAAAATCTTTATTTACCAAAAAAAAGAAAAGAAAATGGGTGAGTAAATTTAATTGAAAAAAAAAATCATGTAGGCACCAGATAGGAAAATTAAGGTGGACTTGGGGATTTAATGGATTAGGCATAAATACAACTATTTATCAGAATACAAAAGTAAATATAATTTTAAAATTGAATGACAAAAGTAAATATATTGAAAAAATATAATGAAGAATAAATATAATTTATTTGTGCGAGTACGGGCAAAATCTGATCCTTTTCGGTTTATTTTTAATAAGGACGATAGATAAAGGGCAACTATATCTCACAACACTTTAATTCAAAACAATTGGAAAAAGCAATGAAGGAAAGAAAAACAAAAGCCATCTGACACTGGTTCCAAAATACCAAACGCGCATTGTTCAGTGTATATCGCGTTCCCCGCCGTCCTCCTTTCCAGCTGCCCATTTTCTCTCTCTACCAACTTTCCAAGAAACCTTTTAGAAATTCATACTCCTATATCAAGACTTCACATTAGGGAGAAAATCTTGTGTTAATACATTCATTCATACAAAGCTCTGTATATTTTTAGAAAGAATGGTTGTATCAAAGAGCAACAAGACTTCACATCAATCTTACATTACAGTTCCATCTCAGATTATCAATTCACTTTCTTCTTCCGATTTTCAATCTCTCCTTTTATCTCCCAAGAAAAAGACGACTCCTTCTTCTTCCTTATCTCTAAAGCTCAGTAATCCAAGATTCTGGATTTTCTTGCTTTTTCTCTTTGGTCTTGTTGGTATGTGGCTTGGCTTTGATCCTTCCTTGCCTTTCTCAGAAAACCCATGTTTCATTTCTCAAGAAAGGGCCGAAATATCTACTAGTATTAGTGCTTTGAATGAAAAAGTTATACTGAATGTGGGGGAAAAAGAAGGTGATAAAAAGAGTGAGTTTTGGAAGCAACCTGATGGGTTGGGTTATAGGCCTTGTTTGGATTTTAGTGGAGATTATAGAAAGGCAAGCAGAGAGATTATGAAGGAGAGGAGTAAGTATCTGATGGTGGTTGTTTCTGGGGGAATGAATCAGCAGAGAAATCAGATAGTTGATGCTGTTGTTATTGCAAGAGTTCTCGGGGCTGCTTTGGTTGTTCCTATTTTCCAAGTCAATCCTATTTGGGGTGATGAAAGGTTTGTTCTCTCTTTATTCCAACTTAAAGCTTCCATTTTTACTCTGATTTTAATTCAGCGAATACAAAGGTTGTGTTCAGTATGAAGGAAAATAAGTGGGGTTCTTACTTATTTTCTTGTGTTCGATTTGCTAGCAAAAATTATTATGCTAAAAATATTTATATATAATCTAGACATACTTCTATGGGAAGTGGTGATGGGGTAGGGGAGTGGGGTGGTGGGGATGGGGGCTATGGGGTGGGGATAAAGATGAGGTGCGTTGGACGGTGGAGATGACACAATCAATGTGGAATATCACTTGTGGAATCTGTTTTCCTTTCTTCCATTAGAGCAGTCATTTTCCTCATTTTTAAGAACTTGTTTTTCTAGAGAAAATGTTTTTCGGAAATTTTGACCAACCGAACATGGACAAATTGGAAAACCATGCCGAACAAACCCAAAATGTTTCTTGTGAATGCCTTATTCTATGAATCTAGGTACGTCTCCGCATTAGAATATGAATAAATCCTTTGCATATATCTTTTAACGAGATAATACTAAGTTAAGTGGGAAGTAACTAATTACTGTGTACTCTTCCAGCAAATTTGAGATGGATTTTGTTTTATCAGCTTCTGCGGTATTTGGTAAATTTCTTAATGTGATCTGTTTCCTGGTCTTTGTGTTTGCAGTGAGTTCTCTGATATTTTTGACATGGATCATTTCAAAAAAGTTTTGGCGAATGACGTCCGAATAGTTTCATCACTTCCATCTACACACGTGATGACAAGGCCAGTGGAGGAGAAACGGACTCCTCTCCATGCTTCCCCTCAATGGATACACTCACATTATACCAGAAAGGTGAGATAAAACTTTCATTGGTTAGGCTTTAGAGTTCCTTCCCTTGGCTCTTAGTAAGACCATAGCTTAAAAGTTGAGTCCAACCTAAAATAACCGAATGCAAGAAAAAGACGATGGTATAAGATGTTTTTCCTTTTTATTGTTGTAGCTTTGTTCAGTGTATGATCAATGAGAATTTAGTAAGCCCGTGTTGCTATTTGTAGCAACAGTGGATGAATTTTGATATTAGCTGTTGGAGTATTTGGAGATTACCTCATTCTTTATTGTATTCCAAAGTTTGATCTTTTGAAGCGTATTAATTGGCTCGCAAAGTCTTAGCATTGACTTACGACAGCTGGAGAGAAATTCTTATACTCTTCAACAGATCACAGTTACCTGAAATTAATATATAAAATCAGTATATTTCATTGGCGTATAGTTTCATTCATTAGTTTGGTTTGTCTAACAGGAGTCTAGTGAAAAGTAATTGAAAACTAGATCTTCATTGTTTTAAGATGATGCTGAAAATAATTGTACTTAATAGTTTTGGTTGATCTTATTGCAGCTTAGAAGGGAGGGTGTTCTTCTTTTGCGAGGTCTTGACTCAAGGCTATCTAAGGATTTACCATCCGATCTTCAAAAACTTCGTTGCAAGGTAAATTAATATCAACCTTCTACGGTGAAATCTCTCTATACTTCTGTGAAGAAATTCTTAAACATGTGATATTCCAGTGTATAATGGACACAATATTTCCAAGAAATGCTACTTAACTAGTTTATAACAAGCAAGTGGCTGTTTAAACTAGATGCTCCACCTCGTTCCAGAGGCGATAAGTATAAAAATGTGGCATCTTCTGATTTTATCCTCTGTGAACTTGTAGGCGGCTTTCCGTGCTTTGAGGTTTAACCCATCAATCTTAGAGCTCGGTAACAAACTTACAGAGAGGATGAGGAGCAAGGGACCATTTCTCGCTCTGCATTTGCGAATGGAGAAGGATGTGTGGGTGAGGACTGGATGCCTTCCTGGTTTAAGTCACGAGTATGATGAAATGATAAACAATGAGCGGAAGCGCAGACCTGAGCTATTAACTTCAAGGTCAAATATGACTTACCATGACAGGAAATTTGCTGGTCTCTGCCCCTTGAATGCATTGGAAGTTGCAAGGCAAGTGTTATACTTCCTTAGGAAGTGTTCTGTTTCTTTCCTTATCTTTTGATGCACTTTGAAAATGTTTCTGAGTTTAACAAATCTGCAATCGCTGTTTAGGTTGATCAAGGCTCTGGGAGCTCCAAAGGGTGCAAGGATCTATTGGGCCGGTGGCATTTCGTTGGGCGGGAAAGAAGCCCTGCAGCCATTGACCAAGGAATTTCCCCATTTCTATAACAAAGAGGATCTCGCTTTGCCTGGCGAGCTTGAGCCATTTTCAAAGAAAGCATCACTAATGGCTGCTATTGACTACATAGTGTGTGAGAACAGCGACGTTTTCATGCCATCTCATGGTGGAAACATGGGCCATGCTATCCAGGTACTGCCTCCAGTGTAAAAGTTTCTTGGTAATAGTTCGAGAACATTGGTCCAGAAATCTGTTGACTGAACTAACATGAACCTAGAAAAGATTTAGGACTCCGATGAGAAGAAAAAAGAAGGCGTTAAGAGACCCTCCTGGCCCAACCCTAGACACTCTAAGATCCTTTTTCAAACCTGCTCCCATTTCGAGTCAAGAAAAAAACGGCTCGAATGGTACGATCCCTCCGTCACCCCAGAATGAAAGGGGTGATCTCGTAGTTCTTGGTTTAGAGTTGGAGAGCGAGTTTGCAGAAACAAACTTGAATGATGAGGACTATACAAGAACTGAAGATAGTTTGCGTTACAACCCACTCCCAACCCCTCCATAACCTTACCAGAGAAGGAATCAACTAGAATCTTACAAAAATTCACATGTGAAAATCTGATGTTGTCACTGAGAGAGCTCAAACACGTCACATACTCTGCAACTTATTCTACTTATCAACCGTATTATCTTTTAGGGTAATTATTGATCTGATCTGGTTCCTTTTGTTTTCTGCCATAATATTGTCCATAATCATATTACTTATCAAAAAAAGTTTGATAATCATCTTGGCTTTGAGATAAATATGCAACTGCATTATGTATGATATATGGTTGGTTCATTCTGTTAGAAGTTTTTCTTATAACCTACTACATTTTATTATTGTTGATTGTGGTTGTTTTTGTAACAGGGACACAGGACCTATGCAGGGCACAAAAAGACTATCACTCCTAATAAGAGACAGATGCTCCCACATTTTCTTAACTCATCTCTCAATGAGGCAGAGTTCAACAGAATTATACTGGACCTGCACAAAGATTCGTTAGGTCAGCCCGAACACAGGAAGACAGGAAGGGATGTTACAAAGTATCCCCTCCCAGAGTGCATGTGCAACAGTACTACTATCCGTTCTTCCATGTAACTCCTTTCGTACCGCATGCAGCTAATCAGACATCTTACGATGATTTACGAATGGCGGACAATGTCAATCAGGAACTACCTGCTAGCTGCATCTGAGGGATTAGCCTCCCTTAAGATAGTCTTGGAAATTCCAAAATCAGGCTTTCCTCCGGTGCATCACTGTTTTTCGAATTAAGTTCGAAGGGATCCGGAGGTAGTAACCTTAGACGTGGGTGCAGAGGTTACTATGATTCAAAAGCAACATCATCACAGAACTTCATATTCCTTCGTTCTTCTTTGTTTGTATGTCATATTCTTTTGAAGTTGGGGAGCTAGGCAAAGATCAAAGGCGGATCGAGAATTTGAAGTTTATGAGTTACTGCGGTGAACTCGTAGCTAACACATTGGATCTGCCATTGGCAAAGATGAATTATTAGTTTTGGGGTTATTTAATTCAATTCATTCTTTACACAACTATGTAATACCAATCGATGTATATGAAACATGTATACAAATCATACAAATTTTGGAGGTACTTGTGCATTTAATTTAGAGGTAATTGCGATGAATGCCTTTTTGGTGATCGAATTTACTTAATTTTGTCCTATTTCCTTAGTTATTACCCGTGTAGCCCATTAATTCTTCCGTCCTCCCTCTCTCGCATCATTTACTATATTAGTAGCCATTCTTATGGTTTTGATGATGTGATTTTCTTGCACTGGAGGTGAAATCATAAGCATATTATTTGAAGCTGAGAATCATGAAGGGAGTAGTAGAAAACACCATCGGAAGTCATTGAAGGGGTTCGAAGCTCAAATTCAAAATTCGAGTTTCTGCAAGTGAGCTTCGTTTTGATTGAGTGATATTTCAAAAGATTGGGAATGTCAGCAGGAGTTTGTAGCTAAACTTTGGGGCTGTTTTGGTGAGAATTGAGGTGCTTTTGGATTGAAATTCAGTTCCTTGCCGAAGAAGACAACAACTCTACAGCTCCAGTTTGCTGATTCGCGACCGTATAATAGTGTATATACATTATATATATAATGTATACACTGTGTGTGTATAAGGGTGTATTACTACTATTATAGTTTATATAAGAGAGGATAGAAACATTCATACAATCTCCCTTTTCTATTCTCTCTCATTTCTGTTCTTGCAATCTCCATAACACTTAAATGGAAGATTAGTCTGTTTGCATATTAATTGTTGTTCATTTCGTAGCTTCGATCAACAATAGGTGTAGAGAAATCAAGTAGCCCGGGTGAAATTTTAAAATACTGCACCACGGAAAGAAAAGAATTTACAAAAATTCGAGGCATAGTTTAGTGTATATAGGCAAGAACAGGTTTATAACCTTTTGCTTATTGTAAAGTGATGGTGATAAATTTTAGGAGGGGCCACGTGATATGATGGCCTTCAAAGTTCAAACAAGCAAATAGACGTGTAAAATGACATTGAAGTGGCCCCATTATTTCAGCAAAATATTCACACAATATTCTTGAATACCAAAAATTGCTCGCCAAGCAGGGATGTTGTTAAGAATTAAACGAGCGATCATCGAAACCGATTAGGATGCATCAACACAAGAACAATAATGCAAGAAAGCAATAAATGTAATGAACACAAGATTTACGTGGAAACCCAAAACTGGAAAAACCACGGGGCGCGAAGCGCAGAGAAATCAACTATAAGGTGAGGAGTACAAAACGATCTTAACAGGGTGTCAAAGCATAACGAGATCAAAGGACACGAAAGATTACAATCTCTCAATACAAACTCTCTCTAACCTAAGTGTGGAATATAGTCTTGTGTGTAGTCTTGATAGTTGTTCTTTTTTTCTTGATGTTCTGGCCGAAAATCTCCTTTAAATAGGGGTTGAAGGCGTTCAAAATCCCAGTTGGAATGGGACAAGCCAGTTGAATCCCAGTTGGAATGGGACAATTATCGAATCCCAATTGGAATGAGACAATTTCGATAAACCCTTTTGGGACATATTCTAACAATCTCCACCTTGGACCAAAATACATCAACATCAACACTTGTCACCCCATAATGCCTCGAAGGGCAATCCCCAAAGGGCAATTTAAGCATGAACAACACCAACTAAGTCTAAGCAATGCTTAAACTTAGTAATAGCAAGCGGCTTAGTTAATATATCTGCGGGATTCTCTGACGTGTGAACTTTCTTTACCACAATCTCCCCCGCAACAATAGTATCTATGATAAAGTGGTATTTAACGCTAATATGCTTGGTCTTCGAGCGATAAGAATCGGCCTTGGTAAGATGAATAACACTCTGGCTATCAGAAAATACAACGGTAGTACCCTGTTGAACACCAAGATCAATAAGAAGACCTCGCAACCATGTAACTTCTTTAACACCTTCAGTTGCAGCGATATACTCAACTTCGGTAGTAGAAAGGGCTGTAATAGACTGTAATTGTGCTTTCCAAGAGATAGCACCAGAGCACAGTGAAAAAATGTAACCAGAAATAGACTTCCTACGATCGAGATCACCACCATAATCAGAATCAACGAACCCAACAACATCATAAGACGATGCCTTGGCTCTATAAAATACCAAACTAATATCAACGGACCCTTTCACATAACGAAGAATCCACTTCACGACATTCCAATAATCCTTTCCAGGATTATACATGTATCGGCTCACCATGCTTACCACAAAAGCTAAATCAGGTCTAGTGCAAACCATAGCATACTTAAGGCTACCAACAACACTAGCATACGGGATTGAAGATGTCACGACCCAGCTAGGGGCCGCGACGGGTACCCGGAGCTAGTTACCGAGCACCGCTCACTCTACTACTTATCTTGCTCATTTAATATTCTTTTATCAATTTACATACCAGTTGTAGGAAAATAATAATTAAACAAACATAAATACTTTATATACAATTGCCTTTCGGCCATCAAAATAATATACACGCATATGAAAACGTCTTGTGAGACCATCTAACCCACACTGCGTATCTACGAGCCTCTACTAACATACTGTATATACATGGACGGAACAAGACTCCGTCGTGCCCAAAATATGCATATATATATATACCAAAAGGATAATCCTAAGCACCTCCGGACGATGGAGTGCTTTCAACCAGCTGACTGCTACTGAGGATCTGGGCTAAGCTCTCCTCTCTGTCTACCTGTGGGCATGAACACAGCGTCCGCAGAAAGGACGTCAGTACGAATGTTGTACCGAGTATGAGAAGCATAAACAATGAAAGAAAACATCAACAATATAGTGATAACATCAACATGAAATATCTGGATCTGTCTGATAATCATAAAGGAAATCATGCGTGCCATCTTACTCATACTCATCCTCATAACCTATATGCATCATATGCAAGCTGCCCGTCCATGTCGGAACAGTGTGATAATCAATAATATTAGCCCGCGTCCAGGCCTCCCGCGTCCGGGGTACCATCTCATGCCGCCCACTAGTGGTGTCTGCCCATGCCCGAAGGTCATGGTGTATCCGTATAGCTGCCCGCCTTGGCGGTGACTGCCCGACCAACTAGGCACGATGTGAAATGCTTATGTCATGCTTATCATAAAATGCTCATAATAATAATATACTCATCATAGAATACTTATCTCATTGTAATACATGCATAAGGCTCAAGATCAACTTTACTCTATCGGGGTGACGTAAGGTCGTGATCCCCCGATTCCATTATGGAACAACTATTGATACTCTGCCTCACCTTGAAGGAACTAGTACATAAGGTGAGTGTAAGCGATAATTAACATCATCATTATACTAGCATCATTATATCGTATTCCTCATCTTATATAGACATTAAGGAGTTAGACTCTTAGCCTTTCGGACTATCAGAACTCATGAAGAGAATAGGAATTTCGTGCTACAAGATTCATGCCATCAGAAAGAAGGGACTGGCCTCACATACCTTGGTCGTTTAGCTAAGATATCGCTCACTCGTTCTCCTTCAATATCGCGTCGTTACCTTCATAAAGAATTCATATCAACATTAGCATACTAACTACAAGAACGCGTCGCTAATTCTAGGAGAAGTCGGACAACGCTTCTCTTGTTTATACTATTTTTCCCATGTTTTATATTAACTCCCAACATTCATAGCATTACTCATAATATCGAAATCAACAATCGTCGTTTACGTACATTTAGCAAAATCCACCATTTTCCTCCAATTTCCCTCATAATTAGCCTTATGACTCGTTCTTGCATTTTCATGCGTTTAACGCTTGTTTCACGATATAAACATCATTTATAACGTATTTGTACTCACAACACTCCAATATTCGTAGTTCAATTCCACTATCATTCATTCATGTCACTATTCACTTAATAATGACCCATTTCTATGTTCTTCTACATTTCAAGTGTCTAAGCCTTTCAATGCCTTGAACAACATGAATATATCATGGAACTTACCTTGGATGTTGGTTGAACAAGTCCTGAGTTGCAATACTTCACTTTGGACAAAACCCTAGTTTCACCTTCTTGGGAATTACTTGACTTAGATGATCCCTTGATGTGTTCTTGCACTTGATTTCATAGGTTTTGTGTTGTTGATCTTTAGCTTTCCCTTGATTCTTTTGGATTCTTATGGAGGAAGTATTTGGAGAGTTCTAGAGTGTTCTTGAGTTGTATGAATGAAGAATGAAATAAAATGAGGCCTAAGTTCCTTTTAATAACTCAAAAGCTGATGTTTAATGAATTTTTGTCGGGATGAACAGTGGTCGTAAACTGCAATTTACGGATCGTATTTTGATTTACGGGTCGTCCACTGTGGTCGTATTTAAGCATTCCAAAAACAGAGAGTTTGGCTGGTGGACATGGCAGTTTACGACCTGGTTTACGGTCCGTAAACCAGTTTACGGGCCGTAAACTGGGTCGTATTTAACCATATTCAACATTTACAGAAAGTCTTGGCTGAGGGACCTGGTGGTTTACGACCTGGTTTACGGTCCGTAAACCAGTTTACGGGCCGCATTCTGGGTCATTTTTAACCATTTCAACACTTAACAGAAACTTGAGATTTTTGACGAAATGAAAGACGATTGCACTATACAGTCCGTAAATCACTTTACGGGCCGTATAGTGCCATATACGACCACTGGGTGAATTTTTTTCTGCAACTTTATTATTTCCAAAAATGCAAAATTAGCCATTCCCGACTCAGTAAAACACCATACACTCAAGTCCTTCATTGTTCTACTCATCACACAAGTACGGAAAAATTTCCGAGGTGTAACATTCTTCCCCCCTTTTGGAACATTCGTCCTCGAATGTTCGACACTCGGGGATTCTAGAAAATTTTTGCCAGAGTTCCCTTTGTAATTTGGCACTACCAATTTACCACAACGACCCATAATATCATCGCCTCACAGGGCTATATCACAATATCAGCATATTTATGGCCACACACGACCAAAAACATAAAACTAAAACATTCATACCTCATATCGTCGACGTCTCATCTTGAATCTCTTCTGGGGATTGGAACAAATGGGGGTACATAGATTTCATCTTTTCCTCCGCTTCCCAAGTCATTTCTTCCCGATTATTGTTCCGCCATAGCACTTTGACTGAAGCAACCTTTTTATTCCTAAGCCTTCGCACTTGTCTATCCAAAATAGCAATGGGCACTTCTTCGTATGTCAACTTCTCTGTCACTTGTACATCATCAATCGGAACAATCCTCGTGGGGTCTCCAATACACTTGCGGAGCATCGAAACATGGAATACTGGGTGTACAGATTCGAGCTCTGAAGGCAAGTCCAATTCATAGGCTACTCTACCCACCTTGCGGATGATTCGATAAGGTCCAATGTATCTTGGACTCAATTTCCCCTTTTTGCCGAACCTCATTACTCCCTTCATTGGCGAGACTTTCAAGAATACCCAATCATTAGCTTGAAATTCTAAATCCCGTCGGCGGTTGTCCGCATAAGACTTTTGGCGACTTTGAGCTGTTAACAGTCGGTCTCGAATCACTTTAACCTTTTCAACTGCTTGTTGGACCAAGTCGGGGCCTATCAATTGTACTTCTCCGGTTTCAAACCATCCAATTGGAGATCTACATTTTCTTCCGTATAAGGCTTCATACGGAGCCATTTGGATACTGGAATGATAGCTATTATTATAGGCAAATTCAATAAGAGGCAAATGCTCATCCCAACTACCACCGAAGTCCAGCACACATGCTCGTAGCATATCTTCTAAGGTCTGAATAGTGCGCTCGGCTTGCCCGTCGGTCTGTGGGTGGAACGCCGTGCTGAGCTTAACTTGAGTACCTAGACCTTCTTGAAAGGACTTCCAGAACTTGGCTGTGAACTGCGCCCCTCTATCCGTGATAATGGCCAAAGGAATACCATGAAGTCGTACTATCTCCTTGAGATACAATTTAGCATAGTCTTCCGCTGAATACGTAGTCCTGGCGGGGAGAAAATGAGCTGCTTTTGTGAGCCTGTCCACGATCGCCCGTATAGAATCATACTTCCCTCGCGTACGGGTAATCCTACCACAAAATCCATATTAATTTCTTCCCATTTCCATGTAGGAATTTCCATTGCTTGCAATAAACCTCCTGGCTTTTGATGTTCGGCTTTCACTTGCTGATAATTTGGACATTGGGTTACAAACCCTGCTATGTCTCGCTTCATGCCATCCCACCAATATAGCAACTTAAGGTCGTGGTACATCTTGGTTGCACCTGGATGAATAGAATACCGAGAATAATGTGCTTCCTCTAAAATTCGTTGGCGTAAGTTTGCCACATCCGGTACACATAACCTGCCCCGATATCTAAGGACCCCTTCTATGGAAACTTCGAATGGAGACTTTTCTTTTTCGTGAGCTAGATCTCGATAATGGCTTAGCTGGGAATCCTCATATTGCCGTTCCTTCACTTCTAGATTCAATGATGAAACTGTGGGGTCATTGATGATAATACTTGCATCTCCTGAATCAGTCGCACGTACGCCGAGACTTGCTAGTTGATGGAGCTCACGAACCATTTCATGCTTTTCCGAAGGAACTCCACATAAACTACCCATCGATCGGCGGCTAAGTGCATCTGCCACTACATTCGCCTTCCCTGGATGATATAGAATGTTCACATCGTAATCCTTTAGAAATTCTAACCATCGCCTTTGCCGCAGGTTCAACTCCTTCTGTTTGAAAATATATTGGAGGCTTTTGTGGTCCGTATAGATGTCAACACGTACACCATACAAGTAGTGCCTCCATATTTTTAAGGCATGGATAACCGCGGCCAATTCGAGATCATGAGTCGGATAATTCTGTTCATGCCGTCGCAACTGTCTCGAGGCATATGCAATGACTCTCCCATGCTGCATCAATACGCATCCTATTCTCACACCGGAGGCATCACAATATACGACATAACCATCGGACCCTCCTGGAAGTGTTAGCACTGGCGCTGAGGTCAACCTGTTTTTCAACTCTTGGAAACTACGCTCACAGGCATCATCCCACTGGAATTTAGCCAACTTCTGAGTTAACTTCGTCAATGGGGCTGAAATAGATGAGAAGCCCTCTACAAATCTCCTGTAATATCCTGCTAACCCAAGAAAACTATGAACTTCCGTAGGTGTCGTAGGCCTTGGCCAAGTCTTCACAGCTTCTATTTTCTGAGTGTCGACTCGGATACCATCATCTGAAATAACATGACCTAGAAATGCCACGGATTTTATCCAAAACTCGCACTTCGAAAACTTTGCATACAATTCCCGATCTCGAAGAACGCCAAGAACAATTCTTAGATGATCTGCATGTTCTGACTCTGTGCGAGAATATACCAGGATATCATCGATAAACACTATCACAAAAAGATCCAAGAACGGCCTGAACACATTATTCATTAAATTCATGAACACCGCCGGGGCGTTTGTCAACCCAAACGACATCACTCGGAACTTGTAATGGCCGTACCTCGTTCTGAATGCTGTCTTGGGAATGTATTCTTCTCTGATCCTCACTTGATGATAACCCGATCTTAGGTCTATCTTAGAAAACCACTTAGCACCTTGTAATTGGTCGAACAAGTCGTCGATTCTGGGAAGGGGATATCTGTTCTTCACAGTCACCCTGTTCAACTGTCTATAATTGATACACATTCGTAGCGACCCATCTTTCTTTCGCACGAACAAGACCGGTGCTCCCCATGGTGATGAACTGGGTCTAATAAAACCTTTCTCGAGTAAGTCTTTCAGCTGTGCCTTTAGCTCTTTCAACTCTGCTAGAGCCATTCAATAGGGAGGAATAGAAATAGGCTCGGTGTTGGGTACTACATCAATAGCAAAATCGATTTCCCTTTCTGGAGGAAGGCCTGGTAACTCGTCGGGAAACACATCTGGGAATTCATTCACTACCGGGACCGACTGGAAAGTTGGCACTTCCGCTTCCGTGTCATGAACCCGAACTAGATGACAAATATAACCCTTGGCTATCATCTTTCTCGCCTTAAGGTAGGAAATAAACCTACCCTTTGGGGAAACTGTATTACCCTTCCACTCGAGTATGGGCTCTCCCGGAAATTTGAATCGAACTACCTTTGTCCGGTAACAAACATTAGCATAGCATGACGCCAACCAGTCCATACCCATAATTATGTCAAAATCTATCATCTCAAGTTCAATCAAATCAGCCTTTGTCTGACGATCACGTATAATGACTACACAATTCTTATATACTTGCCTCGCTATTACAGGATCACCAACCGGAGTGAATACTTCGAAAGGTTTAATTGGCTCGGGTCTCACCCCAACACAATCAGCGATATACGGAGTAATATATGAGAAGGTAGAACCTGGATCAATCAGAACATATACGTCACGGGAAAATATAGTCAGGGTACCTGTGACAACATCTGGGGAAGACTCGAGATCCTGTCGCCCAGCTAAAGCATACACACGGGGCTGAACAACACCTGAAGTAGATGCTCCCCCTCTACCTCTGCCTCTACCCGCTATAGTCTGAGGAGTCTGTGTTGTCGGGCGTGCTGAAGAAGAACCCGCTGCTGAACCTGTAGGCTGAGTCCCAGCTCTATCTCTCACTGAGGGGCAATCTCTCATCATGTGACTAACTTGCCCGCAAGCATAACAAGCATCCGAACCCTGACGACACCGTCCGGAATGTAATTTGCCACACTGGCTACACCGCGGTACTGGAGGTCTCCTCTGACTAAAATCTCCCTGATACTGAGAACTTGGGGCCCTCGAACTCTGACCCTGCCCTGACTGGAAAGAGCAATCGAACCTCCTGTCTGAGAATCTGGGAGGCGCACTAGTCGCGGACTGACCTGAGTGCCTGGGATGTGTCTGTCTCGGTCCCTCTCTATACTCACTGCTCTCTTCCATAGATCTATCCCTCTTACCTTGTCTTCTGTCACCATCACGATCACTTTTTTGCTGTCGTTGTTGTTCCTCGAGATTCTGAGCATGGGCCTGTATCCGGGAAATATCCATCCCGTCTTGCAAGGAGGCCATCAAACAATCTCTGTACAAATGTGGCCCCAGACCACTCACAAATCTATAGATTCTGTCTCCCATGTCGGACACCATAGTTGGAGCATATCGGGCCAATGAGTTGAATTGCATGCTATACTCTCGGGCACTCATACCCCTTTGCTTTAAATTCAGGAACTTGTCCGCTCTAGCTCGGCGGACTTCGGGTGGCAAGTAGTGATGAATAAAGGCATCTACAAACTCTTGCCACACGGGAGGTGGAACATTTTCTCCTCTTGTTATCACCCAATTCTTATACCATAACACCGCCACATCGCAGAGTCTATAAGAAGGCAACTCCACGGATTCGGTCTCGGAAGCATGGATAATCCCTAAAGTCCTCAACATCTCATCAATAAAATTTTGCGGATCGTCATCTGGTTTTGACCCAAAGAATTCTGGAGGATTTAAGGCCATAAAGTCACGGGCTCTCGTACTAGCTGAACGATCCCTTGGACCCGCATCCTGTTGTTGTGCCTGAGCGGCAACCAATTGTGTCAATAAATGGATGGCCTCGGACACTTGTTGACCCGAAGCACCCGGTGGAGGAATCGGAGCTGAGGCTCCTCCCTGCTCTTCTACATTGGGCGCGGCCTCACTTTGCGATTCGCTTTCCTCTACATTTGCCGGAGGCTCTCTTTCCGCCTGCCTGTTTTTCGTAGCTTTGCCCTTCTGGGAAGCTGTAGCTTTTCCTTTTGGCGGCATTTTCTGAAACCATAACGCACTTTTAGGAATAACATAATCCTAAGCATGGCTCTATCGCACGATTTCATGAGAAGAAGGATGGTCATTTTCCTAAATGCCCTGTAGCCTCTTGTTTATTAGCGTGACGCGCAACACACCATAAACAAGACTCTACTAGACACGGCTCGTAGACACTTCCTAGGATGAACTGCTCTGATACCACTTCTGTCACGACCCAGCTAGGGGCCGCGACGGGTACCCGAAGCTAGTTACCGAGCACCGCTCACTCTACTACTTATCTTGCTCATTTAATATTCTTTTATCAATTTACATACCAGTTGTAGGAAAATCATAATTAAACAAACATAAATACTTTATATACAATTGCCTTTTGGCCATAAAAATAATATACACGCATATGAAAACGTCTTGTGAGACCATCTAACCCACACTGCGTATCTACGAGCCTCTACTAACATACTGTATATACATGGACGGAACAAGACTCCGTCGTGCCCAAAATATGCATATATATATATATATATATACCAAAAGGATAATCCTAAGCACCTCCGGACGATGGAGTGCTTTCAACCAGCTGACTGCTACTGAGGATCTGGGCCAAGCTCTCCTCTCTGTCTACCTGGGGGCATGAACACAGCGTCCACAGAAAGGACGTCAGTACGAATGTTGTACCGAGTATGAGAAGCATAAACAATGAAAGAAAACATCAACAATATAGTGATAACATCAACATGAAATATCTGGATCTGTCTGATAATCATAAAGGAAATCATGCATGCCATCTTACTCATACTCATCCTCATAACCTATATGCATCATATGCAAGCTGCCCGTCCATGTCGGAACGGTGTGATAATCAATAATATTAGCCCGCGTCCAGGCCTCCCGCGTCCGGGGTACCATCTCATGCCGCCCACTAGTGGTGTCTGCCCATGCCCGAAGGTCATGGTGTATCCGTATAGCTGCCCGCCTTGGCGGTGACTGTCCGGCCAACTAGGCACGGTGTGAAATGCTCATGTCATGCTTATCATAAAATGCTCATAATTATAATATACTCATCATAAAATACTTATCTCATTGTAATACATGCATAAGGCTCAAGATCAACTTTACTCTATCGGGGTGACGTAAGGTCGTGATCCCCCGATTCCATTATGGAACAACTATTGATACTCTGCCTCACCTTGAAGGAACTAGTACATAAGGTGAGTGTAAGCGATAATTAACATCATCATTATACTAGCATCATCATATCGTATTCCTCATCTTATATAGACATTAAGGAGTTAGACTCTTAGCCTTTCGGACTATCAAAACTCATGAAAAGAATAGGAATTTCGTGCTACAAGATTCATGCCATCAGAAAGAAGGGACTAGCCTCACATACCTTGGTCGTTTAGCTAAGATATCGCTCATTCGTTCTCCTTCAATATCGCGTCGTTACCTTCATAAAGAATTCATATCAACATTAGCATACTAACTACAAGAACGCGTCGCTAATTCTAGGAGAAGTCGAACTGCGCTTCTCTTGTTTATACTATTTTTCCCATGTTTTATATTAACTCCCAACATTCATAGCATTACTCACAATATCGAAATCAACAATCGTCGTTTACGTACATTTAGCAAAATCCACCATTTTCCTCCAATTTCCCTCATAATTAGCCTTATGACTCGTCCTTGCATTTTCATGCGTTTAACGCTTGTTTCATGATATAAACATCATTTATAACGTATTTGTACTCACAACACTCCAATATTCGTAGTTCAATTCCACTATCATTCATTCATGTCACTATTCACTTAATAATGACCCATTTTTATGTTCTTCTACATTTCAAGTTTCTAAGCCTTTCAATGCCTTGAACAACATGAATATATCATGGAACTTACCTTGGATGTTTGTTGAACAAGTCCTGAGTTGCAATACTTCACTTTGGACAAAACCCTAGTTTCACCTTCTTGGGAATTACTTGACTTAGATGATCCCTTGATGTGTTCTTGCACTTGATTTCATAGGTTTTGTGTTGTTGATCTTTAGCTTTCCCTTGATTCTCTTGGATTCTTATGGAGGAAGTATTTGGAGAGTTCTAGAGTGTTCTTGAGTTGTATGAATGAAGAATGAAATAAAATGAGGCCTAAGTTCCTTTTAATAACTCAAAAGCTGATGTTTAATGAATTTTTGTCGGGATGAACAGTGGTCGTAAACTGCAGTTTACGGACCGTATTTTGATTTACGGGTCGTCCACTGTGGTCGTATTTAAGCATTCCAAAAACAGAGAGTTTGGCTGGTGGACATGGCAGTTTACGACCTGGTTTACGGTCCGTAAACCAGTTTACGGGCCGTAAACTGGGTCGTATTTAACCATATTCAACATTTACAGAAAGTCCTGGCTGAGGGACCTGGTGGTTTACGACCTGGTTTACGGTCCGTAAACCAGTTTACGGGCCGTATTCTGGGTCGTTTTTAACCATTTCAACACTTAACAGAAACTTGAGATTTTTGACGAAATGAAAGACGATTGCACTATACGGTCCGTAAATCACTTTACGGGCCGTATAGTGCCATATACGACCACTGGGTGAATTTTTTTCTGCAACTCTATTATTTCCAAAAATGTAAAATTAGCTATTCCCGACTCAGTAAAACACCATACACTCAAGTCTTTCATTGTTCTACTCATCACACAAGTACGGAAAAATTTCCGAGGTGTAACAGAAGACACCCTCCCAATGTCCTCCTCGAACCTAGGACAAGAGTCAGCAGACTGTTTGAAATGAGCAATAAACGGAGTAGAAATAGGTTTACAATCAAACATATTAAATCTTTCGAGGACTTTCTCAAAATACTTCCTCTGAGATAGGTAAAGCTTCCCAGCTTTTCGATCCCTGTGAATCTCCATGCTTAGAATCTTCTTAGCTGCACTAAGGTCCTTCATCTCAAACTCAGAATTAAGTTGAGATTTTGACTTGTTGATCAAAGACTTGTCTTTGGAAGCAATCAACATATCATCAATATATAACAACAAGTAAACGAAGGAACCACCAGAAAACTGTCGAAAATACACACAATTATCATACTTACTATGTGTGTAGTCTTGCCCAATCATAAAGGAATCAAACCTTTTGTACCACTGTCTTGGAGCTTGTTTAAGGCCATAAAGAGATCTTTTCAACTGAAAAACAAATTGCTCCTTGCCAGGAACAACAAAACCCTCGGATTGCTTCATATAAATTTCTTCTTCTAACTCTCCATGAAGAAACACAATTTTAACATCAAGTTGCTCCAACTCCAAGACATAAAGAGCAACAATAGCAAGTAACACTCTAATGGAGGTATGACGAACAACAGGAGAGAAAACTTTATTAAAGTCAATACCTTTCTTTTCGTGGCAACCACAAACCACTAAGCGCGCTTTCCATCTTGCTTCTTCAACCCCGGGAATACCATCTTTTAGTTTGTAGATCCATTTTGCAGTCAATGCACGATGACCTTTGGGCAGCTTACATAACTCCCACGTATTCTTTTTGTGCAAGATTTCCATCTCTTCTTGCATACCCACTAACTAATTTGAGGAATTAGGACAAGAAATTGCCTCAGAGTAAGTAGAAGGATCAACTCCTTCAGGAATTTCTTGTGCAACTGCAAGAGCATAAGCAATAAGCCCATCATCATCAGCGTCAGCATATCAAGCGAGCCTTTTTATAACTCATCTCGGTCTATCACGAGCAATAACATGATCATCCTCCACCTGTGGCTCGACGGGACGTGTGGTACTAGTACTTGGCTCATCAACAGGAGCCTCCTCGCTAGCTTGAGGAACTGTAGAAGAAACAGGGCCAACTTCATGAGCTTCATGGCTCACTTCTACCTCCACCAGCTTCTCACTAGCATCAGACTCTTTCCCATAAGATAACATAACGGCCTCATTAAAAGTTATATCCCGACTCTGAATAATTTTCTTAGAGCTAGGACACCACAAACGATATCCTTTAGACTCAGAAGCATAACCAAGAAACATGCACTTAACAGCCCTGGGGGCTAGCTTCCCATCATTAACATGAGCAAAAATAGTGCATCCAAAAACTTTAAGAATAGAGTAGTCAACAGGATTACCAGACCCAACTTCTTCGGGAATTTTAAAGTCAACAGATGAATCTGGAGACAAATTGACGAGGTAACAAGCCGTAGAAAAGGCTTCGGCCCAGAAATCACGGTGGTGCCATAAACCAACATTTGAGAGCATACAACGGGCTCTCTCAAGTAATGTTCTGTTTATACATTCTGCAACTTCGTTCTACTGGGGCTTATGAACAAGAGTCTTATGTTTAGAAATACCTTAAATAGCGCAGAACTCATTAAACTCATTACTACAAAACTCTAAACCATTATCAGTCTTGAGCTTCTTAATTTTTCGGCTAGTCTGGTTCTCAACAAGGGCTTTGAATTTCTTGAAATAGGGAAACGCTTCACTTTTCTGTCTTAGGAAATAAACCTAGACCTTACGAGAAAAATCATTAATGAGAGTCAACATGTAGCATTTTCCTCCAAGGGAAAGGAACTTTGGAGGGACCCTATAAATCCGAATGAATATAATCAATGCCCTGTGTAAGGTGTTTTGCTATGGAGAAACTAACTCTCTTTTGTTTCCCAAAAAAGCAATGATCACAAAAGTCAAGTTTACCCGTATCAGTTTTACCAAGAAGACCTCTTTTGCTCAGAATGGTCATACCTTTCTCACTCATATGGCCCAGACGTATATCCCATAAATGGGTGAGATCATCGTCGGATAATGAAGTAGAATCTGCTAAAGACCCCATTACAATTGAACCCTATAGGTAATAGAGAGTCCCAGGTCCTGTTCCTTTCATCAAGACCAGAGCACCTTTTGAAACCTTGAGAACTCCACCTTCAGCTGAATATTTACATCTAAGAGATTCAAGAGTACCCAGAGAAATAAGGTTTCATTTCAAGTTAGGAACACGACGAACGTTGGTCAAGGTCCTGATAACACCATTATGGGTTATAATTTTTATAGTACCAATCCCAATAACGTTGCATGGGGCAGCATTCCCCATTAGGACAACACCTCAAGCTTTCTCATATGTTGAAAACTAGTCCTTATGAGGACAGACGTGATATGTACATCCAGAAACAAAAACCCATTCAGAAGAATTTTTCTTATCAACAGAGACAGCCATCAAAACATCACCTTCGGAATCACTTTCAACAACTCCTGCTTCAGTGGTTTTCTGCAGCATTTTGTTATTTTCTTCTCTCTCTAGTTTATTCTTCAGTTTATGACAATCACCAACTACGTGGTTTGTCTTCTTACAGTATTTGCAGAATTTATCATTATTGAATTTACGGCCTCTAGACTTGGACCTAAAATTCTTTCTATTACTCCCTCTATCATGGGATCTTCCTCTAACAGACAAACCATGTCCTTTGTCTTCAGAACGCACTTCAAAATCAAATTTTTCTTTGGACAACAAATTAGATTTGACATCCTCATAACTTAGTGTTTCATTACCACCATTTATCATGATCTCTTTGAAGTGCTTATACGTAGAGGGTAGGGAGACCACCAACAGTATTGCTTTATCCTCATCTTTGACGTTAACGTCTAAATTTTCTAGGTCAAGAATAACAGAGTTGAACTCATACAGATGATTTTGAATGGGTTTACCTTCAGCCATAGAGAATGTGTATAACCGTTCCTTCAGACGAATTTTATTTGCGAGACTTTTCGTCATGTGGAGTGACTCTAACTTCAACCAGAGGCCTGCAGCAGTAGTCTCATGAATAACCTCGCGAAGAACCGTCTTAGATAGACATAGTTGGATATTTGAAAGCGCCTTTTCATCCAATTCCTCCCATTGATCATCTGTCATAGACTCGGGTTTACTGGATTTCCCAAGAAGAGCCTTGTTTAATCCATTCTGGGTGAGAACGACTTACATATGAACTTTCCAGATACTGAAGCTTATCTTGCCGTCAAACTTTTCGATATTAAACTTGGTTACAGTAGACATCCTGGATCTTGAACGCTCTGATGCCACTTGTTAAGAATTAAATGAACGATGCAGCGGAACCGATTAGGATGCACCAACACAAGAATAATAATGCAAGAAAGCAATAAATGTAATGAACATAAGATTTACGTGGAAACCCAAGACGGGAAATACCACGGGCACGAAGCGCAGAGAAATCAACTATAAGGTGAGGAGCACAAAACGATCTCAACAGGGTGTCGAAGCATGACGAGATCAAATAAAATGAAAGATTACAATCTCTCTGTTGACACCTAATTTTTGACCTCCCATAACTTATTCTAATTGCTCAAAAGACTTGAATATTAAATGGGGTAATATATGTTTTTTTTTAGAAAATCAGAATGATTTTATAAACTATGCAGACAATATTTTACCTTTATTGTTTGGTAAAATAATTTCTATAATAAATCATTTAGAAATTATTTCACAACAATTAATGATGCATTTTACCGATTTTCAACCAGAAAATAGTATAAAATAGCCATTCATTTAATTGTGCAATTATCAAGAATTAATCAGCAAATATTTACCCCATTTAATTTAAGGGAATTGATTTGATTGAATTATCATTTTTACCCCCAAAATTTTATTTCTGCATACTCCCTTTAGACGAGAAATTCTCAAATTAATTATAATTAATTTGGATGATTAATTATGGTTATATTTGTAAATTGCTTATTATATGTTTAATTATGGCTACAATTGAAATAATCAATTAGTTAGTGAAATAGGGCCGTAATTGAAATAACAAAAATACACGTTTTAATTCAATTAAGGCCATACTTATAAATCCAATATTTTGTGAAAATCAGTTGTGTTTTTTAATTGTTTAATTTTAATTAAAATGGATCAATCCCTTTAGATCTTTTAACCTGCTCATTAATTTGCATTTTGTTGTCCTTTATATATATATATATATATATATATATATGTGTGTGTGTGAAATCGGGCCCGCCCCTTTTATTTTTTTATGGATCGAGTCCAGCGCAACAGGGCCAGACCCGGCCCAACTATTAAATAAAGAGGGCAAGAACCCTTACCCTTTTATTTCCTCGGCCAAACGGATCCTCTCCTTTTCCCCCTCTTTCCACCAAAAACCCTAGGCGTCGCAGACACCTTTCTTTCTGTATCTCGCGTCATCATCGTTGTTTATGGCAATTTTGCAGACTGATTTTGCTTTATGCTGCTCTGTGTGACCTTATATGGTAAGGCATTTATGGTTGCTTGACCTTTCTTCCATATTTTATCCAAACAAGGGTTGTAATGTTAGTTTGTCGATTGTTTTCTTATTTTCTGTGCCATACAATGGGCAAAAGCTTGAGATCCTTAATGATCTTTGTTTGCACTTGTTTGAAATCTTTAAATTTGATTGGTTTATGGGATACCCTACGGATTGGGTTCTTGTTGACTTGTTTCTGTCCATTGATATTTTTTTGGGGTAAATCCTAGATTTACGATGAAGGTGTGAGGAGGGAACCTCAATTTTGAGGGTCATCCCACATCGAGAAATTAGGGGTTTGGGGATTTTTTGGGTACTATAAATACATGCTTTCAGTTTACTGTTTTGAAAAAAAAAAGAAGAGGGAATCGAAAAACTTCTTGCAAAAATCTGAGATATTAGTTTTATTTTGCAAAAGAACTCAAAAAGAATTAGGGTTTTGAAATATTTTGAAACCTTTAAGTTTTTCAGAGTTAAGTTTAAGTTTAAAAAATGTGAAGTTCTAGTGTGTGGCTTTGGTTCGCTTGATTTGGGTTTTGAGAATTGAGTGGTTTCTCCAAGTTTAATCTTGATTAAGGGCTGCACGAAAGAAAGGTAATATTCTCCTTTTGTTTTAAATTTTCCGGTATTTATTTTGATTAAATTATTATGTGTTAGATTAGGATTTATTTAGTCTAGTAAGCTAAGATTTGGTTATCTGTTTGTCCTGTTTTTATTTAAGAAAAGATTATGTAGGAAAAGTTTAGATCTGTCTATTATTAGTAGAATAACAATGTGAAGTTACTTGAATTTATCATGTTTTGGAAATCTATATGAATTGTTTCCTTGAGTGGTTTCTGGTAAATTCAAGATGGTCTATTAGTGTCCATATGACTTTATGAGTTAGTGAAACTCTAGGATTCCTTGAAATTTGCCCATTTGATGTAATCATAACTAAAAATGAATAGTTATAGGTTATCATCTAAAACACTAGGTTTGCTCTTGTTCATTGTAACTGATGTATGTCCTAATGGCTCTGTTTAGCTGTAGACATAGCTTTCTTATCATTTTCATGAACCAGGCTGTATAATAAATCAAATAAGAGACTCTAGTTGTTGTCTTTTAACTGGAAATTTGATGAACTTTCAAAAATTCTATTTGTAAAGACCTGTGTGATAATGATATACTCAAGATAAGTTCCTTCTTTCTAAAATTTGAATCTTGATTAAAAAATGGATTTTCAGTTGTATTTCTCATGTGTGCTAGAACAAACCTGTGATTTGGTATAACTTGTTTCCCTGGACAATGTTGAGTTAAGTTAAGAAGGGACACCTGGTTTGAATCTGCCTAAAATGAAGAATGACTAGTATAAGGATATGAGGGGTTTGGTTAAAGTCTACAACATTGTCTTCATTCATTTTTGAGAAAGAGTTTAATTATGATTAAGAATGTTGTCCAGATTTGAAACATAAATAGTAAGAGTGGGTCTGAGGTTATATTAAGTTAAAATTTGCAAGATCAAGAATCAATTTTTACCCCTTTATGTGATTTAAGTGGAATCTGGGTTTGTTGAAGTTGTTTACTTAGTTTGCTGGGATCTGTTATGGTCTGGTTGTCTTAACTAAAGATGAGGATCTCTTAAGAGGGTTTGTCTACATCTAAAATGCTAGAAATGAGTCAGTTAAGTTCAGAATTCACCTTGGGCACTTAGTTTCCATTTTACTACTATATACCTGAATCTGTGTTGAATTACATGACTAATTAAAGGATAGCCTATATGTTTAGAAGCTAGTATAGTTGAGTTGTTTGTCCTTAACTGTTACACCTCGGAAATTTTTCCGTGAGTCTACAATAAATAGATCAACGAAGGGTATGAGTGTGCGGTGTTTTACTAAGTAGGGAATGACGATTCATGAATTTTTGGAAATAAGAAAGTTGTAGAAATTCATTTCAGTCCAGTGGTCGTAAAGCACAATACGACCCGTAAAGTGATTTACGGACCGTAAAGTGCGATTGTCCTCCAACACTCCAAGAAATTCAACTTTCTGTTAAATGTTGAAATGGTAAAACACGACCCAGAATACGGACCGTAAATCGAAATACGGCCCGTAAACTTCGATCGTAAATCACCATGATGCCAGCCAACCCTTCTGTTTTTGATATGCTTAAATACGGCCATGAAGGACGGACCGTAAACCAGTATACGGCCCGTAAACTGTGGTTCACGACCACTGTACACCCCGACTGTTGATCATTAAAAATCAGACTTTGAGTTATTAAAAGGGACCCAGGCCTCATTTTATTTCATTTTCTCATCTACACAACTCAAGAGCTTTCTAGAGAATTCTACAAACACTTCATCTACAAGAAGGACCAAGGGAAATTAAGATCAATAACATCAAATTCATGAATCAAAGTCTATGAAACTCAAGTGAAGTTCATCCAAACCAAGAGATCCTAAAGGGGGTGAAGTAGGGTTTTGGTGAAAGAGGAGAGGCTTCACTCCAGGCTTGTTCCACCAACCTCTAAGGTAAGTTTGATGACTTTTCCATGATGACTAAAGTATTTATATGATGGAACACTTGGATTATGAGAGGGTGTAATAAATGGGTCATAAAATGTGAATAGTGTTATAATTGAATGATAGTGGGATTGAATCATGAATGTTGATGTGTTGTGAGTATAAAGATGTTATAAATGACGTGTAGACCATGAAATGGGTGTGTGGTATGAGAAAACATGATAATAAGCTAGAACCCATGAATGTGGAAATTTGGAGAAAAATGGTGGATTTTGCTCAATGTATATAAATGACGATTGTTGATTACAATATTGTCAGTGTTGTTGTGAGAGTTTGGGAATTGAGATTGGACATGGGAAAAGTAGTACGAACAAAGGAAATGCTGCTCAATTGTTTCTAGAAATAACGATGTGTTCCTATAGTCGGTTAACTAACGCTATGTGCATTCTCTCGTGAAGGTAGCAATGTGATATTGAAGGGGATCAAGTGAACGATAGCTTAACTATGCGACAAAGGTATGTGAGGCTAGTCCTTTTCTTTCTATGGAATGAATCCCATAATATGATTCTTCTCCCTTTCCATGATTCTTCTATATCCCGGAAAGCCAAGAACCTAAGATCATGAATAGTTATATGAGTCAAGAGATATGATATGACGTTCTTATAAAGTAAATGATGTTGTTCCTTGTATACACTCACCTTATATACTAATCCTTTCAAGGTGAGGCAGAATGTTCATATATGTTCATAATTGAATCGAGGGTTCACGACGTTACGTCACCTCGATAGAATGCAGTTGTTCTAGAGTCTTTATCTATGTACGATGACAAGTATATTTTGATAAGCATATTATTATAAGTATTTTATGATGAGCATGTCATGATTGCATCACACCGGGCCTAGTTGGCCGGGCAGTCACCGCGAAAGCGGGCAGCTATACGATACACCATAGCCAGTTGGCATAGGCAGACACCACTAGTGGGCGACATGAGATGGTACCCCGGACGCGGGAGGCCTGGACGCGGGCTAATGTTATTGATTATTACACCGTTCCGACATGGACGGGCAGCTTACATATTATGCATATGTGATAGGATGATGAGTATGAGTAAGATAGCATGAATTACTTCTTTTATGATGGTCATTCAGATCCAGATGTTCCATATCGATGTTCTCATTATATTATTGTTGCCTTTATTCATTGTTTATGCCTCTCATACTCAGTACAATATTCGTACTGACGTCCATTTTCTTTGGACGCTGTGTTCATGCCCATAGGTAGATAGGGAGGTGAGCTTGATCCAGATCCTTAGTAGCTTCCAGCTGATTGAGAGCACTCTATTGTTCGGAGGTGCTTATGATTCCTCTTTCGGTATATATGCATATTTTGGGCACGACGGAGTCTTGTTCCGTCTATATATATACAGTCTATCAGTAGAGGCTCGTGGATACGCAGTGTGGGTTAGATGGTCTCACAAGATGTTATTACATGTGTATATTATTTTGATGGCCGAGAGGCAAATGTATATAAAGCATTTATATTTCTATCTAAAATATGTTTTTCCTATAATTCATGTATAAAGTTGATAAATGGGGCCTTGAGCGAGTAAGATGAGTAGTAGAGCGAATGGTGCTCGGTGGCTAGCCCCAGGTACCCGTCGCGGCCCCTAGCTGGGTCGTGACAGAAGTGGTATCAGAGCAGTTCATCCTAGGAAGTGTCTACGAGCCGTGTCTAGTAGAGTCTTGTTTATGGTGTGTTGCGCGCCACGCTAATAAACAAGAGGCTACAAGGCATTTAGGAAAATGACCATCCTTCTTCTTATTAGATCGTGCGATAGAGCCATACGTAAGGTTTTATCCTTCCTAATAGTGTGTTGTGGTTTAAGAATGCCGCCAAAGGGAAAAGTTACAGCTGCCCAGAAGGGCAAAGCTACGACAAAAAGACGGGCGGAAAGAGAGCCCCTGATGAATGTAGAAGAGGGCGAATCACAAAATGAGGCCCCGCCCAATGTAGAAGAGCAAGGAGGAGCCTCGGCTTTGATTCCTCCAGCGGGTGCTTCGGGTCAACAAGTGACTGAGGCCATACATTTATTGACCCAATTGGTTGCCGCCCAGGCACAACGACAGAATGCGGGCCCGAGTGATCGTTCAGCTAGTACGAGAGCTTGTGATTTTATGACTTTAAATCCTCCGGAGTTCTTTGGGTCGAAACCGGATGAAGATCCACAAAACTTCATTGATGAAATGTTGAGGACCTTAAGGATTATTCATGCCTCTGAGACCGAATCCGTGGAGTTGGCTTCTTATAGACTCCGCGATGTGGCGGTATTATGGTACAACAACTGGGTAGCATCATGGTGAGAGAACACGCCTCCTCCGGTTTGGCAAGAATTTGTGGATGCTTTTATTCGTCATTATTTGCCACCCGAGGTCTGCTGAGCTAGAGCGGACATGTTCTTGAATCTAAAACAAGGAAGCATGAGTGCTCGGGAATATAGCTTGCAATTTAATTCTTTGGCCAGGTATGCCCTGGCTATGGTGGCCGACATGGGGGATCGAGTGCACAGGTTTGTGAGTGGTCTGGGACCACATTTATTCAAAGATTTCTTGACAGCCTCATTGCAGGATGGGATGGACATTTCCCGTATACAAGCCCATGCTCAGAATTTAGAGGGACGACATCCACCGCAAAGGAGTGATCGTGATACTGACAGGAGACAAGGCAAGAGGGGTAGATCTATGGGAGCCAACAGTGAGTATAGAGGGGGACCAAGACAGACGTATTCTAGGAATTCAGGCCAGTCAGCGACTAATGCGCCTTCTAGATTTCCAGATAGGAGGTTTGACCATTCTTCTCGGTCAGGACAGGGCCAGAGTTCGAGGGCCTCGGATTTTCAATCCAGAGGGGATTTTAGTCAGAGGGGATCCCCAGTACCGCGGTGCAGCCAGTGCGGTAGACTACATTTCGGACAGTGTCGTCTAGGTTCGGATGCCTGCTATGCCTGCGGTCAAGTTGGCTATATGATGAGAGATTGTCCCTCGATAAGAGATAGAGCCGGGACTCAGCCCACAGGTTCAGCAGCGGGTTCTTCTTCGGTACGCCCGACAGCACAGATTTCTCAGACTTCAGCAGGTAGAGGTAGAGGCAGAGGGGGAGCATCTACTTCAGGTGCCGTTCAGCCCCGTGTATATGCTTTAGCCGGGTGACAGGATCTTGAGTCTTCCCCAGATGTCGTCACAGGTACATTAACTATATTTTCCCGTGCTGTATATGCTTTGATCGATCCGGGTTCTACCTTATCTTATGTTACTCTGTATGTTGCTGACTGTATTGGGGTGAAACCCGATGCAATTAGACCTTTTGAGGTATTCACTCCGGTTGGTGATCCGGTAATAGCGAGGAAAGTGTACAAAATTGTGTAGTTGTCATATGTGATCGCCGAACAAAAGCTGATTTGATTGAGCTGGAAATGCTTGATTTTGACGTAATTATGGGTATGGATTGGTTGGCCTCATGCTATGCTAATGTTGATTTCCGGACGAAGGTGGTTCGATTTCAATTCCCGGGAGAGCCCGTACTTGAATGGAAGAGTAATACGGCCTCTCCAAAGGGCAGGTTTATTTCTTACCTTAAGGCAAGAAAGATGATAGCTAAAGGTTATATTTATCATCTAGTTCGGGTTGATGACGCAGAGGTAGTCCTGTTCGTGAGAAAGAAGGACGGATCTCTACGGATGTGCATCGATTACAGACAGCTGAACAAGGTAACAACAAGGAACAAGTATCCCCTCCCCAGAATTGATGATGTCTTCGATCAATTGCTAGGTGCCAAGTGGTTTTCAAAAATAGATTTAAGGTCGGGCTACCATCAAGTGAGAGTTAGGGAAGCAAATATTCCAAAAACAGCCTTCAGAACGAGATATGGCCACTATGAATTCCGAGTGATGTCATTCGGGTTGACTAATGCTCCGGCTGTATTTATGAATTTGATGAACAACGTATTCAGTCCTCTCTTGGATCTATTTGTGATTGTATTTATTGATGATATTTTGGTATATTCTCGCACGAAATCGGAATATGCAGATCATTTGAGGATCGTTCTTGGTATTCTTCAAGTCCGCCAGCTATATGCAAAATTTTCGAAATGCGAGTTTTGGTTGAATTTTGTGACATTTCTAGGCCATGTTATTTCAAGTGATGGCGTCCGAGTCGACACTCAGAAAATTGAAGCTGTGAAGACTTGGCCTAGGCCTACGACGCCCACGGAAGTTCGTAGTTTTCTGGGTTTAGCAGGCTATTATAGAAGATTCATAGAGGGATTTTCATCTATTTCAGCTCCATTGACGAAGCTAACTCAGAAGTCCGCTAAATTTCAATGGAATGATGCATGTGATCGTAGTTTTCAAGAGTTGAAAGACAGATTGACTTCAGCTCCAGTGTTAACACTTCCCGAAGGGCCGGATGGCTATGTCGTGTATTGTGATGCCTCCGGTGTGGGACTAGGATGTGGATTAATGCAACATGGGAAGTTTATTGCATAGGCTTCGAGACAGTTGCGGAAACATGAACAGAATTATCCAACTCATGATCTCGAATTGGCCGCGGTTATTCATGCGTTGAAGATATGGAGACATTATTTGTATGGTTTGCACGTCGATATCTATACGGATCACAAAAGCCTCCAACATATTTTTAAGCAGAAAGAGTTGAACCTGCGGCAGAGGCGGTAGTTAGAATTGTTGAAAGACTATGACATGAATATTTTGTACTATCCCGGAAAAGCAAACGTAGTAGCCGACGCGCTCAGCCGCCGATCAATGGGCAGTCTATGTGAAATCCCTCCAGAAAAGAAAGAAATGGTTCATGAGCTCCTCCAACTAGCTAATCTTGGAGTACGTGTAATGGATTCGGGTGATGCAGGAATTAGCATCAATGATCCCACAGTTTCACCTTTGAATATAGAAGTGAAAGGACGGTAGTATAAAGATCCACAAATGTGTCATTACAGGGATGTCTCCCGTGAAAAAGAGGAGTCATCATTTGAAGTTTCCATAGATGGGGTCCTTAGATATCGAGGCAGGCTATGTGTGCCGGATGTAGCAGAATTACGCCAACGGATTCTAGAGGAAGCACACTATTCTCGGTACTCTATTCATCCAGGTGCAACCAAGATGTATCATGATCTCAAACTGCTATATTGGTCGGATGGCATGAAACGAGACATAGCAGAATTTGTAGCCCAATGCCTAAATTGCCAGCAAGTGAAAGCAGAACATCAGAGGCCAGGGGGCTTATTGCAGGCAATGGAAATTCCTACATGGAAATGGGAAGAAATTAATATGGATTTCATTGTAGGATTACCTCGCTCCCGAGGCAAAAACGATTCTATATGGGTGATCGTGGATAGATTGACCAAAGCAGCTCACTTTCTTCCAGTCAGAACCACGTATTCAGCGGAAGATTATGCTAGGTTGTACTTGAAAGAAATTGTGCGACTTCACGGAATTCCATTAGACATTATTACAGACAGAGGAGCCCAATTTACAGCTAAGTTCTGGAAGTCTTTTCAAGCGGGTCTAGGTACTCAAGTTAAGCTTAGCACGGCATTTCATCCACAGACCGAAGGACAAGCCGAACGTACTATTCAGACTTTGGAGGATATGTTAAGGGCCTGCATATTAGATTTTAGTGGTAGTTGGGATGATCACTTACCCTTGATTGAGTTTGCCTATAATAATAGCTACCATTCCGGTATTCAAATGGCTTCGTATGAAGCTTTATATGGGAGGAAATGCAGATCCCCGATTGGATGGTTTGAGACGAGAGAAGTACAACTAATAGGCCCCGAATTGATTCAACAAGCAGTGCAGAAAGTCAAGGTGATACGAGATCGATTATTGACAGGCCAAAGCCGTCAAAAGTCCTATGTGGACAACCGCCGACGAGACTTGGAATTTCAGGTCAATGATTGGGTATTCTTGAAAGTATCGCCAATGAAAGGGGTAATGAAATTCGGTAAAAAGGGGAAGTTGAGCCCACGATATATTAGACCTTATAAAATTATTCGTAAGGTGGGTCGTGTAGCCTACGAATTGGACTTGTGTTCAGAGCTTGAGTCAGTGCACCCAGTTTTTCACGTATCGATGCTCCGCAAGTGCATTGGAGACCCAACAAGAATAGTTCCGGTTGATGACGTTCAAGTGACATAAAAATTGACATATGAAGAAGTGTCGGTTGCTATTTTAGATAGACAGGTGCGAAGACTTCGGAACAAAGAGGTTGCTTCAATTAAGGTTCTATGGCGAAACAATAGTCGGGAAGAAATGACTTGGGAAGCAGAGGAGAATATGCAAGCCAAATATCCGCATTTATTCCAACCCCCGGAGGAGATTCAAGATGAAACGTCCACGATATAAGGTATGTATGCTTTATTTTTATGCTTTTGGTCGAGTGTGGCCATAGATATGTTGATATTATGATGTAGCCCTGTGAGGCATGATATTATGGGTTGTGGTGACAGGATGGTAGTGCCAAATTACAGGGGAAACTCTGGCGAAATTTTTGTAGAATCCCGAGTGTTTTAACATTCGAGGACGAATGTTCCAAAAGGGGGGAAGAGTGTTACACCTCGGAAAATTTTCCGTGAGTCTACAATGAATAGATCAACGAAGGGTATGAGTGTGCGGTGTTTTACTAAGTAGGGAATGCCGATTCATGAATTTTTGGAAATAAGAAAGTTGCAGAAATTCATTTCAGTCCAGTGGTCGTAAAGCACAATACGGCCCGTAAAGTGATTTACGGACCGTAAAGTGCGATCGTCCTCCAACACTCCAAGAAATCCAACTTTCTGTTAAATGTTGAAATGGTAAAACACCACCCAGAATACGGACCGTAAATCGAAATACTGCCCGTAAACCTCGATCGTAAATCACCATGATGACAGCCAACCCTTCTGTTTTTGATATGCTTAAATACGGCCATGAAGGACGGACCGTAAACCAGTATACGGCCCGTAAACTGTGGTTCACGACCACTGTACACCCCGACTGTTGATCATTAAAAATCAGACTTTGAGTTATTAAAAGGGACCCAAGCCTCATTTTATTTAATTTTCTCATCTACACAACTCAAGAGCTTTCTAGAGAATTCTCCAAACACTTCATCTACAAGAAGGACCAAGGGAAATTAAGATCAACAACATCAAATTCATGAATCAAAGTCTATGAAACTCAAGTGAAGTTCATCCAAACCAAGAGATCCCAAAGGAGGTGAAGTAGGGTTTTGGTGAAAGAGGAGAGGCTTCACTCTAGGCTTGTTCCACCAACCTCTAAGGTAAGTTTGATGACTTTTCCATGATGACTAAAGTATTTATATGATGAAACACTTGGATTATGAGAGGGTGTAATAAATGGGTCATAAAATGTGAATAGTGTTATAATTGAATGATAGTGGGATTGAATCATGAATGTTGATGTGTTGTGAGTATAAAGATGTTATAAATGACGCATAGACCATGAAATGGGTGTGTGGTATGAGAAAACATGATAATAAGCTAGAACCCATGAATGTGTAAATTTGGAGAAAAATGGTGGATTTTGCTCAATGTATATAAATGACGATTGTTGATTACAATATTGTCAATGTTGTTGTGAGAGTTTGGGAATTGAGATTGGACACGGGAAAAGTAGTACGAACAAAGGAAATGCTGCTCAATGTTTTCTAGAAATAACGATGCGTTCCTATAGTCGGTTAACTAACGCAATGTGCATTCTCTCGTGAAGGTAACAACGTGATATTGAAGGGGATCAAGTGAATGATAGCTTAACTAAGCTGTCAAGACCCGACTAAGGGCCGTGACGGGTACCTGGGGCTAACCACCGAGCACCGCTTGTTCTACCACTCATCATACTTATTAAGCCTCCTTTTTCATTCATAAACTCATAATCATAAGAAAATCATTTTCATTGAAAACCTAAACACTTTTATATACATGAGCCCTTTGGCTATCAAAAGATAATGTACACATATCTACGTATATACAATAGTGACTTTGTGAGACCATATAACCCACACATACGTATCTACGAGCCTCTACTAGAGTACTAGACATATGGACGGGACAAGACCCCGTCGTGCCCAAGATACATATACATATATGCACACAATAGTATAAACTCGATTAGCACCTCCGGAATAATGGAGTGCTCTTGAAAATCTGCTGATAGCTCCTATAGGTCTGCGCCGTCTCCCTGTCTACCTGTGGGCATGAACACAGCGTCCAAAGAAAACGGACGTCAGTACGAATATTGTACTGAGTATGTAAGGCATGAATGAAATAAACATGATAGAGAATCATAAGTCATGAGGTGAAGGCAAAACCTGCGCGACCTTTAAGGATGAATGCATTCCATACATATATCACATATACATAATCGTCGTACATGAATCATCATAGCGTATACATCATCACGTCATATCATTCATCATCATAATACCGTATCTACTCATACACATAAAACGTTATCCGTATTCGGCCACTTAGGGCTCGACAATATCCTTATTCGGCCACATGGTGGCTCGATAGTATCCGTATTCGGCCACGTAGTGGCTCGACAGTATCCGTATTCGGCCACTTAGTGGCTCGACAGTATCCGTATTCGGCCACGTAGTGGCTCGATAGTATCACATACATATCTTCCATATTCGGCCACATAGTGGCTCGACCATGTCACATGCATCACACAAGGATCAATATATCTCATCATCATCGTTGTCATCGTATACATCTCATAAGCTTATCGTAACCTTTCATTAATGCACACATTTAAATTCAAAGATAATTTATGAAAGTCACATCGTATTCGTAGCATGAATTTCGTATAATTATCGTATGATAGTCTTCATAATATTTAGTCTTAAGCTCAACATTACCACTATCGTTTATATAGCATATCTCTTACCTTTATCTCGTATGAAATCCTCTAAGAACATAGATTCATAACTTTGCGGAACATTGGTCATAGAACATGCATTAAGGCTTATGGGCAATCTATAACAATGTCGGGGTGACATAAGGTCGAGAACCCCCGAGTCCATTATGGAGCATTCATAAGCATTATGCCTCACCTTGAAGGAATTAGCATATAAGGTGAGTGTAGTCAATGAACAATATCAATGGATCGTAATATGGATCATTAGCCTTGTGGAACTATGATATTGTAGGCCTTAGTATCTTTAGACTTAGACTCATCATCTTCATTACCATATTCGCAACATGCCTCTTATCTTATCCCATATGGCTATTCATGAGCATAGGCTCTTAGTTTTCCGGAAAGTAGGAAAGTCATGGAGAGGTAAGGAAAATACTATCATAGGAATCATATAAGGATCATTAACTTCGTAGGAATATCATATCATGAGCTTTATGACTTCTAGACTTAGATTCATTACCAACATCGTCATACTCGTAACGTGTCTCTTTTCTTTATCTTATGATGCTCTTTATAATCGTAGACTCATAGTTTCTGATACGTAGGGAAAATCATGAAGAAGGAAGGAATATCATATCATGGGATTCATGCCTTAGAAATAAGGGACTAGCCTTAACATACCTTTTCCGTTTAGCTACGTTATCGTTCACTTGTTCTCCTTCAATGTCACGTAACTACCTTCACGAGAGAATTTGTATTAGCATTAGCTAGTCGACTATAAGAAAGCGTTGTTAGTTCTAGAGAAAATTGGGCAGCATTTCCTTTGTTTATTCGACTTCCGCCATATACCATACCAACTCCCAACGTTCATAACATCAATCACAATATCATAACAACAATCGTCATTCATTTACATTATTCGCATTTCACAGTTTCACTCCAATTCTCCATAATTATGCCCAAGGTTCACTATCGTGTTCTTTATCATACACTTCTTATTCCATGTTCTAAATGTCATTTATAACATATTGATAATCTCAACATATCCATTTTCATGATTCATTCCAACTACTACTCAACAATAACACTATTCACCCATTTATGACCCATTTTCTATACTTTTCTACCATCCAAGTATTTCAACTTATTTACACTTCAAACATCATGAAAATACCATGGAACTTACCTTAGATAACGTAGAAACAATCCTTGAGTGGAAGTATTCTTCTAGCACCCAAAAACCCTATTTCACCTTTCTTGAAATTTCTTGGTTTGGATGACTTTAGTGAGGTTTCATACACTTGATTTCATGAATCTTGTGGTGTTGATCTTGGTTTTCCCTTGATTCTCTTGTGGATGAAGGTGGGAGAATTTTCTCGAGAGCTCTTGATTTTTGGAGAGTGGATGAAATGAAAAAATGAAATGAAAAAGGCCCCTCATACTTATTTTAAAAGCTGGCCCGATCGAGATCTACGGACCAACATACGGTCCGTATGTTTTCTACTGACCGTATGTATGGCCGTAGATCTGGTCCAGAGAGGTATGATATACTGGGCTGAATCTACGATTGGACATACGGTCCGTGGATTTTATACGGCCAGTATGTCTGGCCTTATGTTTGCCAGTTTTTCGAGACTTGTTCTCGTCGATTCGTTTGATCTCCGATCCTTATGGAACCTTCTTAGTACTTGTTTAACACCTCAATACCAACATAAGGGACTTTATCACATGTCCCTAAAATATCCTTAAGCCATCATGTCACGACCCGGCTAGGGGGCCGCGACGAGGACCCGGTGCTACCCCACCCGAGCACCCCCTTATCGTACATAACATAACATCTAGGTGAACCATAAGTCAATTCGTGCTTTTATTATCATTAATCATATTGATCCCATTAGACGACCATCATCATTTAACATATCATAGGCATCTAGTCCATACCATAAGTACAAGGCCGACGTGGCTAACAAAAGATATACAAAACATGGGCCGGCATGGCCGAACATCTCTACCCACATATACATGACTACGAACCTCTAAGAGTATGACATATCGTATGAGCGGGACAGGACCCCGCTATGCCCATAATTATATACACAAAATAATAAGTACCCAAAAGCTACGGCTCCGAAAGAAATGGAGCTCTGCTATGCAATCTCTGAATAAACAGCTATGGATCAAGTCTGTCTCCCTGTGCACCTGCGGGCATGACGCAGCGTCCACAAACAAAAGGACGTCAGTACGAAGAATGTACTGAGTATGTAAAGCATGATCAACATCAATATAGAAGCATAATAGGTATCACATGAAGATAGCATAGGAGGGGAGACAGAAATATCATCATCATCATGTCACTTACTTGCATACATCGTCGTTCGTATCCCATAATAATACTCGTACCATACTTGTGCTCATATTCGTATACATGTCCTTATTCGTATTATTATACATAGTCTTATCACATTCATATTCATATTATATACATAGCCATACACTTATATACATACATAGCGTACCCGACCATAAGGTTCGGTGTTTCATACGTACTTGGCCAACCAAGGCTCAATGTTATTTCTACCTGGCCCTACCAAGGCTTCAGGGTTATCCGTACCATCTGCAGACGTGCGCGCGCGTTTTGTAATCGTATACATACTTCATACATATTCATATACATATATTCTACTCGGCGTTATAAGCTCGGGGTTCATTATAGCCCTTCATAGGCACATATAAGTATAATAGCCCGTAGGCACCTTTTGCATAATTTTTGATATCATTATCATTACTATTCTCATCGTTATCATTACATCTACATTATGGACTTACTCGTCATACGAGGAACATAGTATAATCATAGTACATATCAAGGGTCGTGAGCTTATGAGCTCGGAATGTCAACCATGTGAAGACAACATACTCATATGGAGGAATTAGGAATTTGGCCAAGAACCATGCCTTATGAAAGAAGGGTTAGCCTTACATACCTTTCCGTCGAACTATTCTACACTTGCACGTTCCCTTCCAATGCTAGCGTTTATACCTTCATTAATATCATAACAATGGCCATTAGTCATTCACATTATCCACATTATCTAGATTTCTCAATTTGCCTCTAATTCACCCACATTCATGATTATAACACCCATCTTCGTCCATTCGTCTAAAGTGTTTAGTTCATGATCTTAATACCATTTATAACACATTCATATCACAACACAACAACATTCATAACTCAATTCAAACTATTTCTCAAAATGTCACTATTCATCATTCATGATCTAGTTGACCACATTTTCTACAATCCATGCATTTTAATTCTCCAGTACCTTAAACATCTTGTAAAAATCATGAATCTTACCTTAGAAGTTGTAGGAACAAGCTTTGGTTGATAATACTCTTCTTTGAGCAAAACCCTAGTTTTTCTCCATTTGGATTTCTTGACTTGGATGATCCTTGATGATTCCCTTATCCTTGATTCACTTGTCTTAATGTTATTGATGGCTTATAATCTTTGAAAACTCATATAATAAATGTAGAGAGAAGTTCTAGAGAGAAGTGGTGTAATGTTGTAATGAAATAAAATAAGTCTTGATCCTCATATTTAATGAATTGGAAAATCTGTGTTGGGTGAACAGTGGTCGTCCATGGAGGTTTACGGACCGTATTCCACTATACGGCTCGTCCTCCATGGGCGTATTTAGCCATTTCCAGAACCAGAAGCTGGGCTGCCTTCATGGTGGTTTACGACTATGGTTTACGGGCCGTAAATCACTTTACGGTCCGTCCACTAGGTCGTTTTTAACCATTTCCTCGGCTGGCAGAAAGTTGAAGTTTGGCATGCCAGTTTACGACCTGGCAGTTTACGGACCGTATACCAGTTTACGGTCCGTATTTGCACTTTACGACCACTGGCAGAAAGCTGAAGCTTTTGCATGGCAGTTTACGACTGCCACTTTACGGACCGTATTGCACTTTACGGTCCTTATTTTGCAATATACGACCACTGGGCAGTTTTGCTAACTTTCAATTTTTCTCATTTCTCGACTTTTCATTCTAATCATCCACATCCATTTTCATACATTTACCATGAAACATTATACACTCGCACTCCTTGCACACATCATTAGTTCATTTACTTGCGTACCAACGGGAAATTTTCCGAGGTGTAACACATCGTTAACTCGTCGTTCATAATTTCTTACGCGATACACCATATATGACTTGCTTTTCTTAGCAACTTTCGTCCCTTACCTTATATGCTCTTGAAATCTCGTTTAGGGTCGTCAATTACTATTTCTTGCTCATCAAAACTTCGTATACATTATGACCTTCGTCAACCTATTCACTATACATGTACGGGGAATTTTCCAAGGTGTAACATAAGCGACAAAGGTATGTGAAGCTAGTCCTTTTCTTTCTATCGCATGAATCCCATAATATGATTCTTCTCCCTTTCCATGATTCTCCTATATCCCGGAAAGCCAAGAGCCTAAGATCATGAATAGCTATATGAGTCAAGAGATATGACATGACGTTCTTATAAAGTAAATGATGTTTTTCCTTATATACACTCACCTTATATACTAATCCTTTCAAGGTGAGGCAGAATGTTACTTGAGCCCGAACCTTTATGAATTTTTTAATTAGCCCAGGTTTGGGCCTGTGTGCGTACAATTTGGCTAAGCCTCATTCTACTATTTATGACCTAACTTACCTAGTTTAGTGATTTAAATTTGTGCAATAATAATTAAGAATTTATAGACGGATACTAATTCTTATCCCTTTCACGTAAACTTCTCTCTTGGTGTGGGGGCCTTTGCATTGATATTTCGAATTGGGCCAAGCCCAGTTCTACCTGTGGTCGAGTCTGGATTGAGAAATATGGCAAGGGAGGCTAAAATATTTGAAGGCCCAACTATGGGTAAAAATAGTTTACTAGTGGGCTTGGTAGGTCCACCAGCCTATTCCTTTATTTTTATATATTTGTTCATGTATGTGTATTTGTAAAAATCTTGCACAAAATATTGGAACCCTATGCATGTATAGAACTAGGAAAAACACATAGTATTTTTGGAAGTCGTCAAACCATTTTCAAAATTCGGATAATGATCGACTTTCCCCCCCTTTTTTTTGGTTTGATTTGTAGTTTTTTTTTAAAAAAAGTATAATGCTATGGCTAAATATGTGATAACACAATGGAGTTTTGATTAAGTCTAGAATTGGATCAACGCGAAAAAGGATTTTCAAAGTGCTAAGTAATGAGTTTTGGGGCTTTAAACCCGAGATGAAAATGATGAAATTTTTGACGGGTTCATTTTAAAATGGAACAAAGCTGGAAGATAAGTTTGACTTCAAAAATTGGCATCTACCAAAGGAACTATTTTTTGGGCTTGACATAAATTTGTAGATGGAAGACTTGAGCAAATTTTGTGAGATGGAAAATGAAATTTTGGACTTGGATAAATTCTGGAAAGATGGACCAAAGATTTCTTTGGGCCTGGGAGTCCACATTGAACTTGGACTAAAAATGTAACTGTTTTGGACCGTAATTGGACCGAAGTTGCTCGGATTGGGTTATGACGGTAAAATGAATTTGGATCTGGGAATATTATTGACTTATGGGCTTCAATGATTAAAAATGGACCTGATTTAATGAATATATATATATATATATATACCGAAATTGCTCATATTGGGTTATGACGGTAAAATGAATTTGGATCTGGGAATATTATTTACTTATGGGCTTCAATGATTAAAATGGACCTGATTTAATGAATTTATATTGTTCTCTATATATATATATATATATATATATATATATATATATATATATATATATATATATATATATATACATAACAGAGATATACTCCATATTTTTGTATCTATACTTATAATAAAACTCGTAGGTACTAAACCCATTTCGTTAGGACTAGAATAGTAGCGACTCTACTCGGGAGAAATCCCGAGTGTGTCCTAGTCCGGCAACAAAGTGAGTTGAAAACTTGCGAGGATTTTTCTAAACCAAAATCCCTTTTTATAAGGGGACTTTTTGCCGAATTTTTTTTCTTAAAATTTATGATGTGAATAAGAATGACAATTTTGTGGAAAACTAAACACTTTTAAATAAGTAAATACATTAATCACACATTGAAGCTCATAGGTCAACCGTATTCTACGAATCGTTAATACTAGGGTGCGTAAAACCTTCCCTAGGGGATCACCAGAACCCCACCTCGAACTTTGGTCCAAAAGATTTTTACTTCTTTTTGCAAAATTCTTTAAAATCGGGTTTTCCTAGTTTTTCATAATAAATTAGGTGGCGACTCTAAAATACTAAAAATCCAATTAGAGCACCAACAAACTCCTAGTAACTTTTATGCCTCACCTGCGTAAAAGCGAACCGTAACATATGGTGACTCTGCTGGGGATTTCCTAGGTTCTGACCATAAGTGTTTCAATATAATGTGATTTTACCTGTATTTATTTGCCTATGTGTTTAAATTCTGCAATTCTGAACTGTCATTTATATTATATCATAAACTCCGCCACTCCTATCAAAAATCATGGTTTCAAAGAGGACACGCGGAATCGCGGTATAGCCTTCACTAAAAAACCCGAAACACCCTTTCTTTGGAATACGTTGAACGTTAAATTGGTGTGCAGTCACCAAACAGCCGACAACGGTTCACCCCGAGTAGTCCGCTCGGGTCCAAGGTCAAATTGAAAACACCCACTCTTGCATAAGCCTAAGATAGAGCTAAGCAATCCAAATGAGAAGTAGACTGGGTGGTTTGGATACTTTAGACTTATCCAAACCCGATAAGGAGACTACCCTGTGTCAAGTGCGGTCTATGACCCGAAAAACACCGCATATCATATTATGTCCTATGTGAAAAAGTATAAATGTGTCTATGAATGAAACCATTTCCTAAATGGGGGGGGGGGGGGGGGGGGGAGGGGGGAATTAACCTTGGTTTTTGTTTTGTAGATGTCGATCAACTTGAATTTTGATATAATCCTGACTACACCTGAGTTGCTGTGGATTTGGTGGGGCCAAATGTCTCCGGAAGAGAAAAGAGGAATTTCGTGTCATTTAGGAAATTTGACTTCCATCATGACTATGACCGGTTGCAAGGAACTGACAGAAGTAATTACTAGATTCTGGGATAGAGACTAGATGGTTTTCAGATTTGGGGATGACATTGAAATGACGCCAACACTGGAGGAGCTTAGGGATGTACTGACTAGCATAGGCTCGGGGTTAAAACGAAGAAAGAAACCCAATCAAAATGCTTTGATCTTGAAAAAACCCACCCACTCCCAAATTTCCAGGATGCTTTCTTTAAACTATGCCAATTGGGCCCATTGCCCCACCATACCCTTCAGAGAGTTGTACAGAATGTTTGGAAGCTCAGATGTATTTGTGGAGCATCCCGGGGAATTCAAGACTTATGCCGACTAGACATCCACCAAACCCTTGGCTTTCGCCATCTGATTTTTGGGAACTATGGTCTTTCCCAAGGATTGGTCCTTAACCATAGATACTCGAGTCATTTTAATCACCCATGTCATCTTTTACGGCATAACCCAAAAAGAAGAAACCAAATACTTTGATATAACCCCGATCATATTAGCCGATTTGTACCGAGCCCTGAGTCTCTGCCGGAATCATTACAAATACTTCCAAGGTTGTAATTTACTCCTGCAATGGTGGATCCTCAAACATATGGTCAAGCTTAGGGGTGAACAACACTTAAGTAAGCCGGCTGAAAGGGACAGTCTTCGGGGTTTCGCCCGAACTTTAGAGAACAAAATAAACAAAGTTGGACATTCACCCTCTCCAGATTGAAGGAACAAAGCATTCAATGGATGTTCCATGACTTCATATCTACTGAAGTTGTAGTTAAAGGAAGAAAGTGTCCATTTTTGCCGCTTATGGGAATACGAGGGATTCGCCCTTATGCTTCTCCCCGGGTTCTAAGTAGGGCTGGGCAAAAATACCGAAAATCGAAAAATTGAACCGAACGAAACTAGTTTGGTTCGGTGTTTGGTGTCCACCGTCAAAAAACCGAAACCGAAATAGCCGAACCGAAGTTTGAGAAAACTGAACCGAAAAACCGAACGCGCACCGAAATTTAATACATTACCCAAAAAAAATTAAAATAGTCCAGGCCCATTAAGTTTAAAGCATAAAAAACCCAATTGTAATAAGTCCTCTTTTGCATTTGTATCCCTAATTTTCCACTTCAATTGAGAAAATAAAATATCCTTAACAAAGAAAGGTAACTAGGATGTGTCTTTAGGATTAATGTATGTCCTTTATGTGTTTTCTTAATTATTCTTACGGTATGTATATAACACCTAGTAATCCTATATCATGATTATAGTTTTCTGTTCTTGTGTATCCTGTTTGTTTGATTTTGATTTCAATTTATTAGTTTTATGTTTTATTGCTTTTGAGAATATGAATTAGTGTCAATGGAATCGCTTCTAATATTATATCAAAAAAACCGAATTGAAAAAACCGAAACCGAACGAAACCGAACTTTAAAAAACCGAAACCGAAAGAATTGAATTGAACCGAACTAGTTTGGTTCGGTGTTCGGTGTCCAACTTCAAAAAATCGAACCCGAAATAGCCAAACCAAAGTTTGATAAAATCGAACCGAAAAATCGAACGCCCACCTCTAGTTCTGAGACAATTTGGGAGAATCCAAGTCGTACCCCAGATTGGAGGCATGGGAGATTTCATCATTGACTATGACATTGATAGAACACCAAGGGCTTTGGATTGTGACCGAGAATGGAAGGGTCGTATGATTTGGGGTCCCGATACCTTAGCCGAAGATAGGTTTCGTCCGGGTTGTGTCATGGAGTATAAGGATTGGTTGAGGGCCGATTTGCAAGGCGCACTTCCTCCTTGACTTATTCTATACAGCTGTGTCCAAGCAAAGGATTTGCAAGCCGAGATCCGAGCCCGTTTGATTCAAAGGAGAGCTAACGACAGAGATGCTAAGTATTTTGTTACACCTCAAAAAACATTCGCATCGTTTACGTCGTGAGTAAGCTAATGTAAGCTCAGAGAGGTCATGGAACCCTTATAAGGTTAAAGAATACTCTTAAAAAGTGTTAAGAAAGTGTCTAAAGGTTCTGGGATCAAGCAAATCAAAGAAATAAGTTTGTCGAAAATTTGGGAGAATTTGGCAGAAATTTTGGGTAAACTTTAGAGACGTATATCTCCTAGTATATCAGGAGTTTTGTGGTGAAACAAAATCCTAAATTTAAATTCATTGAGTCTAGTTTCCAACGCAACAAACTGCTCATCAATATGACATCGGAGTAGAGAGTTATGGACGTTACAAGTTGGGCCAGTGGAGCAGAGGCGCGCAGCTACAGTGTGCTCTACAGTGCGCGAACATTCTAGGTCGGTACAAACCGACTCTAGAGCACTATAAAAGGGGTTCTACCCCTTATTTCTTCATCCAAACACCCCTAAATATATACCAAATACTCTAGAACATTCCCCCAACTTCCACCCATAAAATTTTAGTCCAAATCAAGTGGAATCTCGGGATTTAGGTTCGGATAGCGTATATTTGTGATTATAATATCGTATTGCTGTGAATCTTGGCTTGAAACCAAGGTGAATATTGAAGGTATTGCGGATCTAGTGGGAATAAGGTAAAAATCTCTCCTTATTGATATTGATTTAGGTTTATTTACGGAGATAGAACTATTAAATGGTCGTATAATGAACTAGTTGTTTGAGAAATCAAGTAAACATCATATGGGATGTTTAATGGAGTATTTTGGTATTGATAATGAAGTTTTTTATGTTAGTGTTAGTGTTGTTGTTGTTGTTTGTTGGTATTGTGATTTCGGGCTAGGGATATAAACAGGGGAGATGCTGTCCGAATTTCGGCAGATTCTAAAGGGGGTTAATTTGAAGGCTTAAGACAAGCATATGACGATAAGCCTAACAATAATATGAATTCTTTTGAATGTAGATTTACGAGCTTGGGAGGATAAGTGTTAAGTAGTTAAGGAGACCCAAAAGCTATGTTAAGGCTAAATCCCTTTCTTTCTAAAGGCATGATTCTTTCTTACAAACCTATATGTGTTTTCCATAACATTCTTATTTCCAAAAGCTAGAAGTTTATGATTCTTAGAGTTTCTTATGATGCTAAAGATAACTATGTTCCATGGTGATAATGATGATTCCATTTTTAGAGATTCCAAAGCTTATGGTTTTGATGCTATTATGAGATTATTGAGCTTATTCCATGATTTTCTTAATTTCATTCATTATTGTTGATCTCACCTTATGATAATTGTTCCTTCAAGGTGAGATGTAGCGATGATGATTGTTCCATAATATAATCAGAGGTTACCGACCTTACGTCACTTCGATAATGTGGTAACTTTTATTTGGGCTCTCATGCATGCTACTTATATTTTATATGTACATATGGGATATGGGGAAAGGTGAGGCTTATGTATGGATAACCACCTGATCAGCTGGTATACTATGATATCATCCCGGCAGCGGGATGCCCGGACGCGGGATATATGGTTAAATGGATCGGGCCATTCGTTCCGCGGCAACATATGTAATGATGATATGATATATAAATCGGGCTTCACGTTACACAACACTCTTATGTTATATATGTATGAAATTTTTTTTTTTAAAAAAAGAAAGCTAAGCATGCATGATGTTCGCCTCAAGAGGCAATCAGATGTACAGGTTATCCTTATCTTATGTTATGTTCCCTATCTCTTGTTATGTTGTTATTCATGCCTTACATACTCGGTACATTGCTCGTACTGACATCCTTTCTTGTGGACGCTGCGTTCATGCCCGCAGGAAAACAGGGAGACGGACCAGACCCTTAGGAGCTTCGCCATCAGAGTCTCAAGAGCACTCCATTTGCTTCGGAGCTTCAGTCTATTGGTATTACTCATCTGTGTATATACTTGGGCATGGAGGAGTCCTGCCCGTCCCATCCTTATAATTTCCAGTACTCTATATAGAGGCTCGTAGACATGTGTGGATTGTTAGAAGTTTCATAACCTTATCGGTTTATATTGTTGTATTATATGTTGGCAGCCTTGTTGGCTTATGTTTATGGGGATAGTTATTGACGATTATATAGCGATGTGTCATTATCTTGTGATATATGCCTTTACATATGCCTTTAGAGATGTGATATATGCCTTTACAGAGTCGGACCTGTAGGAGTCCATATGGCCATCAAAGGGGGTTGCCTCTGCTGCACCCTCAAGCATAAAAAAAGAAGAAACCTCTGCTGCACCTTCGAGCCCCAAAGGGGATGGAGCTTCTGCTGTGTTATCAAGCCCTAGGGAGGAGAAAATGGAGTATGCTCGACTAGCTTCACTCGAATGGTGGGCTATTGCGGTCAAGGCATTGGATTGTCCCTACTGAGTCTCGCCTAAGTAGGTTACGAACGAGGAAATGATGATCATGTTCCGAAGCAAAGGAATAGTTAGTGTTATAGCCCGTATTTCATACGTACGAATGATTTGAAGAAGTCGTGGAATGTTGAGGGCAATATCGTTTTCCAAAATTTTTTTTAATGTGCAAGTAGGTTATGAAAAAGACTAAGGGCGAAAAGGGAAAATTCACAAAATAGCCCGTGGTAATATTATGGAAGTCTAAGGGTAAAATGGTAATTTCATAAGTATTCAAGAAAATTCTTTAAATTTCCAGGTTGGACATGTGGCATGGGTAGAATGTGCTCACATTTGAATTAAATGGGGGGGGGGGGGGGGCTAATTGTAAATTATAAAATTTCCATGGACAAAGCTTGTACAAGAAGACATTAGTTTTCTTTGACTAATTAAGAGAAGTTTCAAGAAAATGAAAGAAAAATCTAGAGAGGGAGCATGTGCCCCTCACATGCATGTTACATATATATATATGAGGGGGAGGTCATCATCTTATTGAAGAGAAAGCATGAACAAAAAAAAAAAAAAAAAAAGAGAAGGGGAAACTATAAAGGCCTATTCGGCCATGGAGGAAAAATATGGGGTTTCCAAATTTAATCCCAAAAATTATTTTCTTCATGTATTCCTACTAATTCAAGGATGCTCTCCAACATGGTATGATAGTTGAAGCAAGAGAATTACTCTTTGGTGAAAAACTTCAATTTTAGCTAAGTTGAGAAGTTGTGAAGGAAAGGTAAGAATTCATCTCTTTGTTATATTATGGATGGTTTGTGAGTATTATAGTGTGTGAAAATGGATGAAATTCATGAAATGCATGCATGTTGGTTGTAGCCGTGTGGGTGGTTGAGTTATGTATAATTGATGAATTAATTTTACTTAGTACTATAATTGTTGTGGTTATAGATGGTTCATGCATGTTGTGGTATGTTGAAGTGAATGAAACTCATGAAAATATGTAGTGTGTATGTGGGCCGTGTATGTGTGACTTGGTGTAGAGAAAATAGACTAATTTTATGTAATGTGTTGGTTGTTGTTGTAAGGTGTAGAAACGAATAAAATTCATGAATATGGTGCTTGTAGTTGTGGTGGCCGAATATAGTAGTGTATGTGGAAGTGATGAATTAATTTTATTTAGTAGCTTGACTATTGTGTTGTGGATTCCATGATGTAAAATGAGGATTTGATGACTTGAAATGAAGTTGAAATCGTTGTGGTGTCGTTGTGGAAATAAATGTGACACTAGCATGAATTCTTATAATTGTATGAACGATAGTATAATACGTAGTTGTTGGTGAAGTTCATGAATTTAGAAGGAAGAAATGTGTTGTCATTGCCTTGTTGCATTTTGGAGATTTCGGGTAAGGTGGCATGTTGGCTAGACTAATTTGAATGTCGAGTGAATTACTTGGAGTGTCCTTGAATATTATTTGAATGGTTTTGGAGTAGTATTTGAATATGCAAGCAATTGTATTGGCTTGGTTGTATGCGGTCGAATTGAATATAATTGTTGGTATTGTTGTTGATAATGTGGCCGAGTTCCATTCTCGGGTTTGTTGTTGTTGAATTGGGCAAGTTAAACTTTGTGGGATAGAGTAATTACAGGGGAAGTGCTGCCGAAATTTCGGTAGCCAAGTGTCATCTTAAGAATCCAATCCTAAAGCACTAATCAATGTTTGGTAAACATGACCAATTTGTAGATTTTGGCAGATTTGCAGCTTGAATTTGGAGTCGCATATGAAGCGGAAAGAGGTATGTAAGGCTTTACCCTTCTTTCTATGGCATGTCTTAGATGTAATATGTTGGTTAAGAACCTCGGGGACCCTTCTACCCTCCAGAATCCGCATCTAAAGTTTCTCCTTTTTCAATCAGTAGAATTGAATTTAAAAAGTGTGCAAAATGTTGGAAGAATTTCCTAAACCTCTAGAACTCGCATAAATAGGACCCAACTACCCTAAAACCTCACAAGTAACGCCGGGACATGTAATATATGTAAATTTGGTACGCCGCCTCGTTTGATCCGAGGTGGGCCCACTGTTCCCGGATTTACCTTAATGTTCCGCTTGACTTACGTTGAAGCTGAATCCAAAAGAAACTTTCGATCCTTATTCCATTACCAAATGACAAGTACTGTACCAATCCCAATGAGAATACTTCCATGACGATAATGATAACGATGACGTCAGAAAAGAGAATATGCCTATGATTAGTACGACAAGAATGATTCCACGAATAAGAGTCTTGAGCTAAGAATCCAAATGTGAATATGAAAGTGTTGTACTAGTCTTTACAAGACTTCAAAGCATATGAATTGACGGTTATAATGTCAATGATCTTATTCTGTGTCTCCTCTTAAAGCTATTTTTCGCCGGTAGTCTCGCCTTATAATTATCGTTCCTTCAAGGAGAGACAAGTTACCCGATGATTCCATAATGTAATCGGAGGATTTCGACCTTACGTCACTCCGATGGACACATGACTTTCTTTTGGGCTCTCATGCATGCCAGTTGTATGACATATGAATATGAATATGAATGTGAATATGTATATGTATATGTATATGGGGAAGGGGAAGGGCCACTGTTATATCACTACCTGATTCAGCTGGATTTCATCCCGGACACGGGATGCCCGGACGCGGGATTATGGGAGAGCCGGATACGACGTCTGTATTTGTGATATATATAAGGGGACACTGTTGGGGAGGGGGGTGGGAGAGTCGATGTACTCGACGTCTGTTAATGTAAATGAAGGACACCGTTTTCTGAAATGTTCTGTTTTCTGTATATGTAAAGAAGAAGCACCGTTTTTCTGAATAAGAAACTAAGCATGCATGGCATCCGCAGAAAGGCATTCATATGTACAGGTTACATCTGTCCCAGGATAATCCCCATATGTCTATTCCGTTATTATTCATACTGTATATTCCTTTATTATGTTACTATTCATGCCTTACATACTCAGTACATTACTCGTACTGACCCCTCTTCTTCGGGGGCTGCGTTCATGCCGCGCAGGTACACCAGACGAGCCACAACTATCATAGAAGATGATCCAGCGGAGTTGGCAGGCTCCACTTGTTCTGGAGTGTTGCCGAGTCAGAGTATCTGAGCTGTGATGTTTGTTTGATGTTAGAGACTTTGCAGACAGAGTCATAGGTATAGAGTGTCAACATTGGTAGACGGCTTCACCAGCCGATATGTTATTATGTTTTATGTCACGAGTCTTATATGGTGTCAAATTTTACTTAAGAAAAAAATTTGAGAAATTACTATGTAATTATTCCTTAACTGATACAAGAGTTTGTCTATGTAATAAGAGTCAGCGGGTTCGCTCGACTCCATATAAGGGGTCGGGTGCCCATCACACCCTAGTAAAGTCGGGGTGTGACAAAGTGGTATCAGAGCAGGTCGGTCTAAGGGGTTGTCTGCAAAGTCGTGTTCAGTAGAGTCCTGTTTGTGGGTGTGAAGCCGGTCACATTTATAAACAGGAGGCTGCAGGGCATCTAGGAAATGTTGACCTTCTTTCTGTCTCAGATCGTGGGATAGAGCCAAATCATAGGCAATAAGATTCCTTATACTAACCGTCGATTTTCGCAGACGCCTAGTGGTGACGAAAGAAGACAAGTGACGAGATGGCAAGTTACAAAGGTAAGCCTAGAAAATTGTTCTGTTACTTGGAACTGGAAGTTCTGATGGCTGAATACGTCATATAGCCGCGTGTTCTGTGAAGTATTGTCGGTACTTGTTACGTACAGATTTTGAAAAGTAAGAATGGAAAGGGAGGTCTGTCAGAATAGATACGCCTAATAGTAAGAGACGGGGACAGAAGATACTTTGAACAGGTAATAAGTGAGATGCGTTGTTTCAGAAAGGTTATGGATTAGGGCGTGGCAACGAAGGTAAGATCACTACCATCGGGAATCTGGAAGTCCAGCACAGAAGGTAGGCATACACACAGGCGGAAGATGAACATCGGGAACCGAAAGGGTAAAACCGTAATTGTAAAAGAAAGGACGTGTTACGAAGGTGCCTCGGAGTCTGTGAAACCTAGACTCGCTCCAGAACATGTAATAGAGGTCATGTGAAGAAGCGGACGTGAAAATATCGGCATTAAGGCACCGAATTTCAGCGAAGCTTTTGGGTTAAGCGTGCTCAGGTGGGGGCAATTCCATGATGGGTGACCCCCTGGGAAGTTTATAAGAAATTCTACACATTCTGACGTAAAAGGCAAATAGAGAACTAGAATAGCTTAAGTGAAACTACGGTATATGAGATGATGGGAGACCATAAGAAGACGCGTGAAACGAGGCAGGCTAGCTCGGTAAAGAGCCTTGGAATTAGGATAAGCTTGAACAATGATTGGGAGTACTTTGCGATTAGTTGGTAGAAAGCATATATATATATGGAGGCGTAGGAATTCCCACATATGATTGTATCGGTGGACATGTAAGTTCCAGCAACCGGCGCTACGGTGAGGAAGGTATTGATTACACAAGGGTACCGAAGTTCAAGGGACGACAAAAATAAATGGTACGAGTGTCACCAGGTAAAATGCTATTATTTTACTATAGGTTAAGATTGGAAATGTCACGACCCAGCCCCGTGGGCCGCGACTGGCACCCTACCTGGGTACCCAGACCAAATCGCATATTCGATACCAAATCCAAACTTATTTCAGAATTTTACAAGATCATAGCAAACATAGGTTATATCAAAATATGTCTTAAGCGGTCGCACAAATCAGAGTGTCATATCAAATACAAACTGAGCGGCGGAATGGCCATCGCCGGTCAAAAGCGCAAATATAAGCATAAGGGCCATTTAGGGCCATCATAACAAACAGACCGCCTTAAGACCAAAAACAAAATCGAGCAAACATACATAGGACCCTCGCCCCACATATACGACTACAGGCCTCTACGAACTCAAAACAAAGACAGATGGCGAGACAGGGCCCCGCCGTACCCAAATAGTCAAATGTACAGAATGCACACACAACAGGGGGTATGTACCAAAAGTTAGGCTCCAGATCAAGGGGAGCGCTTCAACACAGCAGAATGAGTAGCCTAAACCGGAGGATCTCCCAAACGAGCTTCTGTACCTGCGGGCATGAAACGCAGCCCCCCAAAGAGAGGGTCAGTACGAAATATGTACTGAGTATGTAAAGCATGGAGTACAGATATATGAACCAAACTGAAAGCAAATCAAAAGACAAAGTAGAGAACAAACCGGAGTGTCAAAATCCGTATCAAATCATATACATATACATAATGCAGGCGAAAATCATGCAAAGCTCAAGAACGTGGTCGCCACTCCGACACTGGCGCCACACACAACATAACACCAGAAGGTTTCAAATCTCCGTACATCCCCGAACACAAACATAATCATAGGTGAGCGTATCGCATCACGAGCCATATCACAGCATAACTCCAAACGGAACCCGGCCCTATGGCGAAGCCTCGGGAACCGTAACACAGCATACGGCCGAATTTGTCATAAGGCGCACGAATCAAAACCGGCCCGGGAACCGGTGAACGAAGTCATAATAAGGCACGAGCGGAGTCGTGAGCAAACAAATGCAAATCATACTTCAAAATAGTCTTCAAAACATAATAGTTTCACAAATCGTTCCATAGTACAAAATAATCGAATACTTAGTCGATATAAGGTTTCATTTCACAAAACGTTTCCAAAATAGTACGTATAGTTCAAAACATAACTTGGCGCATCGTAATGTTCAAAACATACCCCGTAGGAGGAAGTTCCAAAAATCAGAAGTAGTATATCCAACTCTATTCACAAAGATAGCCCAATGAGAGAAATAGGGCGTTTCGGGGTAGCGGGCCCACCTCGAGTCAAAGTGAGGTGGAGAACATATTTTTACAAACATTTATATGCCAAAGGTCATACATAATCGTTTCTAGGTTACCCGACCACATTTCGATAGGTTTCGGACGAGTGGTGGCATTCTAGCCAAAATAGAGCCCTTAGGCTTCAATTGAATTGAATGAATAGTAACTTTTCTGTGGATCGGGTTTCGAGGAGCAGAAATGCTCCGGAAGTTCCAATATTCGCCTAGGATACTAGGACATGCCAAATGAAGGAGTAGGGAACTTTACATACCTCATAGATGTCGTATGCTCTCCCAAAAGTCCAGTCCCGTTTCGCCTGAAATCTGCAAATGGCCAAAGTTACCAATTGAGATTCTTAGGCTAAAAATGCCATTAACTTCATTTTTGCTTACCGAAATTTCGGCAGCATTTCCCCTATAAATCAAACATCCCCGAGACTTAGCTCGGCTCAAAATATATCAATAACAACAGCCCACACATCAACAAACAACACAAGCAATAATCAAACCACTCTAGGTTCAAAGTTCAACTTTATTACTTAAGTTGGCAACTTTCATTCAAACTTCCAAAACTCCAATTCTATATCTACATAATTGTATTCATTTCCTCATTCAAACTTATACAATCATATCCTAACTACAATCCAAGCCAAACACGAAATTTCCCCAAAATCCATTACTTTCCATAATTCTTCAAAACATCAAAAATTCACGACGAACATTCTAACTCACGTCGTTTCATTCCGAATTCATTAACATCATTATAAATTCATATTTAAAGTCTCTAGCACCCTAAATATACAATGATATACATAATGATACCAAAGGTATACGCTTTCCGATAATATCCGAAATCATTTTCCAACGCCAATTTAATTCATCAATCAATCATTTACGACACAAGGATCACAACAACACATTATGCCAACTAAACAAGATCAAATTCATATTCCTTCTTCCTCCTAGGGCACACGGCCACAACACCAAGTATACATACACCCACGGTTTCGCACACACATTAAAACTACGAAATTCTCGTCTATTCTCAATCATTAACACATTCATACCAATTCTATAACATTAGAGGGGCAAAATTCTTACCTTTTCTTGAATTTCCGACTTGTCGCAAACGAGGTTCTTGTGCCAAACTAATTATACCCCGTTGAAGAGGGCCTTGAGTACTTCACAACTATGGGAAGAACAAGAATTTTTGCTTAACAACAAAGCTTGGAAAATCTTTCTTTCTCCTTTTCTCTCCTTCGGCCGAGAGCTCTCTTTTGAGTCAAAGTGGAAATGTGATTTTTTCTTGATAAATTCTAAGTGTGAAGTGATATATATCCAATTGTATAAGTCATGTGCTCAACACATGACATTAAAAATGGGTTGGGCTTTGGCCTTTGGCCGGCCCCTTCAAGAATTCTTGGGCCTCATTTGTGTTATATTTTTCTTGGCCCAATTCATAAAACGTCCCGTTTTGTAATTCCCGAAACTAATTTCCGAAATTCCAAATTTACCCTCGGCCTTCCCCGATGTCTTAACATTAAAGATTCCATAACCAACATAGTCATATTCACAAAAATCAAATCATATCCTTACAACACACAAGTCGTAATTATTTCTCGATTTTCAATCATACGAAAAACACGGGACATAACATTCTCCCCCCCTTAAGAACATTCGTCCCCGAATGTTAAATAAATCTTATGAAGACTCACAAACATAACGGGAAAACCATTTTTATAAATAGCACACATGGTCCATTCGTTCATTGGTACAATAAATACAAAAGTCCAGATTACAAGAGGCGTAGGGAATAAATGGGGGTATCGCTTCTTCATCTCATCCTCCGCCTCCCAAGTCATCTCTTCCCGGTTATTATTGCGCCATAGAACTTTGACAGAAGGCACCTCCTTAGTGCGCAATCTCCTCACCTGACGATCCAGAATAGCCACCGGCTGCTCGTCATAAGACAACTGCTCCGTCACCTGAAGATCATCTACTGGGAATATCCTGGAAAGATTACCATTACCCTTCCGCCACATAGATACATGAAACACCGGGTGCACGGCCTCCAAATCGGATGGCAAGTGTAGCTCGTAGGCGACTGCGCCTATCCTCCGAACAATCTGGTATGGCCCGATGTACCGCGGGCTCAACTTACCCTTCTTGCCAAATCTCATAACGCCCTTCATGGGCGACACCTTCAGGAATACCCAGTCGCCAATCTAAAACTCCAACGGTCGACGTCGTCTATCAGCATAAGCTTTCAGTTGGCTCCGAGCAGCCAATAGTCGCTCCCGAATAAACTTCACCTTATCTACAGCTTCCTGGATCACATTTGGCCAAACCAACTTAGTCTCGCCGACGTCAAACCAACCAATAGGAGATCTACATCTCCTGCCATAAAGGGCCTCGCACGGGGCCATCTGAATGCTGGAGTGATAACTGCTATTGTAGGCAAACTCTATAAGCGGCACATGATCATCCCAGCTGCCCCTGAAACCAATAACGCAGGCCCGTCAGTCTGAGGATGAAAAGCTGTACTGAGGCTCACCTGAGTCCCTAATCCCTCCTGAAATGACCTCCAGAAATTATCTGTAAACTGGGCACCTCGGTCAGTAATAATACAGGGACTCCGTGAAGTCTGACTATCCCTCTGATATATAATCTGGCATAATCCTCAGCCGAATAAAGAGTCCGGACCGGAAGGAAAATGGGCTGAGTTCGTCAGCCTGTCCACAATAACCCAAATAGAGTCGTACCTGCGTAGAGTACGCGACAACCCAACAATGAAGTCCATATTAATCATCTCCCATTTCCAGGCTGGAATTTCCATCTCCTGTAGTAATCCACCGGGCTTCTGATGCTCGATCTTAACTTGTTGGCATTTTGGGCACTGACTAACAAACTCGGCAATATCTTTCTTCATGCCGTCCCACCAATACAAACAGCTGAGATCCCGATACATCTTAGTGGAACCAGGACGAACAGAATACCGTGCATGATGTGCCTCGCCCATAATCTACCGTCGTAAGCCCGCAATGCCCGGTACACAGAATCTGCCGTCGTATAATAATACTCCTTCAGGCGAGATTTCAAACTGGGCCTTTGTTTTATTAAGGGCCCACACGCTATCTTCTGTAACGGACAAACGCTTTCCAGACATCATAGCTAATGTCATTCCTTATCACACTACTGAGTTCCCTACCACATTATCGTAATCCCACTTCATACTGGACAGTTCACAGCAACGAATTCAAAATCATACCAAACACTTTACATCACGGATTCAAAACTAGGACCGGACGCCTAGCAGCATATCGAACGAACTCGTAATCGGAGGCAGACATACTAGACTATGGCAGACGGCTCATAGTCAAAATCAGAGGTACAGAAGTATGTCAGACAAATATGAGGTCGGAGTCAGACGTACCAAGGCGTATCAGACGAATTCGTAATCAGAATCAAACACACTGAAATATTCTGTCACCCCAAACGAACTCACAACCAGATCATCGTATTCAGACTCATTCAGACTCAACATACGTTGGTCGAGCTGAAAATTAACAACAGACGTCACACAAACACTTATCGAACACTTATCTTAAGCAGTCGCCCGTGCAGAACAGTCATATCAAAATCATAAAGGTGGCGGAATATACATCGCCCAAATGCACACACATGTACAAACTCATGGGCCATCTTGGCCATAGTAGCATACGGGCCGCTTAAGAAGGCGAAACAGATCCACATACGAACATACCGGAGATTTATCAGACAGATTCACAATCAGGGTCAGACGTACGGAATCAGATCGGACAGATTCGAAATCGGAATCAGCCGTACATAACTATATCACACAGAATCGTGACCAAAGTCAGGAAGGCAGAAATGTATCGGACAGAGTCGAAATCAGAATCAGACACACCGAGATGTATCAGACAAACGCGTGATCAAAATCAGACGTGCAGAGGCATATCAGACAGGTTCGCATCCAGAGTCAGACATACCGAGATGTGTCAGACGGATTCACAATCAGAACTAATCATGCAGAGGTATTTCAACCAAAATCAAATTCAGAACCAGATGTAGCAAGGTGTATCAAATGGGAACACAATCGAAGCCAGAAGCATAGAGGCGTAATAGACAGAGCCTTATCAAAATCGGGAGTGCAAAAGTATAGCAGATAGAATCCGAATTAGGATCAAATCACTCTTATTAAGGCTCCAATGATTCATGAAAAATTTCCCTTTATTTGTAAACTTATTCGCCAAGCTGTCACACAAATTGTCTTGCGTCTCGCGTATCAACTCTTTCAAAGATCCCACTTATTCACACTGATTATCTTTCATCTTTCCTACCCTCCATACTCATTTCCTCTTTCAGACATCGTCGTCCCAAACTAAGTTATAATGCAATTGGGGATTTTCTATCCCTTGACAACATTCGGATCGTCGCCCCCGCTTCGCTTCACGTATTCGGTGTAGTAAAACCTTTCGTCTACCACAACCTTGGTTGCCGGGACTCGGCTCTTATCCCACATGGGCACCAAACGAAAATCATACACCCACACATATACACATACACATACACATACACACATATGGATATATTTACTCATACTTTACTGACGAACGTCTCTGACTGTTATTCAAATTCGCTCAATTTCCCAAGCGGTGTTGTACCTTTTTTTTTTTTTTTTGCCCATTTAGTCCGCCTCGTTCTGCGCGACTCCTGCAAGGGCACTAATTACTCCACACATTCTCTTTTCCTTTAAATTACCCCAAATTTTCATTTATCTCTAGCATATTTACACTTGTGCAAAAATCTTGCATCACTTCCCAGGGGGGTCACCCATCCCAGAATTGCTCTGGCTTGAGCACGCTTAACCCTGAAACTTTCACGCATTTTGACGCGTTAGGGCTAATATAATTTCGTCGATCGCCACTCACGACCTTTGTCACGTAATTTAAGACAATTCGGGGTCTTAACAACTTTTCAAAACGTCCCCGTAGCGGGTCCCACCCCGACCTACGAGAATTCTATTACTTTTTCTGACTTGGTGACTACCGTGGCGTTACCTGTAAATTCTCAACATATACCTCCATGCATACATATGTACTTCCAGACAGTCCACAAGTCTAAATTCGTATTCTACAAATTTCGTCTCCAAATAGTCGAGAGAAACTGACAGAATGTTACTGTAAGATATCTTCCAACCATCAGCACAAAAAGACTAGAGTCCGACGAACTTCGCGAAATCATCAAATGCCTAATTCACATAATTACCCCCACGGTTATACATATCTATATACTTAAGCCGAGAGCGAACCGCTAAATCCTCAACTGCTTATCATACGGTTTGTATTCTTTCAGTTTGAGGAACCTTGCTCGTCGGACATTTTTACCCTTCACATGGGTTGTGCTAAAACAAAATGGGGTTAGAACACATTTCTGGTCCCTCCAAATAAATTACGAATCTACTACTCGTACATATTTACTTGAGATAAAATTTTCCCCGCTAAAGGTAATGCTCCTTACAAATAACACGGAGGGTACCTTTTAAATCCACCATAATAAGTTTATCATAATGGTATCGACCTTCAAGACAGGTTAAAAATTATATCCCATTTCCCTTTTCATATTTCTAGAAAAATTTGGGCAGAGGTTCCTCTATATTTTTTTACTATCCCAAAACCTGTACACAGGAAATACCAGCCGGGCCTCACAGGGCCACCACATATACGTACATACATATCACATCATATCACCTCATAGCCACACGGGCTAACAATTTCAAACAAAAATATAAATATGCCGAGGCTTACCTCACATGCCCAACTCGACTGCTCCAGCTACAATTTTCATATTTATTTCTCTTTTCGCTGCTTGACTTTATGTCTTAATCGTACTTCAGAATACCTTACCCAGCATACGTCTTTCGTAACATTTCTTACCAGATCATTATATAGCTTCCAATATCAGCAGTCATTGTCTTACGTCGACACCACTCTCCAGCTGCAATCAAGGGTTAGAGAAAAAAGGGGAATTCACTTCCTATAGCTGGCTCTATCGCACGATCTAAGATTCTAAAGAAGGTAACATCCTAAATGCCCTGTAGCTTCCTGTTTATAGATGTGGTGCACAACACATCGATAAACAAGACTCTACGAGACACGGCCTGTAGACATTCCGAGGACAAACTGCTCTGATACCACTTTTGTCACGACCCAGCCCCGTGGGCCGCGACTGGCACCCTACCTGGGTACCCAGACCAAATCGCATATTCGATACCAAATCCAAACTTATTTCAGAATTTTACAAGATCATAGCAAACATAGGTTATATCAAAATATGTCTTAAGCGGTCGCACAAATCAGAGTGTCATATCAAATACAAACTGAGCGGCGGAATGGCCATCGCCGGTCAAAAGCGCAAATATAAGCATAAGGGCCATTTAGGGCCATCATAACAAACAGACCGCCTTAAGACCAAAAACAAAATCGAACAAACATACATAGGACCCTCGCCCCACACATATGACTACAGGCCTCTACGAACTCAAAACAAAGACAGATGGCGAGACAGGGCCCCGCCGTACCCAAATAGTCAAATGTACAGAATGCACACACAACAGGGGGTATGTACCAAAAGTTAGGCTCCAGATCAAGGGGAGCGCTTCAACACAGCAGAATGAGTAGCCTAAACCGGAGGATCTCCCAAACGAGCTTCTGTACCTGCGGGCATGAAACGCAGCCCCCCAAAGAGAGGGTCAGTACGAAATATGTACTGAGTATGTAAAGCACGGAGTACAGATATATGAACCAAACTGAAAGCAAATCAAAAGACAAAGTAGAGAACAAACCGGAGTGTCAAAATCCGTATCAAATCATATACATATACATAATGCAGGCGAAAATCATGCAAAGCTCAAGAACGTGGTCGCCACTCCGACACTGGCGCCACACACAGCATAACACCAGAAGGTTTCAAATCTCCGTACATCCCCGAACACAAACATAATCATAGGTGAGCGTATCGCATCACGAGCCATATCACAGCATAACTCCAAACGGAACCCGGCCCTATGGCGAAGCCTCGGGAACCGTAACACAGCATACGGCCGAATTTGTCATAAGGCGCACGAATCAAAACCGGCCCGGGAACCGGTGAACGAAGTCATAATAAGGCACGAGCGGAGTCGTGAGCAAACAAATGCAAATCATACTTCAAAATAGTCTTCAAAACATAATAGTTTCACAAATCGTTCCATAGTACAAAATAATCGAATACTTAGTCGATATAAGGTTTCATTTCACAAAACGTTTCCAAAATAGTACGTATAGTTCAAAACATAACTTGGCGCATCGTAATGTTCAAAACATACCCCGTAGGAGGAAGTTCCAAAAATCAGAAGTAGTATATCCAACTCTATTCACAAAGATAGCCCAATGAGAGAAATAGGGCGTTTCGGGGTAGCGGGCCCACCTCGAGTCAAAGTGAGGTGGAGAACATATTTTTACAAACATTTATATGCCAAAGGTCATACATAATCGTTTCTAGGTTACCCGACCACATTTCGATAGGTTTCGGACGAGTGGTGGCATTCTAGCCAAAATAGAGCCCTTAGGCTTCAATTGAATTGAATGAATAGTAACTTTTCTGTGGATCGGGTTTCGAGGAGCAGAAATGCTCCGGAAGTTCCAATATTCGCCTAGGATACTAGGACATGCCAAATGAAGGAGTAGGGAACTTTACATACCTCATAGATGTCGTATGCTCTCCCAAAAGTCCAGTCCCGTTTCGCCTGAAATCTGCAAATGGCCAAAGTTACCAATTGAGATTCTTAGGCTAAAAATGCCATTAACTTCATTTTTGCTTACCGAAATTTCGGCAGCATTTCCCCTATAAATCAAACATCCCCGAGACTTAGCTCGGCTCAAAATATATCAATAACAACAGCCCACACATCAACAAACAACACAAGCAATAATCAAACCACTCTAGGTTCAAAGTTCAACTTTATTACTTAAGTTGGCAACTTTCATTCAAACTTCCAAAACTCCAATTCTATATCTACATAATTGTATTCATTTCCTCATTCAAACTTATACAATCATATCCTAACTACAATCCAAGCCAAACACGAAATTTCCCCAAAATCCATTACTTTCCATAATTCTTCAAAACATCAAAAATTCACGACGAACATTCTAACTCACGTCGTTTCATTCCGAATTCATTAACATCATTATAAATTCATATTTAAAGTCTCTAGCACCCTAAATATACAATGATATACATAATGATACCAAAGGTATACGCTTTCCGATAATATCCGAAATCATTTTCCAACGCCAATTTAATTCATCAATCAATCATTTACGACACAAGGATCACAACAACACATTATGCCAACTAAACAAGATCAAATTCATATTCCTTCTTCCTCCTAGGGCACACGGCCACAACACCAAGTATACATACACCCACGGTTTCGCACACACATTAAAACTACGAAATTCTCGTCTATTCTCAATCATTAACACATTCATACCAATTCTATAACATTAGAGGGGCAAAATTCTTACCTTTTCTTGAATTTCCGACTTGTCGCAAACGAGGTTCTTGTGCCAAACTAATTATACCCCGTTGAAGAGGGCCTTGAGTACTTCACAACTATGGGAAGAACAAGAATTTTTGCTTAACAACAAAGCTTGGAAAATCTTTCTTTCTCCTTTTCTCTCCTTCGGCCGAGAGCTCTCTTTTGAGTCAAAGTGGAAATGTGATTTTTTCTTGATAAATTCTAAGTGTGAAGTGATATATATCCAATTGTATAAGTCATGTGCTCAACACATGACATTAAAAATGGGTTGGGCTTTGGCCTTTGGCCGGCCCCTTCAAGAATTCTTGGGCCTCATTTGTGTTATATTTTTCTTGGCCCAATTCATAAAACGTCCCGTTTTGTAATTCCCGAAACTAATTTCCGAAATTCCAAATTTACCCTCGGCCTTCCCCGATGTCTTAACATTAAAGATTCCATAACCAACATAGTCATATTCACAAAAATCAAATCATATCCTTACAACACACAAGTCGTAATTATTTCTCGATTTTCAATCATACGAAAAACACGGGACATAACAGGAAATTCTAGTATGACGATATTTGGAAAATAAAGAGATCAAAGTGTCGGAAGGAGGTGAAAGGTAAGAAACCTTAGTAAGTGAAGCTCCCGAAAGAAACTACCGGCAAAGCGCGAGACTATTTGGGTAAGAAGTCAAAGTAGGCATGTGGAAGGAGATAGGGTGTGACAAAGCAAAAGGAAATAGGAGAGGAGTGTATGAGGTTGGAGCACTGACTTCAACAAGTGGGGCTAAAGGAATAGTGATTAGGATAGGGAGAGTGAAAGTTGTAAGGGTTCTGTGCTGAGAACAAAAGTAGCAGCACACTTGAGAGATATGGACACACAGGCCACAGCTACGGCACAAACGCGTAACAAAGGAAGAATTACGAACAAGTGAATTAAGCAAGGAAAGGAAGGTACTCAAAGACGGTTAGTATATAAGGAGCCCCCTAAAGGGGGGGGGGGGGGGAGACCATATTATAGATTTCAAGACCTAAGGATAAGGAAATAGCCTACGGCTACATTGAATCGTTAAGTAAGGATTGCGTACTAAGACGTGGTTTCTGTTAAGATGCGGCGACGAGACAATGATAGAAAGGAAAGGACCCGGAAATAACAAGGATAATGAGGTGACACACTGAGCCAGAGAAAACCTATGACATGGAGCAAGGATTCATGAAAAGGTCGAGGAGTTCGATTATAGGGAAAATAAGGTAAAGGATAAGGAATAGACATAAAGGAAAGAGCAGTTATGAAAGGAACCCTCCCTGAGTATAATGATGCTCATAAAATCAGTTGAACATTCGAGGATGAATGTTCTAAAAGGGGGGAGGATGTTATAGCCCGTATTTCATACGTACGAATGATTTGAAGAAGTCGTGGAATGTTGAGGGCAAGATCGTTTTCCAAATTTTTTTTTAATGTGCAAGTAGTTTATGAAAAAGACTAAGGGCGAAAAGGGAAAATTCACAAAATAGCCCGTGGTAATATTATGGAAGTCTAAGGGTAAAATGGTAATTTCATAAGTATTCAAGAAAATTCTTTAAATTTCCAGGATGGACGTGTGGCATGGGTAGAATGTGCTCACATTTGAATTAAATGGGGGGCTAATTGTAAATTATAAAAATTCCATGGACAAAGCTTGTACAAGAAGACATTAGTCTTCTTTGACTAATTAAGAGAAGTTTCAAGAAAATGAAAGAAAAATCTAGAGAGGGAGCATGTGCCCCTCACATGCATGTTACATATATATATATGAGGGGGAGGTCATCATCTTATTGAAGAGAAAGCATGAACAAAAAAAAAAAAAAAAAAAAAAGAGAAGGGGAAACTATAAAGGCCTATTCGGCCATGGAGGAAAAATATGGGGTTTCCAAATTTGATCCCAAAAATTATTTTCTTCATGTATTCCTACTAATTCAAGGATGCTCTCCAACATGGTATGATAGTTGAAGCAAGAGAATTACTCTTTGGTGAAAAACTCCAATTTTAGCTAAGTTGAGAAGTTGTGAAGGAAAGGTAAGAATTCATCTCTTTGTTATATTATGGATGGTTTGTGAGTATTATAGTGTGTGAAAATGGATGAAATTCATGAAATGCATGCATGTTGGTTGTAGCCGTGTGGGTGGTTGAGTTATGTAGAATTGATGAATTAATTTTACTTAGTACTATAATTGTTGTGGTTATAGATGGTTCATGCATGTTGTGGTATGTTGAAGTGAATGAAACTCATGAAAATATGTAGTGTGTATGTGGGCCGTGTATGTGTGACTTGGTGTAGAGAAAATAGACTAATTTTATGTAATGTGTTGGTTGTTGTTGTAAGGTGTAGAAACGAATAAAATTCATGAATATGGTGCTTGTAGTTGTGGTGGCCGAATATAGTAGTGTATGTGGAAGTGATGAATTAATTTTATTTAGTAGCTTGACTATTGTGTTGTGGATTCCATGATGTAAAATGAGGATTTGATGACTTGAAATGAAGTTGAAATCGTTGTGGTGTCGTTGTGGAAATAAATGTGACACTAGCAAGAATTCTTATAATTGTATGAACGATAGTATAATACGTAGTTGTTGGTGAAGTTCATGAATTTAGAAGGAAGAAATGTGTTGTCATTGCCTTGTTGCATTTTGGAGATTTCGGGTAAGGTGGCATGTTGGCTAGACTAATTTGAGTGTCGAGTGAATTACTTGGAGTGTCCTTGAATATTATTTGAATGGTTTTGGAGTAGTATTTGAATATGCAAGCAATTGTATTGGCTTGGTTGTATGCGGTCGAATTGAATATAATTGTTGGTATTGTTGTTGATAATGTGGCCGAGTTCCATTCTCGGGTTTGTTGTTGTTGAATTGGGCAAGTTAAACTTTGTGGGATAGAGTAATTACAGGGGAAGTGCTGCCGAAATTTCGGTAGCCAAGTGTCATCTTAAGAATCCAATCCTAAAGCACTAATCAATGTTTGGTAAACATGACCAATTTGTAGATTTTGGCAGATTTGCATCTTGAATTTGGAGTCGCATATGAAGCGGAAAGAGGTATGTAAGGATTTACCCTTCTTTCTATGGCATGTATTAGATGCAATATGTTGGTTAAGAACCTCGGGGACCCTTCTACCCTCCAGAATCCGCATCTAAAGTTTCTCCTTTTTCAATCAGTAGAATTGAATTTAAAAAGTGTGCAAAATGTTGGAAGAATTTCCTAAACCTCTAGAACTCGCATAAATAGGACCCAACTACCCTAAAACCTCACAAGTAACGCCGGGACATGTAATATATGTAAATTTGGTAAGCCGCCTCTTTTGATCCGAGGTGGGCCCACTGTTCCCGGATTTACCTTAATGTTCTGCTTGACTTACGTTGAAGCTGAATCCAAAAGAAACATTCGATCCTTATTCCATTACCAAATGACAAGTACTGTACCAATCCCAATGAGAATACTTCCATGATGATAATGATAACGATGACGTCAGAAAAGAGAATATGCCTATGATAAGTACGACAAGAATGATTCCACGAATAAGAGTCTTGAGCTAAGAATCCAAATGTGAATATAAAAGTGTTGTACTAGTCTATACAAGACTTCAAAGCATATGAATTGACGGTTATAATGTCAATGATCTTATTCTGTGTCTCCTCTTAAAGCCATTTTCCGCCGATAGTCTCGCTTTATAATTATCGTTCCTTCAAGGTGAGACAAGTTACCCGATGATTCCATAATGTAATCGGAGGATTTCGACCTTACGTCACTCCGATGGACACATGACTTTCTTTTGGGCTCTCATGCATGCCAGTTGTATGACATATGAATATGAATGTGAATGTGAATATGTATATGTATATGTATATGGGGAAGGGGAAGGGCCACTGTTATATCACTACCTGATTCAGCTGGATTTCATCCCGGACACGGGATGCCCGGACGCGGGATTATGGGAGAGCCGGATACGACGTCTGTATTTGTGATATATATATGGGGACACTGTTGGGGAGGGGGGTGGGAGAGTCGATGTACGCGGCGTCTGTTAATGTAAATGAAGGACACCGTTTTCTGAAATGTTCTGTTTTCTGTATATGTAAAGAAGAAGCACCGTTTTTCTGAATAAGAAACTAAGCATGCATGGCATCCGCAGAAAGGCATTCATATGTACAGGTTACATCTGTCCCAGGATAATCCCCATATGTCTATTCCGTTATTATTCATACTGTATATTCCTTTATTATGTTACTATTCATGCCTTACATACTCAGTACATTACACGTACTGACCCCTCTTCTTCGGGGGCTGCGTTCATGCCGCGCAGGTACACCAGACGAGCCACAACTATCATAGAAGATGATCCAGCGGAGTTGGCAGGCTCCACTTGTTCTGGAGTGTTGCCGAGTCAGAGTATCTGAGCTGTGATGTTTGTTTGATGTTAGAGACTTTGCAGACAGAGTCATGGGTATAGAGTGTCAACATTGGTAGACTGCTTCACCAGCCGATATGTTATTATGTTTTATGTCACGAGTCTTATATGGTGTCAGATTTTACTTATGAAAAAAAAATTGAGAACTTACTATGTAATTATTCCTTAACTGATACAAGAGTTTGTCTATGTAATAAGAGTCAGCGGGTTCGCTCGACTCCAGCTAAGGGGTCGGGTGCCCATCACACCCTAGTAAAGTCGGGGTGTGACAGTTAGTGTTTGCTTCGACAGGTTGCCACCTTGTCCTCTGTTCTTCACACATAAGAGATGCCCTTATCACCAGGATCAGACAGCGCATACCCTCAATGAATGCTTAGCCTTCAAAAGAAAACTCATCAGGTTGATAGATGAGAAAAGCATTACCAAGATGTGGGGGCCGCATTAACTTTTGGTCCATGACAACATTATCCCAACTGAAGGGATTACTCGAAACACTCGTATTTGGCGTTACGACTTCACAATATTTAGAGACTCTTATGCCAGCATCTTCCAGAAATTGGTCAGTATTGGGAAGATTAGCCCAATCAGAACCAGAAGGGCTCAAGCTGAAGGAGTTGGCCGCCGCAAAATGTGTCTGTATCATTCTGGAGCTTTAGGGCATGACATAGAAGAAAGCGATACATTCAAGTTTGAGTTGGAAAATTTGGTCCACAAGGGCGCCCTTTGGTTAGTGCTCCCTTCTTAGTATTAGGATTTGGGAGCCTTAGGGCTAGTAAAGGTTGAACAGACTAACAACCTATATTGACCTCAAAAGAAAGGTCGCTTTTTGGGTAGTTTTAGGGGATCCCATTTTTTGTAGTTAACACGGATTTGTCTCTCCCCCCTATTTCGTGTAAACAGAACTGCGCCGACTTGATATCCCAAGGAGGGATACGCAGGAAGCCTCTATCAGGCCTGGTCACGGGTAGGTTTAAGTTTATGTTTATGTAGATCGAACTATGGAAGGGCCTGACTTCCTGCGGAGGGATACGTAGGCAGTCTACATAAGACTCAGTCCCTAAAATTATAGATATTATATCCTCTCACTCAAACAAAACCCAAGTATCCAAAATTGGTACAAGAGATCAATCGAGCATTTAAATCAAACATATGGTCATTTCTGTGCTAAGTGTTTTAAACTGCCGTTTATGTGCGATATCTTGATTTTCTTTTCATTATCTGACAAACCTAACTTTGTTTGCCTTTGAGTTATTCTTTTCTTATAGAAAGTGTCACGACCTAACCAGAGGGCCATGACAGGTACCTGGAGCTAGCCTACCGAGCACCACTTGTCATACTTCTCCCAATCTATCTCGGTGGACAACTTCTATAATTATCAAATAACTCAACCTGAATAAATGCCATTCTCAAAATAAAACTCATTATGAAGCAATTTTTCGATTCCACCTCAAACATATATATGAACAAGCCTACGAGGCTACAAAATGATATACTGCATATACACTAATAAGGTCACGAAACATCCAATATCCACATATGTCTACGAGCCTCTAATTGGAGTACTGAAGATCATAAGGACGGGACAGGACCCCGCCGTGCCCGAAATATGCACACAAAAGAATATACCAAAAACTGCAACTCCGGACTAGTGGAGTGCTCCTGTATATCTGCTGATAAAGCTCCTAAGGACCTAGATCGTCTCCCTGTCTACCTGCGGGCATGAACGTAGCGTCCACAAAAGAATGGGCGCCAGTATGAACAATGTATTGAGTATGTAAGGCATGAATAATATCATAATAAAGAAATAAAGAAACATGAGATAAAGAGATAACCTGTAAATGGATGCCTCTCAAGGCGAAACCACGCATGCTAACTTTTACTTTTAAAACAACATCATAACATGTATATATATAAATTGCCAGACAATATAGGTACGGTGTAATCATCATTAGCCCGCGTCCGAGGTAACCATCTCATGACGCCCACTACGTCCATCGTAGTGGTGTCTGCCAGGCCAAATAGGCACGGTGTAATCATACCTAAAAATAAGCATACATGAGAGCCCAATTAAAAGCTACAACTCTATCGGAGTGACGCAAGGTCGGTGACCTCCGATTTACATTATGGAACAATCATCATCACTACATCTCACCTCGAAAGAACAAGTAACATAAGGTGAGAACATAACAATGAGTGAAATCAACAAAAATCATAGAATAAGCTCAACCATCTCATAATAGCTTTGCAACCATAAACTTTGGAATTTCTAGCATTAAAATCACCATCATCATGCTCATCATAGAAAACATCTCATCGTTGGTATCGTAAGAAACTTTTAAGAATCATGAACTTCTAACTGTTGGGCTTAAGGAAGTTATGGAAAATATGGATAGAATCATAACATAGGAATCATGCCTTTGAAAGAAGGGGACTAGCCTTAACATACCTTCACGTCTCCTTAATGACTAAATGTTCCTCTAAAGCTTGCGACTGTACATTCAAGATAATTCGTACTAAGGTTAGGTCATTGAAAGTATGATTATGTTTAAACTAAAGCAACTTAGAGCTAACGAAATTTGGGAAGCATTTCCTTTGTTTCATTGACTTTCTCCATATAATAGACAACTCCCAAACATAAATAGCAACATCCATAATATCATAATCAAGAGGCTTCTTTGAAGTTAAGCATTGTCCAATCCTCAAAACTCCTTTTCAAGGTCATTCATAAAAATAGCTACAACACAACACCATATTCACTTACATACAATACTTCCTCAACATCATTAGTAACCCCCTCAACAAGATTATACTCATAGCATACTAAGAATCATGACTCAAGTTAATTTACTACTCAAAAATATCATTAAATCCATATTTGAGTTTCATCTTCTACTTTCTTCCCTCATACAAGTTATTCATGTCACGACCCAACCCCGTGGGCCGTAACTAGTGCCCGAGCTGGGCACCCATATGCACCTATTTACCAGATTCGACGTACACTGACTTATACAGATACAAAGGTCAGATGTTGTCTTAAGCGGTTGCATATAATCAGATGTATCACAAGGAAGCCGGCAAGGCTATCATAAAACATATCATCCCACAAATATATACATATGCATATACATACAAGCCGATGAGGCTGTCATAGCGAATGGGACCGCTTAAGACATAAATCACACAGACATAACCGAACAATAACTATTCACAACCCACATGTATGTCTACAGGCCTCTAATACAAACAACAGAATCATATGACGGGACAGGGCCCCGCCGTACCCCTGAATATATACAAACATACATATATGCAACGAAAGAGTCTATACCAGAATGTGGGCTCCAGAACAAAAGGAGCACTCCAAAAATAGCAGAATAGGTGTCCTAAACTGTCGGGTCACCAGAACGAGCGTCTGTACTTGCGGGCATGAAACGCAGCCCCCGAAGAAAGGGGGTCAGTACGAAATATGTACTGAGTAAATAAAGCATGAAAGACAAAACTCAGAATCATAACTGGAATAAGAAGTATGGAAAACAGGTACAAAAATCAGTATACCAAATGCTTACTTTTGAAACACTAATAATGCATATAAAAATCATGTATGGGGCTCAGGAACGTGGTCGCCACTCCGACGCTGGCGCCACAACACATCATACTCCAGAAGATTTCATATCTCCGTACAACCCCGAAACACATCATAACATCATAGCACATCATACGCCATAACACATCATAACACCGTATATAAGCGGCACCCGGCCCTGTAGCGAGGGACTCGGGAAACCGTAACACATCATACTGCCGAGTATAACATAGTGCGCACGATGACAAACCGGCCCGGGACTTGACGAAAGAAGTAAATACAGTATGCACGAGCAGAGTAGTGAGAAACTATATGCAATTTAAAAACATTATTACTTTAGACTCAACAAATAAGTAAACTAACCGACACTCGAGGGTTAAGACGATAATCATGTGAAATCCTTTCAAAAGTCGTTAGAGTTATACAAAGGTAAGTCTCGGGGACCACGGATGAGTAGCAACCCAATCCGAGCCCGCCTACGAAAGTTACAACCATAATACGCTTCAGAACTCCCTAAGAATGTTTCGGAGCGATCCGAGCTCGTCTAAGAAAGTTAGAGACATCATTCGACATGAGACTTTTAAGAATAAAAATTCTCTACTCACACTTGTTATCCAATCATACAAAGGGCACAAAAACCATAGCTCGACTATATTAGGAATACTAACATCAAGAAGTGAATAAAAATCGTCGGCATGCTCGGATCTTAAGAATGGAGTTACCCCGAGGCTCGTATCATAGCTTACTTGCAACAAGGACATGCCAAAAGAAAGAAAGGTTAGGATTTACATACCTTGCTCGCTTCCTAAGCTAATCTCCACTCAAGTCTCGGGCTCCCCAAGATCTACAATAACGTCATTAAATACCAAACGTTAGCTACGAGTACTTAGGAATTCAATCCTAAGCTAGTACTTGTCTACAGAAATTTCGGCAGCATTTCCCCTGTAAATACAACCACCCCGAGAATTCAACTCGGCCAAATTTACCAACAACCATACCAACAATCATTCCAACCATACCAACAATCAATTTAAAACGCATTCTAACATTAGTAACCCGATTTAACATAATTCAACGGCATTCCGTTTACATTCACTTCAACTACATACAATCAAACCTACACCAATGCTCGCATACTCAAATACTAATCCAAAGTCATTTAAACAAAATTCAAGAACATTTCAAACGATTCGCACAACCTTCAAAACAATCCAACCAAAACTCCATTCCACCCGAAACCTTCCAAACGCAACAAGAACAACAACAACACATTTCCTTCTTTCAAATTCATGAACTTCACCAACAATTCACATGCTAGCAACATTATTTTCCATAAATACAAGAAGTGGTTTTAAAATCGCATTAGCTTCTAAAAAAGCTCTCCAACACTTACAACTTCAACTAGAATTATTAAACTTTCATTTTCATCATAGATTCCATTACAACAACAACCAGAATACTAAGTAAAATTGACTCATTCTCTTCTATACCACACAACACCTACACGGCCACACACTACATATACACGGCCACAACATAGCATCCATATTTTCATGAATTTCATCCATTTCTACATACTACAACATACACAAATCATCCATAACATATTAAAAGAAGATTAAGCCTTACCTTTTCACCACACCTTTTCACTTGGCTAGGGTTATGAATTTGCAACAAGGAGTGCTTTAATTGCTCCAACAACTATCTCACGTTAAAGAGGACCTTCCAATTAGTAGGAATGCTAGAAGAACATAATTTTTGATCAAGATTTTCAAGAGTTCAATTTTTGCTTGGCTTGGCCGAATGGCCTTCTCTTTTTTTCTTTGTCTCCATGTTTCTTGAAATTTCAACATAACTAATTCAGAAATTTAAATTACCTGTAGATATCGGAAATAAGTGAGGGTACTTCTTCTTCATCTCTTCTTCAGCTTCCCAGGTCACCTCCTCCCTGTTATTGTTCCGCCACAATACCTTAACAGAAGCCACGTCTTTAGTACGCAGACTTCTCACCTGACGATCTAGTATGGCTATCGGCTGCTCTTCGTAGGATAACTCTTCTATCACCTGAATGTCATCTATGGGAAATATCCTGGAAGGGTCACCAATACATTTGCAGAGCATTGACACGTGGAATACCGGATGCACTGCTTCCAAATCGGATGGTAAGTCTAACTCGTAGGCGACCTTGCCTATTTTACGGACGATCTGGTAAGGCCCAATATATCTCGGACTGAGTTTCCCTTTCTTGCCAAATCTCATTACTCCCTTCATGGGTGACACTTTCAAAAATACCCAGTCACCAACCTGGAATTCTAAATGTCGACGTCGATTATCCGTATATGATTTCTGTCGACTCCGAGCGGCTAGTAACCGTTCCCGAATAAGTTTCACTTTATCCAGCTCGACAGACTCAGTCTCAGAAGCTTTGACTAACCTCAGCGTACGCTGCATCTGTCGAATAAAGTCCTGGGGATCCTTCTCGGGCTTTGACCCGTAGAACTCTGGGGGATTACAAGTCAAGAAATCGCGAACCCTTAAGCTGTCATGTCTATCTGCATAATCACCTCCCAGTCCGTGTCTGCGAGCCTGCCCCGCTACTAGTCTAGTCAACAACTGTATTGCATCTCTCATCGCCCTATCCTCCGCTCCTGGCTGAGAAGCTGGAGGCTCGGCCGCTGGAGCCTCTGGAGCTATTGGTGGAGCCGCCTCCTGATCCAAAGCGACAGCGGCTGCTGCTCTAGGCCCCCCTGATGATGATGGCGTAGCAGAGCCCGCTGACCTGGGCATAGTCTGGGCACGGGCTAGAGTAACTCTCTGAACCTGACTGGTCTCTCCTGCCACTGCTTTGCCCTTCTGGGCAGCTGTCGTCTTCTTCGGAGGCATCACTGTAAGCATAACAATTTGTTAGAAAGGAACCATCCTAATAATACAACTCTATTGCACGATCTAAGATCGAAGGAAAGGTAACATCCTAAATGTCCTGTAGCTTCCTGTTTATAGATGTGGTGCACAACACACCGATAAACAAGACTTTACTAGACACGACCGGTAGACATTCCGAGGACGAACCGCTCTGATACCACTTTTGTCACGACCCAATCCCGTGGGCCGTAACTACTGCCCGAGCTGGGCACCCGTACGCACCTATTTACCAGATTCAACGTACACTAACTTATACAGATACAAAGGTCAGATGTTGTCTTAAGCGGTTGCATATAATCAGATGTATCACAAGGAAGCCGGCAAGGCTATCATAAAACATATCATCCCACAAATACATACATATGCATATACATACAAGCCGATGAGGCTGTCATAGCGAATGGGACAGCTTAAGACATAAAGCACACAAACATAACCGAACAGTAAGTATTCACAACCCACATGTATGTCTACAGGCCTCTAATACAGAAAACAGAATCATATGACGGGACAGGGCCCCGCCGTACCCCTGAATATATACAAACATACATATATGCAACGAAAGAGTCTATACCAGAATGTGGGCTCCAGAACAAAAGGAGCACTCCAAAAATAGCAGAATAGGTGTCCTAAACTGTCGGGTCACCAGAACGAGGGTCTGTACCTGCGGGCATGAAACGCAGCCCCCGAAGAAAGGGGGTCAGTACGAAATATGTACCGAATATATAAAGCATGAAAGACAAAACTCAGAATCATAACTGGAATAAGAAGTATGGAAAACAGGTACAAAAATCAGTATACCAAATGCTTACTTTTGAAACACAAATAATGCATATAAAAATCATGTATGGGGCTCAGTAACATGGTCGCCACTCCGACGCTGGCGCCACAACACATCATACTCCAGAAGATTTCATATCTCCGTACAACCCCGAAACACATCATAACATCATAGCACATCATACGCCATAACACATCATAACACCGTATATAAGCGGCACCCGGCCCTGTAGCGAGGGACTCGGGAAACCGTAACACATCATACTGCCGAGTATAACATAGTGCGCACGATGACAAACCGGCCCGGGACTTGACGAAAGAAGTAAATACAGTATGCACGAGCAGAGTAGTGAGAAACTATATGCAATTTAAAAACATTATTACTTTAGACTCAACAAATAAGTAAACTAACCGACACTCGAGGGTTAAGACGATAATCATGTGAAATCCTTTCAAAAGTCGTTAGAGTTATACAAAGGTAAGTCTCGGGGACCACGGATGAGTAGCAACCCAATCCGAGCCCGCCTACGAAAGTTACAACCATAATACGCTTCAGAACTCCCTAAGAATGTTTCGGAGCGATCCGAGCTCGTCTAAGAAAGTTAGAGACATCATTCGACATGAGACTTTTAAGAATAAAAATTCTCTACTCACACTTGTTATCCAATCATACAAAGGGCACAAAAACCATAACTCGACTATATTAGGAATACTAACATCAAGAAGTGAATAAAAATCGTCGGCATGCTTGGATCTTAAGAATGGAGTTACCCCGAGGCTCGTATCATAGCTTACTTGCAACAAGGACATGCCAAAAGAAAGAAAGGTTAGGATTTACATACCTTGCTCGCTTCCTAAGCTAATCTCCACTCAAGTCTCGGGCTCCCCAAGATCTACAATAACGTCATTAAATACCAAACGTTAGCTACGAGTACTTAGGAATTCAATCCTAAGCTAGTACTTGTCTACAGAAATTTCGGCAGCATTTCCCCTGTAAATACAACCACCCCGAGAATTCAACTCGGCCAAATTTACCAACAACCATACCAACAATCATTCCAACCATACCAACAATCAATTTAAAACGAATTCTAACATTAGTAAGCCGATTTAACATAATTCAACGGCATTCCGTTTACATTCACTTCAACTACATACAATCAAACCTACACCAATGCTCGCATACTCAAATACTAATCCAAAGTCATTTAAACAAAATTCAAGAACATTTCAAACGATTCTCACAACCTTCAAAACAATCCAACCAAAACTCCATTCCACCCGAAACCTTCCAAACGCAACAAGAACAACAACAACACATTTCCTTCTTTCAAATTCATGAACTTCACCAACAATTCACATGCTAGCAACATTATTTTCCATAAATACAAGAAGTGGTTTTAAAATTGCATTAGCTTCTAAAACAACTCTCCAACACTTACAACTTCAACTAGAATTATTAAACTTTCATTTTCATCGTAGATTCCATTACAACAACAACCAGAATACTAAGTAAAATTGACTCATTCTCTTCTACACCACACAACACCTACACGGCCACACACTACATATACACGGCCATAACATAGCATCCATATTTTCATGAATTTCATCCATTTCTACATACTACAACATACACAAATCATCCATAACATATAAAAAGAAGATTAAGCCTTACCTTTTCACCACACCTTTTCACTTGGCTAGGGTTATGAATTTGCAACAAGGAGTGCTTTAATTGCTCCAACAACTATCTCACGTTAAAGAGGACCTTCCAATTAGTAGGAATGCTAGAAGAAAATAATTTTTGATCAAGATTTTCAAGGGTTCAATTTTTTCTTGGCTTGGCCGAATGGCCTTCTCTTTTTTTTCTTTGTCTCCAAGTTTCTTGAAATTTCTAAGGATGAAGATGAAAATATGGCTATTTAATCTTCTAATATACACATGTTTAATTCATCCATGTGGGCCAAGGCCCACCCCAACTTGGACGGCCACATGTTCTCTTTCTATTTCAAGACTATTATTTTTTTTTGTTTAGTAGTTCATGAAAATTATTTTCCTAATTCCAAATTTGCCCTTAGCCTTCCTCAATATTACCATGAACCACCTTGTAATTTTTCCTTTTTTCCCTTAGCCATTCTTAATATTTCCACATCAATAATTTTCATAAACAACTTGTATATTAAACAAGATCAAAATATATCCTTGCCCTTAACTTCTCGCAATTATCTTGAAATATCCGAATGTACAGAATACGAGATATAACAATTCAACAACCAAATACTCTTAATAACATGAAATGGATGTAAAACTCACCTTTTATCACCTAAGGATGAACTTCGGATTGATGTATTTCACTTGAATGAAACTCCAACTTCAACACCAAAAGAAATCTTGAGCTTCACAAACCCTAGTGAATCTCCCCACACTTAGTTTTCTTGATTCTTGCTATTTAATCTTTGATTTCTCTTGGGTTTGTGTTAATATGGTAGGGGGAAGGTTATAGTTCTTTCAAGACTTGGGAAAAATGTGGGAAATGAAAAATAAGACAAGGGTCATCTATATATAAATAGAGAAAAATTTGACCCGACCCGATTATACGGCCACTTATACGGTCCCTATAAGTGGTCGTATAATCCCACCAGCGATTACCCCTCTCTGGAATGGTTATACAGATTATTATACGGGCCGTAAAAGTGGCCGTGAAGTCCCCATTTTTTCGAAACTTGCTCTCGTCGATTCGTTTGACTTCCAATCCTTGTGGAACCTTCTTGGCACTTATGTAACACTTCATTGACCATCTAAGGAGCCCTATAGCTTCTTCTCAAGACATTTCTAAATAAAAATTAGCTGGATTGATGCGAAACCTTCCTAAACACAACTTACATTTCACTTCCTTCGACGAACTTAGTTTCACCAATTCTTGTGACTTCAAAATCTTGTAGTACGCACTTAAAGCTATCAATACTCCCTTACCTTCATAAGGAATTTATGTTTACCTTGACCTTGTATTAGTCTATTTATAGCGCAACAACTCAAAATTCCCGAAATCTAACATTCTCCCTTTCTTAGGAACATTCGACCTCGAAAGTTAGACTCTGGGGGATTCCACAAAAAAATAAAAATTGCCAGCATTTCCCCTGTAATATGGCACTACCATCCTGTCACAGCAACCCAAAATATATCGCCTCACAGGGCTACAACAACAACATCAACAATCATGGCCACACACGACCAAGAAAGCATCAAAGAAAGCATTACATACCTGGGGACAATAGCATCTCTGCTTGAACCTCTTCTGGGGGTGGAAATAAATGTGGATATGTGGACTTCATATCTTCTTCTACTTCCTAAGTCATTTCCACTCTATTATTATTTCTCCACAATACCTTAATTGAAGTGACATCCTTAGTTCTGAGCCTCCGTACTTGCCTATCTAGTATGGCAATGGGTACTTCTTCATAAGAAAATTTCTCCGTAATTTGGACATCATCTACAGGCACGATCCTAGAAGGGTCTCCAACACACTTACGAAGCATTGACACATGAAAAACAAGTTGGACTAACTCTAAATCCGAAGGTAGATCTAATTCATAAGGCACTTGGCTTACCTTGCGCATAATTTTGTAAGGCCCAATATACTGGGGGCTAAGCTTTCCCTTCTTGCCGAATCTCATTACACCTTTCATCGGTGATACTTTCTGGAATACCCAATCGTTAACTTGGAATTCCAAGTCCCGATGACGATTGTCCGTATAAGATTTCTGGCGACTCTGGGCTGTCAACAACCGGTCTCGAATAAGCTTGATCTTTTCTACTGCTTGCTGGATTAGTTCTGGGCCTATTAGTTGTGTCTCTCCTACCTCAAACCATCCAATTAGCGATTTACATTTTCTCCCGTATAGAGCCTCATACGGTGCCATCTGGATACTGGAATGATAATTGTTGTTATATGCAAATTCAATAAGTGGCAAATGATCATCCCAATTACCTCCAAAATCTAATACACATGCCCGCAACATATCTTCCAAGGTCTGAATAGTGCGTTCAGCTTGTCCATCACTCTGTGGATGAAATATTGTGCTAAGTCTCACTTGAGTTCCCAAACCTTCTTGAAAGGACTTCCAGAAATTAGCTATAAATCCTCTATCTGTGATGATGGTTACTGGGACACTATGAAGTCGAACTATCTCTTTAATACAGTTTTGCATAATCTTCGGCTGAGTATGTAGTTTTAACTGGTAGAAAATGAGTTGACTTCGTAAGTCTGTTAACAATTGCCTATACGGAGTCATACTTATGCTGAGAACGAGGCAAGCCTACGGTAAAATCCATATTGATCACTTCCATAGCTTGCAACAATCCTCCTGGCTTTTGATGCTCAATTTTCACTTGTTGACAATTTGGACACTGAGCTACAAACTTTGCTATATCTTTCTTCATTCTGTCCCACCAATACATTAACTTGAGATCATTGTACATTTTTGTCGCCCCTGGATGAATGGAATAACGGGAATAATGGGCTTCGTTTAGAATCTGGTGGCGTAATCCTGCAATATCCGGGACACATAGCCTGCTTCGATACCTGAGAACTCCATCTGCAGAAATCTCAAATGGTGACTTCTCTTTCTGCGGAAATGTATCTTTGTAATAATTCAATTTGGGGTCTTCATATTAGCGCTTTTTCACCTCCACTACTAAGGATGAAGCAGTTGGGTTATGAGCAGCAACTCCAGCATTGCCTGAGTCCATTAAGAGAACTCCTAGGCTAGCTAGCTATTGAAGTTCACGAGCTAATTCCCCTTTCTCTAGCTGAACGTCACATAGACTGCCCATGGATTTACGGTTAAGAGCATCAGCCACCACATTCGCCTTTCCGGGATGATATAAGATACTTACATCATAGTCTTTCAATAGCTCTAACTACCGCCTCTGCCGTAGATTTAACTTCTTTGCTTGAAAATATACTAGATATTCTTGTGATCTGTATAAATATCAACATGAACACCATACAATTAATGTCTCCACATAGGGCATGAATAACCGTAGCTAGTTCAAGATCATGGGTCGGATAGTTTTTCTCGTGTTTCCACAACTGCCTGGAGGCATAAGCAATGATTTTACCGTGCTGCATTAATACACAGCCAACCCAACACCGGAGGCATCACAATAAACAACATAGCCTTCTGATCCTTATGGAAGTGTCAGGACTGGGGTGCAAGCCAATCTATCTTTCAATTCCTGGAAACTGCGCTCACAAGCATCGATCCATTAAAATTTTGCTGATTTCTGAGTTAGCTTTGTCAATGGTACATAAATAGAAGAAAATACTTCTACAAATCTTTTGTAATATCTTGCCAATCCCAGAAAGCTACGGACCTCTATAGATGTTGTAGGCCTTGGCCAAGTCTTCACAGCCTCAATTTTCAGAGTATCTACCCGAATGCCATCAGCTGAGACGATATGGCCCAGAAAGTTACAGAATTCAACCAGAACTCACATTTTGAAAACTTGGCATATAATTCTCGAGTCCGAAGGTTTCCAAGGACAGTACGTAAATGATCTGCATGCTCTGATTCTGATCGAGAGTATGCCAGAATGTCATCAATGAACACTATTACGAATAGATCTAAGAAAGTCCTGAACACATTATTCATCAAATTCATAAATACTGCTGGGGCATTAGTCAATCCAAACGACATTACTCGAAATTCGTAATGACCATATCTTGTTTTGAAAGCCATTTTCGGAATGTCTTCTTCTCTAAAATCTCGCCTGATGATATCCTGACCTTAAATCTATCTTCGAAAACCACTTGGCACCCTGCAACTGATCAAAAAAATCATCGATCCTGGGAAGCAGATATTTATTCTTTATTGTCACTTTGTTCAACTGCCTATAGTCGATGCACATTCGCAAGGAACCATCCTTCTTTCTCACGAACAATACAAGTGCTCCCCATGGCGATGAACTGGGCCTAATAAATCCCCTTTCGAGCAAATCCTTCAGTTGTGCTTTCAGCTCTTTCAATTCTGCAGAAGCCATTCTGTAAGGAGGAATAGATATAGGTTTGATATCTGGCAGCACATCGACAGTAAAATCAATCTCCCGTTCCGGTGGAAGACCTGGAAGCTCATCTGAAAACACATCTGAAAACGCATTTACTACCGAAACGGATTGAAGAGTTGGCGGTTTTGCTTCGGTGTCATGAACCCAGACTAAATGATAAATATAGCCCCTAGTAATCATCTTTCTCGCTTTGAGATAGGAAATAAACCTACCTCTTGGGGATGCTGTGTTACCTTTCCATTTAAACACTGGTTCTCCCGGAAATTGGAATTAAACAATTTTTGTTCTACAATCCTCATTGGCATAACAGGAAGCCAGCCAATCCATGCCCATGATTACATCGAAATCTAACATTTTCAGCTCGGTCAAATCAGCTACCGTATGACGATCACACACCACAACCACACAGTTTCTATATACTCGTCTAGCTGTTATCGGGTCACCAACAGGAGTAAACACCTCAAAAGGTTTGATTGGCTAGGGTTTCACCCTAATACGATCAGCAATGTAAGGAGTAATATATGACAAAGTAGAGCCCGAATCAATCAATGCATAAACATCATGGGAGGATACTGATAATAGACCTGTGACAATGTCAGGGGAGGACTCAAGATCCTATCGCCCGGCCAATGCATAAATATAGGGTTGTGAGCACTTGAACTGGATGCTCCCCCTCTGCCCCTACCACGACCTGGTGGTGCTTGTGAGCCTTGCCCCATAGGGCACACAGTCGAAGAAGAGCCGGCTACTGATCTTGTGGGCTGGGTCCCACCTCTACCACTCAACGATGGACAATCACACATCTTATGCCCAGTCTGACCGCAGACATAACAAGAATCTGAGCCTCGGCGACAATGCCCCACATGTAATCTGCCGCACTGGCTGCATCGTGGTACAGGTGGTCTCCTCTGACTAAAATCGCCTCCAAACTGGGAACCTGGAACTCTCGAGCTCTGACCCGATCCAGAATAAATAGGGCAGTTAAATCTCTTGCCCGCAAATCGAGGAGGTGTACTTGTTGTATCCCGTATTTTTGAACGTCAGATTATTTGCTGAGATGGGACCCACACATCGAGATTTTTTAGGGACATCTGAAAATTCATATGAATCACATATGAGAAGTTAAACACAACTCAAGAAGGACCCTTGGGCCAAATCAAAGTGGAAGTCCTCCAAACGAATATTTTAAGAAAACGTTTTCGGGTGATCTGACTTCAAGGGGCAAAAACGGTATTATAAGTTTGGAATTTGGAACAGTACCAAGAACTAGAAGTTGTAGATAATTGAATTAGCGTTCCAACCATAGGTCGTGGGTCCCCAGGTGACGTCGGTACAAGGAGATATGAACGTTTTAAGGTCGAAAGGTCAGTGGGCTAGGCCCAACTCGGGACCAAACCGAGTTGGCCCAAAAAAAATAAAAAAAAAATAATAAGGCCCAAATTTGTGAGGCCCAACCGGCCATGGTTATGGCCCAAGCCCATATTACATAAAATTTGGTCAATAAATAAGATGACTAAGTCATCTTTATCACACAACCTCTAGAATATTCAAGAAGTTGAAGAACAAGAAAGAGAAGGAGAAAAGTTGAAGGCCATTTCGGCCAAGATAAAATTTCCAAGGAAAAATTGATAAAAATTCTTCAAAAATCATTTTCTACCAAGTAAAGGGTGATTAACAAGGTGGAGTTGTTGTTGGAGCAAGAAAAATTCAAAATCATATAAATTGTCAAGTTGTAGTCAAGTGAGAAGTTGAAGAAGAAAGGTGAGTTTTGATCTTGTTTTATGTGTTATATATGGTTTATATGTGTTGTAGTATGCTAAAATGGATGAAATTCATGAAGGAGAGAAATATAGTACATGGCCGTGTGTATGTATATATGTGTAGGAGTCATGCTTCAATTATTTTAATTAGTGTTTGGTTGTTATTGTTGTGAATGATATGTGGAAAATGGAAGTTGAATGAATTTTGAGAAGTTGTAGTGTGTATGTTGGTGTTGGCCGTGTGGTTATGGTGAAAAAATGGAAGAGAATGAGTTAATTTTATTTAGTATGATGTTGTTGGAATATAGATTATGAGGTTGTTATTGTTTTCATTAAAGTTAGAAAGTTTTTGGAAGAAGTAGTAAGTTGATTGAATATGGAAGTTGTTAGTATTGTTGTTGTTGGAATTGTGGTTGATATTTTGGCCGGGTTTGAATTCCCGGGATTTTTGTTGATTGAAATTAGCCAAGTTGAACTTGGTGGGATGAAGTATTTATAGGGGAAGTGCTGCCGAAATTTCGGTAGCCAAATGTTTCCTTAAGAAATCAACTCTAAGTACCCTAATAAGAGTTTTGGTAAACATGACCAATTTGCAGATTTTGACGAGATTGCGACGTGAATTTGGAATAGCAAAAGGAGCGGAAAGAGGTATGTAAGGCTTCACTCTTCTTTCTATGGCATGTCTTAGATGTAATAAGTCGGGTACGAGCCTCGGGGACAACCCTAGCCCCCGGAATCCGCACCTAAAGGTTTCCACTTTTTGTTCAATAGAATTGAACTAGAAAGTGTGCAAATGATGGAAAGACCTCTTAAACCCTTAGAACTTGCATAAGTTGGACCCGATTACCCTAGGTCTCTCACAAGTAATGACATGACACGTAATATATATAAATCATATACGTCATCCCATCCGGCCCGAGGTGGGCCCGTTACTCTCGGATTATTCCTTACAGTCTTGCTTGACTTACTTGAAGTGAATCCAAAGGGAACCTTTGATCCCGATTTCGATACCAAATGATAAATACTATGACTCCTCTAACGAGGGCACTTCCATGACGATAATGATAACAATGATGTTAGATAAGAGAATATGCCTATGATACGTACTACCGGAACGACTCTATGACTAAGATGACTAAGCTAAGTATCTTATGTAAACATGAAAATGATAAACTAATTTTTGAATCTTATTTATATTTCCTAGCTATGACTTTATTTTCTAAAAGATTTCAAAGTCTATGAACTGTCATCTATGATGCCCCGATTTCATTCTACGTTTACTTTAATATTATTCCCCGTTGGTAGTCTCACCTTAAAATACTCGTTCCTTCAAGGTGAGACAAAGCGATCACGAGTATTCTATAATATAATTGGAGGTCACCGACCTTACGTCACTCCGATGACTACATGATTCTTCTTTGGGCTTTCCTGCGTGCCTATGAGACATATGTATATAGGATACGTAAATGCATATAAGACATGTAAATGTATGTAAGATATGTGTATATATTTTTTTAAAACATGCACATGACGAAAGAGCTAGAGCGCTATAGACGCGGATGTACCTACACGACACACGTATATGTATATGATAAAAGAGCTAGAGCGCTATAGACGCTGATATATGTACATGATATATGCATGTGTATACGGGGAAAATGGAGGTAAGGGCAGAGCGTTATGAACGCATATCCACCTGATCAGTTGGCATTACATGATATGATATCGTCCCGGATGCGGGATGCCCGGACGCGGGATGTGTATATTTATGGTTAAATGGATCGGCTGCCGACACCTCGGCAATATGAGATGTCCTATTTTATATGTATATGTATATGAACAAGGAAAGATTCTTAAAGGAAAGTTAAGTACGCATAGCACCTACGAAGGGTATATATATATATACAGGTTATGTTTCTATCCCAGGACATGTGTTGTAACTCTCTTATGTCATTATACATGATTCATATTTTCTGTATATTACTATTCATGCCTTACATACTCGGTACACTATTCGTACTGACGTCCCTTCTTGTGGACGCTGCGTTTCATGCCGCGCAGGTCAGCAGACAGGCGGATTTGATCCTTAGAAGCTCTACCAGCAGTGTTGACAGTGCTCCAGTTATTCCGGAGCCTCACTTCCTTGGTACTATTTTGTGTATATATATTCGGGCATGGCAGTACTCAGCCCTTTCTATGTATAAGTGTACTACGTCTAGAGGCTCGTAGACAGTTATGTACAGTCAGTTAAGTACAGTTAGATATATGGTGTTTTGGCATGTTAATGTTGATGTATAAGTGATAACGAAGTTTATTAGTCTATGTTCAGAATGACGCCGCTAATGTTAATGTTAAAAAAAATGGCTTTGTTTACATGGCTTGCTAAGAGGTAAAGGTAAAACGATAGACAAGGGGTGCTCGGTACAAGTATCGGGTACTCGTCACGGCCCCTAGACGGGTCGTGACAGAAGTGGTATCAGAGCAGTTCGGTCCTAGGAGTTTGTCTACGAGCCGTGTCCAGTGGAGTCTTGTTTATGGGTGTGTTGCGCGCCACACTTATAAACAGGAGGCTACCAGGCATTTAGGAAATGTGACCTTCTTTGCATTCTGAAATCGTGCGATAGAGCTAAGTTGCCAGGCTTCCATATTCCTTTTCCTAAACCTGTGTTATGGTTTCAGTAATGCCGCCGAAGAAAAAGGCTACGATGGCCGAGAAAGCCAAGGGGGTGGCGGCCAGCAGAGTTGAACGGGAGCTGGAAGAAGAAGAATCTCATAATGAGGCTCCCCCTCAGACTGTTCCTGCTCCCCCTGCACCAGCAGAGCAGGAAAGAGTTCCAGCTCCAGCCCCCGCACCTCCAGTTCCACCGCCAGCAGTTCCGGGCCAGCAGATGGCAGAGGCCATCCAGTTATTAACCCAGCTCGTTGCCGCACAGGCTCAACGGCAAGATGTAGACCTGGGAGGCAGAGCGGTAAGTGCAAGGGCCCGCGACTTTATCACGCTGAAGCCTCCAGAGTTTTATGGATCAAAACCAGAGGAGGACCCGCAGAGTTTTATAGATGAGATGCTGAGGACTCTGGGGATCATACATGCTTCAGATACAGAGTCCGTAGAGTTGGCTTCATACAGGCTGCGGGATGTGGCAGTTCTGTGGTACAGTAGCTGGATATCATCGAGGGGAGCAAATGCACCCCCTCCGGTTTGGCAGGAGTTCACTGAGGCGTTCCTGCGACCGCCAGAGGTTCGACGGGCTCGAGCCGATATGTTCTTGAACCTGAGACAGGGAAATATGAGCGTTCGAGAATACAGCCTCTGTTTTAATTCATTAGCCAGGTATGCCCCAGCCATGATAGAGGATAAGGGAGATCATGTACACCGATTTGTGAGTGGGCTAGGGCCACATTTGGTTAAGGAATATTTGACAGCTTCACTCCAGGACGGGATGACTATTACTCGAATCCAGGCCCACGCCCAAAATCTGGAGGAACAATATCAGCCACGGCGAGAGGAGCGTTACCCAGATAGGGGTTCCAGAAAAAGGGGCAGGTTTTCCAGGACTAGAAGCGAGTATAGAGGGGGACAGGCACAAGAGCTATTCAGGCATTCAGAACAACCGGCGGCCAGTGCACCGCCTCGATTTACGGATAGGGGACTTGACCGTTCTACTCACTCGCGACCAGATCAGGGTACTAAGGCATCAGGATCCCAGTATAGAGCTGATTCTAGAACGATCATGCCACCCCCGCCACGGTGTGCGCGATGTGGTAGACCACATTCTGGAGAGTGTCGCGCAGGTACAGGTGCATGTTATACTTGTGGGCGGGTTGGCCATTTGATGCGTGATTGCCCACTGAGGTATGAGGGAGACCAAGCCCAGCCCGTCGGGTCCGCGGTTGGTTCATCGTCGACCGTACGCCCTCTTGGACAGACTTCCCAAGCTCCAGCGGGCCGCGACCGAGGTAGAGGAGGGACACCTAGTTCAGCTGGTCCTCCGCACCGCCTATATGCATTGACAGGATGACAGGACCCTGCGCCTTTCGCAGACGTGGCCACAGGTACTTTTTCGGCACCTTCTATGATGTGTATGTTAATAGATTCGGATTCTATCCTATCCTACGTTGCCTTTATATTGCTGATCATATTAAGAATTCAGAAATTAGGACGAAAGGTAGCCATACGCACAGGTAAACAGACGAATACTAGAGATTGCGGAGGTTAGAACCGTAAATAAAAGAAGAGATGTGTTACGCGGCGTTTCGAAAACTGCTAAGACCCCAACTCGTTCCATAATATGTGATATAAGTAGTGCGAGGGAGTGGGGGCGAAAATACTAACGCTAAGACGCTGAAATGCACTAAAGTTTCAAGGTTAAGCGTGCTAGGGTGAGAGTAATTTCATGATGGGTGACCCCCTGGGAAATATGCTGAAATTTTCACAAATGTGGGAACAAGAGCCGAATGTGAAGCTAGGTAGTCCAATGTAAATTCGAGTGTGTGGAGTGGTTACAAACCCTATAAAAGTCATGTAGGCTGAGACGGACAAGACTAACGGAAGAGGAGAAAGCGTGACAGAAAGGGGACTTATTAACGTAGGGCCAATGTTCAGAGCTTACTCAATGGACTTACGACATAAAAGCGACCTAAGCGACATGTGAGATGTCTACGAAGGAGACCTCCCCGAAGTATTATGATACACTATGAGGCCAGTTTAACATTCGAGGATGAATGTTCTAAAGGGGGGGGGGGGGGGGGGGGAGAATGTTGTATCCCGTATTTTTGAACGTCAGATTATTTGCTGAGATGGGACCCACACATCGAGATTTTTTAGGGACATCTGAAAATTCATATGAATCACATATGAGAAGTTAAACACAACTCAAGAAGGACCCTTGGGCCAAATCAAAGTGGAAGTCCTCCAAACGAATATTTTAAGAAAACGTTTTCGGGTGATCTGACTTCAAGGGGCACAAACGGTATTATAAGTTTGGAATTTGGAAAAGTACAAAGAACTAGAAGTTGTAGATAATTGAATTAGCTTTCCAACCATAGGTCGTGGGTCCCCAGGTGACGTCGGTACAAGGAGATATGAACGTTTTAAGGTCGAAAGGTCAGTGGGCTAGGCCCAACTCGGGACGAAACCGAGTTGGCCCAAAACAAATCAAAAAAAAAAATAATAAGGCCCAAATTTGTGAGGCCCAACCGGCCATGGTTATGGCCCAAGCCCATATTACATAAAATTTGGTCAATAAATAAGATGACTAAGTCATCTTTATCACACAACCTCTAGAATATTCAAGAAGTTGAAGAACAAGAAAGAGAAGGAGAAAAGTTGAAGGCCATTTCGGCCAAGATAAAATTTACAAGCCAAAATTGATAAAAATCCTTCAAAAATCATTTTCTACCAAGTAAAGGGTGATTAACAAGGTGGAGTTGTTGTTGGAGCAAGAAAAATTCAAAATCATACAAATTGTCAAGTTGTAGTCAAGTGAGAAGTTGAAGAAGAAAGGTGAGTTTTGATCTTGTTTTATGTGTTATATATGGTTTATATGTGTTGTAGTATGCTAAAATGGATGAAATTCATGAAGGAGAGAAATATAGTACATGGCCGTGTGTATGTATATATGTGTAGGAGTCATGCTTCAATTATTTTAATTAGTGTTTGGTTGTTATTGTTGTGAATGATATGTGGAAAATGGAAGTTGAATGAATTTTGAGAAGTTGTAGTGTGTATGTTGGTGTTGGCCGTGTGGTTATGGTGAAAAAATGGAAGAGAATGAGTTAATTTTATTTAGTATGATGTTGTTGGAATATAGATTATGAGGTCGTTATTGTTTTCATTAAAGTTAGAAAGTTTTTGGAAGAAGTAGTAAGTTGATTGAATATGGAAGTTGTTAGTATTGTTGTTGTTGGAATTGTGATTGATATTTTGGCCGGGTTTGAATTCCCGGGATTTTTGTTGATTGAAATTAGCCAAGTTGAACTTGGTGGGATGGAGTATTTATAGGGGAAGTGCTGCCGAAATTTCGGTAGCCAAATGTTTCCTTAAGAATTCAACTCTAAGTACCCTAATAAGAGTTTTGGTAAACATGACCAATTTGCCGATTTTGACGAGATTGCGACGTGAATTTGGAATAGCAAAAGGAGCGGAAAGAGGTATGTAAGGCTTCACTCTTCTTTCTATGGCATGTCTTAGATGTAATAAGTCGGGTACGAGCCTCGGGGACAACCCTAGCCCCCGGAATCCGCACCTAAAGTTTTCCACTTTTTGTTCAATAGAATTGAACTAGAAAGTGTGCAAATAATGGAAAGACCTCTTAAACCCTTAAAACTTGCATAAGTGGGACCCGATTACCCTAGGACCCTCACGAGTAATGACATGACACGTAACATATGTAAATCATATACGTCACCCCATCCGGCCCGAGGTGGGCCCGCTACTCTCGGATTTTTCCTTACAATCTTGCTTCACTTACTTGAAGTGAATCCAAAGGGAACCTTTGATCCCGATTTCGATACCAAATGATAAATACTATGACTCCTCTAACGAGGGAACTTCCATGACGATAATGATAACAATGATGTTAGATAAGAGAATATGCCTATGATACGTACTACCGGAACGACTCTATGACTAAGATGACTAAGCTAAGTATCTTATGTAAACATGAAAATGATAAACTAATTTTTGAATCTTATTTATATTTCCTAGCTATGACTTTATTTTCTAAAAGATTTCAAAGTCTATGAACTGTCATCTATGATGCCCCGATTTCATTCTACGTTTACTTTAATATTATTCCCCGTTGGTAGTCTCACCTTAAAATACTCGTTCCTTCAAGGTGAGACAAAGCGATCACGAGTATTCTATAATATAATTGGAGGTCACCGACCTTACGTCACTCCGATAACTACATGATTCTTCTTTGGGCTTTCCTGCGTGCCTATGAGACATATGTATATAGGATACGTAAATGCATATAAGACATGTAAATGTATGTAAGATATGTGTATATATTTTTTTAAAACATGCACATGACGAAAGAGCTAGAGCGCTATAGACGCTGATGTACCTACACGACACACGTATATGTATATGATAAAAGAGCTAGAGCGCTATAGATGCTGATATATGTACATGATATATGCATGTGTATACGGGGAAAATGGAGGTAAGGGCAGAGCGTTATGAACGCATATCCACCTGATCAGTTGGCATTACATGATATGATATCGTCCCGAACGCGGGATGCCCGGACGCGGGATGTGTATATTTATGGTTAACGTTTTATGCCGCGCAGGTCAGCAGACAGGCGGATTTGATCCTTAGAAGCTCTACCAGCAGTGTTGACAGTGCTCCAGTTATTCCGGAGCCTCACTTCCTTGGTACTATTTTGTGTATATATATTCGGGCATGGCAGTACTCAGCCCTTTCTATGTATAAGTGTACTACGTCTAGAGGCTCGTAGACAGTTATATACAGTCAGTTAAGTACAGTTAGATATATGGTGTTTTGGCATGTTAATGTTGATGTATAAGTGATAACAAAGTTTATTAGTCTATGTTCAGAATGACGCCGCTAATGTTAATGTTCAAAAAAAAAATGGCTCTATTTACATGGCTTGCTAAGAGGTAAAGGTAAAACGATAGACAAGGGGTGCTCGGTACAAGTATCGGGTAGTCGTCACGGCCCCTAGACGGGTCGTGACAGTACTAGCCGCGGATTGGCCTAAATACCTGGAATACTGTTGCCTCTGACCCCCTCTATACTCACTGCTAGCACCTGCAGATCTAGCTCTCTTACTATGCCCTCTGTCAGAATCACGCTCCTCCCTGTACGGCTGTTGTTGCTCTTCAAAATTCTAAGCATGAGCTTGAATACGAGAAATATCCATCCCTTCCTGGAGTGAAGCTGTCAAGCAGTCTTTAATCAAATGTGGCCCCAGGCCACTCACAAACCGATGCACCCGGTCTCCCATATTGGATACCATGGCCGGAGCATACCTAGCCAATGAATTGAAGCGGAGACTATAGTCCTGGGCACTCATAATTTCTTGCCTTGAATTCAAAAACCTGTCAGCTCGGGCTCATTAGGCCTCGGGTGGCAAATAATGGCGGATAAAGGTATTTACGAACTCTTGCCATACCGAGGGAGGCGCATTTTCCCTTCTTGAAGATATCCAATTATTGTACCAAAGAACGGCCACATCCCGCAGTCTATAGGAAGCCAACTCCACTGACTCAGTATCGGTAGCATGTATTAGGCTCAACGTTCTCAGCATCTCATCTATAAAGCCCTGCTGGTCTTCATCGGGATTTGACACAAAAAATTTCGGAGGATTCAAGCTCATAAAATCACAAGCTCTGGCGCTAACCGCTCTGTCACTAGGACCCGCACCCTGCAGCTAAGCCTGAGCGGTAACTAACTGGGTTAGTAATTGAATAGCTTTTGTCATCTGTTGGCCGGAGGCACCTGGAGGAGGAACTGGAGGCATTGGAGCTGGAGTTGAGGCTCCTTCATGCTCCTCTAAAATAGGTGGAGTGCGAGAGGTCCGAGATGGAGCCTTATTATGCGACTCACCCTCCTCTATATTTACCGGTGGCTGCCGTTTAGTTCGCCTTCCTGCCACTGTCTTGCCCTTCTGGGCAGCTATTGCTTTCCTCTTCATAGGCATCGCTGAAATCATAACACCCAATTATAAAAAGAAGAAATCTTATATTATAGCTCTATCACGCGATCTATGAAGAAGAACGACCATTATTCCTAAATGCCCCGCAGCCTCTTGTTTATAAGTGTGGCGCACTTCACACCCATAAACAAGACTCTACCGGACACGGCTCGTAGACACACCCTAGGACGAAACTGCTCTGATACCACTTTTGTCACGACCCAACCAGAGGGCCATGACGGGTACTCAGAGCTGGCCTACCGAGCACCACTTGTCATACTTCTCCCAATCTATCTCGGTGGACCACTTCTCCAATTATCAAATAACTCAACCTGAATAAATGCCATTCTCAAAATAAAACTCATTATGAAGCAATTCTTTTATTCCACCTCAAACATATTTATGAACAAGCCCACGAGGCTGCAAAATGATATACCAAATGCACTAATCAGGTCACGCAACATCTACTATCCACATATGTCAACGAGCCTCTAACTGGAGTACTGAAGATCATAAGGATGGGACAAGACCCCGCCATGCCCCAAATATGCACACAAAAGAATATACCAATAACTACAACTCCGGAGTAGCGGAGTGCTCCTGTATATCTGCTGATAAAGCTCCTAGGGACCTAGATTGTCTCTCTGTCTACTTGCGGGCATGAACGCAGCGTCCACAAAAGAAAGGGCGTCAGTACGAACAATGTACTGAGTATGTAAGACATGAATAATATCATAATAAATAAATAAAAAAACATGAGATAAAGAGATAACCTGTAACTGACTGCCTCTCAAGGCGAAACCATGCATGCTAACTTTTACTTTTAAAACATCATAACATGTATATATATAAACTGCCCGACCATATAGGTATGGTGTAATCGTCATTATCCGACGTCCGGGCCTCCCCCGACCGGGGTAACCATCTCATGCCGCCCACTACACCCACCATAATGGTATCTGCCCGGCCAAATAGGCACGGTGTAATCATACATAAAAATAAGCATGCATGAGAGCCCAATCAAAAGCTACAACTCTATAGGAGTGACGTAAGGTCGGTGACCTCCGATTTACATTATGGAAAAATCATCATCACTACATCTCACCTCGAAAGAACAAGTAACATAAGGTGAGATCATAACAATGGGTGAAATCAAGAAAAATCATAGAATAAGATCAACCATATGATAATAGCTTTGCAACCATAAGCTTTGGAGTTTCTAGTATTAAAATCATCATTATCATGCTCATCATAGAAAAAATCTCATCGTTGGTATTGCAAGAAGCTTTTAAGAATCATGAACTTCTAACTGTTGGGCATAAGGAAGTTATGGAAAATATGGATAGAATCATAACATAGGAATCATTCCTTTGAAAGAAAGGGACTAGCCTTAACATACCTTCATGTCTCCTTAATGACTAAACGTTCTCCTCTCAAGCTTGCGACTCTACATTCAAGAGAATTCGTACTAAGGTTTGGTCATTGAAAGTATGATTATGTTTAAACTAAAGCCACTCAGAGCTAACGGAATTTGGGCAGCATTTCCTTTGTTTCATTGACTTTCTCCATATAATAGACAACTCCCAAACATCAATAGCAACATCCATAATATCATAATCAAGAGGCATATTTGAAGTTAAGCATTGTCCGATCCTCAAAACTTCTTTTCAAGGTCATTCACAACAATAGCTACAACACAACACCATATTCACTTACATACAATACTTCCTCAACATCATTAGTAACCCCCTCAACAATATTATACTCATAGCATACTAAGAATCAAGACTCAAGTTAATTTACTACTCAAAAATATCATTAAATCCATATTTGAGTTTCATCTTCTACTTTCTTCCCTCATGCAAGTTATTCAACAACCAAATACTCTTAATAACATGAAATAGATGTAAAACTCACCTTTTATCTTCGTATTGATGTATTTCACTTGAATGAAACTCCAACTTCAACACCAAAAGAAATCTTGAGCTTCACAAACCCTAGTGAATCTCTCCACACTTGGTTTTCTTGATTCTTGCTATTTAATCTTTGATTTCTCTTGGGTTTGTGTTAATATGGTAGGGGGAAGGTTCTAGAGCTCTTAAGATTTGGGGGAAATTTGGGAAATGAAAAATAAGACAAGGGTCATCTATATATAAATAGAGAAAAATTTGACCCGACCCGATTATACGACCACTTATACAGTCCGTATAATTTTATACGGTCCGTATAAGCGGTCGTATAATCCCACCAGGGGTTACCCCTCTCTGGAATGGTTATACGGACCATTATACAAGCCGTATAAAATTATACGGTCTGTATAAGTGGCCGTGAAATCCCTATTTTTCCAAAACTTGCTCTCGTCGATTCGTTTGACTTCTAATCCTAGTGGAACCTTCTTGGCACTTATGTAACACTTCATTAACCATCTAAGGAACCATATAGCTTCTTCTCAAGACATTTCTAAATAAACATCAGCTGGATTGATGTGAAACCTTCCTAAACATTACTTACATTTCACTTCCTTCGACGAACTTAGTTTCACCAATTCATGTGACTTCCAAATCTTGTAGTACACACTTAAAGCTATCCAATACTCCCCTTAACTTCATAAGGACTTCATGTTTACCTTAACCTTACGTTAGTCTATTTACAGCGCAACAACTCGAAATTCCTAAGATGTAACAGAAAGAGAAGTTGATTCGTGTTCACATTGGCATACTTCACAAGGTCCAAAGATACAATAGAATCCTTGTTCGTACAAGATAAAGGCAAAGAGAATATGACTGCTACTTCTGAGAACGAAACTACCCCTACTGACATTGCTCTCAGAGAATTGCCCTTACGCGAACTGCCTGAGTCATCACCTACTGAGGACGTCATGAAAATGATGTTTGAAAAAATCGCCCATCTTCAAGAAGAAGTAGAGCGAAACAAAGCTGCTAATGCTGCTCGAGAGGCTCCTGCTGCAGAATGAAGGCCTCCGCCGTTTTTTCCATCTCTGAATTCACCATTGCCAGATCACTTCCCCACTAGGTCTGTTATGACAACCATCCCATTTACCCCAATCGATGGACACATTGGTGCCTCGAGCCACATCCCACCACCACTTAACACCAACCAAATTCCCGGGAGCTCCCACTCTATCCCTTCTTACCCAACACCACAAAATACCCGCCCTGGCATCACTATACAACCAAGTATCACCCCACTAATAACTAACAAAAGCACCCTTATTACCCAAATTTGCCCTGCTATTTCTTTCCACTCACCTGTCACCCCAGGTACCTTCTCGCCCGATCAAGAATTGTTAGTTACGAGGAGATAGAAAAGGTATAGAAGGCCGAACAAGAAAAATAGGAAGAAAGGCTTGAGCGGAAGATGACCTCCGTGTTGGAGCGATCCATGAAGACTGCCCTTACTGGCACAGGTCTGTCACACCCCCTTTAATCTTTCATTCTAAGCAGTTATCCAAAAACATATGTATGTAAGGTTTCTTTACCATTCCTCATCCTTCATAGTCCAGTTGTGCTTATGGTGACTTATGATCCGAATTCACCTAACTTCTTAGTTCGCAACATCTTCAAGTTCTTACTACAAGTTTTTCTTTATTTCCCCCTCTCACATTTCTCTCCACAAGTATACTTGTCTTTGATTTCTTGTATTTGGCGCTCGTTTCATCCATCGTTATTTCTTGTTGGCTCTCCGGTGGGGATTCCTTACAAATATGATCGAGCATCGCTTCACATCGATGATTCATACAAGTTCATAGCGTGTATTCTCAAGTTCCGTATAATTAATGGTCCATGAACTATTTTCTAGTATCCGATGAACTCTTTTATTTCACTTATAGGCACTGCGTCCTTTCTCTTCTCCAAAAATTTCCAAACTACCAATCGTTGGTATTTTTGTTTAATAGTCATTGTTATCCGAAATATCCCTTGAGTCTTATCCTTCTCTCCTTTATCCTTTACGAACTTAGCTCGTAGGTCTTTCTTGCTCTTTTATTACTCTTGCACATATCGCTGCGTACTTAGGTACGGCACAAATTTTCCCGATAAGAGGAATTAAAATCGTGGCAGAAACGTAGCACAATTCATGTTGGCCTCATAGTACACTTCATTGTCAGTTCGTTTCTACTTCTTCATGTATCCTTTTGATGTGTCGACATGTTCCGAACTCTGGTCCTGAGCTAATAAATTTCCTTTTCCAGCGCTTGAAAATGTTGTGAGTCCTTTCTAAGTCTAATATAATATGTTCTCCCCTTTTTCATTTTCTGTCTACATTATCATTTTTATCAACATTCCCATACTTTTCCATCCACTATTAATCCTTTCACCTATTTTAGCTTACTTACTCGTAGTTCTTCTTAACTACGCGTTCGCATTGCAGCTATGCGTCCATTTTTTGAACGTCTCGCTACTTTTGCTCACAGCACGGAATCCTTACGGTTTACACTCTCTTTATCCGTACTTATTTAACCTTGACTATACTTGTGGTACTATGACCGAGCGGTCTTCCATGCATATTCTGTATATTTCATTCCATTTTCTCTAGGATCAAATCCTTCAGACTTCACATGAATTCTCACTCCACGCCCTTAATTTCAAAATCAACGGTGTTGACCCATTGTCCTTATTCTTTTCTTGGTGCGTAATCGGGTTTCTATTGTTAACTTGTCAAAGTATCCTTCTTACTCCTATGATTAAGGATTTCCATTTGTTTTATTCCCAAATGTTCTCCTCTTCCTTCGACTAATCCGTTAATATACCTTTTCTACTTTCATTCTTAACCTTCCCTAGGTTCCTTCTTCCTCGAACACTTTTCTCCTATTGCCATTTTTGGCATTGACTCTGAAGTTCATGAAATATTACTTTATACGCGCAAATTCCGCTTCACTCTTAAGTCATCTTTTCAGAAAGGCACTTCCATATCTGAGGCATCCACGTTAATATGGTTGCACACTTATTCCTTTATATACCTTCCAAGGGCCAAAATTTTCTAACATCATCACAAGGCTTTATCATTCTTTCTCTTACTTCACATTCCTTGTCGTAGTCACTATTTCATTAGCCTCACTTATTGAGATTGGTTCTCGAACCTCACACATTCCTCTTGTTCTAAATTACCACACTTTACCCTTTTTTAGGTACCTACCTTTTAAATTTTATTCAAATAGTCTCGTACTTTTACCGGTAATTTCTCTCGGGGGTTTCACTCACTAAGGTGTTCTTAACTTTCATTTTTTCCCAACATTTGATCTTCTTGCCTTCCATTTACTCACACTCTTTCTTTTCCAAATATCGTTGTGTTAAAATTTCCAATCTTAACCCGTAGTAAAAATAATAGCAGCTTATCTTGCAACACTCGTACCATCTATTTTTGCTGTCACTTGAACTTCGGTACCCTTATTCGATTGATGCCTTCCATATCGTAGCACCGGTTGCTGGGACACACATCACATGCCCGTCAATATAATCACATAGGGGATATCATGCGCATTCATATAATTACTACCAACTTGATCAAAAAACACTTCCAAACGCTATTCAAACCTATCCAAATTCCAGAGCTGTGATGCACTCCCTGTCTCTTCACCCGTCTAGTCTGCCTCGTACTACGCGACCTCTTAGGGTCTCCAACCTTCCTATATATTTTTGTTTCCCTTAAGCTACTCTAACCTTCACTTATCTCTTGTATCTGAATTTACAGAACTTTAGTGCACTTCCCAGTGGGTCACCCATCCTAGGATTTCTCCTATCTTAGCACGCTTAACCTCAAAACTTTGATGAAATTCAGTGCCTTAATGATGATACAATCACGTCCACTTCGCCGCATGACCTTTATTACATGATCTGGAGCAAGTCGAAATCTTACACATTCCGAGACATTTTTGTAACACGTCTTTCTCCTTTACAATTACTATTTTACCCTTTTCAATCCTCAATATTCACTTTTCACTTACACGTGTACTACTTTTCGTCCTAGATTCCTAGATTCCCGATGGTAACAAATATACCTTCCTCACCGTTACTTGTAAGTATTCGGATATCAGTCTGTCCGGATTCCCACTCACCATTCTTGTATAATAATTTATAGCAAAACTGATTATCGATTTTCTGAATCCTCCAACAGACCTTGTTCCTACTAAGTCTCGAATGTTATCCATTGCAACCCTTCGGACTGCTAATCGTCCTTCTCACAATTATCTTTCACGCTACGCCCAAATCCGTAGCTCCTCTAACAACATTCCAGTTATTGTCTACTTATGATATCTTCCTTCCACACTTCCTTCTGTTAGGCGTACTTAACTAAGTGACCTGATTTTTTTTTTGAACAATTCTAGCAGAATCTCTTTTACCATTCTTACCATTTAATATCTGTACGCAGCAAATACCAACAATGCCTTACAGAGCATACGACTATATGACACATTCTAGCCATCCAGAACTTCCAATTTCAAGTAACAGAACAAATATATCAAAGCTTATTTCTACAACTTTCCATATCATCCCTTACCTCTTTCTGTCGTACGTAAGGCTTATATAAGGGAATTCTCATTTTCTATGACTTGGCTCTATCGCACGATCTAAGACAGAAAGAAGATCAACAATCCCTAGATGCCCTGCAGCCTCCTGTTTATAAATGTGGCCGGCTACACACCATAAACAGGACTCTACTGGACACGACTTTGCAGACAACCCCTAGGACAAACCTGCTCTGATACCACTTTGTCACACCCTAATTTCCCTAGGGTGTGATGGGCACCCGACCCTTACTTAGGGCCGAGCGAACCCTCAGACCTTTAGTGCACACATAAACTTCTTAGACTTTTACATCAAATAGAAATGAAATACATAGTATAGTTTTCAGAAATATTCTTTTCCTTTGTTCTCAATTCAAACAAAATCAGTAACCACATGGGATTTGTCACATACTACAGAATAACACATTGGCTGATGGAGCCGATTACAACACTAACATTCTATACCCACGACTCTGTCTGCAAAGTCTCTAACTTCGGACAAACATCATAGCACATATATTCTGACTCGGCAACACTGCAGGAGCAAATGGAGTTGCCAATCCAGCTGAAGCATCCTCTAGCAATGTCCTTTACTCATCTGGTGTACCTGCGCGGCATGAAACGCAGCCCCCGAAGAAAAGGGGGTCAGTACGGAATATGTACTGAGTATGTAAAGCATGGAATACAGAAAACAGAATCATAATCGAAACAAACAGTACAAAAGTAAGTACATTTTTCAGAATACCAAAGTACATATTTTTCAGAATGCAAACCGTGTATACCGATGTCATGTGTCAGAAGAAGTACCGAAAATAAGTAGATCATCCAGAGTGCCAAAAATGCGTACTTTCCAAACACAGATGGTGCGTGCCAACATCGTATGTCATCATATACATATACACATAACTGATTCATATGTAACATAATAGTGTCGAGGAACGTACGGCCCGATCCACATATATATAACATATTAGTGCCGAGGAACGTTCGGCTCGATCCACAAATGTATTTGCTGCGGAACGTACAGCCCGATCCATATACATATATCATATTACTGTGGCATATGCAGAAGGTTAGTACAGACAATAAGCACGATGTGCAGAATAACAAAACAACTTACTGGAAACACGAATCATGCATGCCAGAAACGGTATCCGGCCCCTTGCGGGACCCGGGGAACGTGGCGCCACACACATCATACTCCAGAAGGTTTGCTCCGTAATCTCCGTCACACATCATAATATCACATCATAAGATCAGAATATACATATACACATATATGGTTCGGCGAACCATGAACACATCATAACACCGTAACACATCATACTCCGGAATACATATATGGCACCCGGCCCTCAAGCTAGGGATCCGGCGAACCATGCGCACGATATATACCAGCCCGGGACTCGGTGAAAGAAATCACGACACATGCACGAGCAGAGTAGTGAGAACTATATGCACATAAATCAAGACTCGATGGATACGTACACTTACCGACATCTGAAGGCTCAGAACAAGTTTCGGATCAATCGGAGTTAGTATAAGAAAGTTATGAGCATTTGAAGTACAGAACGTTCTACAAGCATTTCAGAAGCTATTTTTGGAAAATCAAAGTCATAATCATGTCAAGTACATTTCAGATATCGTTATGGATCAATTAAATTAGCGTTTTTGGAACCATATGCACATATCAAAATATATCGAAGACTCGATGGAATATTCGAACGTGCTAGCATTTGAAAATCAAAACTTTATGCATATCAATTATTTTTCGAATGCCATTTGGAAACGTATCAACCAACTTCGGACATCATAGATATACATCAAAACCATATGAGACAACTTAGGGGAGTCAAAAGTATTAGTCATCCTAGTGGCTCTAAGAATGGAAATTTCTTTGAAATCATACGTATACGTCATTTGCTCGTTTCATAAAAATCATGCCAAAAGAAAGAAAGGGGAAGCCTTACATACCTGCTCCACGTCCTATTAGCTACGTTTATTCGTCCAAGCTCGTTAGTCTACATTCAAGGAGATTTACATAATCATTAGGCATATTGTCATACACTTATCTTAATCTTTCAAGTAAACTCGCTTATAATCTGCCGAAATTTTGGCAGCATTTCCCCTGTAAATACACCATCCCCGAGAATCTAACTCGGCCAAATCAACAATCAACAATCCGAGAATTCGACTCGGCCAAATTATCAACAACAATACCAACTATCACACTAACAAATTCAACAATCAATCCAAAAATATGTATATTCTAACATTAACAACCTTCGTCACACAATTCGACGACATTTCATTTACATTCAATTCCATCACATATATTCAAGTTAACACCAATGATCCCACATTCAAATATTAATCCGAAATCATTCTAACATGATTCAAGAATACTTCAAACAATTTACATAATATTCAAAACAACCCATTCAACATCCTACTTCATCTGAAACCTTCCAAATTCAACAAAACAATGACAACTCATTTCCTTCCTTCAATTCATGGGCTATACTAATAATTCACATACTAAAACATTATTTCCATAGATACAAGAAATGATATTGTAGTCACATTAGCTTCCAAAACCACCTTCCAACACTTACAACTTCAACTAGAATCATCCAACTTTCATTATCAACATAGAATCCACAACAACAACAATCAAAACACTAGATAAAATAATTGGTTTACCATTCCTACACCACACACCTATACACGGCCAACTCCACACCACACGGCTCAACACAACACACATTACTTTCATGATTTTCATTCATTTCTACATATACTACAACATGCACAAACCTTCCATAACATATAAAAGAATATGAATTCTTACCTTTTTCCTCAATTTCCCACTTGACTATAAATATGAACTTGCAACAAAGAGGGAATTTCTTGCTCCAACAATTGTACCACGTTCAAGAGGACCTTCAAATTAGTTGGAATACTAAAAGAAAATATTTTTTTGGATCAAATTTGGAGGCTCTAATTTTTCTCTTCTTTGGCCGAATGGCCTTTATTTTTTTGCTCTTCTACAAGTTTCTTGAAAGGTCTAAGTGTTAAGAATGAAAAAGATGACTAATTGGTCATCTTTTTATGAATACATATTAGGCCTCCATATGGGCCTTGGGCCACCCCACATGGCCGGCCACTTTGGCCCAAATTAGTCAAGCCCACTTTCTTTTCCTTTTTTTTTTGTTTTGTAATTCATGAAAAAATTATTTTTCGAATTCCAAATTTTCCCTTAGCCTTCCTCCATATTTCTATGAGTCATCTGGTGAATTTTCCTTTTTACCCTTAGCCTTTCTCAATATTTCCATACTAGTAAACAACTTGTTCATCGAAATAATTTTTGGAAAATAGTCTTGCCTTTGACTTTTCGCAATTATCTCGAATTATCCGATCGTACGAAATACGGGTCATAACAAGGTCTAAGCTATGACGATTTGTGCATGCATCCCAACTTGGATTTACCTGAAGACTTCAAAGTACCCCGTTTCGAATTGTTCAACGGGACGGGCAATCCTAAAGTGCACTTGCGGGCCTACTGCGACCAATTGATTGGTGTCTGAGATAATCAAGCGCTCATCATGAGGTTGTTCAGCTGAAGTTGGACAGGAGAAGCCTTAGAATGGTTCACGACGCAAGATATACGCCGTTGGGTCACATGGGAAGACATGGCTGCTGCTTTTATGGAAAGATTCCACTTTAATATGGAGACTGTTCCAGAAAGATACTATTTGGAGAAAGTAAAATAGAAGTCCACCGAGAACTTCCGCGAATACGCAAGAAGTTAGAGAACAGAGGCTGCCCGAGTACAACCTCCTATGGGCGAAGAAGAACTTGTGTTGGTTTTTATCCGTTCACAAGAAATAGACTTCTATGATAGAATGCTTTCAATAGCGGGGAGACCTTTCTCTGAATTGGTCAAAATAGGCGAGGCCATAGAAGACGGGGTCAAAACTGACCGAATCATAAGCATGATTGGAAAATCCGCTTGTTCAAGCTCAACCGGGTTCGTGCGCAAAAGGATGGAAGACGTGGCTAGCCTATCTCACACTCCTAGTCCCAAACCCAAAAGAAGGGAGGATTTCCCAATAGATGCATATGCTTGACCTTCCCCAAATACCTACATACCTACCCCGTACAACGTGGTGCCCGTATATTATGCGCAACCAATTTTCCAATCACCACCCCAAAACTACCAAGCTCACCAAATGCCTTCCAATCACCTCCCCCAAATTACCAAGCTCCATAGCCAAATTATCAAACTCCCCCACCTATCTACCGTGCCCCACAAAATAACCAACCCAATATCTACCAGAATCAACCACCACCAAATGCTTATAATGTGCCACGTCCCAATTTTTTGAAGAAACCACCTCAGGTATTCACTCTACTGATGGAATCTCAGACTGATTTATTCAAAAGATTAAGTGCAGTCGGGATGATTCAAGTGCTTCCCCCAAAGGTCGTCCATCCCAAAAATCAGTTTTCCCGAGTTGACCAAACATGGCCTATCACTCCAATGGCATAGGGCACAGTACTGAAGATTGCATTAACCTCAAGATACAAAATCTGATTGACCGAAAAGAAATTGTACTCCAAACGGCCCCTACAAATGTGAACAATAATCCTTTGCTAAATCACGGCAACAACGTGATTCACATGATTGAGAGAGAAGAAGAATGGGTCGCAGGAAGGCCTACAATTCATGACTCTGTGAAAGATCTTAAAAGCACATTAGCGTCGCTGTCTTTGCAAGAATGCCCGCAATTCAAGGTATTAATCCCTGCACCGATGACAGTGCACGTTGCTCAAATAGCTCCAGCGCCACCTCACAAAGAGTTCGTAGTCCAAGTGGTTGCCGCACATGGTATCACAAGATCAAAAAGATGTTACACTCCCGAGGACCTGGCTTAAGGGACACCCCGAAGGGAGGGAAATCAGAAAAGAACTATCACTGAAGGTGAAGCTGAAGATTTTTAGCGCCGAATGCAGCCAAAGGAATACTCCATTGTTGAGCATTTAAAGAAAAAGCCGGCCCAAATATCAGGGTTAGCATTGCTGCAAAGTTCACCTCAACACTGCTTGGCTCGAATGAAGGTGCTGGAGAAAGCTCATGTCCCAGCTGGAACAAACAGTGAAAACTTGGCCTCGCCCATGTTATGGAGGAACGTCAAATTGCCTCCACAGATAAAGAGTTGCCCAAGGAAGGTATAAATCACAACAAAGCATTGCACATCACTATCATGTGCCGCAGCAAAGTGGTAACCCGGGTATTAACTGATAATGGGGCGGGACTTAACATTTGCCTCGAATCTACCCTGACCCAGCTAGGGTATGACCTTGGAAAGGTTCGTCAAAGCCACACTAACAAAAGAGCATTTGACGGAGGACATCGTGATGCCACTGGAGTAGTTGATTTGGATATTCAAATAGGACCTGCCGAATGCACCACTGAATTACAAGTAATGGAAATACCCGCCAATTACAATTTGCTTCTGGGAAGACCATGGATCCATATGGCAGGGGCAGTACCATCCTCGCTCCATCAATCTGTAAATTATTTCTGGGAAGGAGAAGAAGTGGTGATCCATGAAGAAGCCAGCATGCACAATTACCCAAACAATTTTGTACCTGTCATTGAAGCCGCACCCAAAGGAATGAATTTCCGTGTCTTGGAGTTAGTGGGAGCAACCCACAAGATAGACTTCCTGGAAACTCCCATGCCAGCGGTTTATAAAATGATTGCTTCCACCGTGATTCTAAATGGGTTTGAACCCAAAAAAGGTTTAGGGAAGAATCTGCATGGCATTACTGAGCCCATTCCTATCCTTCAAGATAATTTTCGCTTTGGGATTGGCTACATCCCAGTAGAGGAAGAGATGCCTATCAAGAAGAAACAAGAGGTTGCAGATCTCTACAAACCCATTCCAAATCTGTACCAGTCATTTCCTCATAGAATGCCGATGCTTGAGGATGCTGACATTGAAGAAGGGATACGGATGCTATTCCAAGAGGAAGATTGCTTCGTGATTCTGGAAGAATGTGCTGAAGAACCCAACATCAGAGAGGCAGAACCGGGCGAGCAGCTATCCAACTAGACCTCTACACCGTTACTGGCTCTTCGGTAGAGAAAGACGAATTTATTTTTTGGAAATGGGGAGAATCGATGGAGGCCCAATTACTCACCCCTTTTTGTCACTTACATACCTCGTAATGTTTTCAAAAACGGAAATGGCTTGACCTAAGCCAGGGCCACAATTTGTACCTCTAAGCATTTTTAATTAATCAAAGCCTCGATTTATCAAGATTTTTTTATTGTTGTTTGTTTTTGTTACATGCATGTTTTATACTAACGTTTTTTGCCTTGGATTTATTTTCAGTAATAAAAATAATAAAGCAAATGCTACGAAACGAATGAGTCGAGCAGCATAGAAGAAGAAGAGTATGAGGAATACGATGAGACCACAATGCTACCCGAGGGTCTCACTGAGGAAGTAGAGCAATTAGAGAATGAGCAGAAGCCGAACTTGGACGAAACAAAAGCCATAAATCTAGGTGATGAAGAGGATGCCAAAGAAATAAGGATAAGCACACACCTAGATACCCCTCTCAAAGAAGAATTGATAAGTTTGCTAAGGGAGTACGTGGATGTCTTCGCATGATCATACGCCGACATGCCAGGGCTAAGTACCAACATAGTATCTCATAGGCTACCCATCAATGAGGGTTTTTCTCCAGTAAAGCAGAAAATTGGATTTTAGTATCTGAACCAAAGACGAGGTAGAGAAACAGATTGAGTCTGGAGTGGTGGAAATCATATCCCACATGGCTAGCCAATTTAGTCCCGGTGCCCAAGAAAGACGGCAAGATAAGAATCTGCGAGGATTACCGAGATCTTAACAAGGCTAGCCCAAAGAATAATTTTCCACTCCCGAACATCCATATACTCATAGAAAATTATGCCAAGCACGAGCTACAATCATTTATGGATTGTTTCGCCGGCTACTACCAGATCTTAATGGATAGAGAGGATGCCGAGAAAATAGCCTTCATCACCCCATGAGGAGTATACCATTACAATGTAATGCCCTTCAACCTCAAGAATGCCAGCGTGACATACATGAAGGCAATGACTAGCATTTTGCATGACATGATCCATAGAAAGATTGAACTCTATGTGGCTGATGTCATTATCAAGTCAAGGGAAAGTTCAGAGCATACCACACACTTGAGGAAATTCCTCGACAGGCTCCAGAAGTTTAACTTGAAATTGAACCCAGCCAAATGTGCGTTCGGAGTACCGACTGGAAAGTTACTGGGGTTCATAGTCAGCTGAAGAGGCATAGAGCTAGACCCAACAAAGATCAAAGCAATCCAAGAATTGCCTCCTTCCAAAGCTAAGAAAGAAGTAATGAGTTTCCTAGGAAGGTTAAATTACATTGGGCGGTTCATAGCTCAATCCACCATCATTATGGAGTCCATCCTTAAAATTTTGAAAAAGGATGCTCCTACAAATGGACAGATGAGTGCCAAGAGGCATTCGAAACCATCAAGAGATACCTATCCAACCCACCAGTTTTGGTCCCACCAAGGCCTGAGAGCCCTTTGCTGCTATACCTGTCAGTTGCTGAAAAGGCCTTTGGGTGCGTGTTAGGACAACATGATGAGGAAGGGAAAAAGGAGCATACCATTTACCAACTGAGCAAGAAGTTCACAGCCTGTGAGGCAAGATATACGCTAGTGGAAAAAACCTGTTGTGCTCTAACTTGGGTGGCTCAGAAGTTGAGGCATTACTTGTCTTCATATACCACTCAACTCATATCCAAGATGGATCCGTTGAGGTGCATATTCTGCCAGCCCATGCCCATCGGGAAGTTGGCCACATGGCAAATGCTGGTAAGAAAATTTGACATCTTGTACATAGCCTAGAAAGTCGTCAAAGGATAGGCCATGGCTGGCTTATTAGCCGCAAGCCCAGTGGATGAAGAGCTTGAGCTACTTCGCACCCATTTTCCAGATGAAGGGGTGTTGGCAATAGAAGAAGAAGCAACAGAATATTATACTGGTTGGAAACTATTCTTTGACGGAGTAGTGAATTACAAAGGTTCAGGAATCGGAGCAGTCTTGATATCAGAGAGTGGGCAACATTACCCCATGGCCGCCAAACTCAAATTTCGCTATACCAACAATATGGTTGAATACAAGGCCTGCATCCTAGGTCTCAGAATAGCACTAGACATGGACGTCAATGAATTATTGGTCATCGGAGATTCCGACCTGCTGATTCACCAAGTACAAGGCAAATGGGCCACTAAGAATGAAAAGATCTTACTATATGTGAACTTGGCACAAAGATTGTGTAAGAAGTTCAGAAAGATCGAATTTCGACATACGCCAAGGGCTCAGAATGAATTCGTTGATGCACTGGCCACAATAGCATCGATGATCGAACATCCTGAAAGTAGTCACATCGACCCGCTAAGGATAAGTCTAAAAGAAGAACACGCCCACTGTTGCCACGTGAAAGCTGAGCCAGATGGCAAGCCATGGTACAGCGAAATCAAATGTATGTGGAAGGACGAGAGTACCCCGAAGGCATTACAAATGTACAAAAGAAGACCATCCGAAGAATGGCGAATGGTTTCTTCATAAGCAAAGTAGTGTTGTACCAACGGACGCTGGATATATTGGATGACCATGGAGAGCGACTGCTGTAAATATTTGCAGAGATGCCATCAGTGCCAAATCCATGGTGATCTGATCAATATCCCACCAAGTGAGCTTAATGTTGTGAGCTCACCATGGCCTTTCGTTTCTTGGGGTATGGATGTCATTTGACCCATTAAACTGTGGCCTCAAATGGCCACTGGTTCATTCTAGTAGCAATTGACTACTTCACTAAATGGGTGGAAACGACATCTCACAAATCAGTAACAAAGAAAGTGGTAACTGACTTCGTGCGAAACCACATCATATGCGGATTCGGTATACCCGAGCCCATCATAACAGACAATGGAGCTAATCTGAATAGCCATCTGATGAAGGATATCTGTGAGAAATTCAAGATCACCCACCGAAACTCGACAGCCTACCGGTCGCAAATGAACGGAGCCGTAGAAGCAGCCAACAAAAATATCAAAAGGATATTGAGAAAAATGACTGATAATCATAAAGGTTGGCATGAGCAGTTGCCTTATGCTTTATTGGGACACTGTAATATAGCCAGAACTTTAACCGGAGTAACTCCATACTTGCTAGTCTATGGAACTGAAGCAGTCATACCTGCTGAAGTTGAGATACCTTCCCTAAGGATCATCCAAGAAGCAGAATTGGACAATATTGAATGGGTCCAAGATTGGTATGAGCAGTTGGCTTTAATGGATGAGAAAAGGATGGTTGCGATATATCTCGGTCACTTGTACTTACAAAGGATGGCAAAAGCCTTCAACAAGCGAGTCAGATGGTGGACTTTTTCAGATTTTGCAGATGGTGCTCAAAAGAATTTTTCCACATCAAGATAAATACAAAGGGAAGTTTGATCCTAACTGGTAAGGTCCTTATATGGTCCGCAAAGTACTCTCCGGAGGCGCAGTAGTATTGGCAGAAATGGACGGACAAGAGTGGCCAAAGACCATCAACTCAGATGCAATCAAGCACTACTATGCATAAAAAAGAAGTTTCTTAGTTTGTAATAGTACTCTTTGCTTGTAATTCTATTTTCTTGTATTAGTTATTTCCTTTTGCTTGTAATCGTTTTGTAATAGATAGACAAAACAAAATACCTTTTGTATCATGAACTACGCAATGATCTGATTTTCCAACAGTGGGATACGTAGGCAGTCCATCTGGGACCCGGTTGCTTTATTAGTAAAAACCAAAAGTTCATTATTTTTTATTCTGAACTACGCTTGACCTGAATTCCTGCTGCAACAGGATACGTAGGTGATCTTTGAGCCCAATCGCATCAAACGAAAAACCCAAGAAAGCCCCTAGGAAGCCTCAGAGATAAGACTTCACAAAAAAGCAAGGACTGCTGCACGCCCGACTGGGGTAGAGTTTTTGAGAGGATCTCAAAAATTCGCGCCGTCAATCCACTACAAAAATCAGCCAACCCAAAACTTTAACGTGGGGCAGAAATTTTGAGGAACCCGGAAGATTCGGCATGAGAATTTGTAGATCGAAATTTAAACTGGGGCAGAATATTTGAAAAAAGGTCTCAAAACTTTTGCGGAAGAAAAGATCTCCCTCATTCAAAGCGCATGTTATGACAATTAAAAATGTTACTATTTTTCCACAAATTAGATACCCTTATGGAAGCATTACAAAAATGATTTTTCTGGATAATGAGAATATGTTTATCTTTCGAATATCGCAGCTAAAGAGGTTTCGGGTCCAGAAAGCTGAGGATGCAACAGTGCCGGCAACCCGGATCAACTTGAAATAGGAAAAAACTAACCCATTTATGATGCAGGTGCCCAGAATATCAAAAGATGATCCTTTTTCTAACCTTGCTTCATGTGCAGGAAACGTTTCGCTAAAGAAAGTCCAGACCACTGCTGAGATCCAGCTTTCAGAATATATATCCAGCCACGAAGGCTATAAAGTTTCAAATACCACCAAGGACAAAAGCCAAATAGGCTAAGGAAAAATTAGAATACCATGAGGGTTAAGTATTCATCAGTGAGGGCTATGAAAAGATCAAAAGCCAAAAGGGCAAAATTGTTACACCTCGAAATTTCGAGTTGCTGAGCGGTGAATAGACTAACATAAGTTAAGGTGTATACGATGTCCCTATAAGTAAGAAGGGATACTTAATGGTTCTAATTAAGGTTCCAAAGACATTTGAGGCAAGGGAGGAAAGTTCGTCAAATGAAACTTCACTACAGTTCTGAGAAAGGGGGGTTCGATGGTCGTTCTTTGTACCGTCGGACGGGCCGACGCTTCGTCGATTGTGCCGTAGAATTGAGTTAGCGCGAAGAAAATTCGACGGAGCAGATCGATGCTCCGTCAATCATTTTGACGGACCGTTCTTCTCACTGTAGAATGAAAGGAAATGAAAGGTTGCTCACTGGAAATTGAACGACTTCAACGATCAGATCGACGCTCGGTCGATCCGATCGAAGCTTTGTTGATCGTACCGTAGAATATGGTCGGGACAAATTTTAAGTGTTGATATAAGGACCCTTTCTCATTTATTTCATTTCATTTCCACTCTCCACACTTTAAGAACACTCTAAAATTCTCTCCATTATTCATCCACAAGAAAACAAAGAAAATCCATGATCAACTACATCAAAACCATGAAATCAAGCATATGAAACCTAACAAAAGTTCATCTACACCAAGAAAACTCAAGGGAAGTGAGTTAGGGTTTTGGGGCAAGAAGAGAAGTTCCACTCAAGGGTTGTTCATCCATCATCTAAGGTGAGTTTTATGATCATTCTTGGTTATTTAAGGTGTTGAAAGTTAAAAGCACTTGGATTATAGAAAGATATAGGAAATAGGTCATAAATGAGTGAATAGTGTCATTATTGAGTAGTAGCTTGGGGTGAATTATGAATATTGGTATGTTGTGATTGTAAGTATGTTGTGGACGACATTTAGAACATGGAATAAGTATTATATGTGATAAAATGCAATTATGAATTATGACCATGATTATGGAGAAAGTGGAGTGGAATGGTGAAATGCGGATAATGTAGATGAATGATAATTATTGCCTATGATATTGTAAATGTTGTTATGGTTGTTTGGGAGTTGAAATATGATATGGGGAAAAGTTGTATAAACAAAGGAAATGCTGCCCAATTTTCTTTAGCTTTAGTAAGCACGTTCAAGTAATTGATTAGCTAATGTTCATGCGACTTCCCTTGAAGGTAGAAACGTGGGCATTGAAGGAGAACAAGCAAGCGATAGATTAGTTAAACGGAAAAGGTATGTGAGGCTAGTCCTTTCGTTCTATGGCATGAATCCAATGGCTTGACTTTTCCTTCTTCTTCATGAATTTCTTATATTCCAGAAAAACTATGAGTCTATGTTCATGAATAGCTATATGAGATAAGAGATATGTTACGAGCCCAATAATGTTGATGATGAGCTTGAGTCTAAAGAATCTAGAGTTCATGATATGATGTTCCTATAAGTTAATGATGTTGTTTATTGTATACACTCACCTTATATACTATTTCCTTCAAGGTGAGGCAGAATATTTATAAATGTTTCATAATGGAATCGGGGGTTCACAACCTTATGTCACCTCTATAAAGTATAGCTATCTTTGAGTTACTATGCATGCATTATGATGATTACATGATTGATGATATTACACCGCGCCTATATGGCCGGGCAGCACCGCTAAGGTGGGCTGCTTATAGATGATTACACCGTGTCTATATGGCACGGGCAGCACCACTAGTGGGCGGCATGAGATGGTACCCCGGACGCGGGAGGCCTGGACGCAAGCTAATGATTATCACACCGATTCGGTATGGATGGGCAGCTTATATATTTATGCATATATGATATTGTGATGATTATGAGTAAGACAACATGTGTTATCTCTTTTATAAGTGACAGTCATATACAGTTGCTCCTTACTGATGCTTTCCTTATCTCGTTGACGTATCTTCATTATTTATGCCTCTCATACTCATTACAATGTTAGTACTGACGTCCATTTTCTTTGGACGCTGTGTTCATGCCCACAAGTAGACAGGGAGGTGATCTTGATCCAGACTCGTAGGAGCCAGTAGCTTACTTGAGAGCACTCCATTGTTCCAGAGGTGCTACTTGGTTCATTCTTTGGTGTATATATATATATATATATATATATATATATATATATATATATATATATATATATATATATATATATATATATATATATGTTTGTGTGTGTGTGTGTGTGTATTATGGGCACGACGGGGTCTTGTCCCGTCCATATGTCTAGTACTCTAGTAGAGGCTCGTAGATACGCAGTGTGGGTTATATGGTATCACGAGATTACTACCGTATATATGTATATTATTTTGATATCCGAAAGGCTTATGTCTATGAAAGTATTTATGTTCTCAAATGAAAAATGACTCTCTTATGATTTAAGTGTGAATTTGATAAAATAAGGCTTAATGAGCATGATGAGTAGCAGAACGAGTGGTGCTCGGTGGTTAGCCCCGGGTACCCGTCACGGCCCCTAGGCGGGTCGTGACAAAAGTGGTATCAGAGCAGTTCAGTCCTAGGAAGTGTCTACGAGCCGTGTCTAGTAGAGTCTTGTTTATGGTGTGTTGCGCGCCACACTAATAAACAGGAGGCTACAGGGCATTTAGAAAAAATGACCATCTTTCATCTTAAGAGATCGTGCGATAGAGCTGTATTATAAGATTATTGTTACATCCGACAATTTCGCTTATTCGAAAAATTCAAGATAAATGGACTTGTGATGAATAAGGCCACAATTGGACATTTCTTGGTATGAATGTGTATGTTATGAATACAATGGTGTGGAATTACGAAAGGAGGCCAAGGGAAAAATTGGAATTTTGGAAATTTGTCCCATGAATTTCAATAATTAGCCAACAATTTTGGGCTCAAAAATTAAGTGAAGTGAGGCCCAACTTTAAGGGGCCCAACCGGCCACAACTCACCCAAGCCCATGGATTAATTAAATTCCATGGGAAATTATTTTATATATGGATAAGTATAAAGAAGGTTCAAGATAAGTCAAGAAGACAAAACAAAAAGAAATCAAGAACAAAGAGAGAGAGAGAGAGAGAATTCGGGTGAAAGAAAGAAAAAGAAAGAAAAGAAGGAAAAATTTATTGGAGCCAAATCTTGATTCAAAAAAATTCTTTTGTTGTGAGATTAGTACTAAGCTCAAAGCCCTCTACAAGTTGATATAAGTATTGTGGCAAGAAAGCAATTTTATCCTCCAAGTGAAGAACTTGAAGAAAGGTAAGGATTTCATGCTTTTGTTATGTTATAAAAGGTATATGTATGTTGTAGTATGTGTGAATGAATGAAAAATATGGAAATTTTGTGTGTTGGAACTAAGTAGGTGTTGGCCGTGGGTATGCGTGTATATTGCATGGTTTGGTGACTTGAATTCATGTTAGAATCTAGTATGTTATGGTAAAAATTGTATTAGAAATGAAAGTGGGATGAATTAATGAAAGTTGGAGGATATTGCATGTTGGCCGTGTGGTGCTTATGTGAAAGTGGATGGGTTGAATTGATTTAATGCAATACTTGTGTTGTTATGACTTTGTGGAGTAGATGGAAGGATAATGGTTAAGCTAAAACGAACAATTTGTTGGTTAAATTGTTGTCGGAAAGTATGTCGCTTTAGCGTGATTTCTTGAAATTATGATTTATGATAATGAACTTGGAATATGAAAATGTGTTTATGAACTTGTATGTTGAAAGTTAGGAAAAGATTGGAAAAGTAGTGACTTAATGGAAAGTTTGAATGTTTGTGTATCTTATGAATATTATGTGAAAATGGTGTGGATGCCTCCGGTGTATGTCGTAATGATTTTGATGGATAATGGATATGAAAATAATAAGTTTGGTTTGGAAATGCAAGTTTGAAACGAAAAATGTTTCGTTATGTCGAAAGATGGCTAATGATGCCTTAGTGTATGTTTAATGTCCATTGATGTTTTGATGTCATTCCTGGGTTGTTGTGTTGATGAATTGAGCCAAGCTAAGTCTCGGGGATGTCGTATATACAGAGGAAATGCTGCCGAAATTTCGGTAGGCAAGTATGTGTAAAGTTGGAATATGGAAAGAATGAAACTAACAAATGGTAAACTTGACCATTTCCAGATTTTGGACGAAATTTGGGTTGACGCCAAGCGAGCGTAAGGCGCTATCGAGGTATGTGAAGCATTCCCCTATGTTCCTAGGCATGTTCTGGATGTGGTAGGCTCGGCCGCGAGCCTTAAGTACGACTCCGTTCCCCGGAATTCGAGACGGAAAACCGCTCCAATTCCTTCAATTCAATTGAAGCTATTTTCTTACAAATTGCCTTTAAAGTGAATTTTTGTACAAAACGTCCCTAAACGGAGTCGGAACACTTCCAAACGACTATGGATGACCTCATAAGGTCTATTATCAATAATCTACGTATGTAGCCTCGAGTTGGTCCGAGGCGGGCCCACAAGGCCCGATACTTTCTGTAAAATTTTAAATACTTCCGTTTTGGTCCGATTTTCTCTAAAAACTTCTGGACTATTATTTTGTGTATGATATGGCTATTTTTGTGTAATTTATACAAAATGATTTCTGAACATCTGAGAATCCGATTCTGATAATAATCTGTCGTGCCTCCCCAACTAGGATATAGGCGCGTATTATGCATACTATCTGGATATTCTGATTTTGACTCGCCATTTGGCACCCTTCAGGTTGATCGAGTCTGTATGTTGAGTCTGTATGTAAGTAGTTTCTCATTTATCGGTTCGTGTCTGTCTCAATGCATTCTTTCACTGCGACCCGGGCCAGGTTCTGTTATCGTGCATATTTCTCTGCATTGTTCACCGCGTCCCTCGGCGTACGGGCCGGGATCTGTATGTCTGTATGATATTATGATTTGTGTATGGGGATGGCGGCCAGGATGGCATATGATCTGATCTGATTCTGTCTGTCCACCGCGTCCTGTACTAAGAGGGCCGGGTTCTGCTACCGCGCCCCCAGACAGGGCCGGGATCTGTATGAATGTATGCGTGTGCCATCTATATTTATATAAGCACATGCCTCTGTATGATTCTGTATGACTCTGTACTACTCTGCATGCATAATTCTGTCCGACATACTTCTGTCTGTCCGTCTGAATTACGACTATGTCTGTATGTCTGTATGGATTCTGATTCTGCTCATCTGTCCGTATTATGATTCCGCCTGTCTGTCCGAACCATGATTCTGTTTATCTGTAAAGAACACGATTCTGTATGTCTATCTGGATCATGACTCTGTCTGTCAGTCTGATTTATGGTTCTGTTCGTTATATTTCTGTGACTCCGGTTCGGACTATGTTTATATCTGTTATGTTCTGCTTTTCATACTCGGTACATTTTTCGTACTGACCCCCGTTCTTCGGGGGATGCGCTACATGCCCGCAGGTACCGACGCACCAGGTGATACGCCGCCAGCGTAGGTTTCTGATTCAGCTGTTTTGAAGAGCTCCTTTGATCCGGAGCGTATATTTTTAGTATATATCTCCTGTCTTCTGTATACTCTGTATGTATGGATATTCTGGGTACGGCGGGGCCCTGTCCCGTCATATGACTCTGTATGTCTGTAGAGGCCTGTAGATAGATGTGTGGGTTACGGGGTTTCGTCTGTATGTTAGCCTTATCGGCTTATCTGTAAATGTCTGTATGTTCAGGTATATATATATATATATATATGTTTGCGCGCGTGCCGTATTTGTATCGGCCTACTTTTGTAACTTCTGTTTTAAAAAGAAAAAAAAAATTCCGTATGATTCGAAATTCGGTCGGGTAGGTATGTACGGGCACCCAGTTAGGGTACCAGTCGCGGCCCACGGGGTTGAGTCGTGACAAAAGTGGTATCAGAGCGGTTAGTCCTCGGAATGTCTACAGGCCGTGTCTAGTAGAGTCTTGTTTATCGATGTGTTGTGCACCACACCTATAAACAGGAAGCTACAGGGCATTTAGGATGTTACCCTTCTTTGGATTCTTAGATCGTGCGATAAAGCTATATGATTAGGATGATTCTCCCCTACGAATTGTTGTATCTACAGCGAGGCTCCAGAAGAGCAGAAGTGTCGGTATTTGGGGAAAATGTTTCTGACCCTCTTCCTGCAGGTGATCGTAGGTTGATAAATAATGAAGAGGAGCGCTTCGGATAATGGGGATGGGGGTGCTAATAAGGCCCCTAGGACATCACCAGGACCGAGTGGGCAGATCCCCAGCTACTCGATTGAGACAGATCCTTCGGAGGATCCAGAGACAATTCCTCCAGAGTTTTTGATCCCCAGAGCAGAGGCTCCCAGGGAAGACAGTTATGACACCGACCCTTCGGAGGACCCAGCGACGATACCTCCAGAGTTTCTTACTCCCAGGGAGGAGGATAGCCCCGAGGCTGAGCCACTAGAGCACTCCTCTGGGACGCCGGAGGAGGAAATTCCCGAGGATGTGCCAGCAGCTCCGGTAGTGGAGCAGTATGTTAGACAGGCTTCCCCAGAGAGTGTTACGCCCTATTCCAGCCCTTTGTCCTGGCCGTCGGTGAACCAGGAATTGCCAGGCTACCTACACTCCTCCGATTCAGATGCAGGTAACAGTGGGGGCCAGACCGACGACGATGATGAGGGACACAGTTCCCACGGCAGCTCCCTAGGTTAGACCCGAGTTGATCAGTTATGAGTACGTAAGTTTCCTAGAATTTTCGATATGTGTATGATATCTGTAAAACGTTGTTCTATGAAGACGACGGAAATTTAAAAGGATTAGAGACCTAGTGACCAAAGGCAAGGGCGACTGAGATGTCCCCACCGTCAATGTGAGTCTAGAAATCCCGGATGAAAGTAAACAGGAAAGTGCCTCCGATGCTGTTGAGTTGGGCACGTGTGGTAGGTGTCGACGACGTTATAATTCTTACTTGAGGTTATCAGCCCCGTGTGGCTGCGATACGACATGATATGATATGTATGTGTGTGTATATGTGTTGGCCCTGTGAGGCATAATTGGTATTTCTGGTGTACAGGTTTCGGATAGTAAGAAAAACAGAGGAACCTCTGCCCAAATATTTTCAGAAATATGGAAGTAAATATGTAGACTAAGTACAAAAAGGTCCCGCAATACTTGTCGGACTTTAGTTTTCTTCTGCCAGTGGCCGGAGAACACCTTACGGTGATATTTTATTAGATTCCACCGATTATTTGGAGGCGGAATTCGTGGGACAAAGACTTAAACCCGTGGGTTATCCGTAATCACATGTATATGTGTATGAAGGTGAATGTTTAAGATTCAGAAAGGCGACATGGTAATGGTACGACTTAGCCGGGGGTGGGACCCGCTACAAAAGTTTTCCGAAAATTTGCTAAGACCTCGATCTGCCCTAAAATTATGTGACAAAGGCCCTGCGGGGTAATCGACGGAATTATATTAGCCCTAACGCGTCAAAATGCATGAAAGTTTTGGGGTTAAGCGTGCTCAAGCCAGAGCAATTCTGGGATGGGTGACCCCCTGGGAATTAATGCAAAGTTTTACACAAGTGTAAGTATGATAGATGTAAATGAAAATTTGGGGTAACCAAAAGGACAAATGGAATGTATGGAGTGATTAGTGCCCTTACAGGAGTCGCGCAGAGCGAGGCGGACTAAATGGGCAAAGAAAAGGTACAACACCGCTCGGGAAATTGAGCGAATCTGAATAACAGTCAGAGACGTCCGCCAGTAAGACATTAGTAGATATATCTGTATGTGTGTATGTGTATGTGTGTATGTATGATTTTCGTTTGGTGCCCATATGGGTTAAGAACCGAGTCCCGGCAACTAATGGTGTGATCGGCGAAAGGCTTTACTAAACCGAATACATGAAACGAAGCGGGGGCGAGGACACAAATGCTGTCAAGGACTAGAAAAACCCCTATTCCATTATAACTCAGTCTGGTATGACGATGTCTGAAAAGGGAAACGAGTATGGATGGTAGGAAAGACGAAAAATAAGAAGTGCGAATAAGCGGAATCTTTGAAAGAGTCGACAAGCGGCACGCGAGACGATTTGTATGATAGCTTGGCTAACCAGGTTACCAATAAGGGAAATTTTCATGAATCACTAGAGCCTTAATAGGAGTGATCTGACCCTAATTCGGATTCTCTCTGTTATACTTTTGCACTTCCGATTCTGATAGGGCTCCGTCTATTACGCCTCTATGCTCCTGAACTCGATTACGTTCCCATCTGATAGATCTTTGCACATCCGATTCTGAATCTGTTTCTGGTTGACACCTCTGTATGTCTGACTCTGGATATGAATCCGTGTGATATGCCTCTATACGTCTGATTCTGATTTGGAATTTGTCTGATACCTCTCTGTACGTTGGACTCCGATCTCAGATTTGTCTGACATACTTCCGTACCTCTGATTTCGACTACGAATCCGTCCGCCATAGTTTAGTACGTCTGCCCCCGATTACGAATCCGTCCGGTATGCTTCTACGCGTTCGGTCCTAATTCGGAAACTGCTGGTATGAAGTGTCTGGTATGAAGAGGGATCACGATAAGGTGGTAGGGAACTCAGTAGAGTAACGAGAAATGATATTGACTATGATATCTGGGAAGCGTTCGTCTGTTACAAGAATATAGTTTATGGTCCGATAATTATGTGGGGTATAAAAATATAGATTATGAAGTTATTTGAATCAGTGACGAGAAGAATTACCCCTTCGTGTAGGTGAAGAAGCCATGTCGGGAAGTCCACGAAGGACAATTATAAAGAGGACCCTCCCGAAGTAGTACCACGCCCCATAAGGTCAATTTAACATTCGAGGACGAATGTTTCTAAAGGGGGGGAGGATGTTACATCCGACAATTTCGCTTATTCGAAAAATTCAAGATAAATGGACTTGTGATGAATAAGGCCACAATTGGACATTTCTTGGTATGAATGTGTATGTTATGAATACAATGGTGTGGAATTACGAAAGGAGGCCAAGGGAAAATTGGAATTTTGGAAATTTGTCCCATGAATTTCAATAATTAGCCAACAATTTTGGGCTCAAAAATTAAGTGAAGTGAGGCCCAACTTTAAGGGGCCCAACCGGCCACAACTCACCCAAGCCCATGGATTAATTAAATTCCATGGGAAATTATTTTATATATGGATAAGTATAAAGAAGGTTCAAGATAAGTCAAGAAGACAAAACAAAAAGAAATCAAGAACAAAGAGAGAGAGAGAGAGAATTCGGGTGAAAGAAAGAAAAAGAAAGAAAAGAAGGAAAAATTTATTGGAGCCAAATCTTGATTCAAAAAAATTCTTTTGTTGTGAGATTAGTACTAAGCTCAAAGCCCTCTACAAGTTGATATAAGTATTGTGGCAAGAAAGCAATTTTATCCTCCAAGTGAAGAACTTGAAGAAAGGTAAGGATTTCATGCTTTTGTTATGTTATAAAAGGTATATGTATGTTGTAGTATGTGTGAATGAATGAAAAATATGGAAATTTTGTGTGTTGGAACTAAGTAGGTGTTGGCCGTGGGTATGCATGTATATTGCATGGTTTGGTGACTTGAATTCATGTTAGAATCTAGTATGTTATGGTAAAAATTGTATTAGAAATGAAAGTGGGATGAATTAATGAAAGTTGGAGGATATTGCATGTTGGCCGTGTGGTGCTTATGTGAAAGTGGATGGGTTGAATTGATTTAATGCAATACTTGTGTTGTTATGACTTTGTGGAGTAGATGGAAGGATAATGGTTAAGCTAAAACGAAGAATTTGTTGGTTAAATTGTTGTCGGAAAGTATGTCGCTTTAGCGTGATTTCTTGAAATTATGATTTATGATAATGAACTTGGAATATGAAAATGTGTTTATGAACTTGTATGTTGAAAGTTAGGAAAAGATTGGAAAAGTAGTGACTTAATGGAAAGTTTGAATATTTGTGTATCTTATGAATATTATGTGAAAATGGTGTGGATGCCTCCGGTGTATGTCGTAATGATTTTGATGGATAATGGATATGAAAATAATAAGTTTGGTTTGGAAATGCAAGTTTGAAACGAAAAATGTTTCGTTATGTCGAAAGATGGCTAATGATGCCTTAGTGTATGTTTAATGTCCATTGATGTTTTGATTTCATTCCTGGGTTGTTGTGTTGATGAATTGAGCCGAGCTAAGTCTCGAGGATGTCGTATATACAGAGGAAATGCTGCCGAAATTTCGGTAGGCAAGTATGTGTAAAGTTGGATGTCACGACCCAACCCCGTGGGCCGCGACTGGTGTCCTAACTGGACACCCATACGTACCTACCGGACGGAGTTAGCGTACTAACCAACTAATCAAATTAGACATACACAGATTCATACGGATATAGAATACATCGCACAAAATATATATATACATAGACATAGGCATAAGCCGTTAAGGCTATCACAGCAAGCAGGGGCCCTTATGTCGCAATCTCACACATACCCGTCAGAACAGTGACAACCCACAACCCACAAACATGTCTACAGGCCTCTAACAGACATAACAGAATCAGATGACGGGACAGGGCCCCGTCGTACCCCAAATGAGCACATGTACAGAATATACAACAGCAAAAAGTGTATACCAAAAGTATGAGCTCCGGATCAAGAGGGAGCACTCCAAATCGCAGAACAGAGATCCTATACTGGTGGCGTATCACGCTGTGCGTCTGTACCTGCGGGCATGTAGCGCAGCCCCCGAAGAACATGGGGTCAGTACGGAAAATGTACCGAGTATGTAAAGCGGAAATGTAACAACAATAATCATAATCTAGATCAGGGGTACAAAGTGTGGCTGACAAAATCGTAATCTGAGTCAGAGGTACAAAAATATGTCAGACCGACCCATAATTCAAATCAGACGTACAGAAGTGCAACAGACAGAGTCATGATCCAGATCAGATTTCCAGAAGTGTGACAGACAGAATCATATTCCAGATCAGACATACAGAGCTGTAACAGACAGAATCATGCATGCAGAGTCATAAGCATATACAGATGCAGATAGCATACACATACATATCAGATCCCGGCCCTTTAGTAAGGGACGCGGTAACAGATCCCGGCCCTCTTAGTACGGGACGCGGTGGACAGACAGATCAGATCATATGCCATCCTGGCCGCCATCCCCATACAAACACATCATCAAATCATATACAGATGTAAACAGAACCCGGCCCGCACACCGAGGGACGCGGTGAACAATGCAGTGGAATGTGCACGAGTAACAGAACCTGGCCCGGGCGCAGTGAAGGAAGCATTGAGGCATCCACGAACAGATTAATGAGAAACCATATGCATACAGACTCAATGAAACTGAAATAGTCTAGATGATAGATCAAATCGAATAATCGGACAAAATTCATAGTGGGTACGCATAAACGTCATTTGGGATGGCACGACAGATTATGTCAGAATAAAATGTCTAGAACCGCTCCAGACGTCATAATATATTATGAGACTCATAACTATGGTTATAACGCTTGTCATATAGCAGACAGAATAATAACAAAAAGTTACCTGTGAGTTCGGATAGAAATGGGTTAATTAGAGCCTTACAGAAAATATCAGAATTACGTGGGCCCACCTTGGGCCGAGCCGAGTGGACGTACATGAAATTATGGATCATAGGTAATATGGAGTCATTCATGAGAGTCTTAAGGCATTCCGGCTCCATTTGTAAAAGTTGCCTACTTATAGGTCAATTTAGAAGAAACTGGTTCAATCTTACTGAATGATTTGGAGCCAATTTCAATCTCGAATTCCGAGGAACAGGGTCGTTTCTAAGGCTCGCATCTGAGCCTATTATATTTAGAACATGCCTAAGAAAGAAGGGAAAAACTTTACATACCTTGGTTGCGTCCTACGCTCGCTCAAACCCGATTCCCGTTTCGCCCAAAATCTATAAATGGTCATGTTTACCACTTAGAAACTTCAAGCCTTTAGAACTTGAACTTTAACTCATACTTTTCTACAAATATTTAGGCAGCATCTCCCCTATATATACGACATCCCCGAGATTTAACTCGGCTCCAAACATCAACAACCAACCCAACAACAATACCAACAACAAATGACAATCACCACAAAATACAACATAGTATAAATAGTCTTCTTTTCTACATAAAGCGACAACTTCTACCCAAACTTCATACCTCCAAACTAATCTTATTAATTTCACATTCCTTACTAATCACGACCATTACAATACGATTTGGAGGCATTTCATATCATTTTACACAATATACACAAGATACACAAAATATACAAGTTTTCCTTCAAAATCATAATTCACTCAAAAACTCCAACTTTCAACATAAATGTTCACAACACATTTTTATGTTATCATTTCACTTACAACCATCACTATTTGCACCCTACAACTTCAATTCTTATAATTACATAACCTACTACAAGGTTACATATTTTCCTACATCAACCTTACAACATATTTTCCATAACAACAAGAACCATTAACCTTCCATTTTCATCACAAGACTTCAACAACTCGATTAACATACTAAATAATTTAATTCATAGTCATCCCTCCAACTAGAGGCATACGGTCAACACACACATATCCCCAACACACAAAATTTCATACTTTTGTTCATTTTCACATGCTACAACATATATGTAGAATTCTTCCAATATAACAAGAGAAATATTCTTACCTTTCTTCCAACTTCAATCTTCCGCAAATGCCGCTCTCTCGCTAATACAATTATATCACGTCGGAGAGCGTCTTGAGCTTACTATAAATACAAGAAGAACAAGATTTTTGGACCAAAGATTGATGAACACAATCTTTTTCTCTCTTGGCCGAAACCCTTGGCCCTTTGGCTCTCAATTCTCTTTTTTTTTTTTTTGTTTCTCGAACTTTCTTGAACCTTAGCCCCTTATTATAATTCTTGATCACATGATAAATCACATGACCAATTTATGGGCTTGGGCCTTTAGTTGGCCGGCCACCCCAATTGGGCCTCTAATTTGTAATAATTTTTTTTTTTGGCCAACCCGGTTGGTCACGAGTTGGGCCTAGCCCACTGACCCTTCGACCTTAAAACGTCCATATCTCCTTGTACCGACGTAGCCTGGGAGCCCACGACCTATGGTTGGAAAGCTATTTCAATTATCTACAACTTTTATTTCTGGGCGTTTTCCCAAATTCCAAACTTATAATGCCGTTTGTGCCCCTCCAAGTCAGGTCATCTGAAAACGTTTTCTTAAAAATATTCATTTGGAGGGCTTCCATTTTGATTTGGCCCCAGGGCCCTTCATGAGTTGTGTTTAACTTTACATATGCGACTCATATAACTTGTCACATGTCCCAAAAAAAATCTTGACGTGTGGGCCCCACCTCAGCTTACAATTAATTCGACGTTCGAAAATGCAGGATATAACATTCTCCCCCCCTTTAGAACATTCGTCCTCGAATGTTCGATTGACCTTAGGGGGTCTCGTGACACTTCGGGGAGGTTCCTTTCTTTCCTTCAAAATTCTTTACAATGTTACAATTGCCATCAACATCTTTCACCTCTTGTCATACCTCTCGGTTACTTACAACGTTATCGTATTCCTACGTCATATCAAACAAATTCATAACTAGAGCCAGACGTACAGAAGCATATAGGACAGATCCATAATCAGAGTCAGATGTACTGAACTATGGCGGATAGATTCGTAGTCAGAGTCAGACGTATGGAATTATGTCAGACAGATCCGTGGTCAGAGTTAGACGTATGGAAGTATATCAGACAGATCCGTGGTCAGAGTCAGACATACAGAGATGTATTAGACAGATTTGTGATCAGAGTCGGACGTACAGAGGCATAATCAGAGTCAGACGTACAGAGGCGTATCAGAAGGAAACATAATCAGATCCAGAAGTACAGAGGCATAACAGACAGAGCTTCATCAAAATCAGAGGCGTAGAAGTATGGCATACAGAATAATGGTCAGGGTTAAATCACCTTCATTAATGCCTTCCATGTATTACAACATTTGTTACTGGAACCCACTTCTTAATTAATATGGTCACCAGATAAAAATCATACACATACATATACGTTTACTACTATCCTACTTGCAAACGTTTCCAACCGTTATTCAAACTCGCTCTGATTCCCGGGCGATATTGCGTTTCACCCATAGGTCTGCTTCGCTCTGCGCGACCCCTATAAGGGTACTGGCTATTCCACCTACTCTCTCTTCCGTTGGGTTACCCCCAAAGTTCCCATTTATCTTTTATAGCAACATTTACGAAAATTGGGTATACTTCCCAGGGGGGTCACCCATCCCAGAATTGCTCTGGTTCCAGCACGCTTAACTTCGAAACTTTCACATGTTTTGGTGCGTTATTGCTAATATAATTGCGTCGACTACTCCACACGACCTTTGTCACGTAGTTTAGAGCAGATCGGGGTCTTAATAAATTTTCGAAAAATTTCCGTAGCGGGTCCCACCCCTGTTTAACCCGCGCAATGACCATATCGCCCTTCTAAATTCTTAATATTCATTTTCATCTGTACGTATAACCATCTTAGACGGTTCTATTGGTTTGGATTTTATCGTACTTTTGCCAACACCTAGAAGGAGAAAATCGCGTAATACAACAGAGTACAGATCTATCAATACACATATTTCTCAAGAAAAAGATTAACAGTATACCTGGGTCTGCACTCGGGGACGCTCCTGGGTCCTGCCGGCCGGTCAAAGCATACACGCGGTTCAAGGGACCGCCGGAACTGGAAGCTCCTCCACGACCTCTGTCACGACTCGTTGGTGCCGGCATATCTCACCCCGTGGGGCGCATAGCTACTGAAGGAGAAGATGAGCCGGCAACTGACCCAGTAGGTTGGGCTGAACCTAAACCGCCCTTGTAGGGGCACTCCCTCACCATATGATCTGGACTGCCACAAAAATAGCAGGCGCCCGTAGCGCGATAACACTCCCCCGAGTGAGGCTTCCCACAATAAGTACACTGGGGCATCGGTGGCCTAGACTGACCAGAACCTCTACTCACCTGCGGACCGGATGCTCTGGAACTCTGGCCGGCCCCAGACGAACCTGCGCCATCAAAACATCTGCCGGCGAACTGCGTACCCCAGCCTGACGGAGGAAGAGACCTACCGGACGGCTGCTGAGACCATCCGCCTCGGAAATCTCCGGAATATCCCGCGGATCTGGCCCTCTTGGGCGGCCTCCTCTCGCGATCTCTGCTGGGCTGATCTGCTCGATGGCGGTCCTCCATCCCTTGGGCATAAGCCTGCAATCGAGCGATATCCATATCTGTCTGCGCCGCCATCGCCATACAGGCATCAACTAGGTAATCATCCAGCCCCATCACATACCGGTGCATTCTGTCCTCCATATCGGCCACGATAGTAGGGGCATATCGGGCTAAGGAATCAAACTCTAGATTATACTCCCGGATACTCCTGCCTCTTTGCTTTAGCTGCAAAAACCTGTCAACTCTCGCCCGTCGCAGCTCCGGAGGGAGAAAGTGGTGAAGGAAAGCGGCCACAAATTCATCCCAGGTAGCTGGGGGAGCACCCTCACCCCTGGACAGCTCCCAAGACGCATACCAATTAGCCGCCACATCACGTAATCTGTGTGAGGCTAGCTCCACGGACTCGGTCTCCGTAGTCCTGACCAGTCTTAATGAGCGCCTCATCCCCCTAATGAAGTCATGGGGGTCCTCCTCGGGCTTGGACCCGAAAAACTCTGGGGGGCCGCACTTCAGAAAATCACGAACTCTCAGGCTATCGCGCCTGTCATCGTCATCATCACCTCTCCGCCCGCGTCCGCGAGCCTGTCCGGCCACTATCGTCGTCAGCAGCTGCACGGCCTCCCTCAAAGTCCTGTTCTCAGTCTCTGGCTGGGGAGCTGGGGCCTCCGGGGCTAAGGGTGGGGCTGCTTCCGGCCCCTCCGGTTATGGTATAGTAGAACCTTCTGACTGGGGCACAACATCGGGCATGGTCTGGGGGTCGGCTCTGGTAACCCTATGGGCCTGGCTAGTCTCCCCTGTCTCTGGCACTGCTTTGCCCTTCTGGGCGGCCGTTGCCTTCCTCGGAGGCATCGCTGAAAACATGACATTTTGTCAGAAAAGAAAACATCCTGATAGTACAGCTCTAACGCACGATCTAAGATCCAAAGAAAGGGTAACATCCTGAATGTCCTGTAGCCTCCTGTTTATAGATGTGGTGCACGACACACCGATAAACAAGACTCCACTAGACACGGCCTGTAGACATTCCGAGGACAAACCGCTCTGATACCACTTCTGTCACGACCCAACCCCGTGGGCCGCGACTGGTGTCCTAACTGGACACCCATACGTACCTACCGGACGGAGTTAGCGTACTAACCAACTAATCAAATTAGACATACACAGATTCATACGGGTATAGAATACATCGCACAAAATATATATATACATAGACTTAGACATAAGCCGTTAAGGCTATCACAACAAGCAGGGTCCCTTATGTCGCAATCTCACACATACCCGTCAGAACAGTGACAACCCACAACCCACAAACATGACTACAGGCCTCTAACAGACATAACAGAATCAGATAACGGGACAGGGCCCCGTCCTACCCCAAATGAGCACATGTACAGAATATACAACAGCAAAAAGTGTATACCAAAAGTATGAGCTCCGGATCAAGAGGGAGCACTCCAAATCGCAGAACAGAGATCCTATACTGGTGGCGTATCACGCTGTGCGTCTGTACCTGCGGGCATGTAGCGCAGCCCCCGAAGAACATGGGGTCAGTACGGAAAATGTACCGAGTATGTAAAGCGGAAATGTAACAACAATAATCATAATCTAGATCAGAGGTACAAAGTGTGGCTGACAAAATCGTAATCTGAGTCAGAGGTACAAAAATATGTCAGACCGACCCATAATTCAAATCAGACGTACAGAAGTGCAACAGACAGAGTCATGATCCAGATCAGATTTCCAGAAGTGTGACAGACAGAATCATATTCCAGATCAGACATACAGAGCTGTAACAGACAGAATCATGCATGCAGAGTCATAAGCATATACAGATGCAGATAGCATACACATACATATCAGATCCCGGCCCTTTAGTAAGGGACGCGGTAACAGATCCCGGCCCTCTTAGTACGGGACGCGGTGGACAGACAGATCAGATCATATGCCATCCTGGCCGCCATCCCCATACAAACACATCATCAAATCATATACAGATGTAAACAGAACCCGGCCCGCACACCGAGGGACGCGGTGAACAATGCAGTGGAATGTGCACGAGTAACAGAACCTGGCCCGGGCGCAGTGAAGGAAGCATTGAGGCATCCACGAACAGATTAATGAGAAACCATATGCATACAGACTCAATGAAACTGAAATAGTCTAGATGATAGATCAAATCGAATAATCGGACAAAATTCATAGTGGGTACGCATAAACGTCATTTGGGATGGCACGACAGATTATGTCAGAATAAAATGTCTAGAACCGCTCCAGACGTCAGAATATATATATATAGAAATGGGTTAATTAGAGCCTTACAGAAAATATCAGAATTACGTGGGCCCACCTTGGGCCGAGCTGAGTGGACGTACATGAAATTATGGATCATAGGTAATATGGAGTCATTCATGAGAGTCTTAAGGCATTCCGGCTCCATTTGTAAAAGTTGCCTACTTATAGGTCAATTTAGAAGAAACTGGTTCAATCTTACTGAATGATTTGGAGCCAATTTCAATCTCGAATTCCGAGGAACAGGGTCGTTTCTAAGGCTCGCATCTGAGCCTATTATATTTAGAACATGCCTAAGAAAGAAGGGAAAAACTTTACATACCTTGGTTGCGTCCTACGCTCGCTCAAACCCGATTCCCGTTTCGCCCAAAATCTATAAATGGTCATGTTTACCACTTAGAAACTTCAAGCCTTTAGAACTTGAACTTTAACTCATACTTTTCTACAGATATTTGGGCAGCATCTCCCCTATATATACGACATCCCCGAGATTTAACTCGGCTCCAAACATCAACAACCAACCCAACAACAATACCAACAACAAATGACAATCACCACAAAATACAACATAATATAAATAGTCTTCTTTTCTACATAAAGCGACAACTTCTACCCAAACTTCATACCTCCAAACTAATCTTATTAATTTCACATTCCTTACTAATCACGACCATTACAATACGATTTGGAGGCATTTCATATCATTTTACACAATATACACAAGATACACAAAATATACAAGTTTTCCTTCAAAATCATAATTCACTCAAAACCTCCAACTTTCAACATAAATGTTCACAACACATTTTTATGTTATCATTTCACTTACAACCATCACTATTTGCACCCTACAACTTCAATTCTTATAATTACATAACCTACTACAAGGTTACATATTTTCCTACATCAACCTTACAACATATTTTCCATAACAACAAGAACCATTAACCTTCCATTTTCATCACAAGACTTCAACAACTCGATTAACATACTAAATAATTTAATTCATATTCATCCCTCCAACTAGAGGCATACGGCCAACACACACATATCCCCAACACACAAAATTTCATACTTTTGTTCATTTTCACATGCTACAACATATATGTAGAATTCTTCCAATATAACAAGAGAAAAATTCTTACCTTTCTTCCAACTTCAATCTTCCGCAAATGCCGCTCTCTCGCTAATACAATTATATCACGTCGGAGAGCGTCTTGAGCTTACTATAAATACAAGAAGAACAAGATTTTTGGACCAAAGATTGATGAACACAATCTTTTTCTCTCTTGGCCGAAACCCTTGGCCCTTTTGCTCTCAATTCTTTTTTTTTTTTTTTTTTGTTTCTTGAACTTTCTTGAACCTTAGCCCCTTATTATAATTCTTGATCACATGATAAATCACATGACCAATTTATGGGCTTGGGCCTTTAGTTGGCCGGCCACCCCAATTGGGCCTCTAATTTGTAATATTTTTTTTTTTTTGGGCCAACCCGGTTGGTCACGAGTTGGGCCTAGCCCACTGACCTTTCGACCTTAAAACGTCCATATCTCCTTGTACCGACGTAGCCTGGGAGCCCACGACCTATGGTTGGAAAGTTATTTCAATTATCTACAACTTTTATTTCTGGGCGTTTTCCCAAATTCCAAACTTATAATGCCGTTTTTGCCCCTCCAAATCAGGTCATCTGAAAACGTTTTCTTAAAAATATTCGTTTGGAGGGCTTCCATTTTGATTTGGCCCCAGGGCCCTTCACGAGTTGTGTTTAACTTTACATATGCGACTCATATAACTTATCACATGTCCCAAAAAAAATCTTGACGTGTGGGCCCCACCTCAGCTTACAATTAATTCGACGTTCGAAAATGCAGGATATAACATTGGAATATGGAAAGAATGAAACTAACAAATGGTAAACTTGACCATTTCCAGATTTTGGACGAAATTTGGGTTGACGCCAAGCGAGCGTAAGGCGCTATCGAGGTATGTGAAGCATTCCCCTATGTTCCTAGGCATGTTCTGGATGTGGTAGGCTCGGCCGCGAGCCTTAAGTACGACTCCGTTCCCCGGAATTCGAGACGGAAAACCGCTCCAATTCCTTCAATTCAATTGAAGCTATTTTCTTACAAATTGCCTTTAAAGTGAATTTTTGTACAAAACGTCCCTAAACGGAGTCGGAACGCTTCCAAACGACTATGGATGACCTCATAAGGTCTATTATCAATAATCTACGTATGTAGCCTCGAGTTGGTCCGAGGCGGGCCCACAAGGCCCGATACTTTCTGTAAAATTTTAAATACTTCCGTTTTGGTCCGATTTTCTCTAAAAACTTCTGGACTATTATTTTGTGTATGATATGGCTATTTTTGTGTAATTTATACAAAATGATTTCTGAACATCTGAGAATCCGATTCTGATAATAATCTGTCGTGCCTCCCAAACTAGGATATAGGCGCGTATTATGCATACTATCTGGATATTCTGATTTTGACTCGCCATTTGGCACCCTTCAGGTTGATCGAGTCTGTATGTTGAGTCTGTATGTAAGTAGTTTCTCATTTATCGGTTCGTGTCTGTCTCAATGCATTCTTTCACTGCGACCCGGGCCAGGTTCTGTTATCGTGCATATTTCTCTGCATTGTTCACCGCGTCCCTCGGCGTACGGGCCGGGATCTGTATGTCTGTATGATATTATGATTTGTGTATGGGGATGGCGGCCATGATGGCATATGATCTGATCTGATTCTGTCTGTCCACCGCGTCCCGTACTAAGAGGGTCGGGTTCTGCTACCGCGCCCCCAGACAGGGCCGGGATCTGTATGAATGTATGCGTGTGCCATCTATATTTATATAAGCACATGCCTCTGTATGATTCTGTATGACTCTGTACAACTCTGCATGCATAATTCTGTCCGACATACTTCTGTCTGTCCGTCTGAATTACGACTATGTCTGTATGTCCGTATGGATTCTGATTCTGCTCATCTGTCCGTATTATGATTCCATCTGTCTGTCCGAACCATGATTCTGTTTATCTGTAAAGAACACGATTCTGTATGTCTGTCTGGATCATGACTCTGTCCGCCAGTCTGATTTATGGTTCTGTTCGTTATATTTCTGTGACTCCGGTTCAGACTATGTTTATATCTGTTATGTTCTGCTTTTCATACTCGGTACATTTTTCGTACTGACCCCCGTTCTTCGGGGGCTGCGCTACATGCCCGCAGGTACCGACGCACCAGGGGATACGCCGCCAGCGTAGGTTTCTGATTCAGCTGTTTTGAAGTGCTCCTTTGATCCGGAGCGTATATTTTTGGTATATATCTCCTGTCTTCTGTATACTCTGTATGTATGGATATTCTGGGTACGGCGGGTCCCTGTCCCGTCATATGACTCTGTATGTCTGTAGAGGCCTGTAGATAGATGTGTGGGTTATGGGTTTCGTCTGTATGTTAGCCTTATCGGCTTATCTATAAATGTCTGTATGTTCAGGTATATATATATATATATGTTTGCGCGCGTGCCGTATTTGTATCGACCTACTTTTGTAACTTCTGTTTTAAAAAGAAAAAAAAATTCCGTATGATTCGAAATTCGGTCGGGTAGGTATATACGGGCACCCAGTTAGGGTACCAGTCGCGGCCCACGGGGTTGAGTCGTGACAATTATCCCCTCTCTAATTGTGCGTTATAATTTCAGTAAAGCTGATGAAAGGAAAAGCTACGGCAGCCCAGAAGGGCAAGATGGTGGTGGAAGAAGGGCTTGAACGAGAGCCGTCTATAGATGTGGAAAGGGCGAACCCCAGAATAATGCCCCACCTCGGTTTTCCCATACTTCGCCCACTTTTGAGGTTCAGAGGGAAGCCTCAGCTTTAGCTCCAGCACCCCCCGTTCCTCCACCAGATGCCTCGGGCCAAGAGATAAGACAGGCCATTCTTCTACTGACTCAATTGGTAGCCGCTCAAGCTCAGCGGCAGGATGTAGGCCACGATAACAGGGGTTGGAGAAAGAGAGCTAGTTCTTCAGGGTCTGATCATGAGCGTAGGGGTGCTCCGAGGCAACAATTATCTAGGCACTCAGTTCGTTCAACAAGTGGTGCTCCTCTACAGTTTCCTAGGCCCAGATTTGATGGACCTACTTTTTCTAGGTCACCCCAGAGTCTCAGAGTTTCCAATTCTCGAATTCGGAGTGGTTCTAGTCAGACGAGATCATCGGTACTATGATGTACTTAGTGTCGCAAGTTACATTGGGGACCATGCCACTTGGGCTCGGATGTTTGTTATACATGTGCTCGGCCAGGCCATCTCATGTGCGACTGCCCATGGAGGCGTGGTAGAGATAAGGTTCGACCTATGGGGTTAGTAGCTGGTCCTTCATCATTGGTACGCCGTCCAAGGCCAAGGCCACAGATGTTAGTAGGTGGTGATAGAGACCAAAGAGGAACACCCAGTCCAAGTGGATCCCAGCATCATATCCATGCGTTAGCTGAGCGACAGGATCCTGAGTCTTCCCCTGATATTGTTCCAGGTATATTGTTAGTATCCTCTTATGATATGTGTGCATCGATTGATTCGGAACCTATGCTGTCATGTATCAACCCCATTGTGATGATTGTGTTGAGGTGAAAAATCTGAGCCAATCCGACAATTTGAGATGACTATATTTTCTAGTAACCTAGTGATAGCCAGAATCGTGATTTACGAGTAAGTTGATTGACGGTGAGTGAATATAAATAATATGTGTATGTATATAGATATTGGAATTCTAGACCGAGTGTGCGGGCACAACTTATGAGAAAAGCCCTATTATTTATATCCTTTAATGGTAAGTGATCTTGTGCTGTTCAGTTATGTATTATGTGTGTTCCGATATATGTCCTATTGAGACATCGGACGTGTTTTCCAAGCTATGTGCAGGTTTGGGATTGTTATGCTTACAAAAGAAACTTTGCCGAAATTTTCCAAAAAATCCAAAGAAGATAAGGTATAAACTTGTGATATGTCCTGACGAGAAATGATGATGTGTAACGAGGTAATGGTAGGACGAGATTAAGTTAGGAGTATCATTGACAACTACAAGAGATGAGTAACGGTAATTATAAGATCGACAATGATATGGTAAAGAGAACTACTAGGGTAAATTAGGAAGACTGGTAGTGCTAAAGCACGACATAGAAAAGAAAGGGTAACTCTAATAGAGTGCGATACCGAAGTATTGATTGGAGGGATAAGCACGAGAAAGTCGTGATAAGTTTACTAGCAAATAAAGTAACAGTACCCGGAGACAGAGGTACAAATACGAAGGGTTATATGAGAATGCATTGGTGAAACAATTTATATGGTAAGTGTAATAGAACTGATTAGGGAGAATAACAGGTTGAGTATGTTTACTTCGCAAGGTTTATTCTATTTTACGAGCAGGCCTGCGAACGAGGTAAAGAAGTGGCACTCTATAGTGTTGATTATGATCAAGGTATAACGGGAACGTAACAAGAATTGTAATACAAAGTAAGCGAGGGAACGACTAAAGATGTGACATGTTCTATGTGAATAAAAAGTGAGCGCAAGTATGAAACCAACAAGCGGGCCATGGGGCAGTAGATGAGAAAGATAAAAAGGACCTTGTAAGGGAAAGTTCAGCATAGGGATTCCTCAATGACAAAAATGGTAGCCAGCAAAAAGGGGGGAAGTCAACTTGAAAAAGAAATCAGAGAAAAGTGATATGGCAAAGTAGTAGTAGTTGGTGACTGGTATAATCAAGAGTAGGAGTGATATCTTTAGCTAGATGTAAAATACCAAGGCTACAGAAAGATGAATAATGAAATAGGACGATTGTTAGGAGAAGGATCAACACAATACAGATGAGAAGGGATGATTAGAATGAACGGAATAAGTTTTGGGAGCAAAGAATGGATGGTACGAAGGTAGTATACTCTAAAGGACAAAGCGGTACTCAGTTGGGGATAGGGTTCCTCATATGAAGAATAAAGGATTGATTATAAAATGGGAGAAAACAAGATAAATCAAGGAGGAAGCAATAAGAGCGAGAATAGAGAGAAAAGGAAATATACGAAGTACGCGTGCTTAAGAAGTAGTTGCGTTATGATTAAAGGAAGATGCAATTCCTATGAATATCCTATACCAAGTTAGAATGAGTAAAGTATATGAAGTAATGAGATGAAAAGAAAATGATGATCATGAGTTATGAGTTTACCGTACGACGATAAAGCGATAGAGTAAAGCTATCATCAATGACAAATATAATACGATTATGATTGGTTTTGAAATCAATGTTGAGTGCAACACAAGAGTAGAAGAGTATGAGGCATGAGGGTTATTAGTGACGCATGAGACTTAGGCCCTGGAAAACAAAGATGACGTTACAAGTGAACTTTGAGCACCGAAGAAGAGGGCAAGTGGCATTATATGGATGGTATGGATAACTAGACCTACTACTATGGTGAGCATCCCTATGGGACAGAAGTTGTTAATTGGAGCGGATTTAGACATTGACTCATAACTACTAGATAATCTAAGTAAAATACATTCTTGTTCGGATTGCTATATCGGTTGCATTATTTGGTTACAAGACTGCAAGGTGAGTATGCTAAGACTTCACACATGAATTATTGCAGCTATAGATTATGGGAAATGGTATGAATAAGATGTATTATAGTGAGGGATATATGAATTCAAGCTTTGAATGTGAGGCAACGGATTTGAGAATGGTATAAGTAAAACCTTTAAAGGGGGGAAGCGAGTAAAGGGAATTCAAGTGTAGAGATTTGGGAGAATGGATCCTAAAATGTGACAGATATAGACTCTAACATAAATTGAACAGGCATCTGAAACTGTAATGGAGACCATTCCCGAAGACCTTAAACAAACGTGGCTTTGAGAGCAGACAACTTAACAGATATTTCAAAAGATGGCGATGCTATACTAAAATGGAGGCAAGGGCACTAACGGTAAAGTCGTAATTAATGATATTGCGATTTACAGGCGACAAATAAGAAAGAGACCTAAGGTTTTCTATAGCAGGACATAAGATATGATAATCAAGGGAAAAACTAAAGGAAGGAAGAGAGCACGACGAGATAAGTTACTATAGATAAACAAAAGACTTTTGGTATGAATGACACCGAGCCTAGTCATGGTCGGGTATGCGAAACACCGAACCTTCGTGGTCGGGCATGCTATGTAAATGATATGTGTATGAATATGACCATGGATACGATATGTAAATGAGTACGATTATGAATACGGATACGGATATGGATACATGTATATGTATAAATGTGTATGTACACGAATCACGCAAGAACAATTATGTAACTTGCAGATGTTTATGCATCGCCAATGAAACCAAGTGGGTACTTAAAAGAGAGTAAGAGGAAAAACAAGGATAATGTAGTCATGATGCTCCGGGTCAGTTGAAGGAAAACATATGGTAAATTGAGTTGAAACGTTGAGTTGGGATTATCATTAGGGGCAAATACGACAATTACTTGTAATATGACATAAGTACATGCTATACGCTTTCTACGGTAGCCCTGGGGTGTGACAACTTATGAATGCGATAAGATCACTGAATGAAGGGGAAGCTTAGTCCCCGATACATTAGGCCTTATGAGATGGTATGCAAAATAGGCAAGGTGGTTTATGAATTAGATCTACCATCCATGTCTCGATGTTTCATAAACATGTTGAAAACCCTACTAGAATCATGCCAGTAAATGATGTTCAAGTGACAGAAAAGTTGATCTATGAAAAGGTACTCATTGCCACACTAGATAGGCGAGTACGGAGACTTCGAAATAAAGAAATGGCCTCAGTTAAGGTCTTATGGAAGAATAACAACCGAGAAGAATGACTCGGGAAGCGGAAGAAAATATGAAATCCAAGTGTCCGCACTTGTCTTAGCCCCAGAAGACATTCGAGACGAAACATCAAGATTATGAGGTATGTGTTACACCTCGGAAAATTTCCCGTTGGTACGCAAGTAAATGAACTAATGATGTGTGCGAGCAGTGTGAGTGTATAATGTTTCATGGGAAATGTATGTAAAGGGATGTGGATGATTAGAATGAAAAGTCGAGAAATGAGAAAAATTGAAAGTTGGCAAAACTGCCCAATTGTCGTATAGTGCAAAATACGGACCGTAAAGTGCAATACGGTCCGTAAACTTGATGTCGTAAACTGGCATGTCCAACTTCAACTTTCTGCCAGCTGAGGAAATGGCTAAAATACGACCTGGTGGACGGACCGTAAAGTGATTTACGGCCCGTAAACCATGGTCGTATATCACCATGCATGCAAGCCAAAGTTTCTGGTTCTGCTTAAGCTTAAAACCGACCACGAGAGACGGTCCGTAAACTGAAATACGGACCGTAAACCTCCATGGACGACCACTGTTCACCCAGCACAGATTTTTCAATTCATTAAATATGAGGATCAAGACTTGTCTTATTTCATTTACAACATTACACCACTTCTCTCTAGAACTTCCCTCTACATTTATTTTATGAGTTTTCAAGGATTATAAGTCATCCATAACATTAAGACAAGTAAATCAAGGATAAGGGAATCATCAAGGATCATCCAAGTCAAGAAATCCAAATGGAGAAAAACTAGGGTTTTGCTCAAAGAAGAGTATTATCAACCAAAGCTTGTTCCTACAACTTCTAAGGTAAGATTCATGATTTGTACAAGATGCTTGACGTATTGGAGAATTAAAATACATGGATTGTAGAAAATGTGGTCAACTAGGTCATGAATGATGAATAGTGACATTTTGAGAAATAGTTTGAATTGAGTTATGAATGTTGTTGTGTTGTGATATGAATGTGTTATAAATGGTATTAAGATCATGAACTAAACACTTTAGACGAATGGACGAAGATGGGTGTTATAATCATGAATGTGGGTGAATTAGAGGCAAATTGAGGAACTCTAGATAATGTGGATAATGTGAATGACCAATGGCCATTGTTATGATATTAATGAAGGTATAAACGCTAGCATTGGAAGGGAACGTGCAAGCATAGAATAGTTCGACGGAAATGTATGTAAGGCTAACCTTCTTTCATAAGGCATGGTTCTTGGCCAAATTCCTAAATTCCTCTATATGAGTATGTTGTCTTCACATGGTTGACATTCCGAGCTCATAAGCTCACGACCCTTGATATGTACTATGCTTATACTACGTTCCTCGTATGAAGAGTAAGTCTATAATGTAAATGTAACGATAATGATGAGGATAGAAATGATGATGAGAGTAAAATGAGACTAGAGATGCTTACGAGCTACGATATATGTGTATGTGTGCCTATGAAGGGCTATAATAAGACCCCGAGCTTATGATGCCGGGTAAGACTATATGTATATGACTATGTATAAAGTATGTATACGATTACGAAACGCGCGCACACCTCTGCAGAGGGTACGGATAACCCTGATGCCTTGGTAGGGCCAGGTATGTATGACCTTGAGCCTTGGTTGGCCAAGTATGTATAAGACGCCGATCCCATGAGGTCGGGTATGCTATGTAAATGCTATGTATATGAAATGACTATGTATATAATATGAATATGAATGCGAAAAGACTATGTATAGGAATACGGATAAGGACATGTATACGAATATGAGCACAAGTATGGTACGAGTATTACTATAGGATACGAACGACGATGTATGCAAGTAAGCGACATGATGATGATATTAATGTCTCCCCTCCTATGATATCTTCATATGATATCTATTATGCTTCTATATTGATGTTGATCATGCTTTACATACTCAGTACATTATTCGTACTGACGTCCTTTTGTTTGTGGACGTTGCGTCATGCCCGCAGGTGCGCAGGGAGACAGATTTGATCTTTAGCTGCCTATTCGGAGATTTCATAGAGAGCTCCATTTCCTTCGGAGCCATATCTTTTGGGTACTCATTCTTTTCTGTATATAATTATGGGCATAGCGGGGTCCTGTCCCGCTAATGTGATATGTTATACTCTTAGAGGCTCGTAGACGTGTGTGTGTGTGGGTAGATGTGTTTGGCCTTGTCGGCCTATGTTTTGTATATCATTTTGTCGGCCATGTTGGCCCATGTATATTGATGTAGCATAAATGCCTATGATGATATAAATGTGCGGTTGTCCATATGGGACTAGTTGACGAATCAATGGAAATGCATGTATAATTATGTGGCTCACCTAGATGCAAGTATAAGAGTAAGCTAAGAGGGTGCTCGGGTGGGTTAGCACCGGGTGCTCGTCGCGGCCCCGAGTCGGGTCGTGACAAAAGTGGTATCAGAGCAGTTCAGTCCTAGGATGTGTCTACGAGCCGTTTCTAGTAGAGTCTTGGTTAAGGGTGTGTTGCGCGCCACACTTATAAACGAGAAGCTGCAGACATCTTAGGAATATATGACCTTCTTTCTTCATAAGAATCGTGCGATAGAGCTATGATGTAAGAAATTGTTGTTCCTAAATCGTGTGTAGTGTATTTCAGAGATGCCTAAAAAGAAAAAGGCTACAGCTGCCCAAAAGGGCAAGACGGTGGCAGAAAAGCGGGCTGAAAGAGCACCGCCACCGGTAGTAGAGGAAGATGAGTCCCAGAGTGCGGCTCAATCTCAGTCCTCCCAAACAGTTCCTATTACTGAGGAGCACGTGGGAGCCTCAGCCCCAGCTCCAGCTCCTCCACCGAATGCTTCACGCCAAGATGTGAGAGAGGCCATTAATTTGTTGACTCAGTTGGTTGCGGCCCAGACTCAGAGGCCAAGCGCAGGGCAAGGTGACAGGACTGTTAGTGCAAGGGCCCGTGACTTCATTGCTTTGAAACCCCCGGAATTCTTTGGATCGAAACTGGAGGAGGATCCCCAGGACTTTATTGATGGTATGCTAAGGACGCTCCGGTTGATACATGCTTCAGACACCGAATCGATAGAGCTAGCGTCATACATTGAGGGATGTCTCAATCCAGTGGTATACGGTTTGGATGGCTTCGCGGGGAGCCAATGCACCTCCGCCGGTATGGCAAGAGTTTGTCGAGGCTTTTCTCCGTCACTACATGCCTCCAGAAGTTCGGCGAGCTAGGGCCGATAAATTCTTGAATCTGAGGGAAGGTAGCATGAGTGCTACAGAGTATACAGGTATGCTTCGGCCATGGTAGCGGATATGGGCGATCGGGTGCACCGGTTTGTGAAAGGCCTAGGGCCACACTTGATGGATAAATGTTTGACTGCGTCCCTTCAGGATGGCATGGATATTGCACGCATTCAGGCACATGCTCAGGAAATAGGGGAACACCTACAGCAGCGGAGAAATGAACGTGAGCAGGATAGGGGCCATAATAAGAGGGCCAGACCTTCGGGTTCGAGGAGCGAGTCCAGGGGCGGACACAGACAGCAGTTTCCCAGCCATTCAGGCTATTCTATGACCAGTACACCTCCACAGTTCACGGGGCAAAGATTTGACAGATCTACTCGTTCCGAGCCGAGTCAAGGTTATTCGGGGTCTCAGTTTAGAGGTGATTCAGGCCAGCCAAGGCCACCCGTACCACGATGTTCTCAGTGTGGAAAGTTGCATTGGGGTCAGTGCCGATCAGGTTCAGACGCTTGCTATTCATGTGGTCGGCCAGGCCATATTATGCGTGATTGCCCCTCAGTACATGGTAGAGGTAGGACCCAGCCATCAGGGTCGGTAGCCGGATCTTCGGCATCTGTACGCCCTACGGGGCCAGGTTCACATGCGCCAGTCAGCCATGGTAGAGGTAGAGGCAGAGCTCCCAGTACTAGCGGTCCTCAGCACCGTATTTATGCTTTGGCTGGACGCCAAGATCTTGAGTCTTCTCCTGATGTGGTCACAGGTATATTATCGGTATTCTCTCATGATGTATATGCTTTGATTGATCCGGGCTCCACATTTTCATATGTTACTCCATATATTGCGGGTCGATTTATAATTGAGTCGGAGTCTATCAAACCTTTTGAGGTGTCTACACCCGTGGGTGAATCGGTAATAGCTAGCCGAGTATATAGGAATTGTGTGATTGTGATTTGTGATCGTCGTACCATGATTGATTTGCATGAGCTAGAAATGGTAGATTTTGACGTTATTATGGGCATGGATTGGTTGGCTTCTTGTTATGCCAATGTTGATTGCCGAATGAAGATGGTTCGTTTCCAGTTTCCGGGAGAACCAGTCTTAGAATGGAAAGGGAATGCGGCATCACCAAAAGGTAGGTTTATTTCCTATCTAAAGGCAAGGAAAATGATCACGAAAGGGTGCATTTATCACCTAGTACGAGTTCAAGATGTAGAAGCTGAGTCGCCGACTCTTCAGTCAGTTCCGGTAGTGAATGAATTTCCGGATGTGTTCCCGGAAGAGCTTCCAGGCCTTCCTCCCGAGCGAGAGATCGATTTTACGATAGATGTGCTGCCAGACACTAATCCCATATCTATTCCTCCCTACAGGATGGCACCCGCAGAGTTGAAAGAGTTAAAGGAGCAATTAAAAGACTTGCTTGAAAAAGGCTTCAGTAGGCCTAGTTCATCCCCGTGGGGAGCACCCGTATTGTTCGTCCGGAAGAAGGATGGCTCTTTGAGAATGTGCATTGATTATCGGAAATTGAATAAAGTGACAATTAAGAACAAGTATCCCCTCCCGAGGATTGATGATTTATTTGATCAATTGCAAGGTGCCAAATAGTTTTCAAAGATTGATTTGAGGTACGGGTATCACCAAGTAAGAGTTAGGGAGAAAGATATCCCTAAGACAGCTTTCAGAACAAGATATGGCCATTTCGAGTTCCGAGTAATGTCGTTTGGGCTAACTAATGCACCGACAGTTTTTATGGACTTAATGAACAATGTATTCAAGCCTTTTCTGGATTTATTCGTGATTGTATTCATCGATGATATCCTAGTGTATTCTAGATCCGAGGCAGAGCATGCGGATCACTTGCGTGTTGTCCTTGGAGTTCTTCGAACTCGAGAGTTATTCGCGAAGTTTTCCAAATGCGAGTTTTAGTTGAACTCAGTGGCATTTCTGGGCCACATTGTTGCAGCTGACGGTATTCGAGTGGATAGCCAAAAGATTGAAGCCGTGAAGACCTGGCCAAGGCCCACGACCCCTACGGAGGTTCGTAGCTTTTTGGGCTTAGCCGGTTATTACAGAAGATTTGTTGAGGGTTTCTCTTCTATTTCTGCACCGCTCACCAAGTTGACTCAGAAGTCAGCTAAGTTTCAATGGACAGATGCTTGCGAGCGTAGTTTCCAAGAGTTGAAAGACCGACTGACTTCAGCCCCAGTCTTGACACTTCCAGAGGGATTGGAAGGATATGTTATTTATTGTGATACTTCAGGCGTCGGGCTGGGCTGTGTATTGATGCAAAATGGTAAGGTGATTGCGTATGCTTCTAGACAATTACGAAAACATGAGCGGAATTATCCTACCCATGACTTAGAATTGGCCGCGGTGGTCCATGCTTTAAAGATATGGAGACATTACTTATATGGTGTCCACGTGGAGATTTATATAGATCATAAGAGTCTCCAGTACATCTTCAAGCAGAAAGAGTTGAATTTGCGGCAACGACGATGGCTAAAGTTGCTAAAAGACTATGATTTTGAAATCCTATACCACCCCGGAAAGGCAAATGTTGTGGCTGATGCTCTTAGCCGTAGGTCGATGGGAAGTCTAAGTGAGGTACGACCAGAAAAGAAAGAGATGGCCTGTGATCTTCAGCAGTTAGCTAGCCTAGGAGTCCGAGTGGTGGACTCAGGTAGCAGCGAAGCTACTATTCAGAATTCAGCAGTTTCATCGTTAGTAGCGGAAGTAAAAGAGCGACAATATGAGGATCCCATGCTAATGCAGTACAGAGATACACTCCCTCAGAAGGAGGGGTCATCATTTGACATTTCGGAAAACGGAGTTCTCCGATGTCGAGGCAGGTTATGTGTTCCCGATGTGGCAGGTCTACGCCATCAGATTTTGAGAGAAGCTCATTGTTCCCGTTACTCCGTTCACCCCGGAGCGACGAAAATGTATCATGATCTTAAGACTATATATTGGTGGAATGGGATGAAGAAACACGTAGCAGAATTCGTAGCTCAGTGTCCTAATTGCCAACAAGTGAAGATAGAACACCAAAAGCCGGGTAGCTTATTGCAAGCTATAGAAATCCCAACTTGGAAGTGGGGAGTGATTAATATGGATTTCATTATAGGGTTACCCCGTTCTCGACGTAAATATGATTCTATATGGGTGATCGTGGATAGGCTCACAAAGTCAGTGCATTTCTTACCGATCAGAATGACCTATGTGGCAGAAGATTATGCCAAGCTTTATCTTAAAGAGATAGTGAGGCTCCATGGCGTTTCGGTATTTATTATCTCCGATAGAGGGACTCAGTTTACAGCCAAGTTTTGGGGGTCTTTCCAAGAAGGTTTTGGGACCCAAGTGCGCCTAAGCACGACGTTTCACCCACAGAACGATGGGCAAGCTGAACTTACTATTCAGACTCTTGAAGATATGTTACGGGCATGTATGATAGATTTTGGAGGAAATTGGGATGACCATTTGCCACTCATTGAGTTTGCTTACAATAACAGTTACCATTCTAGCATTCAAATGGCACCGTATGAAGCTCTATATGGGCGAAAGTGTAGATCCCCAATTGGGTGGTTTGAAACCGGAGAAGCTAAGTTGATAGGGCCAGACTTGGTCCAGCAAGCAATAGAGAAAGTTAAGCTTATACAAGATCGATTGCTAGCGGCTCAAAGTCGTCAGAAGTCCTATGCGGATAATTGTCGAAGAGACTTAGAGTTCGAAGTGAAAGATTGGGTATTCTTGAAAGTGTCACTGATGAAGGGCGTGATGAGATTTGGCAAAAAGGGGAAGCTCAGTCCCCGGTATATTGGGCCATACGAAATTGTGCGCAAAATAGGCAAGGTGGCCTATGAGCTAGATCTACCTCCAGATTTGGAGTCAGTCCATCCAGTATTTCATGTCTCGATGCTTCGGAAGTGTGTTGGCGATCCTACGAGGATCGTCCCAGTGAATGATATTCAAGTGACAGAAAAGTTAACTTATGATGAAATACCCATTGCCATATTAGATAGGCAAGTACGGAGGCTTAGAAACAAAGAAGTGACCTCAATTAAAGTTCTGTGGAGAAATAACAATCGAGAGGAAATGACATGGGAAGCAGAAGAGAATATGCGATCCAAATACCCACATTTATTTCAGCCCTTGGAAGAAGTCCAAGATGAGACGTCAAAATCATAAGGTATGCATGTTTTCCTTTTATACATTCAGATCGTGTGTGGCCAAATTTCTAGTGCTGTTGTATTATTGCCCTGTGAGGAATTGTTATTGTGGGTTGTTGTGACAGGGTGGTAGTGCCACATTACAGAGGAAACTCTGACGAATTTTTTATAGAATTCCCCAAGCCTTTAACATTCGAGGACGAATGTTCCTAAGGGGGGTAGAATGTTACACCTCGGAAAATTTCCCGTTGGTACGGAAGTAAATGAACTAATGATGTGTGCGAGGAGTGCGAGTGTATAATGTTTCATGGGAAATGTATGTAAAGGGATGTGGATGATTAGAATGAAAAGTCGAGAAATGAGAAAAATTAAAAGTTGGCAAAATTGCCCAGTGGCCGTATAGTGCAAAATACGGACCGTAAAGTGCAATACGGTCCGTAAACTTGACGTCATAAACTGGCATGTCCAACTTCAACTTTCTGCCAGCTGAGGAAATGGCTAAAATACGACCTGGTGGACGGACCGTAAAGTGATTTACGGCCCGTAAACCATGGTCGTAAATCACCATGCATGCAGGCCAAAGTTTCTGGTTCTGCTTAAGCTTAAAAACGACCACGAGGGATGGTCCGTAAACTGAAATACGGACCGTAAACCTCCATGGACGACCACTGTTCACCCAGCACAGATTTTTCAATTCATTAAATATGAGGATCAAGACTTGTCTTATTTCATTTACAACATTACACCACTTCTCTCTAGAACTTCCCTCTACATTTATTTTATGAGTTTTCAAGGATTATAAGTCATCCATAACATTAAGACAAGTAAATCATGGATAACGGAATCATCAAGGATCATCCAAGTCAAGAAATCCAAATGGAGAAAAACTAGGGTTTTGCTCAAAGAAGCGTATTATCAACCAAAGCTTGTTCCTACAACTTCTAAGGTAAGATTCATGATTTTTACAAGATGTTGGAGGTATTGGAGAATTAAAATACATGGATTGTAGAAAATGTGGTCAACTAGTTCAAGAATGATGAATAGTGACATTTTGAGAAATAGTTTGAATTGAGTTATGAATGTTGTTGTGTTGTGATATGAATGTGTTATAAATGGTATTAAGATCATGAACTAAACACTTTAGACGAATGGACGAAGATGGGTGTTATAATCATGAATGTGGGTGAATTAGAGGCAAATTGAGAAATTCTAGATAATGTGGATAATGTGAATTACTAATGGCCATTGTTATGATATTAATGAAGGTATAAACGCTAGCATTGGAAGGGAACGTGCAAGCATAGAATAGTTCGACGGAAATGTATGTAAGGCTAACCCTTCTTTCATAAGGAATGGTTCTTGGACAAATTCCTAAATTCCTCTATATGAGTATGTTGTCTTCACATGGTTGACATTCCGAGCTCATAAGCTCACGACCCTTGATATGTACTATGCTTATACTACATTCCTCGTATGACGAGTAAGTCTATAATGTAAATGTAACGATAATGATGAGGATAGAAATGATGATGAGAGTAAAATGAGACTAGAGATGCTTACGAGCTACGATATATGTGTATGTGTGCCTATGAAGGGCTATAATAAGACCCCGAGCTTATGATGTCGGGTAAGACTATATGTATATGACTATGTATAAAGTATGTAGACGATTACGAAACGCGCGCACACCTCTGCAGAGGGTACGGATAACCCTGATGCCTTGGTAGGGCCAGGTATGTATGACCTTGAGCCTTGGTTGGCCAAGTATGTATAAGACACCGATCCCATGAGGTCGGGTATGCTATGTAAATGCTATGTATATGAAATGACTATGTATATAATATGAATATGAATGCAAAAATACTATGTATAGGAATACGGATAAGGACATGTATACGAATATGAGCACAAGTATGGTACGAGTATTACTATAGGATACGAACGACGATGTATGCAAGTAAGCGACATGATGATGATATTAATGTCTCCCCTCCTATGCTATCTTCATATGATATCTATTATGCTTCTATATTGATGTTGATCATGCTTTACATACTCAGTACATTATTCGTACTGACGTCCTTTTGTTTGTGGACGTTGCGTCATGCCCGCAGGTGCGCAGGGAGACAGATTTGATCTTTAGCTGCCTATTCGGAGATTTCATAGAGAGCTCCATTTCCTTCGGAGCCATATCTTTTGGGTACTCATTCTTTTCTGTATATAATTATGGGCATAGCGGGGTCCTGTCCCGCTAATGTGATATGTTATACTCTTAGAGGCTCGTAGACGTGTGTGTGTGTGGGTAGATGTGTTTGGCCTTGTCGGCCTATGTTTTGTATATCATTTTGTCGGCCACGTTGGCCCATGTATATTGATGTAGCATAAATGCCTATGATGATATAAATGTGTGGTTGTCCATATGGGACTAGTTGACGAATCAATGGAAATGCATGTATAATTATGTGGCTCACCTAGATGTAAGTATAAGAGTAAGCTAAGAGGGTGCTCGGGTGGGTTAGCACCGGGTGCTCGTCGCGGCCCCGAGTCGGGTCGTGACAGTATGTATGCTTTCTTTTCATGCTTTTGGTCGTATATGGCCATAAATATATATTGATGTTGTATTGTGGCCCTGTGAGGCAATGTTATTGTGGGCTGTTGTGACAGGACGGTAATGCCATATTATAAGGGAAACACTGGCAAAATTTTTGTAGAATTCCCGAGTGCTTAACATTCGAGGACGAATGTTCCAAAAAGGGGGGAAGAGTGTTACACCTCGGAATTTCGGGTTGCTGAGCGGTGAATAGACTAACGTAAGTTAAGGTGTATACGATGTCCCTACAAGTACGAAGGGATACTTAATGGTTTTAATTAAGGTTCCAAAGACATTTGAGGCAAGGGAGGAAAGTTCATCAAATGAAACTTCATTGCAGTTATGCGAAAGGGGGATTCGGCGGTCGTTCTTTATACCGTCGGACAGGCCGACGCTTCGTCGATTGTGCCGTAGAGTTGAGTTAGCGCGAAGACCATTTGACAAAGCAGATTGACGCTCCGTCGATCAGTTCGACGGACCGTCCTTCTCACCGTAGAATGAAAGGAAACGAAAGGTTGCTCCCTGGAAATTCAACGACTTCGACGATCAGATCGACAGTCCATCAATCCGATCGACGCTTCGTCGATCATACCGTAGAATCTGGTCGGGACAGATTTTAAGTGTTGATATAAGGACCCTTTCTCATTTATTTCATTTCATTTCCACTCTCCACACTTCAAGAACACTCTAGAATATTATCCATTATTCATCCACAAGAAACCAAGCGATATCAATGATCAACTACATCAAAACCATGAAATCAAGCGTATGAAACCTAACAAAAGTTCATCTACACCAAGAAAACTCAAGGGAAGTGAGTTAGGGTTTTGGTGCAAGAAGAGAAGTTCCACTCAAGGGTTGTTCATCCATCATCTAAGGTGAGTTTTATGATCATTCTTGGTTGTTTAAGGTGTTTAAAGTTAAAAGCACTTTGATTATAGAAAGATATAGGAAATAGGTCATAAATGAGTGATAGTGTCATTGTTGAGTAGTAGCTTGGGGTGAATTATGAATATTGGTATGTTGTGATTGTAAGTATGTTGTGAACGACATTTAGAACATGGAATAAGTATTATATGTGAGAAAATGCAATAATGAATTATGACCATGATTATGGAGAAAGTGGAGTGGAATGGTGAAATGCGGATAATGTAGATGAATGATGATTATTGCCTATGATATTGTAAATGTTGTTATGGTTGTTTGGGAGTTGAAATATGATATGGGGAAAAGCTATATAAACAAAGGAAATGTCGCCCAATTTTCTTTAGCTTTAGTAAGAACGTTCAAGTAATCGATTAGCTAATGTTCATGCGACTTCCCTTGAAGGTAGAAACGTGGGCATTGAAGGAGAACAAGCAAGCGATAGATTAGTTAAATGGAAAAGGTATGTGAGGCTAGTCCTTTCGTTCTATGGCATGAATCCAATGGCTTGACTTTTCCTTCTTCTTCATGAATTTCTTATATTCCGGAAAAACTATGAGTCTATGTTCATGAATAGCTATATGAGATAAGAGATATGTTACGAGCCCAATAATGTTGATGATGAGCTTAAGTCTAAAGATTCTAGAGTTCATGATATAATGTTCCTATAAGTTAATGATGTTGTTTATTGTATACACTCACCTTATAAACTATTTCCTTCAAGGTGAGGCAGAATATTTATAAATGTTCCATAATGGAATCGGGGGTTCACGACCTTATGTCACCTCGATAAAGTATAGCTATCTTTGAGTTACTATACATGCATTATGATGATTACATGATTGATGATATTACACTGCGCCTATATAGCCGGGCAGCACCGCTAAGGCTAGCGGCTTATAGATGATTACACCATGTCTATATGGCACGGGCAGCAACACTAGTGGGCGGCATGAGATGGTACCCCGGATGCTGGAGGCCTGGACGCAGGCTAATGATTATCACACCGATCCGGTATGGACAGGCAGCTTATATATTTATGCATATATGATATTGTGATGATTATGAGTAAGACAACATGTGTTATCTCTTTTATAAGTGACAGTCATATACAGTTGCTCCTTACTGATGCTTTCCTTATCTCGTTGACGTATCTTTAATATTTATGCCTCTCATACTCAGTACAATGTTCGTACTGACGTCTGTTTTCTTTGGACGCTGTGTTCATGCCCACAGGTAGATAGGGAGGTGATCTTGATCCAGACTCATAGGAGCCAGTAGCTGACTTGAGAGCACTCCATTGTTCCGGAGGTGCTACGTGGTTCATTCTTTGGTGTATATATATATATATATATATATATATATATATATGTATTATGGGCACGACGGGGTCTTGTCCCGTCCATATGTCTAGTACTCTAGTAGAGGTTCGTAGCTACCCAGTGTGGGTTATATGGTCTCACGAGATTACTACTGTATATATGTATATTATTTTGATAGCTGAAAGGCTTATGTCTATGAAAGTATTTATGTTCTCAAATTAACAATGACTCTATTATGATTTGAGTGTGAATTTGATAAAATAAGGCTTAATGAGCATGATGAGTAGCAGAACGAGTGGTGCTCGGTGGTTAGCCCCGGGTACCTGTCACGGCCCCTAGGCGGGTCGTGACAAAAATATCTAGCCACGAGGGCTATAAAAGATCAAAGTCATAAGGTAAAAATACCTAGCCTGTGAGGGCTATAAAAGATCAAAGTCATAAGGGCAAAATACGTAGTCGCGAGGGCTATAAAAGGATGGAAAGGCCACGGGAGCAAAATATTAAGCCATAATGGCTACGAAATGACTAGAAGCTGCCACAATGGAAAAATTTTGGCTAGAAGGGTCGTTGTAAAAAAATACAGCATATTCGACCAAGAGCGTCACAGCCGGAACAAAGGACGAAATAAAGACGATTCTGCCGAAGGGGCCATATCTGTCATTCTGTTACACCTCGATTTTTTTTTTGCGTTGTTTGTGTTTGAAGTAAACTAAAATAAGCTTGGAGAGGTCATGGAATCCTGATAAGGTCAAGGAATACTCTTAACAAGTGTTAAGCAAGTGTCTAAAGGTTCCGGGATCAAGCAAATCGAAGAAAATAAGTTTGACGAAAATTTGGAAAAAGTTGGCAGGATTTTGGATAGAAATTTTGGGTCAACTTTGGAGGGGTATATCTCTGGGTATATCAAGAGTTTTGAGGTGTTTCAAGAGCCTAAAATGAAGTTCGTCGAGTCTAGTTTCCAAGCAACAAACCGTTCGTCAATACGACATCGGAGTAGGGAGTTATGGGCATTTTAAAATGGACTGCCAGAAGCCGCGAATCTACGCGGAAATTCTAGAAACCTCTTAAAAGGTCCACTAATTTCGGCCCACAAGTCCAACCCGAATTGGGCAGCTATATATATCCCTTTAAGTCATCTAAATCACCAAATTTCTCACCATATCTTATCTCCACCCTTCTCTAGAGTCTTCCACACTTATCTCCCCATTATAAGAGATCTATTGAGAATTCTTGAAGGTTCTATAACATTCCACAACCTTCCATACCATTGAAAGAAAAGATCAAACATCAAAACCTTAAGATAATCTATGAAAGATGATTATTCTTGTTTCTCTTCAATGTTGTGATGAACTTGAGCTTGGGAGAAGTTGAGTGAGATGAAATTCTTCCATTATAAGGTATGTTCCCCATTTTATCTATATGATTGAGTTGGTTTAAAGGTTTAATAATTCTTGAAAAGGAAAAGAACTAAAGTGGAGAAGTCACAAAGAATTGAATTGAAGATGATAACTATGGGATGAATTTGAAAGGAGACTTTGGATTAATTTGAGATTAAATTGAATATAATTCTTTGATTATGGTATTGCGGATATTGTTATGGTTGGTTGAGAAATTGGGAAAAACATCGTGTGGGGTGTTTTATGGAGTATATTGGTGTTCATGGTGATGTTGTTAATATTAGTATTTCTATTGTTGTTGTTTTGTTGGTATTGTGATTTTGGGCTAGGGATATAAACAAGAGAGATGCTGCCCGAATTTCGGTAGATTTAAGGAATTAATTTGAGGGCTTAAGACAAGCATATGACGATAAGCCTAATAATAGCATAAATTTTCTTGAATGTAGATTTACGAGCTTGGAAGGATAAGCGTTAAGTAGTAGGAGACCGCAAAGGTATGTTAAGGCAAAACCCTTTCTTTCTAAAGGCATGATTCCTTTGTTATGAACATATTCATGTTTTCCATAACATCCTTATTCCCAAAAATCTAGAAGTTCATGATTCGCAAAGTCCTTATGATTCCAAAGATAGATGTGTTCTATGATGATAATGATGATGGCGATGATCCCATTCTAGAGAATTCCAAAGCTTATGGATTTGATGCTATTATGAGATTATTGAACTTATTTCATGATTTCCTTGATTTTACCCATCGTTGTTGATCTCACCTCATAATACTTGTTCCTTCGAGGTGAGATATAGCGATGGTGATAATTCCATTTCTAATGCTATCTAAGTTCAGCGTTCTTGATACTCTCATGACACTATTGATCTCATCCTACGATAGTTGATCCTCTAAGGAAAGATATAGTGATAATGATAATGATGATGATGATGTGCTTTTATTTATGTACTCTTATATATGTATATATATGGTCATGGGTGACACCGAGTCCCGAAAGGGCCGGGTAAGGATATGACCGAGTCCCAAAAGGGCCGGGTACGGATATGACCGAATCCTAAAAGGACCGGGTACGGATATGATTGAGTCCCGAAAGGGCCGGGTACGGATACTACCGAGCCTATATGGGCGGGTATGGATACTACCGAGCCTATATGGCCGAGTACGGATATTACCGGACCTTAATATGGTCGGGTATGGATAATACCGAGCCTATATGGTCGGGTATAGTATTGTGTTGTATTGTATTGTATTGTATGGTATTGTGTGCGTACGTATGTCGATATATGAAATGTTTCTTCTAGAAAAAGGTTAGGTAGGCATGATGAATGTCTTAAAAGGTATCATGAGGTATAAATGGTTCTTTTATCTTACGCTATTCTTCCTACTTTATCATGTTACTATTCATGCCTTACATACTCAGTACATTACTCGTATTGACGTCCCTTTCTGTGGACACTGCGCTCATGCTCGCAGGTAGGTAGGGAGACGGATCTGATCCGTAGGTGCTTTATCAGCGGATTCCAAGGAGCACTCCACTTACTTCGGAGCTGCAGACTATTGGTATTGGTCTTCATGGTCACTTGTATTCTATGTAGAGGCTCGTAGACATGTGTGTACAGTTAGACGTTTCATAACTCTACCGGTTCATATTGTTGTATACTATTTTAGTAGCCTTGTTGGCTAGTGATGATGGACATAATTGTTGAAGATTATAGAGAGATGTGTCTTTATGTTGTGATATATGTCCTTACAGATTATGATATCCATGAGCTATCTTTATGGTCCACCTAGAAATGATTATGAGATGCATGTTTAGAGGTGCTCGGTGTGTTAGCTCCGGGTGCCCGTCATGGCCTTCTGGTTGGGTCGTGACACATTCGCATCACTTTTTCTTATTTGCTGAGAGGGACATTGCATATCTATTTTTCTGCTGCCGAAAGGGCTATCACTTTTGTTATCCGCCAAGAGGGCCATTGCATATCTATTTTCCTGCTGCCAAGAGGGCCATTGCATATCTATTTTCCTGTTGCCAAGAGAGCCATTGCATATCTATTTTCCTGCGGCCAAGAGGGCCATTCATGCAAACATGCCAAGAGGGCCATTCATACAAACATGCCAAGAGGGCCATTCACATAAACGTATCAAGAGGGCATTTATTTCAATTGCCAAGAAGGAAATGCATATAAATTGCTGGATATAGCAAGACCACAAAGCGATGTGAAACCGGTCAGGATACTGTAGTATTCGCTCAAGAGACAAGATGATGTAAATCTGATCAGATGACCGCAATATTCGTCATCCAAAAATAAACGTTACTCAGTAGATGGAAGCAGATTTGTTAGCCACCAAAGAGCAGGTCAATAAATCAAATCCAAACGTGAAACTTTTTTTTTCGCAGTCGGTCGACATAGGGTGCCCATAAGAGTCAAGCTCTCCGGCCAGGACTTGGAAGATCACTCCTAACCATGCTCAGCCACACAAAATAGCTTATTTGGTTATGTACTTTTTCTGTTTTTATTATTTCGTACCTGGTCAGACACACACCGGAACACACAAAGGCCTTCCCGCATAAGAGATATCATTTTCTCCGATCGAGTCGAACTACAAATGACTTGATTCCCAAGAACAGGGATATGTAGGCGGACTCAATGCCAGAGAGTCAGTGACACTCTTACCAATCACACCGGACTTCCCAGGTTGACAGCCGGAAGATCTGAGAATTTGCTTTAAATTGCTCTTAGAACTCATAATTGAGTCGAACTACAATTGGCCTGAATTCTCATGAAACCTGAGATATGTAGGAAGCCCAAAAACCAAGGTCTGGCCACATATTTTTTAAATTGCATAAAAATGAGGGACAATGTGGCTTGGGTCAGTCAAAAATCAGGGTTAGTCAAGTTTCGTTGTTCGGGGATGGCGGGGCAGTTGTTGACATCTAATTTTTTGTCATGACCCAACCGGAGGCCGCGACGGACACCCGGTGCTAACCCACTCGGGCACCTCTTATCATACTTTCACATCTACATCTAGGTGAGCCACATAGCTAATTCATATTTTCCATCCATTATTCATACTAATCCCATTGGGCAACGATACATATATATATATATATATATATATATATATATATATATATATATATATATATATATATATATCACCATCAATAACAATGCCCATATCAATGTACATAAGCCGATGAGGCTAACAAAATGATATACACAAGACTAGCCGACAAGGCCAAATACATCTAACCACATACACATGCCTACGAGCCTCTAAGGAGAGTATGTCATATCATATAGGCAGGACAAGACCCCGCTATGCCCATGAATACGTACACAAAAGGATAACTACCAAAAGTTGTAGCTCCGAATGAAATGGAGCTCCGCTATGTAGTCCCTGAGTAATAAAGTTATGGATCAAGCCTGTCTCCCTGGCCACCTGCGGGCATGATGCAGTGTCCACAAATAAAAGGACGTCAGTACGAAGAATGTACTGAGTATGTAAAGCATGATCAACATCATTATGAAAGCATAATAGACAACATAAGAAATAGTATAGGATGGGAGATGGTAGTATCATCGTCATAAACACTTACTTGCTTTTCATAGGGACTTTCCATTTCTAATGCGTGATTGTGTACATACATTCGTATCCGTTTCCATACTCATTTTCATTTCGTATCCATTTTCATATTCATATACATATTCATATTCATATATATATCATTTACATAGCATACCCGACCATGAAGGTTCGGTGTTTCACATACTTGGCCCTACCAAGGCTCAGGGTCATACATACCTGGCCCTACCAAGGCTCAGGGTTGTCCGTACCCAACTGCAGTGGTGCGTATATTCTACCCGGCCATATAAGATCGGGGTTTCATAATAACCATACATAGGCACATATACATAAAAGCCCATAAGAATCTTTAGCATCATTACTATCGTCGTTCGTTACATCTATCCCTAGAGGATTACTCATCATAGGAGGAATTTAGTACAATCGTAACATATCGAGAATCATGAGCTTAGTAGCTCTTAAAGATAGAATTATTTGGAGGACATCATAGGCTTATAGAAGATTAGATATTTGGCCAAGGAACTATGCCTTATGAAAGAAGCGTTAGCCTTACATACCATTCCGTTCAACTATTCTATCACTTGCACTTCTCCTTCAATGCTCACGTTTCTACCTTCATTAGAGTTATACTATCATTAGAAAATCGATAGCTTAGCATACATAACTAAAGCTAGAGAAAATTGGATAGCATCTCATTTATTTATATGACTTCCTCCATATCATATATCGACTCCCAAACATCAATAATAACATTCACAACATCATAACAATGGTCTTTATTCACCTATATTATCCATATTCCTCAATTCACTTCGAGTTATCCATATCCATGGTCATAGCACACTATTACATTCACTCATATACAATGTTTATCCCATGTTCTTAGTATCATTTATAATGTGATTATAATCATAACATATCAAGAATCGTGACTCAATCCAAGCTACTACTCAAAAATGACACTATTCCCACATTCATGACCCATTTTCTATCTACTTCTATAATCCAAGTCTTTCAACCTCTCAATACCTTAAATAACATGGAAATACCACAAAACGTACCTTAGATGGTGTAGGAATAAGCCTTGGGTGGAAATACTTCACTTGAGCCAAAACCTTAGTTCACCTCCAATGAAATTTCTTGACTTGGATGATCTCAAATGAGTTTCTTACACTTGGTTTTCTTAGTTTGATGAAGTTGATCATAAATTTCTCTTGGGTTCTTATGGATGAAGAGTGGAGAGGGTTCTAGAGAGTTCTTGAAGTATTGGGTGAAAATGGAATGAAATAATGAACTTGGTCCCCTTTTTAATAACTTAAAAATTTGACCCGTCGGGAAAATATACGGACACTTATACGGTCCATATAAGTGATCGTAAAATCGCCCCTTCAACATCTCGCTTCTGTGATCATTATACGACATATTATACGGTCCGTATAAATGACCGTATAATCCCATCAGTGAGGGAGCTTCACTGTGACGATTTTGCGGACCATTATACGGACTGTATAACATTATACGGACCGTATAATCGGCCGTATAACCCATCTTTTCTCTGATCTTGTTCTTGTCACTTCGTTTGATCTTCAATCCTTATGGAACCTTCTTGATACTTGTTTAACACCTCATTAACGATATAAGGGACGTTATAATTCTTCTTCAAGACACTATTAATGTTACACCTTAGAAATTTCCCCGTGAACGTACCACGAATAGACTAACGAAGAATACAGGTATATGGTGTTTTAACCAGAAGGGAATGATGTTTGACGACCCTAAGTAAGATTTCAAAGGCAATGGGAATAAGGGATAAGGTTATGCTCCACAATGACTAATTATAGGTTCTGAAGACTTGAAAGTCGCAAATTTGCACGTTGGCCCAGTCGACCGTAAAGTGAAATACGGACCGTAAAGTGGTATACGGCCCGTAAACCACCATGTCATATTTCAACTCACAAAACTTCAACTTCCTGTCAAATGTTTAAATGGTTAAATACGACTTGGAATATGGACCGTAAATTGAAATACGGCCCGTAAACTGCGATCGTAAATCACCATGATCCCCAGCATACCTTTCTGGTTTTGATATGCTTAAATACGACCACGAAATACGGCCCGTAACCTGGAATACGGACCGTAAACTGGGTTTACGACCACTGTGCACTTCAACTACTGTTCATTCCGGATCAGATTTTAAGTCATTAAAAGGAGACCTAAGCTCATTCTATTCATTTCATTTCCACGATATTTCTCTCTAGAAACCTCTAGAATGCTCTCTACTCTTCAACACAAGAAAACCAAAGGAAATCCATGATCAATAACACCAAATCCATGAAATAAAGTGTATGAAACCTAGCTAAAGTTCATCTCTCTCAAGAAAACCCAAAGGAAGTGAAGTAGGGTTTTGATGCTAGAGGAGTAATTCCATTCAAGACTTGTTCAACCATCATCTAAGGTAAGTTTCATGACTAAACCATGTTTTTTAAGGTATTGGAAGGTTAAGATACTTGAATTGTAGAAAGACATAGGAAATAGGTCATTAATGAGTGAATAGTGTCATGGTTGGATGGTAGTTGGGTTGAATCATGAATGTTAGTGCGTTGTGATTATGAATGCGGTATAAATGACATTTAGACCATGAAATAAGTATTATATACGAGTAAACGTGATAGTAAGCTATAACCATAAAGGTGGAGAAATGGAGGAGAAATGGTGGATTGTGGTCAATGTATACAAATGACGATTGTTGATTTCAATATTGTGAATGCTGTTGTGAGCGTGTGGGAGTTGATATAGAATATGGGAAAGTAGTATAAACAAAGGAAGTATTGCTCAATTTTCCCTAGAATTAGTAACGCGTTCTTATGATCGAATTAACTAACGATAGTGCGAATTCTCTTTTGAAGGTAGAAACGTGACATTGAAGGAGAACAAGCAAGCGATAGCTTAGTTAAACGTCAAAGGTATGTGAGGCTAGTACTTTCTTTCTAATGGCATGAATCTCATAGCATGATTTTCCTTCCTCCTCATGAGTTCCTATATCCCAGAAAGCTACAAGCCTATGTCTATGAATAGCTATATAAGATAAAAGATATGACATAAAATTATTTATTGCTTACACTCACCTTATGTGTTAATTCCTTCAATGTGAGGCAGAATGTCAATGATTACTCCATAATGAAATCGGGGGAATCACGACCTTACGTCACCCCGATAAAGTAAAGTTGTTCATAAGCATTATGCATGTATTATGATAAGTGTATGATGATGAGAATGTATGATGATGATATAACACCGCGCCTATTTGGCCGGGCAGTCACCGCTATGGCAGACAGCTATACGATACACCATGGCCAAATGGCATGGCCAGACACCACTTGTGGGCGGCATGAGATGATACCCCGGACGCGGGAGGCCTGGACGCAGGCTAATGTTATGATTATCACACCGATCCGATATGGACGAGCAGCTTATATATTACTACACTGTACCTATATGGGCAGGCAGCTTATACATTATGCATACATGACATGATGATGATTATGAGTAAGCCAGCATGCATTATTTCTTTTACACTTGATAGTGTGATACAATTATTCCATATTGATACTTCTTGTATATCATTGCCTTATTTCCTTGTTTATGCCTCTCATACTCAGTACAATGTTCGTACTGACGTCCGTTTTCTTTGGACGTCGTGTTCATGCCCATAGGTAGACAGGGAGGAGAGCTCGACCCAGATCTGTAGTAGCTGTCAGCTGATTGAAAGCACTCCCTTGTTCGGAGTTGCTCATGATGATCCTTTTTGCGTATAGTCATATATATGTATTTTTTGGCATGACGGGGTCTTGTCCCGTCCTTATGTGTAACACTCCAGTAGAGGCTCGTAGATGCGCAATGTGGGTTAGATGGTCTCAAGAGATGCTATTATATGTATATATTATTTTGATGGCCGAGAGGCATATGTATATAAAAGTATTTATGTTTCCATATAAAATATGATTTTCCTACAATTTGAGTATAAAGTTGATAAAAGAGCATTAAATGAGTAAGATGAGTAGTAGAACGAGTGGTGCTCGGTGGCTAGCCCCGGGTACCCATCACGGCCCCTAGCTGGGTCGTGGCAAAAGTGGTATCAGAGCGGTTCAGTCCTAGGAAGTGTCTACGAGCCGTGTCTAGTAGAGTCTTGTTTATGGTGTGTTGTGCGCCACATCAATAAACAAGAGGCTACAGGGCATTTAGGAAAAATGACCATCCTTCTTCCTATGAGATCGTGCGATAGAGCCATGTATAAGATTTTATCCTCCCTAATAGTGTGTTATGATTTCAGAATGCCGCCAAAGGGAAATGCTAAAGCTGTCCAGAAGGGCAAGACTGCGGCAAAGAGGCGGGTAGAAAGAGATCCTCCGATGAATATAGAAGAAGTCGAATCACATAATGAGGCCTTGTCTAACACTTCTTCTACCCCGCCTAATGTGGAAGGACAAGGAGGAGCTCCAGCTCCAATTCCTCCACCGGTCGCTTCGGGTCAACAAATGACCGAGGTTATTTATTTATTGATGCAATTGGTCGCCGCACAGGCACAACGATAAAATGCGAGTTCAAGTGATCGGGCAGCAAGTATCAAAGCCCGTGATTTTATGAGTCTAAATCCTCCGGAGTTTTTCAGGTCAAAGCCGGATGAAGACCCGCAAGGTTTCATAGATGAGGTGTTGAGGACATTGAAGATTGTCCATGCCTCCGAAACTGAATCCGTGGAGTTGGCATCTTATAGACTCCAGGATGTGGCATTTTTATGGTACAACAACTGGGTATTATCAAGAGGAGAGAATGCGCCTCCTCCGATTTGGCAAGAATTTGTGGATGCATTTATTTGTCACTATGTGCCACCCGAGGTCCGCCGAGCTAGAGCGGATAGGCTTCTAAATCTGAGGCAAGGAAATATGAGTGCCCAGGAGTATAGCATGCAATTTACTTCTTTGGCTAGATATGCCCCGGCTATGGTAGCCGGTATAGGAGACCGGGTACATAGATTTGTAAGTGGCCTAGGGCCACATTTATTCAGATATTTTTTAACGTCTTCCTTGTTAGACGGGATGGATATTTCCCTAATACAGGCCCATGCTCAGAATTTAGAGGGGTGACAACAACCACAAAGAAGTGATCATGATAGTGATAGAAGGCAAGGTAAGAGGGCCAGATCTATGGGAACAGGCAGTGATTACAGAGGGGGATCAAGACAGACATATTCTAGGTACTCATGCCAGTCGGTGACTAGTGCAGCTCCTCGATTTACAGATAGGAGATTTGATCGCTTGTTCCGTTTAGGACAGGGTCAGAGTTCGAGGGCCTCAGATTCCCAGTTCAGGGAAGATTATATCCAGAGGAGACCACCCTCTGTACCGCGATGCAGCCAGTGCGGTAGATTACAGTCCGGACAGTGTCGCCAGGGTTCGGACGCTTGTTATACTTGTGGCCAGGTTAGGCACATGATGAGATATTGCCCGTCGTTGGGTGGTAGAGTTGGTACTCAGCCTACAGGTTCAGCAGCTGGTTCTTCCTCAGCGTGCCCGGTAGGGCAGACTCCTCAGATATCAGCAGGCCAAGGTACAGGTTGAGGGGCAGCATCTACTTCAGGTGCCACTCAGCCCCGTGTATATGCTTTAGCCGGACGGCAGGATCTTGAGTCCTCCCCGAATGTGGTTACAGGTACATTGTCTATATTCTCCCGTGATGCATATGCACTGATAGATCCGAGTTCTACTCTTTCTTATATTACTCCATATGTTGCTGATTGTATTGGGGTGAAACCAGAGCCAATCAAACGTTTCGAGGTATCTACTTCGGTTGGTGATCCCGTGATAGCAAGACAAGTGTATAAAAATTGTGTAGTTGTGATATGTGATCGCCAGACCATAGCTGATTTGATTGAGTTGGAAATGTTAGATTTCAATGTAATTATGGGCATGGATTGGTTGGCATCGTGATATGCTAATGTCGATTGCTGAATAAAAGTGGTGCGATTTCAATTTTCGGGAGAGCCTGTGCTTGAATGGAAGGGTAATACAGCATCTCCAAAGGGTAGGTTTATTTCCTACCTTAAGGCAAGGAAGATGATAGCCAAGGGTTATATTTATCATTTAGTTCGGGTTCATGATACCGAGTCAAAGCCGCCAAATTTCCAATCAGTTCCGGTAGTGAATGAATTCCCAGATGTGTTTCCAGATGAACTTCTAGGCCATCCTCCAGAAAGAGAGATTGACTTCGCCATTGATGTGTTTCCGGACACCAAGCCTATTTTTATTCCTCCTTACAGATGTCTCAGGCGGAATTAAAAGAGCTAAAAGCGCAGCGAAAAGACTTGCTCGAGAAGGGGTTTATTAGGCCCAGTTCATCACCGTGGGGAGCACCGGTCTTGTTCGTGAGAAAGAAAGACGGATCTCTACGAATGTGTATTTACTACAGGCAATTGAACAAAGTGACAATAAAGAACAAATATCCTCTTCCAAGGATTGATGACTTATTCGATCAATTGCAAGGTGTCAAATGGTTTTCAAAAATAGATTTGAGATCGGGTTATCATCAAGTGAGGGTTAGAGAAGCGGATATTCCTAAAACGGCCTTCAGAACGAGATATGACCACTATGAATTTCGGGTGATGTCATTTGGATTGACTAATGCTCCAGCCGTGTTTATGAACTTGATGAACAATGTATTCAGGCCTTTCTTGGACTTATTTGTGATAGTATTTATTAATGATATTCTGGTGTAGTCTCACACAAAATCAGAACACGCAGATCATTTGCGAATTGTTCTTGGCATTCCTCGAGCCCGAGAATTGTATGCAAAATTTTCAAAGTGCGAGTTCTGGCTAAATTCTGTGAAGTCGGTCAATGGGCATTTTATGTGAAGTCCCTCCGGAAAAGAAAGAGATGGTTCATGAGCTCCACCAATTAGCTAATCTTGGAGTACGTGTAATCGATTCGGGTAATGTGGGGATTAGTATCAATGATCCCACAACTTCATCCTAGGATATGGAAGTGAAAGAACGGCAATATGAAGATCCCCAATTGAGTCGTTGCAGAGACACATCTCATGTAAAAGAGAAGTCTTCATTTGAAGTTTCAATGGATGGAATTCTTAGATACCGAAACAGGCTATGTGTGCCGAATGTGGCAAAATTGCGCCAACGAATTCTAGAAGAAGCACATTGTTCTCGGTATTCTATTCACCCAGGTGCAACCAAAATGTATCATGATCTCAAGGTGATGTATTGGTGGGATGGCATGAAGAGAGTTATAGCGGAATTCGTAGCATAGTGTCCAAATTGCTAGCAGGTAAAGATTGAACACCAAAAGCCAGGAGGCTTATTGCAAGCAATGGAAATACCTACTTGGAAATGGGAAACAATTAACATGGATTTTATTGTGGGGTTACCTCGTTCCCGCGGCAGGTATGATTCTATATGGGTGATCGTGGATAGATTGATGAAAGCTGCCCATTTTCTCCCAGTTAGAACCACATACTCAGTCGAAGATTATGCGAGGTTATATCTTAAGGAAATTGTGCAACTTCATGGTATTCCATTATCTATTATTACAGATAGAGGAGCACAGTTTACAGCCAAGCTTTGGAAGTCCTTCCAAGAAGGTCTAGGCACTCAAGTGAAGCTTAGCACGGCATTTCATCCGCAGACTGATGGACAAGCCGAGCGTACTATTCAGATCTTGGAAGATATGCTACGAGCATGTGTGCTGGATTTCGGTGGAAGTTGGGATGATCATTTACCATTAATCGAATTTGCGTATAACAATAGCTATCATTCCAGTATTCAAATGGCTCCATATGAAGCTTTATATGGAAGGAAATGTAGATCCCTAATCGGATGGTTCGAAATAGGGGAAGCACAACTAGTAGGCCCTGAACTAATTCAACAAGCGGTGGAAAAAGTTAAGGTGATCTGAGATCGATTGTTAACAGCCCAAAGTCGCCAAAAGTCTTATACAGACAATCGCCGACGAGACTTGGAATTTCAAGTTGATGATTGGGTATTTTTTAAAGTATCGCCAATTAAAGGGGTGATGAGATTTGGTAAGAAAGAGAAGCTAAGTCCTAGGTACATTGGACCCTATAGAATTACCCGCAAGGTGGGTCATGTAGCCTATGAATTGGACTTGCCTTCGGAGCTTGAATCAGTCCATCCAGCCTTCCACGTTTCGATGCTCCGCAAGTGTATTGGAGATCCCATAAAGATTATCCCGATAGATGATGTACAAGTGACAGAAAAGCTAACCTATGAAGAGGTGCCTATTGCTATTCTAGACAGGCAAGTGCGAAGACTCCGAAATAAAGAGGTAGCTTCAGTTAAAGTCTTGTGGCGAAACAATAACCGAGAAGAAATGACTTGGGAAGCGGAATAAAGTATGAAGTCCAAGTACCCGCATTTATTTCAATCCCCAGAAGAGACTCAAGATGGCACGCCAACAATATAAGGTAAGTATGCAATAAATGAAGTGTAATAATTAGAGTACCTGAACACCCCTATTTCTATCATTACTTAGATATTATATCCCCTGCTTTCGAGAGCTTTCGTAAGTCTTTCTTAGAATTTTATTATGTTGTGGCCCTGTGAGGCAATGATATTATGGGTTGTTGTGACAGGATGGTAGTGCGTATTACAGGGGAAACTCTGGTGAAATTTTTGTAGAATCCTGAGTGTTTAACATTCGAGGACGAATGTTCCAAAAGGGGGGAAGAGTGTTACACCTCGGAAATTTCCCAGTGAACGTACGACGAATAGACTAACGAAGTACGGGTATATGGTGTTTTAACCAGAAGGGAATGACGTTTGACAAACCTAAGTAAGATTTCAAAGGCAATGGGAATAAGGGATAAGGTTATGCTCCACAATAACTAATTATAGGTTCTGAAGACTTGAAAGTCGCAGATTTGCACTTTGGCCCAGTCGACCGTAAAGTGAAATACGGACCGTAAAGTGGTATACGGCCGGTAAACCACCATGTCGTATTTGAACTCACAAAACTTCAACTTTCTGTCAAATGTTTAAATGGTTAATACGACTTGGAATACGAACCGTAAATTGAAATACGGCCCGTAAACTGCGATCGTAAATCACCATGATCCCAGCATACCTTTCTGGTTTTGATATGCTTAAATACAACCACGAAATACGGCCCATAAACTGGAATACGGACCGTAAACTGGCTTTACGACAACTGTGCACTTCAACTACTGTTCATTCCGGATCAGATTTTAAGTCATTAAAAGGAGAGCTAAGCTCATTCAATTCATTTCATTTCCACGATATTTCTCTCTAGAAACCTCTAGAATGCTCTCTACTCTTCATCACAAGAAAAACAAAGGAAATCCATGATCAATAACACCAAATCCATGAAATAAAGTGTATGAAACCTAGCTAAAGTTCATCTCTCTCAAGAAAACCCAAAGGAAGTGAAGTAGTGTTTTGATGCTAGAGGAGTAATTCCATTCAAGACTTGTTCAACCACCATCTAAGGTAAGTTTCATGACTAAACCATGTTGTTTAAGGTATTGGAAGGTTAAGATACTTGAATTGTAGAAAGACATAGGAAATGGGTCATTAATGAGTGAATAGTGTCATGGTTGGATGGTAGTTGGGTTGAATCATAAATGTTAGTGTGTTGTGATTATGAATGCGTTATAAATTACATTTAGACCATAAAATAAGTATTATATACGAGGAAACGCGATAGTAAGCTATAACCATAAAGGTGGAGAAATGGAGGAGAAATGGTGGATTGTGGTCAATGTATACAAATGACGATTGTTGATTTCAATATTAGAATTCTGGTGTGAGCGTGTGGGAGTTGATATAGATTATGGGAAATTAGTATAAACAAAGGAAGTATTGCCCAATTTTCCCTAGAATTAGTAACGCGTTCTTATGATCGAATTAACTAACGATAGTGCGAATTCTCTTTTAAAGGTAAAAACGTGACATTGAAGGAGAACAAGCAAGCGATAGCTTAGTTAAACGTCAAAGGTATGTGAGGCTATTCCTTTCTTTCTAATGGCATGAATCTCATAGCATGATCTTCCTTTCCTCCTCATGAGATCCTATATCCCAGAAAGCTACAATTTTCTATGAATAGCTATATAAGATAAAAGATATGACATGATGTTATTTATTGCTTACACTCACCTTATGTGTTAATTCCTTCAAGGTGAGGCAGAATGTCAATGATTACTCCACAATGAAATCGGGGGAATCACGACCTTACGTCACCCCGATAAAGTAAAGTTGTTCATAAGCATTATGCATGTATTATGATAAGTGTATGATGATGAGCATGTATGATGATGATATAACACCGTGCCTATTTGGCCAGGCAGTCACCGCTAAGGCGGCAGCTATACGATACACCATAGCCAAATGGCATGGGCAGACACCACTAGTGGGCGACATGAGATGATACCCCGGACGCGGGAAGCCTGGACGCTGTCTAATGTTATGATTATCACACCGATCCGATATGGACGGGAAGCTTATATATTACTACACCGTTCCTATATGGGCGGGCAGCTTATACATTATGCATACATGACATGATGATGATTATGAGTAAGCCAGCATACATTATTTCTTTTACACTTGATAGTGTGATACAGTTATTCCATATTGATACTTCTTGTATATCATTGCCTTATTTCCTTGTTTATGCCTCTCATACTCAATACAATGTTCGTACTGACGTCCGTTTTCTTTGGACGCTGTGTTTATGCCCACAGGTAGACAGGGAGGAGAGCTCGACCCAGATCCGTAGTAGCTATCAGTTGATTGAAAGCACTCCCTTTTTCGGAGGTGCTCATGATGATCCTTTTTGCGTATAGTCATATATATGTATTTTTGGGCATGACAGGGTCTTGTCCCATCCTTATGTGTAGTACTCCAATAGAGGCTCGTAGATGCGCAGTGTGGGTTAGATGGTCTCACGAGACGCTATTATATGTATATATTATTTTGATGGCCGAGAGGCATATGTATATAAAAGTATTTATGTTTCCATATAAAATATGATTTTCCTACAATTTGAGTATAAAGTTGATAAAAGAGCATTAAATGAGTAAGATGAGTAGTAGAACGAGTGGTGCTCGGTGGCTAGCCCCGGGTACCCGTCACGGCGCCTAGTTGGGTCGTGACAATTAAATCTTCATTAACTTGTTACTCGTAAATCCTTTCCGATACACATCGTATGCCTTGCCCTCTCTTGGCAAACTTTCTCCTCTTACTCCGAATGTCTTTGCAAATCTCAATTAGGGTCATCAAATATCATTTCACACTTATTGCAATACCGTATACTTCGTGCCCTTCGTTAGTCTATTCACTGTGCATCAACGGAAAATTTTCCAAGGTGTAACATTTTTTACCTCCCATTACTTATTATAATTGCTCAAAAGACTTGAATATTAAATGGGGTAATATTGTAGCAGGTCGTATTTTTTCCGATTCGTATTTGCACTTACCTCATTTAAAAAGGAAAGTGTCCCGGGAAAGTACGGTTGTCAATCGTACCGGGAAAAAGGAAAAAATATACTTATACGTGGATGGTGCTCTAAATGGACATTGTTTTTAGAGTCGCCACCTAACTTATAGGTAAGTTAGGAAAACCAGTTCGAAAGGGTTCATTTAAAACGACTAAGTTTTAAAAGAAACCAATCTATACCAAAGTTTGGATAAGGGTTCTGGTGATCCCCTGGGGAAGGTGTTAGGCACCCCGGTATTAAGGATCCGTAAAATACGGTTGATCTATGGGTTCTAGTAGTATGCCTTGAAGATATAAATTATTTTTGATATAAACTATTTTTGTTTTATATTTCCGCAAATAAAGGTTAGTCACTCATGTAAAAACTGCTCATTTTCAAAAAATAAAAATGGTAGAGTTTTGCCCAAAATTGGGCGTTTTGGGTTTCGGACTAGAACACCTAGGTTAAAATTCGAAGGCGTTAACCTAAGTAGAACGCCACGTAAGCCCACCCAAGTTTAGTAAAAGGTTTTTAGTTTAAGTTTTTAAAGAGTTTTTATTTGAGTGTAGAAAATAGTTTAAGGCATACTATTATTGTCCATTTGTCAACTATATTCACATTTTTATCAATTTTAATCCAATTATAGTCTTTTTTAGATAGTTCAGGTTTTTGGATGTCCAAATCAGTCCACAAGTCTCAAATCTGTCCATATGGTCCATAGGTTCATTGTTACACCTCGTAGTTTCTACGTGAAATCTATTAGGTATTAGTCGTGTTAAGTGTAGATCCTAGAGGACTCACTAGGATATATGAGATTGTATGCACTTATCTTATGGTTATGAGGTTTTAAGTCCATATACTAAGTTACGGAAGGATTGAAGGGCAAGTGAATCAAGGATATTAAGTTTGTTGGACTTTGGGGAAAATATGAGGGGCAATTTTGGCCCTACTTGAGGAAACGATATCTTATAGTATATGAGGGATTTTGAAATGAAACAAAAGCCTAAATTGAAGTTTGGGAAGTCTAGGTTCCAACGCAACAAACCGTGTGTCGATCCGACATCGGAACAGAGAATTATGAGCATTTTTAGACGGACTGTTGGTGTAGGGCCTAACCCTGCAAGAAAGCACCAAAAAGTGGCGTGAACGCGCAGAGTAGCACTAGGAAATCCTGCGTGAATGCGCCCCAGGGTAGCGCGAACGCGCAGAAGGATTTTAGAGTCGGTGCCCACTGACTCTAATCCACTATATAAGGGTTAAAACCCTTATTTTTCTCCATAATAATTTCCCCAAATATTCTAGAAAGCTCAGCAAATATATGAGAGCTTATATACAACACAAAAGTAAGGATTTTGAGTAATTTCAAGTGACGGAGTATTAATCGAGGTCCGGATAACGTGTAGTCACGATTATAGTTTTGTTTTGCGTTGGAGTTGGCTTGGATTCAAAGTAAATATTGAAGATCTTGCTACTCTAGTAAAGATAAGGTATGAATCTCTCTTTATTAACATCGATTTAAGAAAAATTACGAGAATAAGAGTTATAATTATTGTGTTGGTGTTGTTGGCTTATGAATTGAAGTTTGAAGAAAGTTTTAGATGAAATTATGCATATTTATCTTGTAGGATTTTGATGATATTGTTGTTGATGTTGTTGGTATTGTTAGGAGTTGTTTTGGTATTTGGAGGAAGTAGATAATATAGGAGAAATGCTACCCAAATTTTTGTAACCCGAATTATCCTTCGATGTTTAACGCATCTAAATTGATGTAGGAATATGATAGACGTATGATTAAAGGTATATTTCTCAATATATAGGTTCGGGTGAAGGGAAAGCATCGGAGTAAGGGATCCTTTAAGTGGTGGCTTGACCGATGAGAATGTAAGGTGTTTTTTTTTCTCTTTCCTTGGCACGAATCCAACTAGCATGAACATGAACGTTCCATAATAAACTACTCCATTCCTATGTCATATAGCTCAAATCTTGATGTCTTAGTTATTTGATCGATTCTTGGTGTAAATGGTTATCGTCATTAAGTTATTTCTTTGGATTCGATACGAATTTCCATAATTTATTCGGAGGTCACCAACCTTATGTCACTCCAACTGTGTAATGGCTTTTATTGGGCTCTCGTGCGTGCTATTTACATTACGTATCTGTAACATATGATATTTATGGATCGGGCCGTACGTTCCTCGACACTCTTACACCCCGTATCTCGGAGAAGCATTGTTTAAATTTGAATGTAAGTATGTTGAGCTATTTCTAGGTAAAAACAACTTTGGATTGTGAGGAACGAAACATTATTAAGTATATTGTTTAAGTAAAGGATGAATTATGATCTTGTAAGTCGTAACCAGGAAGGACAACTTTGGAACCAAAGGACATGACAGTTATCAAGTATGATTAATGATAAATATCATGTACGGAGAGTTTAGGAAGATTCAGGGATCAAGCAAATCGAAGAAAATAAGTTTGACGAAAATTCGGAAAAAGTAGGCAAGATTTTGGCAGATTTTTAGTCAACTTTGGAGGGGTATATCTCCTAGTATATTAGGATTTTTAAGGTGTTTCAAAGCCTAAAATGAAGTTCGTCGAATCTAGTTTCTAACGCAACAAACCGCTCGTCGATACGGCATCGGAGTAGAGAATTATGGACGTTACAAGTTAGGCTAACGGAGCAGAATCACACTGCTACAGTACCCGAATTGCTCCAGTACCCGTGTGCTACAATACCCGACCCGAACCACACCTATAAACACCCCTCTAACCCATTAATTTTCATCATTTTTCACCATTTTCTCATCCCTCACACTTCTTGAGAGTTCTATAATTTTCCATAACTTTCCATAATCCTTCGTAACCTTCCATAATCTTCCAAAACCTTTCCATATCATCAAGAGACATCAAAACCTCAAGGAAAATTTATGGAAGATAATTGTTCTTGTTTCTCTTCAAGGTGGTGATGAACTTGATCTTGGAAAGGGGTGAATAGAGTGAAGTTCTTCTACTATAAGGTATGTTTTTTCCTATTATTATTTACATGATTGAGATGATGTAAAGGTTTAGCAATTCTTAGAAAGGAAAGAATCATAGGAGAAAAAAACATAAAGAGTTGAATTGAAGTTGATGGCCATGAGGTGAGTTTGCAAGAGAATTTTGGATTAATTTGAGATTAAATTGAATACAATTCTTTGATTTTGGTATTATGGATGTTGTTATGGTTGGTTGAGAAATTGGGAAAATATCGTGTGGGATATTTTATGGAATATATTGGTATGGGTAATGATGTTGTTGATGTTGGTAATGTTGTTGTGTTGTTGGCTGCTGGATTATGATTTCGGGCTAGGCATATAAACAGGGGAGATACTGCCCGATTTTTGGCAGGATATAGACCAATTTAATTGGAACATTTAACACAAGTATACGACGATGAGTCTAACGATAGTGTGAATCCTCTTGAATGTAGACTTACAAGCTCGGGTATGTTAAGGCTCGTCCCTTTCTTTCAAAGGCATAACTCCTATGTTATGATTCCATAATTGTTCCCATAACCTCCTTGTTTTCAAAAGCTAGAAGTTCATGATTCTTAAATCTTCTCATGATGTTAAAGATGAGAACGTTTCTATGATGATTACGATAATGATTTTATGTTTAACAATATCAAGTTATGACTTCAATGATGATGATTCCATTCTAGAAATTTCAAAGCTTATGATTTCAATGTTATTATGAGAATGTTGAGTTATTTCGTGGTTTTCTCGATTTTATTCATTGTTGTTGATGTCACCTTATAATAATTGATCCTTCAAGGTGAGATAGAGCGATGATGATTATTCCATAATATAATCAGAGGTTACCGACCTTACGTCACTCCGATAGAGTCGTAGCTTTTATTTGGGCTTGCATGCATGCTACTTATATTATATGTGTATATGATATATATATATATATATATGTTATTATGAGAATGTTGAGTTATTTCATGGTTTTCTCGATTGTATTCATTGTTGTTGATGTCACCTTATAATAATTGTTCCTTCAAGGTGAGATAGAGCGATGATGATTATTCCATAATATAATCAGAGGTTACCGACCTTACGTCACTCCGATAGAGTCGTAGCTTTTATTTGGGCTCTCATGCATGCTACTTATATTATATATGTATATGATATATATATATATATATATATGTGTGTGTATATATATGTATATATGGGGTTATGGGAAAAGGGCGAGGCGTTATATACGCATAGCCACATGATCAGTTGGTATATTATGATATCGTCCCGGACGCGGGATATATGGTTAAACGGATCGGGCCGTTCGTTCCTCGGCACTATTGTATATATATATGGATTGGGCTGCACGTTCCGCAGCACTGTTAAGATACCTATGTATGAGAAAGATTTTATGAAAAGTTAAGCATGCATGGTATCCGCCTTAACAGGCCATCGAATTTACAGGTTATTCTTTTATCTTATGCTATGCTCCATATGTCTTAGTATATTATTATTCCTACCTTACATACTTAGTACATTATTCATACTGACGTCCTTTTCTGTGGACGCTACGTTCATGCCCGTAGGTAAACAGGTTGACGCGTCTGATCCTTAGGAGTTCGATCAGCGACATCTTAGGAGAGCTCCAGTTGTCCCGGAGCTGCAGTTATTGGTACTACTCTTTTGTATACATACATTTGGGTATGGTAGAGTCCTGCCCTATCTTATGGGTTTGTGTAATCTATTTAGAGGCTTGTAGACTGACGAATGTAATTAGATGTTCTTGAACTTTCCCAGCTCTCAGCGTTGTGTGATATGTTGATAAGTCTTCTTGGCATATGTCATATGTTTATGGGTAATGTGGTTGACGACCGTTCTACGCATGATATCCTCCAGTTGTCCATGTGGCCCACTTAGTAATGAAAATGAAATATTAGATCAGAGGTGGTTGGTAGGCTAGAACTGAGTACTCGTCATGGCCCTCTAGTTGGGTCGTGACAGGCACTAACATACAATATTTTATGGATCGGGCCGTACGTTCCTCGGCACTTACATATGATATTTATGGATTGGGCTGTACGTTCCTCGGCACTAACATATGATATTTATGGATCGGGCCGTACGTTCCTCGACACTAACATATATGGATCGGGCTATACGTTCTACAGCACTAACATTGATGGATCGGGTTGCACGTTCCGCAACAGTAACACTTACATATATATATATATATATATATATATATATATATATATATATATATATATATATATGTGTGTGTGTGTGTGTGTGTGTGTGTGTGTGTGTGTGTGTGCGCGCGCGCGCTTACTTACATATGTTTTTTTAGATTCATGCATTACATATTGTACGTTCCCAGATGACAGGTTACCTCTACTCTCTCTATATTTCTGTCCTACTTATGTTATTGCTTCCAGAATTACATACTCAGTACTTTTACCCGTACTGACGTCTCATTGCACGGGACACTGCATTTCGTGCTGCAAGCTCTAACAGAGTTATTAGAGAGCAACCGCCGTAGGACTTCCAGCTTCAGCGGTGTCAGCAAGTTCCACTACTCCGGACTTGCTATCTTTTGGTACTTTGCTGCTAGTGTAATACATGTTCATATGTACACTCTTAGAGGCTCATAGACATAGTGGGGTATGTAAACATTATGTATGGTCATGTCGGCCTTGTTATGGTCTATTATATTTTCCTGCTAGCCTTTCCAACTTATGATACTCGCGATGTTGCAGCGACCTTGTCGGTTCACATATGTGAAAATGTGTTGGATTATCGGATATTTCTATGTAGGGCCTTTTCTGCGTGCAGGTGTTCTTTGAGTTACGGTATATAATGTTCAAAGTAATTGTTAAGTCAGGTGGTTCTCGGCCCATAGGTCGGAGCCCGTCATACTTCTCATTGGGATGTGACATTCATATCAGTCTATAGGTTTAAAAAAAATGTCCGAATCAGTCCGCAATTTATAAAATTTGGTTGATTTTAGTCCAAATCAGTCCGTTTTTTTAAGCTACAAGTTGTATTAATTTTCCAAAATTGGTTTTACATAGTATAGAAAATTGAATTTTTTGGCGACTTTAAACATGTGAGATAACCTTAAAGGTTCCAATTCATAATTAACTACACAATTTGAAATTGAAATACACAAGTATACGAGATAGAGATTTGGGCCGACCAAGCCCAATAGAAAATATGCAAGACTTGGGGTAACCTCCGATCCAAAACGTACGCTCCATTTTTTGCTCCAAGTTGGGTTTAGGGATAAAAATGGAAAGAAATTAAGGTCAATAACCGAATTTCCCCCAAATTCTTAAAACCCAAATTCAAAATAATTTTAAAATTCAGTAAAGGACAAATAAATTTTCAGCAAATTGTACTCATTCGTACAGTATCCAATCAGAATTTAACATAAATCACATAATACAACAAAAATCTAACCGATTGTACCCTAAAATACACATAAAAATCCAATAAAAACATAAAATACTAGGATAGTACACCTCGTCACAAATAAAACAAAAATTAGCACATTCTAACGGTACAATCGTACAAAATAAGATAGAATCCCCAAAATCGTACCCAACCGTGAATCCACCTAGGAAATTGCCCCTTAGATTCTTTTATTGGGTGTTATGGGGCACAAGATGGCAAAGAGCTCATGGCTCTGCCCATGGCAACCATAACACATAAGAACCTAGGGTGACATCCTTAATAGGATTCAATTAGGTATAGAAAAACACAAATCTAATGAAATTGAACCTGGGAATCACGAGAACTTGTGATAAGGAACAAAACCCCTAAAACATCTGACGAAGAACAGCCGTGGATTCGCCATCGACGATGGAACCCTAGAAACAAACAAATCGCCTGAGAATGGAAGAGGAGAGGTCGGGTGAAGAATGAAAAAATAAACTTCCACCCTCTTTTTTTTAAAAGAACCCCCCCCCCCCCCCCCTAAGTTTTAAAAGATTTAAATTAACCCTTCCTTTTAATGAAAACACATTTCCCAAACAATGTACTCATTCAAAAAAATAAAATACATATTCTTTAAAAAAACGTATTCGTCTAAAACTTCCTTGTAAAATAACTTTTGACGAAAACAAGATTTATAATTCGTAGTTTTAAAATACAAGCTTTAAACCAAGCCCAATATTGACATAGTTCCGAGCGATATTTAAAAATGTGAAAAATGCGGTCAAAATGAGCTGTAATTCATACGTCGTTTTAATTAGTAATTTTTCCGATTTAGACGGAGCGGGATATTTATCTTTATTTCAAAACAAGTTTGTGAAAGTAAATAACTTGTAATTTCTCGTAATTGTCAATTTCATGAAATTATAATTAAACGTAAGTTTTGCAATTTTCTCGGGACTTTTAAAATTTGAATTTTTAAGGGTGCATCCTTGCTCCGTCTTTGACTCGGAATATTTAAAAATTAAAATACGCATCTTTTGTGGTGAAAATTAGGTGTCAACAACTGCCCCTTCGGAGTTCGAGGATGGAAAAGCCATCCTTGAGCTACGAATTTGACAAACCTGTTTTTTACCAAATAATAGAAATTACAGCTTTCTTTGGGCAAGATTTCGAAAGTATGGTTGCACCCCGATTTCTGGGCTTCCTAAATATCTCAGGTTACATGAGAATTCAGGCCGTTTGTAGTTCTGACTCTATGAGGACTATAAAGTAAGGAATTTTCATTAAACTATCTCGAGGTGTCCCGAGATAATTATAGGAATATGGCCAATCCTCGAAACTTGAGTAGCCTACATATCCCTTGCTTTGGGAATCAGGCCAATTGTAGTTCGACTTGAAAGCCAAAAAAGGATTATCCCTTTATGTGGGAATTCCTTTGACTATTTTCGGTTGAAAATCTGAATCGGAAGCGATTTTTTTTTTTTTTTGAAAAGGATTTATAAGTGTTGGTGCTTGAAGTGATTTTCCAATCCCTGGTGTAGAAATCTTGACCCTCGTACATGATTTTTGACCGGTTACCCAAGAAAAAGTTCCACGTATGCTCTGCATGTTCTAAATCCGGCTTTTTGCTTCCGTCCTAGGTAGCTTCTAGCTCATCTCCAAATGTTGAGTCCTACGTGTTAGTTAATCGAAAATTTAATCTTAACATAGTCATACCTGAGCGGCATTTTGCCATTTTGTAGACGTTGACTTGTCATCCTCCGATATTATGTCCGTCTTTTCGCAAATGCTTGTCCGTTTTCTTTCTTCTTCTCCTGTAAGTGTGTGCTTCCGTGTATTTTTATTTTTTTTGAAAAATAACTTCTTGACTACTTCGTATAATGATCACGACACTTTGGCCGGCTCTTTTCTAGCCATTTTCAGAAGTTTTCATTGTTCAATGCTAACTTCAGCTGGGATCTGGGTCGGGCTATACCGCATTTTTGCGAAACCTTCGCACCCCAATCCGATTTTTGTTTTCGTGAGAAGGATGCTGCTAATGAAGACCATGTTTCCTAGTGCGGGGTCATTTTTGGTTCTTACAACATCCGCTACCCCTAAAAATTAGGGATCACATCATTTTCACATACTGCGGTGACTATCGCAAATCTGGTGTCGACTGCATTGTTATCCTCATTCGAAGTTTGCGTTATACCAGTTTGGGACTACATCACTTATAATCAAAAACACCCAAATGAAGACTGCACATCAGAGTGCAGTATCATATTCCTTTCATGATAATCACTAACCTCTGTATCCAGAATTACAACATTTAGTCAAAATATTCAAGTTAACGACTGCATACTCAAATGCGGGCCTTTTCTCATGACAACCACTATCCCTGAACAAGAATTACATCAACTTGAGATAAACTACAGTAGCGACCGCAAATCTTGATGTAGGAATCACATTCGTATTTCAATGATTAAGGACATCAACCTCGGAATTATGCCACCTATTTTTGGCTATATATATGGATGATGACTCAGACCCCTCGGCACGTAGTCGTTTAATCCATATCGTCATTTTGAGGAACGAAGCTTACCTCGGTGGTAAGACTGCCACTTTCCTTTTTTGACTCCAGGGAAGAATACCTGCCCGTCGACAGGGTTCACATCTTCAAAAAGGATTAGACTCTTTCTCAGTGAATACGACACTACAATGCCGATGTCAATTCTTTGTCTTCAAATCATAGATTGTCAAGATGAAAACTATAACCACCCTTTGGGCCAGGATTAATCCATCTTTTACTGACACTCTATGTCGACGATCTTACATTTGATGTCAGAATTTTTCACGACCCGACCTGGGGCCATGACGGGTACCCGGGGCTAACCACCGAGCACCACTCATTCTACTACTCATCATACTCATTAAGCGTACTGTTACACCTTGGAAAATTCCCCATTAACGTACAGTGAATAGGCTAGCGAAGAGCACGATGGATACGATGTTTTGATAAGTAAGAAATACCATTTGATGATTTTAAATAAGATTTCAGAGACATTTGAGATAGGAGATGAAAGTTGATAAGGAAAGCAAGATATATGTTGCGTACCGAACAGAACTTATGAATATCGAATTAATGATGGCTTAGTAGTTTTTGGAGAAGAGTTATAATATCCTTTAGATTGTTAACGATGTGTTAAACAAGTTTCAAGAAGGTTTCATAAGGATTTGAGGTCAAACGAAGTGAGGAGAACCAAAATCAGAGAAGAGGTAGATTATACGACCGCTTATACGGTTCATATAATATTATACGGTACGTATAACCTATCGTATAATGGTCACAGAATGAAGTTGTTGAAGGGGTGATTTCACGGTCACTTATACGGGCTGTATAAATTTATACGGACCATATAATGTGCCATCAAATTGACACAGAATGGGATGTTACTGGAGCAGTTTCACGGTCACTTATACAGACCGTATAAATTTATATGGACCGTATAAGTGTCCGTATAATGATGTCGGGATAGCTTTTTCATTTTTAAAAAAATATCCCAAGTTCATTTAATTCATTTTATTTTCTCTCTCCACGACTCAATAGCCCTCTAGAACTTTCCAAACTCCTCATATACAGGAATCCAAGTGAAATTGATGATCAACTTCATCAAATCAAGGGAAACAAGTGCAAGAAACTCACTAGGGTTCACCTAAGGCAAGAAAATTTCATGGGAAGTGAACTAGGGTTTTGGTGAAAGAGAAATATTTCAATACAAGGCTTATTCCTACACTATCTAAGGTGATTTTTATGGTATTTACATGTTATTTAAGGTATTGAAAAGTTGAAACATTTGGATTGTAGAAGGAGGTAGAAAATGGGTCATAAATGTGTGAATAGTGTTATTGTTGAGTAGTAGTTTAGTGTGAATTATGAATATTGGTATGTTGTGATTGTAAGTATGTTGTGAACGACATTTAGAACATGGAATAAGTATTATATGTGAGAAAATGCAATAATGAACTATGATCATGATTATGGAGAAATTGGAGTGAAACTACGAAATGTGGGTAATGTAGATGAATGATGATTGTTGCTTGTGATATTGTGAATGTTGTTACGAATGTTTGGGAGTTGATATAGAATATGTGGAAAGTAGTATAAACAAAGGAAATGCTGCCCAATTTTCTTTAGCTTTAGTAAGCACGTTTAAGTAATCGATTAGCTAATGTTAATGCGAATTCTCTTTAAGGTAGAAATATGGGCATTGAAGGAGAACAAGCAAGCGATGATAGATTAGTTAAACGAACAAGGTATGTGAGGCTAGTCCCTTCTTTCTATGGCATGAATCCGATGGCATGATTTTCCCTTCTTCTCCATGAATCCTCTATATCCCGGAAAGCTAAGAGTCTATGTTCATGAATAGCTACAGGAGATAAGAGATACATTACGAGCCCAATAATGATGATGATGAGCTTAAGTCTAAAGATTCTAGAGTTCATGATACGATGTTCTTATATAGTTAATGATGTCGTTTATTGTATACACTCACCTTATATACTATTTCCTTCAAGGTGAGGCAGAATACTTATAAATGCTCCATAATGGAATCGGGGGTTCACGACCTTATGTCACCCCGACATAGCCACCGTTGCCTTCAAGTTCTAATGTATGTGTTGATAATAAATGTATAATGATGCTAAGTTATGATATGTCTATGAGGTGATTAATAATGTAAATTTATATTATGCCTATGCCATGTATGAAAATGTTGAGTTACGATGGGTATATATGACAATACGATTCCACCGTGCCCAAGAGGCCGGACATGTCACCGCTAAGGCGAGCTGCTTATGATTCCACCGTGCCCAAGAAGCCGGACATATCACCGCTAAGGCGGGATGCTTATGATTCCACTGTGCCCAAGAGGCCGGACATGTCACCGCTAAGGCGGGCTGCTTATGATTCCACCGCGCCTAGAAGGCCGGACATGATCACCACTAGTGGGCGGCATATGAGGGTTACTCGGACGCGGGTTAACGATGAGGATTATGATGCGATGATATATGCGCGATGATGACACATGTACTATGATTATATAATATACGATATATGTATGAAATGTATTCACCTATGAAACTCATACAGGTTATATCTTCCTCCTATGGCTTATGATTCTTCTATTATGTTCATTTCATTCTTGCCTTACATACTCAGTACAATGTTCGTACTGACGTTCGTTTTCTTTGGACGCTGTGTTCATGCCCATAGGTAGACAGGGAGGTGAGCTTGATCCAGACTCGTAGGAGCTGTAAATTGATTATGTTTCCAAATGAGAAAATGACTTTCTTATGATATGAATATGATAAGTAAGGGAATGAGTGGTGCTCGGTGGTTAGCCCCGGGTACCCGTCACGGCCCTAGTCGGGTTATGACAAAAGTGGTATCAAAGTAGTTCAGTCCTAAGAAGTGTCCACGAGCCGTGTCTAGTAGAGTCTTGTTTATGATGTGTTGCGCGCCACACTAATAAACAGGAGGCTACAGGGCATTTAGGAAAAATGACCATCTTTCATCTTAAGAGATCGTGCGATAGAGCCGTGTTATAAGATTTTCTCCTCTTTAATAGTGTGCTATGATTTCAGAAATGCCGCCAAAGGGAAAAGCTACAGCCACCCAGAAGGGCAAGACTACAATGAAAAGACGGGTAGAAAGAGAGACGCCGATGAATGTATAAGAGGGCGAGTCACATCATGAGGCTATATCTAATACTTCCTCCACCCCGCCCAATGTAGAAGAACAAGGAGGAGCTTCAGCTCCAGTTCCTCCACCGGTTGCTTCGGGTCAACAAGTGACCGAGGCTATCCATTTATTGACACAGTTAGTTGCCGTCCAGGCACAGAGGCAGAATGTGAGTCCAAGTGATCGGGTAGCTAGTACCAGAGCCTGTGATTTTATGAGGTTGAATCCTCCGGAGTTTTTCGGGTCAAAGCTAGATGAAGACCCGCAAGGTTTTATTGATGAGATGCTGAGAACATTGAGGATTATCTATGCCTCCGAAACTGAATCTGTGGAGTTTGCATCTTATAGACTCCGAGATGTGGCGGTATTGTGGTACAATAGTTGGCTAGCATCAAGAAAAGAAAATACGCCTCCTCCCGTGTGGCAAGAATTTGTAGATGCTTTCATCCGCCACTATTTTCCATCCAAGGTCTGCCGAGCTAGAGCGGATAGGTTCTTAAATCTAAGGCAAGGAAACATGAGTGCCCGGGAATATAGTCTTCAATTTAATTCATTGGCTAGATATGCCCCGACTATGGTGGCCGATATGGGAGATAGGGTACATAGGTTTGTGAGTGGCTTGGGGCCACATTTGTTCAAGGATTGTTTGACGGCTTTGTTGCAAGATGGGATGGATATTTCCCGAATACAATCCCATGCCTAGAATTTAGAAGGACAACGACATCCGCAAATGGGTGATCGTGACATTGATAGAAGGAAAAGCAAGAGAGCCAGATCTATGGGGGCAAGTAGAGATTATAGAGGGGGATCGAGGCAGACTTATTCCAGACATTCAGGCCAGTCGGTGACTAGTGCGCCTCCACGATTTGCAGATAGGAGATTTGATCGCTCCTTTCCTTCAGGACAGGGTAAGAGTCGAGAGCTTCAGGTTCTCAGTTTTAGGGTGATTATAGTCAGAGGAGACCACCAGTTCCACGATGTAGCCAGTGTAGGAAATTACACTCGGGGCCATGCCGCCAGGGCACAGATGCTTGCTATGTTTGTGGACAGACTGGGCACGTGATGCAAGACTATCCCTCGAGGTATGGCAGAGGTGGGGCTCAGCCCACAGGATCAGTGGCTGGTTCATCTTTAGTGCGCCCGGTAGGGCAGACTCCCCAGATTCCAGCAGGTCGAGATAGAGGCAGAGGGGGAGCATCTACATCAGGTACCACTTAGCTCCGTGTGTATGCTTTAGTCAGACAACAGGATCTTGAGTCCTCCCCGGATGTGGTTATAGGTACATTATCCATATTTTCCCATGATGTGTATGCATTGATAGATCCGGGTTCTACCTTATCTTATATTACTCCGTATGTTGCCGGTTGTATTGGGGTGAAACCTGAGCCAATTAAAACTTTTGAGGTATCTACTCCGGTTAGTGATCCCGTGATGGCTACACAAGTGTATAAAAATTGTGTACTTGTGATATGCAATCGCCAGACCAAAGCTGATTTAATTTAGCTGGAAATGTTAGATTTCGATGTGATTATGGGTATGGATTGATTGGCCTCATGTTATGCTAATGTTGATTGTCGGATAAAAATAGTTCGATTTCAATTTCCGGGAGAGCCCGTGCTTGAATGGAAGGGTAATACAGCATCTCCAAAAGGTAGGTTTATTTCCTACCTTAAAGCAAGAAAGATTATAGCTAAAGGCTATATTTATCACTTAGTCCGCGTACATGACACCGAATCAAAGTCGCCAACTTTCCAATCCATTCCGGTAGTGAATGAATTTCCGAATGTATTTCCAGATGAACTTCCAGGTCTTCCTCCAGAAAGAGAGATTGATTTTGCCATTGATGTGTTTCCGGACACCAAGCCTATTTTTATTCCTCCTTATCGAATGGCTCCAGCAGAATTGAAAGAGCTGAAGGCACAGTTGAAAGATTTGCTGGAGAAAGGGTTTATTAGACCCAGTTCATCACCGTGGGGAGCACCAGTCTTGTTCGTGAGAAAGAAAGATGGTTCCCTACGAATGTGCATCGATTATAGGCAGCTGAACAAGGCGACAATAAAGAACAAATATCCTCTCCCAAGGATTGATGATTTGTTTGATCAACTACAGGGTGCCAAGTGGTTTTCTAAAATAGACTTGAGGTTAGGGTATCACCAAGTGAGAGTTAGAGAAGAAGATATTCCCAAAACAGCCTTCAGAACGAGATATGGCCATTATGAATTCCAGGTGATGTCGTTTAGGTTGACTAATGCTCCGGCGGTGTTCATGAATTCGATGAATAATGTATTCAGGCCTCTCTTGGACTTTTTTGTGATAGTATTCATTGATGATATTCTGGTATACTCTCGTATGAAATCAGAACATGCAGATCATTTACGTATTGTTCTTGGAATTCTTCGAACTCGAGAATTGTATGCAAAATTTTCAAAGTGCGAGTTTTGGCTGAATTTTGTGACATTTCTGGGTCATGTTATTTCAGATGATGGCATTCGGGTTGATACTTAGAAAATTGAAGCTGTGAAGACTTGGCCAAAGCCTACGACGCCTACAGAAGCCTGTAGTTTTCTGGGATTGGCGGGTTACTATAGAAGGTTCGTAGAAGGGCTTTCGTCTATTTCGACCCCATTGACGAAGCTAACCCAAAAGTCAGCTATGTTTCAGTGGAATGATGCTTGTGAACGCAGCTTCCAAGAGTTGAAGGACAGATTAACCTCAGCTCCAGTCTTTACACTTCCAGAAGGGTCAGATGGTTATGTTGTGGATGGTGATGCTTCCGGTGTTGGGTTAGGATGTGTGTTAATGCAGCACGGTAGAGTCATTTCTTACGCTTCGAGACAGCTGCGGAAACATGAAAAGAACTACCCAACTCATAATCTTGAATTGGCTGCAGTCATTCATGCATTAAAAATGTGGAGACATTACTTGTATGGCGTGCATGTCGATATTTATACAGATCACAAGAGTCTTCAGTACATTTTCAAACAGAAGGAGTTAAATCTGTGGCAGAGGCAGTGGTTAGAGTTTTTGAAAGATTATGATGTGAGCATTTTATACCACCCCGAAAAAGAAAATATAGTAGCTGATGCGCTTAACTGCCGATCAATGGGTAGCCTATGTGAAGTTCCTCCGGAGAAGAAATAATTAATTCATGAGCTCCACCAGCTGGCTAATCTTGGAGTACGTGTAATTGATTCGGGTAGTGCAGGGATTGGTATTAATGATCCCACAGATTCGTCCCTGAATACGGAAGCGAAAGAATGCCAGTATGAAGATTCTCATTTGTGCCATTACAGAGACACATTTCATGAGAAAGAGAGGTCTCCATTTGAAATTTCCACTGAGGGAATTCTCAGATACCGAGGCAGGCTATGTGTTCTGAATGTCGCAGAATTGCGCCGTTGAATTCTAGAAGAAGCCCATTATTCGCGGTATTCTATTCACCCAGGTGCAACAAGGATGTATCACGATCTCAAACTGATATATTGGTGGGATGGAATGAAGAGAGACATAGCAGAATTTGTAGCTCAGTGTCCAAATTGCCAGCAAGTTAAAATCGAACATCAAAAGCCAGGAGGATTATTGCAAGTAATGGAAATCCCTACTTGGAAGTGGGAAGTGATTAACATGGATTTTATCGTGGGATTACCTCGTTCTCGAAGCAAGTATGATTCCATATGGGTGATCGTGGACAGACTCATGAAGGCAGCCCATTTTCTTCCAGTTAGAACCACATACTCAGCAGAAGACTATGCAAGGTTGTATCTCAAAGAGAATGTGCGACTCCATGGTATTCCACTATCCATTATCACAGATAGAGGAGCGCAATTTACATCCAAGTTCTAGAAGTCTTTTCAAGAAGGTCTAGGTACCCAAGTGAAGCTTAGCACGACATTTCATCCGTAGACCGACGGACAAGCCGAACGTACTATTCAGAATTTGGAAGATATGCTACGAGAATGTGTACTAGATTTCGGTGGTAGTTGGGATGATCACTTACCTTTGATTGAGTTCGCATATAACAATAGCTATCATTCCAGTATCCAAATGGCTCCGTATGAAGCTTTATATGGAAGGAAGTGTAGATCCCCAATTGGATGGTTTGAAATAGGAGAAGTACAGCTGATAGGCCCTGAATTGATTCAGCAAGCGGTAGAAAATGTCAAGGTGATCCGAGATCGATTGTTGACAGCCCAAAGTCGCCAAAAATCTTATGCGGACAACCGCCGGCGAGACTTGGAATTTCAAATTGATGACTGGGTATTTTTGAAGGTATCGCCAATGAAAGGGGTGATGAGATTTGGCAAGAAAGGAAAATTAAGTCCTCGATACATTGGACCCTATAAAATTATCCGCAAGGTGGGTCATGTAGCCTACGAATTAGATTTGCCTTCAGAGCTTGAATAAGTCCATCCAGTCTTCCATGTCTCAATGCTCCGCAAGTGTGTTCGAGATCCTACGAGGATTGTTCCAATAGATGATGTTCAAGTGACAGAAAAGCTAGCATACGAAGAAGTTCCCATTGCCATATTAGACAAGCAAGTACGAAAACATCGAAATAAGGAAGTAGCTTCAGTCAAAGTCTTGTGGCGAAACAACAACCGAGAAGAAATGTCTTGGAAAGCAGAAGAGAAAATGAAATTCACATATCCGCACTTATTCCAACCCTCAGGAGAGATTCAAGATGAAACACTAACATTATGAGGTATGTATGCTTTCTTTTCATGCTTTTGGTCGTGTGTGGCCAATTTATAGTGCTATTGTGTTGTGGCCCTGTGAGGCAATATTATTATGGGTTGTTGTGACAGGATGGTAGTGCCATATTACAGGGGAAACTCTGGCGAAATTTTCGTAGGATTCCCGAGTGTTTAACATTCGAGGACGAATGTTCCAAAAGGGGGGAAAAATGTTACACCTTGGAAAATTCCCCGTTAACGTACAGTGAATAGGCTAGCGAAGAGCACGACGGATACGGTGTTTTGATAAGTAAGAAATACCATTTGATGATTTTAAATGAGATTTCAGAGACATTTGAGATAGGAGATGAAAGTTTATAAGGAAAGCAAGATATATGTTGCGTACCGGACAGAACTTATGAATATCGAATTAATGATGGTTTAGTAGTGTTTTGGAGAAGAGTTATAATATCCTCTAGATTGTTAACGAGGTGTTAAACAAGTATCAAGAAGTTTTCATAAGGATTTGAGGTCAAATGAAGTGAGGAGAACCAAAATCAGAGAAGAGGTAGATTATACGACCGATTATACGGTTCGTATAATATTATACGGTCCGTATAACCTGTCGTATAATGGTCACAGAATGAAGTTGTTGAGGGGGTGATTTCACGGTCACTTATACGGGCCGTACAAATTTATATGGACCGTATAATGTGCCGTCAAATTGACACAGAATGGGGTGTTACTGGAGCAGTTTCACGGTCACTTATACAGACCGTATAAATTTATACGGACCGTATAAGTGTCCGTATAATGATGTCGGGACAACTTTTTCATTTATAAAAGAATATCCCAAGTTCATTTAATTCATTTTATTTTCTCTCTCCATGACTCAATAGCTCTCTAGAACTTTCCAAACTCCTCATATACAAGAATCCAAGTGAAATTGATGATCAACTTCATCAAATAAAGGGAAACAAGTGCAAGAAACTCACTAGGGTTCACCTAAGGCAAGAAAATTCCATGGGAAGTGAACTAAGGTTTTGGTGAAAGAGAAATATTTCAACTCAAGGCTTATTCCTACACTATCTAAGGTGAGTTTTATGGTATTTACATGTTATTTAAGGTATTGAAAAGTTGAAACACTTGGATTGTAGAAGGAGGTAGAAAATGGGTCATGAATGTGTGAATAGTGTCATTGTTCAGTAGTAGTTTGGGGTGAATTATGAATATTGGTATGTTGTGATTGTAAGTATGTTGTGAACGACATTTAGAACATGGAATAAGTATTATATGTGAGAAAATGCAATAATGAACTATGATCATGATTATGGAGAAATTGGAGTGAAACTACGAAATGTGGGTAATGTAGATGAATGATGATTGTTGCTTGTGATATTGTGAATGTTGTTATGAATGTTTGGGAGTTGATATAGAATATGGGGAAAGTAGTATAAACAAAAGAAATGTTGCCCAATTTTCTTTAGCATTAGTAAGCACGTTTAAGTAATCGATTAGCTAATGTTAATGCGAATTCTCTTGAAGGTAGAAACGTGGGCATTGAAGGAGAACAAGCAAGCGATAGATTAGTTAAACGAACAAGGTATGTGAGGCTAGTCCCTTCTTTCTATGGCATGAATCCGATGGTATGATTTTCCCTTCTTCTCCATGAATCCTTTATATCCCGGAAAGCTAATAGTCTATGTTCATGAATAGCTACAGGAGATAAGAGATACATTACGAGCCCAATATTGATGATGATGAGCTTAAGTCTAAAGATTCTAGAGTTCATGATACGATGTTCTTATATAGTTAATGATGTCATTTATTGTATACACTCAACTTATATACTATTTCCTTCAAGGTGAGGCAGAATACTTTTAAATGCTCCATAATGGAATCGGGGGTTCACGACCTTATGTCACCCCGACATAGCCACCGTTGCCTTCAAGTTTTAATGTATGTGTTGATGATAAATGTATAATGATGCTAAGTTATGATATGTCTATGAGGTGATCAATAATGTAAATTTATAATATGCCTATGCCATGTATGAAAATGTTGAGTTTCGATAGGTATATGACAATACGATTCCACCGTGCCCAAGAGGCCGGACATGTTACCGCTTGTCACGACCCAGCTAGGGGCCGTGACGGGTACCCGGGGCTAGCCACCGAGCACCACTCGTTCTACTACTCATATTTCTCATTTAATGCTCTTTTATCAACTTTTATACTCAAATGGTAAGAAAATCATATTTCATATGGAAACATAATTACTTTTATATACATATGCCTCTCGACCATCAAAATAATATATACATATAATAGCATCTCGTGAGACCATCTAACCCACACTGCGCATCTACGAGCCTCTACTAGAGTGTTAAACATAAGGACGGGACAAGACCCCGTCATGCCCAAAAATACATATACATGGCTGGATACGCAAAAGGATAATCAAGCACCTCCGGAACAAAGGAGTGCTTTCAATCAGCTGATAACTACTACGAATCTGGGTTAAGCTCTCCTCCCTGTCTACCTGTGGGCATGAACACAGCGTCCAAAGAAAACGGACGTGAGTACGAACATTGTACTGAGTATGAGAGGCATAAACAAAGAAATAAGACAATGACATAAAGGAAACATCGATATGGAACATCTGAATCTGACTATCAAGTATAAAGAATATAATGCATACTGGCTTACTCATAATCCTCATCATGTCATGTATGCATAAACATATAAGCTGCCCGTCCATATAGGATCGGTGTGAAAATCATAACATTAGGCTACGTCCAAGCCTCCTGCGTCCGGGGTACCATCTCATGCCGCCCACTAGTGGTGTCTGCCCATGCCATTTGGCCATGGTGTATCATATAGCTGCCCGCCTTAGCGGTGACTGCCCGGTCAAATAGACGCGGTGTTATATCATCATCGTACATGCTCATTATAATATGCTTATCGTAACATACTTATCATAATATATGCATAAGGCTTAAGAACGACTTTACTTTATTGGGGTGACGTAAGGTCGTGATCCCCCGATTTCATTATGGAGCAATCATTGATATTCTGCCTCACCTTGAAGGAATTAGCACATAAGGTGAGTTTAAGCAATAAATAACATCATTATCATTATAGGACTCATGACGTACCTCTTATCTTATATAGTTACTCACATACATAGGCTTTTAGCTTTCCGAAATATAGGAACTCTCGAAGAGGAAAGAAAATCATGCTAGAAGATTCATGCCATTAGAAAGAAAGGACTAGCCTCACATACCTTTGACGTTTAACTAACCTATCTCTTTCTTGTTCTCCTTCGATATCACGTTTCTACCTTCAAGAGAGAATTTGCACTAACGTTAGTTAATTCGACTATAAGAACGCGCTACTATTTCTAGGGAAAATTGGGCAGCACTTCCTTGTTTTATACTAATTTTCCCATATGCTATATCAACTCCCACACTCTCACAACAACATTCATAATATCGCAATCAACAATCATCATTTATATACATTGACCACAATCCACCATTTCTCTTCAATTTCTCCACATTTATGGTTATAGCTTACTATCGCGTTTCCTCATATATAATACTCATTTCATGGTCTAAATGTCATTTATAACGTATTCATAATCACAACACTCCAACGTTCATAATTCAACCCAACTACCATCCAACCATGACACTATTCACTCATGAATGACCCATTTCCTATGTCTTTTTACAATTCAAGTATCTTAACCTTCCAATACCTTAAACAATATGGTTTAATCATGAAACTTACCTTATATGATGGTTGAACAAGCCTTGAATGGAAATTACTCCTCTAGCATCAAAACCCTACATCACTTCCTTTGGGTTTTCTTGAGAAAGATGACTTTAGCTAGGTTTCATACACTTTGTCTCATGGATTTGGTGTTATTGATCATGGATTTCCTTTGATTTTCTTGTAAATGAAGAGTGGAGAGTATTCTAGAGGTTTCTAGAGAAAAGTATCATGGAAATGAAATGAATTTAATGAGCTTGGGTCTCCTTTTAATGACTTAAAATCTTATCCGGAATGAACAGTAATTGAAGTGCACAGTGGTCGTAAACCCAGTTTACGGTCCGTATTCCAGTTTACGGGCCGTATTTCGTGGTCGTATTTAAGCATAACAAAACCAGAAAGGTATGCTGGGGATCATGGTGATTTACGATCGCAGTTTACGGGCCGTATTTCGATTTACGGTCCGTATTCCAAGTCATTTTTAACCATTTGAACATTTAGCAGAAAGTTGAAGTTTTGTAAGTTGAAATACGACATGGTAGTTTACGGGCCATATACCACTTTACGGTCCGTATTTCATTTTACGATCGACTGGGACAAAGTGCAAATCCGCAACTTTCACGTCTTCAAAACCTATAATTAGTCATTGTGGAACATAACCTATCTCTTGTTCCCATTGCCTTTGAAATCTTACTTAGGGTCGTCAAATGTCATTTCCTTCTGATTAAAACATCGTATACTCGTATTCTTCGTTAGTCTATTCGTTGTACGTTCACGGGAAAATTTCCGAGGTGTAACACCACTAAGGCGGGCTGCTTATGATTCCACCGTGCCTAAATGGCCGGGCATGTCACCGCTAAGGCGGGCTGCTTATGATTCCACCGCGGCTAGAAAGTCGGACATGATCACCACTGGTGGGCGGCATATGATGGTTACCCGGACGCGGGTTAACGATGAGGATTATGATCCGATGATATATGCGCGATGATGACACATGTACTATGATTATATAAATATACGATATATGTATGAAATGTATTCACCTATGAAACTCATGCAGGTTATATCTTCCTCCTATGGCTTATGATTCTTCTATTATGTTCATTTCATTCTTGCCTTACATACTCAGTACAATGTTCGTACTGACGTTTGTTTTCTTTGGACGCTGTGTTCATGCCCACAGGTAGATAGGGAGGTGAGCTTGATCCAGACTCGTAGGAGCGGTTAGCTGACTTGAGAGCACTCTATTGTTCCAGAGGTGCCTTTGATCATTCTTTTGTGTATATATGTATATTTTGGGCACAACGGGGTCCTGTCCCGTCCTTATGTCTAGCACTCTAGTAGAGGCTCGTAGATAGGCAGGTGTGGGTAGTATGGTCTCACAATGTTTCTAATGTATATGTTTATATTATTTTGATAGCCGAAGGGCTTATGTATGTATATATATATATATATATGTAAAGTGATTATGTTTCCAAATGAGAAAATGACTTTCTTATGATATGAATATGATAAGTAAGGGAATGAGTGGTGCTCGGTGGTTACCTCTGTGTACCCGTCACGGCCTTAGTCGGGTCGTGACACGTACATTCATTAATCTCACACTTCTATTCATAGAGAAAATCACTTTTCATTTGAAATATAATTACTTTTATATACATAAGCCCTTCGGCTATCAAAATAATATACACAATAAGGACATCGTGAGACCATGCTACCCAGACATACGTATCTACGAGCCTCTACTATAATACTAGACATATGGACGGGACAGGACCCCTTCGTGCCCAAAACATATATGTACACTAAACAGTAAATCAATGGCACCTCCGAAATAATGGAGTGCTCTCAAAAGTCTGCTTATCGGCTTCTATAAATCTGGGTCGCCTCCGCGTCTACCTGTGGGCATGAACACAGCGTCCAAAGAAAATGGACGTCAGTACGAATATTGTACTGAGTATGAAAGGCATGAATAAAATGAACATAATGGAGAAACCGTAAGACATAAGATGAAGATATAACCTGCATAACTTTCAAGGGTGGATACATTTCATGCCTATATCATATATAACCATAGTACATATATCATCATAGCGCATATATCGTTGTATTATATATGTATATCATAGTACCGTATCTGCTAATGCACATTAAACATTATCCGTATTAGGCCACATAGTGGCTCGACAGTATCACATACATATCCTTCGGGCTTTTCATACATTCTAATACATAGTAGCATCGTACCCGATCATATAGGTTCGGTGTCTTACGTACCTAGCTATAATAATGCCTGGTGTTATACGTACCTGGCCCTACCAAGGATCAGTGTTGTCCGTGCCTGGCCCTACCAAGGCTCAGTGATATCCGTACCCGGCCTTACCAAGGCTCGGTGGTATCCGTACCCAACTGCAGTGGTGCACGCGCATCATATATATATATTCTACCCGGCAATATAAGCTCGAGGTTTCATAATAGCCACACATAGGCACATATACATAAAAGCCCACAAACAACTTTAGCGTCATCACTATCATCATCGTCATCATTATCGTCATCACTATCAACATCGTCATCGTTATCATCACATATATATCATAAGCTTATCATAACTTTTCATAGAGCAAGCATTTGAATTTAAAGACAATCTATGAAAATCATATAATATATGTAGCATGAACTTCGTAAAAATATCACATGATAGATTTTATAATCTCTAAACTTAGACTCATCATTACCATCATCGTATCTATGGCATATCTCTTACCTTTATCTCATATGGAACCGCCTATGAACATAGACTCGTAACTTTTCGGAACATTGGTCATAGGACATGCATTAGAGCTTATAGACAATCTATAACAATGTCGGGGTGACATAAGGTCGAGAGCCCCCTGATTACATTATGGAGTAATCATATTCATCATATCTCACCTTGAAGGGACTAACATTTTAAGGTGAGTGTACACAAGGAATGCATCAATGGAACCATATTTAGGATCATTAGCCTCATGGACATCGTATGTTACTCTAGCATTCTTTATACTTAAATTCATCATCATCATTGCCATCACATACATCTCATAGACATCATATCTTTCTTTAGAATCTCTAGGCTTAAACTTACCATCATTATTTTCGTATTCATGACATATTTCTCATCTTTATCTCATAAGAAGCCCTTTATCAATATTGTCTCGTAGTTCCTGGAATGTAAGAAAGTCATGGAGAAGTAGGGAAAATAATATCGTAGGAATCATATATAAGGATCATTAGTTTCGTAGGAATGTCGTATCATGAGCTTTAGGACTTCGAGACTTATATTCATCATCAGTATTGTCATGCTCGTAACGTATCTCTTTTCTTTATCTCGTATGAAGCTCTTTATACTCGTAGATTCATAACTCCCGATATGTAGGAAAACCATGGAAAGATAGGAGGATTCATACCATAAGAGTCATGCCTTAGAAAGAAAGGACTAGCCTTACATACCTCTTTCTTTAACAATTCCATCGCTTGATTGTTCTCCGTCAATGCTCACGTTTCTACCTTCAAGGGAATTCGCATTAATGTTAGCTAATCGATTATATGAACGAGCTTACTTAAGCTAGAGAAAATTAGGCAGCGTTTCCTTTGTTTATACAACCTTCCCCATATTGTATATCAACTCCCAAACATTTATAATAACATTCACAATATCATAACCAACAATCTTCATTCATCTACATTACCCTCATTTCACAATTCCACTTCAATTCATCCATATTCATGGTCATAGTATACTAGTACGTTTCCTCACACATAATGCTTATCCCACGTCCTTAACATCATTTATAGCATAATCATAATCACAACGCATCAAGAATCATAACTCAATTCAAGCTATTACTCAAAATGACATTATTCCCACATTCATAGCCCATTTTTTCTATATCCTTCTACAATCCAAGTGTTTCAACTTTCAAATAATGTAAATACCGTAAAACTTACCTTTGATAGTATGAGAACAAGCTTTAGGTGGAAACACTTCACTTGAGCAAAACCTAGTTCCACTTCCAAAGAGATTTCTTGTCTTGGATGAACCCTAGTAAGTTTCTTGCACTTGGTTCTCTTGGATTTATGATATGAACCTTTGATTTTTCTTGAATTTGTGTTGATGACATATTTAGAACCCTCTAGAACTCTTGAGAGATATGAATAAGTGGAAAGAATGAGAAAATAAAAGTGGGAACATGTATTTATACTCGCAATTTAATCAGTCCGTCGGGCATTATACGGACCACTTATACGGTCCGTATAAAATTGTACGGTCCGTATAAGTGTCCGTGGTTCACCACCCTGGAAAAAATTCTTGATGTTGGGTTATACGGACCCTTATACGGTCTGTGTAAAGTGGTCGTGTAACTCACAGCTTTTCCGAAGTTGTCCTCGTCGCTTCATTTGATCTCCAATCCTTATACAACCTTCTTAACACTTGTTTAATACTTCATTAACAATATAAGGGGAATTAGAACTCTTTTCCAAAACATCATTAAGACATCATTAATTCGATACTCGTAAATCTTTCCAAAACACAAGATATACCTTGTTTTCCTTAACAACTTCCGTCTCCTACCTCAAATGTCTTCGAAATCTCATTTAGAATCATCAAATATTATTTCTTACTTATCAAAATATTGTATACATCATGCCCTTCGTCAGTGTATTCACTGTGCATGAACGGAAATTTTTTTGAGGTGTAACATTCTTCCCCCCTTGGGAACATTCGTCTTCGAATGTTAAACTATCCGGGATTCTACGAAAATTTCGCCATATATTTTCCTTCAACTGACCCGTAGTATCATGATCAAACTATTCTTGCTTACCTCTTACTCCTCTTTTTAAGTACCCACTTGATTTCTTTGGCGATGTATAAATACTTGCAAGTTACCTAATCGTTCTCGCGTGATTCGTGTACATACATATCTATACATATACAAGTATCCACATCCGTATCCGTATTCATAATCGTACTCCTTTACATATCATATCCATAGTCATATTCATATACATATCATTTACATAGCATACCCGACCACGAAGGTTCGGTGTTTCGCGTACCCGACCATGGCTAGGCTCGGTGATCATTCATACCAAAACTCTTTTGTCTATCTGTAGTAACTTATCTCGTCATGCTCTCTTCCTTCCTTTATTTCTCCCTCGATTATCATATCTTATGTTCTACTATAGAAAACCTTAGGTCCCTTTCTTTATTGTCGCTTATAAATCGCAATATCATTAATTACGACTTTACCGTTAGTGCCTTTGCCTCTATTCTAGTATAACATCACCATCCTTGACAATACCCCTTGAGTTATTCACCCTCAATGTCACGTGGTTCAAGGTCTCCATGAATGATTTCACGTACAGTCTCAGATGCTTGCTCAATTCGTGTTCGTTTATTTACTAGTCATTAGATCATCAGACTCATTTCTGCGTAACTCTCACTGTCTGCTTTAGAGTCTATATCTGTCACACCTTAGGGTCCATCATTTCAATCTTTACACTTGTATTCTCTTTACTTGCTTCCCCCCCCCCCCCCCCCCCCCTTAAGGGTTTTGCTTGTACTATTCTCAAATTCGTTGTCTCGCCTTCAAATCTTGAATTCATATACTCCTTACTATACTACATCCCATTTATGTCGTTTCCCATAGTTTATAGCTACGATAATTCCTGTGTGAAGTCTTAACATACTCATCTTGCAGTTTTGTAATCAAGTAATACAACCGACATCGCAATCCGAACAAGGATGTATTTTACTTAGCTTATCTGATAGATATGAGTCAATGTCTAAATCTGCTCCAATTAACAACTTTTGTCCCATAGGGATGCTTACAATAGTAGTATGTCTAGTCATCCATACCATCCATGCAATGTCACTTGCCCTCTTCTTCGGTACTCAAAGTTCACTTGTAACGTCATCTTTGTTTTCCAGGGCCTAAGTCTCATACGCAACTAATACCCTTTATGCCTCATACTCTTTTACTCTTGTGTTGCACTCAACATTGATTTCAAAACCCATCATAATCATATTGTATTTGCCGTTGATGATAGCTTTACTCTATTGCTTTATCGTCATACGGTAAACTCATAACTCATGATCATCTTTTTCTTTTCAACTTATTACTTTATATACTTTACCCGTTCTAACTTGGTATAGGATATTCATAGGAGATGCATCTTCCTTTAACCATAACACGACTACTTCTTAAGTGCGCGTACTTTGCGGCGCATTTTCCTTCTCTTTCTATTCCCATTCTTATTCCTTTACATTCCTTCCCCCTCAATTTATCTTTCCCCCTCAATTTATCTTATTTTCTCCTGTTTAATAATCACTCCTTTATTTTTCGCACGAGAAATCCTATTCTTAACTTAGTACCCCTTTGTCCATTAGAATATACTACTTTTGTACAATCCATTCTTCACTTCCAACACTTATTATGTTCATTCTGATCATCCCCTCTCATCCTTATTGTGTTAATCCTTTTTCTAACACTCGTCCTATTTCGTTATTCATCTTTCTGTAGTCTTGGTCTTTTACATCCAGCTAAAGATGTCACTCACACTTTTGATTACACAAATCACAAACTACTACTACTTTGCCATATCACTTTTCTCTAATTCCTTTTTCAAGTTCGCTTGCTATCATTTCTGTCATTGCGAAACCTCTATGCTGGATTTTTCTAACAAGGCCTTTTTAAGCTTTCTCATCTACTGCCCCGTGGCTCGCTTGCTGGTTTCACACTTGCATTCACTCTTTATTCATATAGAACATGTCACATCCTTAGTCGTTTCCTCGCTATACTTTGTATTACAGTTCTTGTTACGTTCTCATTATATCTTGATCATAATCAACGTTATAGAGTGCCACTTCTTTACCTCGTTCGCAAGCCTACTCGTAAAGTAGAATAAACCCTATTACACTTACCATATAAGTTGTTTTACCAATGGATTCACATTCGTTATACCCCTTCGTATTTCATACCCCTGCCTCAGTCATGCTGTTACTTTATTTTGCTAATAGACTTGTCGTATTTTACTTGTACTTATCCATCCAATCAATACTTCAGTATCACACTCTATTGGGGTTACCCTTTCTCTTCTATGCCACGTTTTAGTACTGCCAAGCATTTCTCTTTACCGCATCAATGTCGCTCTTATAATTGCTATTACTATCAATTCAATAGTATTTAACTCATCTCTTGTAATTGCCAATGATACTCCTAACTTAATCTCGTCTGCCATAACTTTTTGCACAACATCTTTTCCCGTTAGGACATATTACAAGCTTATATTTTTATCTCCTTTAGATTCTAGGAAATTTTCGGCGGACCTTCCTCTATGTTTCTTACTATCTCAAAACCTGCACGCAGCAAATACCAATAATGCCTCACAGGGCCAATTAATATACAACGAATCTCAGCCACACAGGGCTCCCACTTTCAAGTAAAAGCACAAGGATGTCGAAACTTACCTCATATATCACGCTTCGAGATGTACCTGATCCTTTAGCGATATGCCCTGTTATCCCTTCCTATTTACTTTCCCTTTCATCCTTCAACTTTACATATCAATTATACCTCAATATTCTTACCTTACTCGACACACATCTTTCATACCGTCGCTAACCTTTGTTCTGATTCATTCAATTTGCTTAGTTCACAACTTATAACTGAACTTATCATCAAGAGACACATTTAATCAATTTCTCTGTCATATGAACACTGACTTTCCTCTATGACAATCAATTCATTATCATATAAATACATATTCCGATAGCGTAGCCTCAACGAAGGGGCTTACCTCCGTGACTTCCAATGTCATCAATCACTTTCTTCTGTCATTACCGTTCTTCTGCTGCAATCAAGGGTTAGTACAAGGAATCTCATTTCCTATGGTTTAGCTCTATCGCACGATATTAGGGATGAAAGAAGAGTAACCATCCTAAATTCCCAGTAGCCTCTTGTTTATAGATGTGGCGCGCAACACACCATAAATGAGACTCTACTAGACACGACTCGTAGACACTTCCTAGGACTGAACTGCTCTGATACCACTTTTGTCACGACCCGAATAGGGGCCATGATGGGTACCCGGGGCTAACCACCGAGAACCACTCATCATACTCATTAAGCGTACATTCATTAATCTCACACTTCTATTCAAAGGAAAAATCATTTTTCATTTGAAATATAATTACCTTTATATACATAAGCCCTTCGGCCATCAAAATAATATATACAATAAGGACATCGTGAGACCATGCTACCCACACATACGTATCTACGAGCCTCTACTAGAATACTAGACATATGGACGGGACAGGACCCCGTCGTGCCCAAAACATATATGTACACTAAACAGTAAATCAATGGCACCTCCGAAATAATGGAGTGCTCTCAAAAGTCTGCTTATCGGCTTCTATAAATCTGGGTCGCCTCCCGGTCTACCTGTGGGCACGAACACAGCGTCCAAAGAAAACGGACGTCAGTACGAATATTGTACTGAGTATGTAAGGCATGAATGAAATGAACATAATGGAGAAACCATAAGACATAAGATGAAGATATAACCTGCATAACTTTCAAGGATGGATACCTTTCATGCCTATATCGTATATAACCATAGTACATATATCATCATAGCGCATATAACATCGTATCATATATGTATATCATTGTACCGTATATGCTCATACACATTAAACATTATCCGTATTCGGCCACATAGTGGCTCGACAGTATCACATACATATCCTTCGGGCTTTTCATACATTCTAATACATAGTAGCATCGTACCCGATCATATAGGTTCGGTGTCTTACGTACCCAGCTATAATAATTCCTGGTGTTATACGTGCCGGGCCCTACCAAGGCACAGTGTTGTCTGTGCCTGGCCCTACCAAGGCTGAGTGATATCCGCACCCGGCCCTACCAAGGCTCAGTGGTATCCGTACCCAACTGCAGTGGTGCACGCGCATCATATATATATATATATATATTCTACCCAGCCATATAATCTTGAGGTTTCATAATAGCCACACATAGGCACATATACATAAAAGCCCATAAACATCTTTAGCGTCATCACTATCATCATCGTCATCATTATCGTCATCACTATCAACATCGTCATCGTTATCGTCATATATATATCATAAGCTTATCATAACTTTTCATAGAGCGTGCATTTTAATTTAAAGACAATCTATGAAAATCATATCATATTTGTAGCATGAACTTCGTAAAAATATCGCATGATAGATTTTATAATCTCTAAACTTAGACTCATCATTACCATCATCGTATCTATGGCATATCTCTTACCTTTATCTCATATGGAACCGCCTATGAACATAGACTCGTAACTTTTCGGAACATTGGTCATAGGACATGCATTAGAGCTTATAGACAATCTATAACAATGTCGGGGTGACATAAGGTCGAGAGCCCCCTGATTACATTATGGAGTAATCATATTCATCATATCTCACCTTGAAGGGACTAACATTTTAAGGTGAGTGTACACAAGGAATGCATCAATGGAACCATATTTAGGATCATTAGCCTCATGGACATGGTATGTTACTCTAGCATTCTTTATACTTAAACTCATCATTATCATTGCCATCACATACATCTCATAGACATCATGTCTTGCTTTAGAATCTCTAGCCTTAAACTTACCATCATTATTTTCGTACTCATGACATATTTCTCATATTTATCTCATAAGAAGCCCTTTATCAATATTGTCTCGTAGTTCCTGGAATGTAAGAAAGTCATGGAGAAGTAGGGAAAATAATATCGTAGGAATCATATATAAGGATCATTAGTTTCGTAGGAATGTCGTATCATGAGCTTTAGGACTTCTAGACTTAGATTCATCACCGGTATTATCATGCTCGTAACGTATCTCTTTTCTTTATCTCGTATGAAGCTCTTTATACTCGTAGATTCATAACTCCCGATATGTAGGAAAACCATGGAAAGATAGGAGGATTCATACCAAAAAAGTCATGCCTTAGAAAGAAAGGACTAGCCTTACATACCTCTTTCGTTTAACAATTCCATCGCTTGATTGTTCTCCTTCAATGCTCACGTTTCTACCTTCAAGGGAATTCGCATTAACGTTAGCTAATCGATTATATGAACGAGCTTACTAAAGCTAGAGAAAATTGGGCAGTGTTTCCTTTGTTTACACAACCTTCCCCATATTGTATATCAACTCCCAAACATTTATAATAACATTCACAATATCATAACCAACAATCTTCATTCATCTACATTACCCTCATTTCACAATTCCACTTCAATTCATCCATATTCATGGTCATAGTATACTAGTAAGTTTTCTCACATATAATGCTTATCCCACGTCCTTAACATCATTTATAGCATAATCATAATCACAACGCATCAAGAATCATAACTCAATTCAAGCTATTACTCAAAATGACATTATTCCCACATTCATGATCCATTTTTTCTATATCCTTCTACAATCCAAGTGTTTCAACTTTCAAATACCTTAAACAACGTGTAAATACGATAAAAATTACCTTTGATAGTATGAGAACAAGCTTTAGGTGGAAACACTTCACTTGAGCAAAACCCTAGTTCCACTTCCAAAGAGATTTCTTGTCGATGAACCCTTGTGAGTTTCTTGCACTTGATTCTCTTGGATTTATGATATGAACCTTTGATTTTTCTTGAATTTGTGTTGATGACATATTTAGAACCCTCTAGAACTTTTGAGAGAGATGAATAAGTGGAAAGAATGAGAAAATAAAAGTGGAAACATGTATTTATACTTGCAATTTAATCAGTCTGTCGGGCATTATATGGACCACTTATACGGTCTGTATAAAATTGTACGGCCCGTATAAGTGTCCGTGGTTCACCACCCTGGAAGACATTCTTGCTGTTGGGTTATAATGACCCTTATACGGTCCGTATAACATTCCACGGTCCGTGTAAAGTGGTCGTGTAACTCACAGCTTTTCCGAAGTTGTCCTCGTCGCTTCGTTTGATCTCCAATCCTTATACAACCTTCTTAACACTCGTTTAATACTTCAATAACAATCTAAGGGGCATTATAACTCTTCTCCAAAACATCATTAAGCCATCATTAATTCGATACTCGTAAATCTTTCCAAAACACAACATATACCTTGCTTTCCTTAACAACTTTCGTCTCCTACCTCAAATGTCTTTGAAATCTCATTTAGAATCATCAAATATTATTTCTTACTTATCAAAACATCGTATACGTCATGCCGTTCGTCAGTTTAGTCGAGACCAGGATTTGGTAAGCCGTGATTATATCTTTCAGTAGTCTGAAAACTATTATAATTTTTCTCTTTCTAAAAAAAAAATTGTGCTTTGCAAAATGAACAAACTCGTCAGTGTAAAACAACTTTACTTAAGGAGAATTTCGCTACCCTTTTTGTTGATACCCTTTTTTGCCATTTCTTCTTCTTTTTGCTTTGTCATTGTTATCCCTGTTTCAAACAATTCTAGAAAACAAGTTATTGTAAATATCCTTGCTTGTTTGTTCCTGCATCCACAGAAAAATTCGTGAGTTTCCTATATAGTCAACCACTCTTCCTGCATGTGGTTTTCTACCGTTCACACATTGGCAGGAAAGAATGCTCATTTTCCTTGAAAAATCTTTTGTTTTTGCAAAGAGGAAATTCTTTGGGCGATGATTTTTTGAAAACATATATATTTGTAGTAATAAATCTGTAGTAGTGGTATATATATTGTTTTTTGAAAATGATATATTTTATACGCAGCCTTTTAATGTCATGACATTGGTTACTCGAACATAGTCCTCTATCACTTCTTTTTCGTCTTGATCTTGTCTTGCACTAAAAATTTTGAATCCCTTTCGAAAATTTTGCCCCAGTGTAGAAGTTCTAATCAGTTCGTTCTTTTGAACTTGTATATCAAAAGAATTTTTAAGGTCCTCTCAAAAATTCTGCCTCAGTTTCCATATGGGGTTATCTTTATCTCTCTTTTCCCAAGGCATCTCTAAGGTTTCTTAGGGTTTATTAGAAATTTTGTTTGGAATGACCGAGCTCGAAAGAGCGCCTACATATCCTATTTCGGGAATCAGGTCAAAACGTAGATCAGGTTAAATATATTGGAATTTTTTTGTGAGACCGAACTCAAAAGAGCGCCTACATATCCCAAAATAGGAATCATGTCATAACGTAGTTAAAAAATACATAATTGGATTTTTGAGTTAAAGCGACCGAGCTTGGAAAAGCGCCTACATATCCCCTTATAAGTATAGGAAATCAGGTCCTCACATAGTTCGTACATAAGATTTGGGTTTTGGTTTTCTACTAAAAAATGCAAAATTACAAGCAATGGAAATGCAATTACAAGCAAATAAAGCTACGAATCACTAAAGTCGTTTTCTTCCTCAAACATAGTATCTTTTTATGGCGTCTGAATTGATTGCTCTCAGCCACTCATGGACATCCATTTCAGCGAGGACAACTGCTCCTCCTGATTACACCTTTCGCACCATATAAGGCCCTTGCCAGTTTGGCTCGAGCTTACCTTTTTATTCTTCTTGATTTGGGAATATCTGTTTGAGCACCAATTGCCCTACTTGGAAAAGTCTAGTCCTCACATGTTTGTTGAAGGCTCGCACCATTCTTTGTTGGTACAACTGACCATGGCAAACAACGATCATCTTTTTTTCATCTATCAGAGCTAGTTGCTCATGCCTTTTACGAATCCATTCTACATCATCCAATTCTGCTTCTTGTATGATTCGAAGAGAAGGGATTTCTACTTCGGCTGGTATCACCGCCTCAGTGCCATAGACCAGCAGGTATGGAGTGGCTTCGATTGAATTTCTGGCGATTGTACGATATCCCAGTAATGCATATGGAACTTGTTCGTGCCAGTCTTTGTAGTTATCAATCATCTTTCTGAGGATCTTCTTGATGTTTTTGTTGGCGTCTTCCACAGGTCCATTCATTTGTGGCCGATATGCGGTCGAATTTCGGTGAGTGATTCGAAATTGCGCACACATTTATTTCATCAAGTGGCTATTCAAATTAGCCCCATTGTCTATTATGATCGATAATGGGATGCTGAATCGGCATATGATGTTGTTGCGCACAAAATCCGTTACTACTTTCTTTGTTACTGACGCATAAGATGTCGCTTCCACCCACTTGGTGAATTAGTCTATGGCGACCAAAATAAAACGGTGCTTGTTTGACGTAGCTGGCTCAATTGTTCCTATGACATCCATGCCCCAAGTGGGGAATAGCCAAGGCGACGTCATAGCATTCAGCTCTATTGGAGGGACCTTTATCAAGTCTCCATGAATTTGACGCTCTTGGCATTTCTGGACGAATTTGCTACAATCGTTCTCTATGGCCATCCAGTAATAACTTGTTCTTAAGATTGTCTTCGCTAACACGAACCCATTTATGTGAGGCCTGCAAGTTCAAGCATGCACTTCTTTAATCAATCTTGTGGCTTCGACAGAGTCAACACATCTGAGCAAACCCAAATCTAGGGTCCTTTTATACAGAACATTCTTATTGAGGAAAAAACCATTCGCTAACTTCCTAATAGTCTTCTTCTGATTGAAAGTGATTCCTTCAGGACACTCTTCTTTTTCCAAGTACATTTTAATGTCGACGTACTAAGGTTTTCCATCAATATCTGCTTCTACAAAAGCGCAGTGAGCTGGTTGATCTCTAATTTTGACTCTAACGGAATCAATGTACTTACAGTCAGGATGCTGAATCATGGATGCTATTGTCACCAATGCATCAGCAAAATCATTCTGGGTTCTTGTTATATGTTTGAACTTGACTTCTTGAAATCGATCCGCCAGGCTTTGCACAAGTCCAACATTCTGTATGACCTTCTCATTTTTGGTGGCCCATTCTCCTCGAACTTGATGAATCAACAAATTCGAGTGGCCAATTACCTGAAGGTTTCGCACATCCATGTCAAGGACGAAGACCTATGAGACAAGCTTCATATTCATCCATGTTGTTGGTGCAGCTGAAGTTCAACTTGGCAGCCACTGGGTAGTATGGCCTGAGTCTGAAACTAAAACGGCTCTTATTCCTGATCCTTTAAAGTTGACCGCTTCATCATAGTATACTTTCCAGCCTAATTCATCTTCATTTTCTTCACCCCGAATTTTCATCACTTCTTCATCCAGGAAGTAAGTCCACAAAGGTATGGGGTTGTCATCCACTGGGCTTCCTGCCAGTAAATCTACTAATGCTTGCCCCTTAACTGCTTTCTGTGCGACGTATTAGATGTCAAACTCAGTCAATAGCATTTGCCATTTGGCCAGCTTCCCTATCGGCACCTTAGGGGCTTCATTCTTGAGATCAAATGAGTCGTGTATGCAGCCATATAATGTCTTAACTTCTGAGACACCCAGGTTAGAGCGCAACACGTCTTTTTTACTAAGGAATATCTAGATTCACAGGGTTTGAACTTCTTACTGATGTAATAGATGGCTCTCTCTCTTTCTTGCCTGTTTAGTCATTTTGTGCCAACATGCACCCAAAAGCATTTTCTGACACTGATATATATAGCAGTAAAGGGCTGTCAGGTCTTGGCGGGACCAAAACGGGTGGATTTGACAAGTATCTTTTTATTGTGTTGAAAGCCTTCTAACAATCCTCTATCCATTTGGTTGGAGCATCTTTTTGGAGGAGTTTGAGGACTGGTTCTACGATTACTGTGGACTGGGCAATGAAGCGCCCAATGTAATTCAACTTTCCTAGGATACTCATGTCCTCTTTTTTTGTCGTTGGTGGTGGGAGTTCTTGAATTGCTTTAATCTTTATGGGATCCAACTCAATACCCCGACGACTGACTATGAATCCTAGCAAGTTCCCAGCGGGCACTCCAAATGCGCATTTTACAGGATTCAACTTCAAATCGTACTTGCGGTGTCTACCAAAAAAATTTCTTAAGTGCTCAAGTTGATCATCACCACTCGGGACTTGATGACGACGTCATCCACGTATACCTCAATCTCTCTATGTATCATATCATGAAAAATGGTGGTCATCGCCCTCCTGTAAGTAGCGTCGGCATTCTTGATCCCAAAAGGCATTAGCCAGTAATAATATACGCCCCATGGTATAATGAACGCCGTCTTCTGAGCATCTTCCTCATCCATCAGTATCTGATGATAACCCGCGTAACAGTCCACAAAAGATTGCACCTCATATTTGGCACAATTGTCAATATGTGAATTTTAGGGAGCGGGAAATTATCCTTTGGACTAGCACAGTTAAGATCATGACAGTTCACACAGATCCTTATTTTCCCATCTTTCTTTGGTACCGGGTCTATGTTCACTAACCATGTCGGGTATGGTGTCATCAGGCGCTTAGGCTATCTGATTTTCTATTTTATCGGGTCGAGTCCCTCTAGGATCGGCAACCTATGGGCAACAGTGTTCGTACTCAAACCCGGCATATCGGTGTATGATCGAGCGAAAACAACTTCATACTCCTTCAACAAGCTCCGATTCCTTTCTTTCTCAATCTTTGTCAGATGCACACTTATTCTGGTTTCCCGAATCAATTCCTCATTCCCTAGATTAACTGCCTCTGTTTTCTCTAGGTTTGGTGTCGATCTATTTTCATATTCCTCTTCGATGTCTATCAATCCTTCCGGTTCAGTTATCTCTTCTTCTTGATTGTTGTTTCGTTCATTGTTGTTTTTACTTGTTTCGTAACATGTCATGACATTATTTGTGGCTTCTGTATTATTACGCAAGGTGAACAACAGGGTAGAAGTCCATCCACTTGACATTTCTCCTAGCTCAGCATGGCGAATCTCCAGTGCTTCAAAGCACTCTTCAATGATGGCTGCACACTCCTCTTCCCAAAATAGCATCCTTAAACCCTCTTCCGGATCTTCATTGTTATGAACAAATGGGCATGCTGTGAAGGACTGGTATAGATGAGGAAATGGCTTTCTCATTTCAACAGGACCTCTTGGTCCATGTTCTGCTTTTTTTTTTTCTTCTTCTTCTTCTTCTTCTTCTTCTTCTTCTTCTTCTTCTTCTTCTTCTTCTTCTTCTTCTTCTTCTTCTTCTTCTTCATATGCCTCACATGGCTTGTATCCAACCCCAAATCGATATTTCTCATTTTTGATATTCACTGGTTCTTTGATTCCCTATAAGTTCCTTCCCAGACCTTTTTCGGGCTCAAACCCACTTCTTATCATAGTCGTAGCAACCGTTTTGTAGACCGGTGGAATAAAGATATCTTCATCATTTCCCGTGCGATCTAACATGGCTAATTCAACAGTGAAAATCAGTATCGCTCGATGATTTTCAATGTTCGATACTGAATTGTCCAGATAGTTATGGATACTTCCTTTACCATGAATCACGACTTCTTAATCATCCCAGATAAATTTGAGAGACTGATGTAATGAAGATGCTACAACTCCAGCGGCTTGCAACCAAGGTCGTCCTAATAATGAGTTATAACTTGTTTTGATATCTATGATAATGAACTCTACGACAAACTCTGCGGGACCTATTTGTATGCGCAGATCTATTTCGCCAATTAGGTCACTGGTTGTGCCATCATAAGCTTTTACATTGGTTCGACTCTGGCAGATTTTGCCAACATCATATCCAAGCTGTTTCAAAGTCGTCATGGGGCATACATTCAACCCAGCCCCTCCGTCAATCAGCACTTGAGGGATAATCTTATCGCAACATTTGACTATTATGTGTAAGGCCTTGTTATGGGTCTTACCCTCTCTTGGTAATTCGTCATCAGAAAATGATAGCCTATGCGCTCGTACAACATACCCTACAATCTCGGCCAATGTTTCACTTGTAGTGCTGGCGGGTACTTGGACTTCATCCAAAGCCTTCATTAAGGCTAAGCGATGTTGAGACAAACTGAGTAATAATGGCACTACTGATATCCTGGTAGGAGTCTTATGAAAGTGTTCAATAATCGAATAATCTTTAACTGGCATTTGCCTCCAAAAGTTTTCAGCTTCACCTACAATGATTGGTCTTTTCTGAGGATTTTCGCGACGTGGCTCTTCGAGTGCAAGCTCTTCTGGAGCATAACACCTTCCAGATCTGGTCATATCCTGAACCACAGCAGCTATCTCTTTTCCTTTACTGACCATCGTCAGGTGCGGTGGTTTGATCAGAAAAGGTGCATTCTCAACTGGCCCTGATGTTTTGAGTACGAACGGCTCGTTCTGAATTCGAACGACTGTTGAGGCATATTTGATCACGAAGGGCTCTTTCTTGGCTATAGCAGATGACTGGAACATCTCATATTTCCTTGTCATGGGGCCTAACACTTCCTTTTGCTCTTGTAAGGACAACGAGGCGACGGTGCTTTCCAATCCTTCAATATCTGGACAAATGATTGCAGGGCTCTCTTCCCATTTATCACCTCTTTCTATCATGTGAATTTGATTCCCTCCATACTTCGGGAGAGGATTTGTGTCCAAATTTGGAGGTGTTGGCTCCAGGATAAGCTCATGATTTTCAATCATATTGTAACACCCCGTACCTTTAACCTAAGCTTTGACCATGATCCTAGATTTAGAAAACCAGATAAAGAATGTGGGAATTGGAATTTCCTCTTTAGTTGTAAGATGGTGGTTTACGCCCATGAGCAGTGACCGTACTTCAGTATACGGCCCGTATTTCAAGTCGTAAACTGGTACCAAAGATTTCAGAGCATTCTAGAATTTGGCATTTGGAGGCTACATTGTTAAATACGGACCGTATTTTGAAATACAACCCGTTTTTCAAAAGGTATTTGAAATTTGGGAAAACTTCCTTGATGAAAGTTGTAGAGCTTTGAAATATCTTTCCAACAATATATTATGGGGGTCAAAAAGACATCTGTGCAAAGAGTTATGGCCATTTTACTGAAGAGTCGTAGTGCTGTTACACCCCGCACTTTCAGAGCATGAGCATGACATGTACATCACCGTAGCAATGAAGTATCGGAGATGTCCCATGATGTTTTGGAAGATACAAGCCATCGGAAGTATGTAACAACGAAATAAAAAGACGAATTACGATCTCGTAAGTCGTAATCGGGAAAGAGTGTTTTGAAACACGAGAACATGGCCATTATTAGTAAAATAAGTGATAAATTTCATGTATGGAGAGTTTCGGAATATTTTGAGATCGAGCGAATTGAAGAAAATAAGCTCGACGAAAATTTGAGAAATGCTGGGAGGATCTTTAGTCAACTTTGGAGGCGCATATCTCCTAGTATATATGGCTTTTTAAGGTGTTTCAAAAGCCAAAAATGAAGTTCGTCGAGTCTAGATTTGTCACACCCCGATCTTACTAGGGTGTGATGGGCACCCAACCCCATACCCGGAGCCGAGCGAACCCACTGACTCTTATTACATACTTAATCTCTGTAGACTCTTACATCAATAAGAAATGAAGAACATAATAAAGTTTTCAGATTTTTTTTTTTTCATTGTACTCAATTCAAGTAAAATCTATTATCACATGAAACTCATGACATGAAACATAATAACATATCGGCTGATGGAGCCGCTTACAATACCAACACTCTATACCCATGACTCTGCCTGCAAAGTCTCTAACTTCGAACAAAACATCATAGCATAGTACTCTGACCCGGCGACACTCCAGAACATATGGAGCTCGCCACTCCGCTGGAACATCTTCTATAATAACTTCTACTCATCTGGGTGTACCTGCGCGGCATGAAACGCAGCACCCGAAGAAAGGGGGTCAGTACGGAATATGTACTGAGTATGTAAGGCATGAATCACAGAAACCAGAACCATAACCGAAACAGACAGTACAAAGAAATTGAGTACGTTAACTAGAATATCAAAATGCTTACTTTCCAGACACAAATCATATATACCGATGTCACCTGTCAGAAGGAATACAGAAAGTACAGAATACCCAGAAGGCTTACTTTCCAAACACAGATGGTATCATATATCGGAAGGGACTCAGAACGTACAGACTGCCAAAACGCTTACTTTCCAAACATAGATCATGCATGTCAGAATCACATCTCATACGTGCATATAACGTGTCCCGGCCCTTTTTCGAGGGACTCGGTGGATCATATAGCATGCGTGCACATAACGTGTCCCGGCCCTTTTTCGAGGGACTCGGTAGAATAGATCTTGTATGTCAAAGTCATATATCATGTATACATATAACGTGTCCCGGCCCTCTATTGAGGGACTCGGTGGATACATACAACGTGTCCCGGCCCTCCCTTGCGGGTCTCGGTGAATAAATCATCATATGCCATCCTGGCCACCATCCCCATATCATCATAACATCATATACATATAACGTGTCCCGGCCCGCAAGTGAGAGGGACTCGGTGAACAATGCAGTGGAGTACGCACGAGAACATGTCCTGGCCCGGGCTCAGTGAAATCCAAACTGAAGCTTGCACGAACAGAGTAGTGCGAAACTATATGCACACAAATCAAGACCCGATAGATACATACACTTACCGACATCTGACGGCTCAGAAACAAGTTTCGGGTCAATCCGACGTCGTATGAGAAAGTTACAAACGTTTAAGGTACAGAACATTCTATAAGCATTTTAGAGCAATTCTGAGATCTTTTCCGAAGGTTAGGAACATTATGACCTACAAAATTCTTTCAGAAACAAAACTCTTTATACTTATCTCGTTACTCAATCGTATAACAAACTGGATCATATCAGGCATACTTATATCAGAAACAAATCTCTTCCGAATATCATATGGATCAAATCAAATATAACTTTTAGAATCATATGTACGTATAGGAAGGTCATGGACATCTTAGTACCGAAACCTCTTTGGACATTTCAAGGCAATCCGAGATCGTATACGGAAGTTAGAGACATTAAAGCTCACATGAATTACTTATACCAGAATATTCATATCAGAATACGCATATCAGAATACTTATATCGGAATATTTATATCCGAACACTTATATCAAAAATACTTATATCAAAATACTTGTATCAAATACTTATATCAGAATACTTATATCAATAAGTGAATAAGAATCATGAACTTATATCAAGAAGGGGATTAGGATCATAATCAAATTCGGAATCACAGAACAGATTGACCCCAAAGAGCATATCGCATCATACCTTACTTGGCTCTAGGACATGCCAAAGGAAGAAAGGGTAAGCCTTACATACCTGTGCCACGACCAACTAGGTACGCTTATTTGTCCGAGCTCGTAAGTCTACATTTAAGATGATTCACACTAATGTTAGCCTTTTCATCGTACATTTGTACCATACTTCCAATATACTATTTTATATTCTGCCGAAAATCGGGCAGCATCTCCCCTGTTTATATGCCTATCCCAAATTCTCAATCCAGCAACCAACAACAACAACAACAATTCCAACATCAATTATAATGTTTCCAATTCCAAAATATCTCATAAAACAGCCCACATGCTGTTTTCCAACTTTTACAACTAATTAACTCAGTATACAATCATTTAATCGCGCTTTTTTTCGTAAATAATCCCATATTAATACAAGTAGAAAGAGATTCATACCTTTCTCCCTTTAATATTGTTGTATCTTCCCTTTTTCACCTTAGTTTTATGCCACAACGCACCGCCATACGATTTTGCAGCCAAAACTATACGCTATCCGGACCAGAATTGGGAAATTATACCTGGTTTGGGCTAAAAAGTGGGCGTGGAAATGTTGGGGAATTTTCCAGAAAATTTGGGAGGTTTTTGAGTGTATTTGCCGAAAAAAATGGGGGTTTACCCCTTTTTATAAGGTTCTGGGTTCGGCCCAGAACCGACATAAAATGCTTCTGCGCGTTCGCGCACCCTTTGGGCGCGTTCGCGCAAAGTTAAATTTCCTGACTGCACGTTCGTTCAGTAAAAAGGTCATAACTCTTGATCTCGATATCGTATGAGGGCCCACGACCTATGGTTGGAAAGATAATTCAATTATCTACAACTTTTATTTCTGGAGGTTTTCCCAAATTCCAAACTTATAATGCCGTTTTTGCCCCTCCAAGTCGGATCACCCAAAAACGTTTTCTTGAATCGTCCCTTTGGAGGGTCTATACTCATTTTTGGCTTTGGATCCTTCTTAAGACTTACTCAACTTTCCATATAATACTCACATGTCCCTTCTCACGTCTTTCATAAAACTCCGACATGTGGGTCCCACTTAGCTCGCGGCAGCGAGGGCTTTTCGTCAATTAACATATGAACTAATTTACACCATGTGGCTCCCGAATGTCATATATATGATATTATTACCTTCTTATAACACAACCTTCATTCCAAACTTGATTTTCAATTCACGTGGGGGCGCGTTCGCGCTGTATTGGCCCTTTGGCCCATACGAAGCCGTCTACAGTTTTGGTAACGTGAAATTTTTCCGGGGTGTAACAAGATTATACTGCAACAAACCGCTCGTTGATAGGACGTCGGAGTAGAGAATTATAGACGTTACAAACTGAACTGTCGCGCAGAAACATGACGCTACAGTACTGCTACAGTGCTACAGTACTGTAGCTACAGTACCGACCCAACTTATTATAAAAGGGGTCAAACCCCCATTTTTCATCATCCAAAATGTTCTGGAAATTCCAGAAAATTCAGCCAACTAAAAGGGCTCTTAAATCTCACATAAAAGTGAGAATTTTGGGCAAATTTCAAAGTCTTGGAGTACCAATCGAAGTCCGGGCAACGCATAGTCATGAATATAATTTCATTTTGGAGTTGGAGGAGCATGGGAACAAGTAAATGTTGAAGATTTTTCTACTTTCATAAAAATAAGGTATGAATCTTCAAATCTCTCTCTTTATCAAGTTTGATTAAGGAATATTTGCAAGAAAATAAAAGTTTTAGTTGTTGTGTTGGTGTTTTGATCTATGGATTGAGGGTCGAAGAGAAATTTGGATGGAAATACCTATATTTATCTTGTAGGATGTTGTGGATGTTTTTATTGATGTTCTTAGTATTAATTTCAACTTCCTTACGAAAGTAAAGATTTTTGAATAGTCGTATCACAAGTGGGTTAGTTGAGAAATTTAGGAAACATCGTGTGGGATGTTTATATTGATATGGAAATGATTGTATTGATGTTGGTATTGTCATTGTTGTGTTGGTTGTTGAATTGCGAATTTCGGGCTAGGCATATAAACAGGGGAGATGCTGCCCGAATTTCGACAGAATCTAAAAGGACTTTCATTTAGTGTTTAAGACGAGCGTATGACGATGATCCTAATGATATTATGAATGGTTATATATGTAGATTACGAGACTACGAATAATTCTTAAGAGAGGTGCAAGACGGGAAGTAAGTTAGAAGTCGAGAATTTTCTTCCAGGTATGTTAAGGCTACTCCCCTTCTTTCTAAAGACATGATCTTTCCGTTATAAATCTCTGTGTCGTATCCATAATATCGTTGTTCCCGCAAATTCTAGAAGCCTGCGAATCTCGTGATCCTTATGAGGTTCTTGAAATTATAAAAGTATGATTCTTTTCCTACCAAACTATGTATGAATCCCATAAAAATTTTCATTTCCAAGAACGTTAGAAATTCATGATTCTCAAAGTCCTTATGATGGCAAAGATGAATAATTCCTTATGATAACCACGATGATGGTTAGGAGAGATTTATTTATCCAAACTCCAAGGCATACGGATTTCATGCTATTATGAGATTATTTTTCATTCATAGAGATTTCCATGTACATGAGCTTTACATTATTATGTTGACTATGATAAGAACGACTTTATGTTCAAAGGTTCCAATTTTATGATTTCAATGACGATATAAGAATGTCGAGCTATTTATTGATTTCTCAACTTATTCATAAATGGTGACTTTATTTCTAAATCTTCCAAAAATACATGACTTGATGCCTTATGAGATTTACGATCCTATTCTATGTTTTCTCTTAATTCTATTCTTCATCGATAGTCTCACCTTAAAATAATTGTTCCTTCAAGGTGAGACAAAGCGACGATGAGTATTCCATACTATAATCGGAGGCTACCGACCTTACGTCACTCCGATACAGTTGTGGCTTTTGATTGGGCTCTTATGCATGCTATATATATATATATATATATATATATATATATGTATGTATTTTCTCACACCGCGCCGCGCTATAGTCGGCCGGGCAGGCACGTAGATGTGCACACCACTGCAGTGGGCATGTTATGATATTGCCCCGGACGCGGGAGGCCTGGACGCAGGCTAATGCTGATAACACCGAGCCTAAATGGCCGGGCATGTTACTATTTATATATCACACCGCGCCTTAATGGCCGGGCATGTTACTATGTATATGTATAAAAATGTTTTTTTAAAGACTAAGCATGCATGACATCCGCCCTACGAGGCATCCAGATGTATAGGTTATCTTTCTTATTCCTTGTTATTTTTCATATCTATATTATGTTGTTACTCATGCCTTATATACTCAGTACATTATTCGTACTGACGCCCCTTCTTGTGGGCGCTGCGTTTCATGCCGCGCAGGTGCATACAGATGAGTAGAAGATGTTCCAGCGGGATTGGCGAGCTCCGTTTCTTTCCGGAGTGTTGCCGAGTCAGAGTATCCATGTCATGGTATAATGATTTATGTTAGAGACTTTGCAGACAGAGTCACGTATTTAGCCTACCAGTCTTGTATGTGGCTATATAAGCCGATGTATTCATTATGCATCACTTTACAGATTTATATGATTACAAATTTTATTTGATTCGAGAAAGATAAAAAGAATGTTTTTGTTAAAAGCCTTCCCTATGAATTTCAGTTCATGACTTAAGGATTATGAGTACAATGAGATCCAGCGGGTTCGCTCGGCTCTAAGTAAGGGTCGGGTGCCCGTCACGCCCTATCGGGATTGGGGTGTGACAAGTGCAATCCACACAGAATACGGACCATATTTCAAAATACGCCCCGTCTTTTAAAATACAGACCATCTTTCGAAATACGGCCAGTATTTTGCTGGGCGTAAAATTCAATTTTCCAAAACAGTATATATTCATCCATATCAGTCCAAATCATTATTTTTCATTCCTTCAAGCCCTAGAACGACCTCCTACCCTCTTCCATCATCAAGAACACCAAGGTAAGCCTACTCTAATTATTCCAAGTCAATTATAATACATATCCTTGTAATCTAAACAAGAAATCATCATTCCTAACCTAGGGTTTTCAAGAAAACCCATCTCAAGGTTCAAGAATTCAAGAATTTGGAAATCTTCTTCAAAGCTCAAGTCTTTAATTCAAGTTTTGGAGCACTTAAGGTATGTGGAGATACTATCAACATGCGGGAACATCATTGTTCTTCCCCATCCCCCTTAATTCATAAAGTATGAATCTTTACGAAAACTAGGGTTTCTATACCATGCTCATAACAACCCTAGGTCCATGTCCATGAATATATTATGTATGAATTGCTATTATTTTATCATTGTGTTCTTAATAACTCCGTATGATTATTGAGAATCGGTCCATAATCCATGAAAACCCACATATCTCATTCCATGGGTTCTTACATGCAAGTTATGATATGTTATGATATTTTTAAGAAAATAATATGTTTTACAAGTTCATGCAAGCAAGTTACAATTCATGATATCCATGTACAAGCAAGTTATGATTCATGAAACCATGGGCAGCAAGTGCCACTTATTTTAACATGTTCATAGTTTTGGGAGTTGCGTTAATTACCTAGAAGGCTTCAAGCAGCCTGAAACTATGTAGCCACCATAGGATGAGGATCGGTCTACCCATACTTGGGACGATCTCTCATAATGACTAGATCCTTTCATAATATTATTAAATCTCATGTCCCTGGCAAGGTATGAGTGTTCTGCTGGTAGGACGCAAGTACCAGACCATGTTGTCGGTTATATTTACTGCTCTCCCTACTCACGATACTTTACGCATGTTATATATGTATATGTACTCATGTTCATGATCATGTTTTAGTTCAGTCTCTATTATGTTATTTCCATGTCCCATGTTATTTCATTCAGTTACTTTACATACCAATACATTCAATGTGCTGACGTCCCCTTTTATTGCCCAGGGGCCTACATTTCACGATGCAGGTACGGATTTACAGGACGCCACATCTGCTCAGTAGGATTTGCTCGTATCAGCTCATTGGTGAGCCCATCTCATTCGGGTTTTTATTCAGTTATCTTTATTTTACTAGTAATGTATTTAAACGTATGTTGGGGGGCCTTGTCCCAGCAAGTACGTTTTCCAGTCAAGATTCACGATTAGAGGTTTCATAGACTAGTCAGTTTAGTTATGTTAGACATGCAAGGTGTTTAGACATCATTGGCTCAACTCATGTTATTTCTGCATTTATGATTTAAACAAGTATTTCATTAAATTATTATAACATCTCATGTTTTATAAAAGCTCATCACGTTCATGCTATATTTCTGCTCATATATGCCTCATGATGATTCAGCAAGCCATGTGGTTCGCTCGGTCACATGCAGTATGGCACCGAGTGACGTGTTTCGCCCAGGCCATGGTTCGGGGCGTGACACATATCTTGCATCTTGTGCCTTAATTTTATGCAATATTCGGTAGTATGGCCAACTTGGTTAGAATGATAGGCGCAAGTGAAATTTGGCATGTACCATCGATCCTTGGGGTTAGCAGGTTTTGGTGGAACAACATTCATTCGACCGGCGTCTCTTAGTTTGGCAAACAAACTAGCCCTTGATTCTGGTAAAGGAGTGAATACTCTCGGAGGTTTCTTTTGGGGTGCCTCATAGTTTGCTAGTAGAGGCTGGTTTTGGAAAGTCTGGTTTTGTCGAGCTTGGTTATTGGGAGCTGGCACTTGATAATTTGGTTGTGGAGCTTGGTTGCTAGGTGCTGGTATTTGGTAATTTGGTTGTGTAGCTTGGTAGCCAGATTGTGCGTAGCACACAGACATCGGGCTATATTAGGGTAAAGTGGTTATATAGCTGGTTGGTGGAGGCGACTGGTATTTGTCTTGATTTTTGTGGGTTATCTCTTTTCCTCGGCTTTTTGGGCTAGCAGCTCTAGAAACATAAGCTACATCTTCTTTCTTCTTTTTTCCACTCGTGGTGCCAGATGCACCTACTCTATTTAATACACTGACAATCCTGCCGGTCTTGAGGCCATCTTCTATGTCTTCCCCAACGGCGACTAAATCTGCATAGAAGCTCCCTTTCATAGTTATCATTTTGTCAAAAAAGTCAGCTTCTGGATACTGTATAAATGCAGCTACCAGCTCAGCTTCAGTCATAGGTGGTAGCACACGCGCTGCCTCATCTCTCTAGCGACTAGCATATTCTCTATAGGTTTCGGTCAATTTCTGACGGATTTTCTCCAATGACAAGCGATCTAGCACATTTTCCACATTGAAGCTGAATCTCTCCCTGAATGAACTAGCCATCTCCTCCCATGTCTTCCATTGACTGATGTCTTATGAGATGAACCACTACATACTTGTTCCTGACAGACTTCGACTGAATAATCTCATGAGCAAAGCTTCGTTTCCACCATTCCCGGCCAACTGGTCGCAATAAGCTCTCAAGTGGGCCCTGGATTGCCCAACCCATTGAAATGGTCAAATTTGGAAATTTTGAAACCTTCTGGTAAACCCAAGTCTGGATATATGCACAAATCAGAGTATCTTATCCTCTTTTTCCTTTTAGAGCCATGTTCTATTTCAGAAATTTTCTTCCCCATCTCCTTCTCGATTTTGTCTATTCTAGCCTCAAAGAACATTTCCATGTTTTCCAGTTCTGGTAAGGAGTCAATATGGGTGATATGGTCTTGAAAAGTAATATTTGGTTGCACGGGGCGGATTGTAGGAGTTCCCGCTGCCCGAGGGGCTTGATAAGTGTTTGTGTTATGAGATATTGTAGCGTGAGCAGGTATTTGGAAAGCTGGTGTTTGGTGGGAGGAATCCCCCACATGGGTGGTGTTTCGGCACAGTGGAGTTTGAAAAGTAGCCCCAGTCTGAGTTTGTGGGAAATGGTCAGGGATTGGTAAGTCTAAATTTGGGAACACGGGTGCAGGCCTCCTAGCCTCAATATTAGTAGCATTTTCCTTTTCAGCCCTTAGGCGGGCTGCTTCTTCTCTAGCCTCAGCTAATTGCCTTAATAGCGGGTTAAAGGCCTCTTCCAAAGGCATTCCAGCTATGTCAGTTGTTAGGGTACCCTCGACTAAAGCAGTTCTATTCTGGTTATTGTTTGGTGGTGGAGTCTCAGGCATGTTTTCTTCTTGTGGAGGATTTAAGGGCGCTGCAGCAGCTTTTGATCGAGTAACTGATACCAGCGAATCAACCCCGGTCTATAAGAGAAAACAACTCAAAGGCTCCTAAGTTATTGTCAGTTTAGGCACAAAATACAAAATATCACATTGTTCGCAGTTTATAGCACATAGATTCCTATATTTTATTTCAACTCTTGATTGATTCACATTCCTTAGGTATTTTGGTCTTCTAATGTTCTTAGGAATATTATTTTTTGGTAAGTGGTCGTCATGGTTGATTTTCTTCTACTCATCCTATACTAAGGGGGGGGGGGGGGGGGGGGGGATTTTCAATTTTTATTATAAAAGGACCGAGTCTTAAATAGACTGCCTACGTATCCCACCAAAGGGAAATCAGGTCCATCCGTAGTTCAGGAATACACAAAAAAGATTTTTTCCTACGCTACCCGAAACTTAGTTTTCTACCCTGACCAGGCCTTATGTAGGCTTGCCACGTATCCCCAACGGGACATCAGGTCAGCGTGGTTCTGTTTACATATAAAGGGAAAGGGATATTCTATCTTATTAAAAGCTGAAAAGGGATACTTATGTTTTTCTACCCAACCATGCTAAGCAGGTCTTCATTGTCTTCTTCATCTTCATCTTCTAACCATGTCTTCCTGCGACAATCCAAACGTGGCCTTTATTCACGAGGCGTTCCAATTCAAGCTTGAAATCCACACATTCCTCAATGTCATGGCCACGACGACTATGATGAAATATGCAAACCCTTTCTCTTGGAGGTCCTGGTCGACTCTGATAGGTTTGCGGCGCTGCTCTTATCTTCTTAACACTACACAATAGGGAGTGAATCCTGGCATATGACTCCTCGAATTTGGAGAAGTCGCCTCTCCAGAACCTTACCCTCGATATCTTTTCTGGATGATTTTTTCCTTGGTCATGGGTCAAGAAAGAGTGGGGCCCCCATAGTTGGCTAATTCTCCCTTGGTCAATTGATTGGATCAACTTTCTCTCCAGTGCTCCACACTCATTGGTTGTATGCCCCGACTGACTTCGGTGGTAGAGGCATGTTTTGTGGATCATGGAAGGAGCACATGGTGGCAATAGATTTGGGCTTTGCGCGTACACTCCAAAACTCCCCAAAGTCTCTAAGAGTTCTCGTTTGGACATTTCTACTGGCGTACCCCAATTATGTGATCTTGTGCCCTTGAGAACAATTGTGCATGAAACTGGAGGTTCCTCGAGCTGAGATTCGCGCGGGTCTCCATAGACTTCTCGCTTCAAATTGGGGATAAGTAGTTCGTCATCTCTGTAAGGTATGGGGTCAAGCCTTTCTTGTTGAGTGAGTGGGACATAACTCTCAAGTGGTGCTTCAGGTGCCTTTTCCCGTTTTACCCGATTAGCAGGGTGTTGCTTAGTTAGTTCTTTAACATAAGCTAAGAGAGTTTCAGCATCTTTCATTTTCTCATTGGATGCCCTAGTGGTTTAGACAGCTTCTTTCATTCTAGCAGTAGCTAGGGCTAGGTTATCCTCCCACTGTCGATTTCTTCTACTTGTTGTTTCCATGTCCTCATCGTCGCTGACTAGATTGACGTAAGGAGAAATTGCACTCATGTTGTCCGATGTCTCCATTTCCTATTAGCAAATCAACCTTTTAAGAGCGGAGCTAAATTAGATTTGTAGGTTGTCTTCTTGGTTTTTCTTTTAGGTAGTGTCCGGAATGTTGACCAATCAAGAGTTTTAATAATATATATGATTTTCACACAACAGTTATATCAAATAAGCATTTAGATGATATGTAATTTGTTTTCCTATACCTCGTTACTCCAAGGCTACTAACGCATGAAGTAAAATTGTGCCACATGTAAAACAAATTTCATTTTCCTAAAAAAAAAAAAAAAAAGTCACCCAATGTTTTTCATTAATAATATCTTTCCCAAGTGGGATTACAAGGCTTTAAAGTAAATGAATGCAATAATATCAAAAGAAGTCCACTCCTCGGATCGAAATCTGCTCCCTCTCAGTCCGTGTCTTCTTAGCCCTTCGAAGGGCGGTCTGAATGGCTACGTGGGCTGGCATCAATGCTGTCCCGACCGATTGGCCCCTCTAAACATCTGTCAATGACGTCCCTCATCTATGGCTTCTCTAATAAAGGTGTCGAGCCACTCAAAATCGTCAATGAGGCATCCGCTTCGCTTGTCAAACTTTCTATCAGATTTTGGTCGTATTCTGTCTTTGCCTGACAGTTTACTGCCATTTCTTCTACTCGTCGTTTCATCCTTCTAACTTGAATCGCATTCGTGGCTTCTCTATCCTTAGAAAACTTATAAAGGTATGGTCCTGGAGTGGCAGTACCTGCTAACTCAGCCCTAAGCCACTCATAGTAATATCCGTCATAACTGGGATTATTTGGATCCTCATCCAACTTATCTTCTCTCATTACGTTCTTCCAATCTTTTCTAGCATCCTGAATACCCTCGATAAGTACTTCTTCGTAATCTCTCACAAACTCTCCCATATCGGCCGCTTTTGGGACAACCTGTCTCATACCAAACTGTCTAAGTACTCTCAATGGTGCATAGGGTCTGATCCCCCTAATGCCCATAAGCGGTAAATAGGGACGCCTACGGCTCTTAACACAAACAGTCTTGGAATGAAAAACAGGTACTCTCCACCTGATATGTTCTTCTCTTAGTCTGGAAAAGATGTGAGCCCATCCTCTTTTATCTTGAATCCCATAAGGCACAGCAGTGACTCTCAAATCATCCTCTCTCAGGGCCGGATCTCGACGGGAAGAGAAACCACTCCTATCTAAATGTCTAAGTATCCACCACTGGACTAAGAGTTTGAAACCCCGGAAGTAGTAATAATGGTTGCGGCACTTTCTTAAAGCTCGATATATATCTGATAGGATGATAGGGATAATGTCAAAATATTTGGTAAGCCCATTTATTGTAACTCCTCTAAAAACAGCATGGGCAACAAAAAAGGCCCGGGTGTCGATGGCTAGGGAGACATTTACTGGAAATACCATAGTTCCCAATAGGCAGGTGATAAAGGCTAGTGCTTGGTTAGCTTCCCAAGACTGGAGTGAAGAAAACTCAAGGATGTGGTTTTCGTACCCCTGTTTGGATGAATACCTCCCACATAACTCTCTAAAGGCTATAATGGGTCTCTGTGCCCAATCAACTTTGTTGACAACAAACATGTCTTTGATTTTTTTTGTGGTAGGTTTGTGGGGGATGAGGATATTTTGAGCTAACTTCTTTTTGGACCTGTTAGCGCTTCCCACGCTTTCCAAGACATCTCTAATTTCTTCTAAAGTGAGAGTCATCTCTATTTCTCCAAATCTAAACACCATTCTGTCATTATCCTAATAACCAGTAATAATCTCTAGCAAACCGAAATCCCCAGTCATATTCATCAACGAAGGTAGATGCCCTATGCAACCCTTTATCTATTTCTTCTAATCATTAGTCAAACCTTCCCACCACATCACTAAATCTAGTGGTGGACCCACAATCATATCAAACTGCACATTAGGAGACATCTGCAAGACAGAACATTATTAGTTCCCCGCCCCAAGGAACAGTAATTTATTTCACACAAGGCACAATAATGCTTCCAAATAAAAAGTAGTGGGATGCAGTGTCTTCAGGTTTTTACACCATCTGAACACAGTAAGGTGTCTGTCCTGTCCGATTCACGTAGGTCTGAGATACCCAAACCGGTTTATGGTCAGTATGGGCTATATCAGTAAGGATTTTGCTTCGCTTTACACTAGTTATTCTAGAGTGGTTTTTCAAGCAAATGACACGGGTTACCCAAGCGGACAAGCTGGGGTGGGCTCTCTAAGGTTGTGGGATGACTGCATGCCCACTCGACCTTAGAGACCTCCAAAGAATATAGTAAAAGGGTTTTTTAGTGAAGGTATGACCGCAGCTCATCCCGCGTCGTCACCCTTGGAAAAAAGCGTAAAATAACTACCAGGAGTAGCAGAGTACGCATGCATGAATGACAGTTATTTTGCAGGAATTTAAACACATAAACAGTTTATATCACTTAGACAATTTATATCATACAAAGCAAACAAATTATTGGAACTCTTATGGTTAGAACCTTAAATTATCCCCAACAGAGTCGCCATCTGTAGTGGATCATATTTTTTCCGATTCATATTTGCACTTGCCTTACTTAAAAAGGAAAGTGTCCCGGGAAAGCACGGTTGTCAATCGTATTGGATAAAAGAAAAAAATATACTTCTACGTGGATAGTACTCTAAATGGACAGTGTTTTCAGAGTCGCCACCTAACTTATAGGTAAGTTAGGAAAACCAGGTCGAAAGGGTTCATTTAAAACGGCTAAGTTTTAAAAGAAACCAATCTATACCAAAGTTTGGATAAGGGTTCTCTAGTGATCCCCCGGAGAAGGTGTTAGGCACCCCGGTATTAAGGATCCGTAAAATATGGTTGACCTACAGGTTCTAATAGTATGCCTTGTATATATATATTATTTTTGATAAAAACTGCTTTTGTTTTATATTTCCGCAAATAAAGGTTAGTCATTTATGCAAAAACTACTCATTTTCAAGAAATAAAAATGGTAGAGTTTTGCCCAAAATTGGGTGTTTTGGGTTTCGGACAAGAACACCTAGATTAAAACCTGAAGGCGTTAACCTAAGTAGAACACCACATAAACCCACCCGAGTTTAGAAAAAGGTTTTTAGCTTAAGTTTTTAAAGAGGTTTTATTTAAGTGTAGAAAATAGTTTCAGGCATACAATTATTGTCCTTTTGTCAACTATATTTACAATTTTATCAATTTTAATTCAATTTTAGTCTTTTTTAGATAGTCCAAGTTTTTGGAAGTCCAAATCAGTCCACAAGTCTCAAATCAGTCCATAGGTTCATATCAGTCTATAGGTTTAAAAAATGTCCGAATCAATCCGTAATTTATAAAATTATGTTGATTTTAGTCCAAATCAGTCCATTTTTTAAGCTACAAGTTGTATTAATTTTCCAAAATTGGTTTTACATAGTATAAAAAATTGAATTTTTTGGCGACTTTAAACATGTGAGATAACCTTAAAGGTTCCAATTCATAATTAACTACACATTTTGAAATTGAAATACACAAGTATAAGAGATAGATATTTGGGCCGACCAAGCCCAATAGAAATATGCAAGACTTGGGGTAACCTCGGATCCAAAACATACGCTCCATTTTTTGCTCCAAGTTGGGTTTAGGGATAAAAATGGACAGAAATTAAGGCCAGTAACCGAATTTCCCCCCAATTCTTAAAACCCTAATTCAAAACAATTTCAAAATTCAGTGAAGGACAAACAAATTTTCAGCAAATTGTACTCATTCGTACCATATCCAATCAGAATTTAACATAAATCACATAATACAATAAAAATCTAACCGATTGTACCCTAAAATCTACATAAAAATCCAATAAAAAATGAAAATACTAGGATAGTACACCTCGTCACAAATAAAACAAAAATCAGCACATTCTAACGGTACAATCATACAAAATAAGATAGAATCCCCAAAATCGTACCCAACCGTGAATCCACCTAGGAAATTCCCCATAAGATTCTTTTATCGGGTGTTATGGGGCACAAGATGGCGAAGAGCTCATGGCTCTGCCCATGGCAACCATAACACAAAAGAACCTAGGTAGCATCCTTAGCAGGATTCAATTAGGTATAGAAAAACACAAATCTAATGAAATTGAACCTGGAACCACAAGAACTCGTGATAAGGAACAAAACCCCTCAAAAATCCGGCGAAGAACAGCCGTGGATTGTCTTGAATTGGCCATCGACGGCGGAACCCTAGCAACAAACAAATCGCCTGAGAATGGGAGAGGAGAGGTCGGGGTGAAGAATGAAAGAGTTGGGGGGGGGGGGGGGGAGTTTATTTTTAATAAACCTCCACCCTCTTTTTTTAAAAGAACCCCCTCCCCCCTTAAGTTTTTAAAAGGTTTAAATTAACCCTTCCTTTTAATGAAATCACTTTCCCAAACAATGTACTCATTTAAAAAAATAAAATACATATTCTTTAAAAAACGTATTCCTTTAAAACTTCCTTGTAAAATAACTTTTGATGAAAACAAGATTTATAATACGTAGTTTAAAATACAAGCTTTAAAACAAGCCCAATATTGAGATAGTTCCGAGCAATACTTAAAAATGTGAAAAATGCGGTCAAAATGAGCAGTAATTCGTACGTCGTTTTAATTAGTAATTTTTCCGCTTTAGAAGGAGCGGGATATTTATATTTATTTCAAAACATGTTTGTGAAAGTAAATAACTTGTAATTTCTCGTAATTGTCAAATTCATGAAATAATAAATTAAACGTCAGTTTTGCAATTTTCTCGGGACTTTTAAAATTTTAATTTTTAAGGGTGCATCCTTGCTCCGTCTTTGACTCGAAAATTTTAAAAATTAAAATACGCATCTTATGAGGTGAAAATTAGGTGTCAACAAATATATGTTTTTTTTTTAGAAAATCAGAATGATTTTATAAACTATGCAGATAATATTTTACCATTATTGTTTGGTAAAATAATTTCTATAATAACTCATTTAGAAATTATTTCAAAGCAATTAATGATGCATTTTACTAATTTTCAACCAGAAAATAGTATAAAATGGCCCTTTATTTAATTGTGCAATTATCAGGAATTAATCAGCAAATATTTACCCCATTTAATTCAAGGGAATTGATATGATTGAATAATCATTTTTACCCCGAAAATTTTATTTCTGCATACTCCCTTTACATGAACAATTCTCAAATTAACTATAATTAATTTGGATGATTAATTATGGTTATATTTGTAAATTGCTTATTATATGTTTAATTATGTCTACAATTGAAATAATCAATTAGTTAGTCAAATAGGGCCTTAATTGAAATAAAAAAATACATGTTTTTATTCAATTAAGGACATACTTGTAAATCCAATATTTTGTGAAAATCAGTTGTGTTTTTTAATTGTTTAATTTTAATTAAAATGGATCAATCCCTTTAAATATTTTTAACTTCTCATTAATTTGCATTTTTTTTGTCCTTTTTATATATATATATATATATATATATATATATATATATATATATATATATATATATATATATATATATATATATATACATTAATTTATGTTCTTTAATATATATCTGTATGCACACTATACACACACACACACATATATATATATATATATATATATATATATACACGTCAATAGATATTCATTAATACACACACACACACACATACATATATATATATACATATATATGTGTGTGTGTGAAATCGGGCCCGCCCCTTTTCTATTTTTTATGGACCGAGTCCAGCCCAACAGGGCCAGACCCGGCCCAACTATTAAATAAAGAGGGCAACAGCCCTTACCCTTTTATTTCCTCGGCCAAATGGCTCCTCTCTTTTCCCCCTCTTTGCCCCAAAAACCCTAGGCGTTGCAGGCGCCTCTCTCTCTGTATCTCGCGTCATCATCGTTGTTTATGGAAATTTTACAGACTGCTTTTGCATTATGCAGGTCTGTGTGACCTTATATGGTAATGCATTTATGGTTGCTTGACCTTTCTTCCATATTTTATCCAAACAATGTTTGTAATGTTATTTTGTCGATTTCTTTTCTTATTTTCTCTGCCATACAACGGCAAAAGCCTGAGATCCTTAATGATCTTTGTTTGCACTCGTTTGAAATCTTGAAATTTGATTGGTTTATGGGATTTCCTACGGATTGGGTTCTTGTTGACTTGTTTCTATTAATATTTTTTGGGGGTAAATCCTAGCCCTATGATGAAGATGTGAGGAGGGAACCTCAATTTTGAGGGTCATCCCACATCGAGAAATTAGGGGTTTTGGGATTTTTTGGGTACTATAAATACATGCTTTCACTTTACTGTTTTGAAGAAAGAAAAAAAGAGGGAATCGACAAACTTCTTGCAAAAATCTGAGATATCAGTTTTATTTTGCAAAAGAACTCGAAAAGAATTGGGGTTTTGAAATATTTCGAAACCTTTAAGTTTTTCAAAGTTAAGTTTAAGTTTAAAAAATTTGAAGGTCTTGTGTGTGGCTTTGGTTCGCTTGATTTGAGCTTTGGGGATTGAGTGGTTTCTCCAAGTTTAATCTTGATTAAGGGCTGCACGAAAGAAAGGTAATATTCTCCTTTTGTTTTAAATTTTCCTGTATTTATTTTGATTAAATGATTATGTGTTAGATTACGATTTATTTAGTCTAGTAAGCTAAGATTTGGTTAACTGTTTGTCCTCTTTTTACTTAAGAAAAGATTTTGTAGGAAAAGTTTAGATCTGTTTATTATTATTAGAATAACAATGTGAAGTTACTTGAATTTTCATGTTTAGGAAATCTATATGAGTTGTTTCCTTGAGTGGTTTCTGGTAAATTCAAGATGGTCTATTAGTGTCCATATGACTTTATGAGTTAGTGAAACTCTAGGATTCTTTGAAATTTGCCTATTTGATGTAATCATAACTAAAAATGAATAGTTATAGGTTATCATCTAAAACACAAGGTTTGCTCTTGTTCATTGTAACTGATGTATGTCCTGATGGCTCTGTTTAGCTGTAGACATGGCTTCCTTATCATTTTCATTAACCAGGCTGTATAATAAATCAAATAAGAGACTTTAGTTGTTGTCTTTTAACTGGAAATTTGATGAACTTTCAAAAATTCTATTTGTAAAGACCTGTGTGATAATGATAGACTCAAGATAAGTTCCTTCTTTTTAAAATTTGAATCTTGGTTAAAAAATGGGTTTTCAGTTGTATTTCTCATGTGTGCTAGAACAAACTTGTGATTTGGTATAACTTGTTTCCCTAGACAATGTTGAGTTAAGTTAAGAAGGGACACCTGGTTTGAATCTGCCTAAAATGAAGAATAACTAGTATAAGGATATGAGGGTTTTAGTTAAAGTCTACAACATTGTCTTCATTCATTTTTTAGAAAGAGTTTACTTATGATTAAGAATGTTGTCCAGATTTGAAACATAAATAGTAAGAGTGGGTCTGAGGTTATGTTAAGTTAAAATTTGCAAGATTAAGAATCAGGTTTTACCCCTTTATGTGATTTAAGTTGAATCTGGGTTTGTTGAAGTTGTTTACTTAGTTTGCTGGGATCTGTTATGGTCTGGTTGTCTTAACTAAAGATGAGGATCTCTTAAGAGGGTTTGTCTACATCTAAAATGCTAGAAATGAGTCAGTTAAGTTCAGAATTCATCTTGGGCACTTAGTTTCCATTTTACTACTATATACCTAAATCTGTGTTGAATTACATGACTAATTGAAGGATAGCCTATATGTTTAGAAGCTAGTATAGTTGAGTTATTTGTCCTTAACTGTTTAGACTTATTGGTTCATTAGATAGACAAATAAACTAGTTTGAGCTAATTGGAATGCACTGTTTTTACATGTTGTCTGTTTGAGTATCATTTATCCATTTAACACTTAGTGGACCATTTCCTCCTAAAGTACTTAACTTAAATCAGGATTGTTGGCTCATACAAGTGATTGATGCAGTTGATGGGTTACAAACTTGTTATAATCATACTAAGCTTGCTTTTAAAAGATTTTTGAGAGAAGGATACCATTAATCTTGACTGATTTTCTCCCTTTGAAATTATTAAGAAAACTCTGATGATTTACTTTAGCTTAGATGTAATCTTGCAATAGACAACAATTGGTTTGTTCTCTTTTAAAAATATTCAAACTTGCCTATATCTACCTAGATTAACTACAAACACTTGTTTAAATATTAATACAATGTGATAATGTGCACTGTTAGTACCTATAGAATCTGGAAATGTTTCTGCTTGACTGAGTAATATGATGCCATATTTTGTGAATCCCATTTTGAAGCTAAGTCATTAACATTACAAACTGTAATCAGTTATATACTAATTGATATACTCAGTTTCTGTTTTATTAATCAAGGGATTGTTTGGTATATTAACTGAATATACATGTTCTCCTATGTATACTATAATTAAATATACAAATGGAGAAGTAGGGATAGCATTTAGGGATTAATCTTGAGCTTTCCCCGGTGTCTGCCATGTCTGGGGTTCCTAGAAACCCCTTGAATCTTGTGTGACATCGGGATGAAGAAATTAAAAGCTTTCCTTAATATGTCATTCTTATCATCTCCATGAGTGTGTATATCATGGTATATTGAGAGGAAATTATGTATATTCAATTATCTGACAACTTTCACTTTTAAAAATTGGCCTTGGGCCTATTTTATTGTTAGCAGTTTTTTTACTTAGTTTATTTGGCATTGGGCCTATTTTATTGTTAGTAGTCTTGGACTTAGTTTACTTGAGCCCGAACCTTTATGATTTTTTTAAATTAGCCCAGGTTTAGGCCTGTGTGCTGTCACGACCCGTCTAGAGGGCCGCGACGAACACCCGGTGCTAGCCCACCCGGGCGCCCCTTGGCTTACATCTAGGTGAGCTATACAATTAAACATATGAATCTATTCGTTCATCATACTAGTCCCATTGGACGACAATGCCTTTATATAATGATTGGCATCTATGCCACATCAACGTACATGAGCCGACAAGGCTATCAAAATGATATACAAAATATGGGCCGACAAGGCCAGACATATCTAACCATATACAAGTGACTACGAGCCTCTAACAAGAGTATAACATATCACATGAGCGAGACAGGACCCCGCTATGCCCATAATTATATACACAAAAGAATAAGTACCCAAAAGCTATGGCTCCGAATAAAATGGAGCTCTACTATGTAATCTCTGAGTAAGCAGCTATGGATCGAGCCTGTCTCCCTGTGCACCTGCGGGCATGACGCAGCGTCCACAAACAAAAGGACGTCAGTACGAAGAATGTACCGAGTATGTAAAGCATGATCAATATCTATGTAGAAGCATAATGAACATCATAAGAAATAACACAAGATGGGAGATGGTAATATTATCGCCATGGGCACTTACTTGCCTTTCATAGAAACTTTCCATTCTAATGTGTGTTTGTGCTCATACCTCCATATCCGTATCCATATTCGTAACCGTTCCATATTAGTAATCGTATTCGTATACATACCCTTATTTACATTTATATTGTATACATAATCACATCACGTACATAATCATATCATATACATAGCATCTACATAACATACCCGATCTCAAAGGTTCGGTGTTTCACGTACCCGACCATAGCTAGGCTCGGTGGTTATACATACCTAGCCAACCAAGGCTCAGTGTTACATATACCTAGCCCTACCAAGGCTCAGTGTTATCCGTACCCAACTGCAGTGGTGTGCGCGCGTTACGTAAACATACATACATATACATCTATACATATACTACCCGGCCATATAAGCTCGGTGTTTCATAGTAGCCATACAAGGACATACATACATATAGCTCATAAGCATCTTTACCATTATCATTACTATCATCATCGTCATCGTTATCATCATCGCTATTACCATTATAGTCGTCATCAATATCATTATCACTATTATCATCATTCATCACACTTATCTTTATAGGCTTACTCGTCATACAAGGAACTTAGTACAATCGTAGCATATCAAGAATCGTGAGCTTAATAACTCAAAAGATCGAATCATTTATGAGACATAATAGACTTATGGAAGATTTAGATGTTTTGCCAAAGAACCATGCCTTATGAAATAAGGGTTAGCCTTACATACCTTTTCCGTTCGACTATTTACCACTTGCACGTTCTCTTTCAACGGTTGCGTTTATACCTTCATTAAAGTCATACTATCGTTAGAATCGACAACTAGCACACATGGCTAAAGCTAGAGAAAATCGAACAGCATCTCCTTTATTTATACAACATTCCTCCATATCGTAATTCAACTCTCAAACGTCAACAATACATTCACAATACCATAACAATGGCCATTAATCATTTACGTTAACCACATTATCTAGATTTCTCAATTCGCTCCCAATTCACCCATATTCATGGTCATATCACCCGACTTCGTCCATTCATATAAAATGCCCGTTTTCATGATCTTAACATCATTTATAACACATTCATATCACAACACAACAAGAATCATGGTTCAATTCAAACTATCTCTCAAAATGTCACTATTCATCCTTCATGACCCATTTTTCTATACTCATCTAATGTCCGAGCATTTTAACTCTCATATACCTTAAACAACATATATATACCATAAATCTTACCTTAGATGTTGTACGAACGAGCCTTGGTCGAAATACTCCACTTGAGCAAAAACCCTAGTTTTTCTTCAATAAGATTTTCTTAACTTGAATGATCTTAATGGGTTTCCTTACACTTGATTCACTTGATTTGTGTTGTTGATGACTAATAATCCTTGAAATCTTGTGGAATAAATGTAGAGATATGTTTTAGAGAGAAGGGATGAAATGTGGAAATGAAATAATAAACTTGGTCCCTTATTTAATAACCCAAAATCTAATCTTAAATGAACAGCACAGTGGTCGTAAACTTGGTTTACGGTCCGTATTCCAGTTTACGGACCGTCCTTCGTGGTCGTGTTTAATCATATCAGAACTAGAAACTCAGGCTGAGACGTGGTGATTTACGGACACAGTTTACGGGCCGTAAACCACTTTACGGTCCGTATTTTGGGTCGTATTTAACCATTTGCTCATTTGGCAGAAAGTTGAAGTTTTGGAAGCCAAAATACGACATGGAAGTTTACGGGCCGTATACCACTTTACGGTCCGTATTTCATTTTATGTGCAACTGGCCATAATGCAAACCTGCAACTTTTCACATTTCCAAAACCTATAATTAGTCTTTGTGGAGCATAACCTATCTCTTATTGCAATTGCCTTCGGAATCTTACTTAGGGTCGTCAAACGTTGTTTCTTACTTATGGAAATATCGTATACTCGTACTCCTCACTAGATCATTCACTTGCGTACCAACAGAAGATTTTCCGAGGTGTAACATGTGTGTATAGTTTGGCTAAGCCTCATTCTATTATCTATGACCCAACTTACCTAGTTTAGTGATTTAAATTAGTGCAATAATAATTAAGCATTTATAGACGGATACTAATTCTTATCCCTTTCATGTAAACTTCTCTCTTGGTTTGGGGGCCTTTGCATTGATATTTCTAATTTGGCCAACTATGGGTGAAAATAGTTTACTGGTGGGCTTGGTAGGCCCACCAGCCTAAATTTATCCCTTTATTTTTATATAGGTCAAAGTCATAAATAGCCCCTAAACTTTTTCACAAATTCCTCATGGCCACCTAAACCTAAGCTTGTTCCAATTTGATACCTACACTACTAAAATTTATACCTATTAAATATACTTTTTGCTGACATGACAAAAAACGTGTTCTTCACTCTCTTTAAGCGAGTAAAACGACTTCAATTTTTTTTCCAGCTCATACACCTAATTAATAGCTAGTATAACCTAAATAATCAAAAAAGAAAAAGAAAACAATTAACTAAACGAAAAAAGAGGAAGAAGTCGTCTTCCTCCATCCTCCCCAATCATCCCACTGCAAAAAAAGGAAAAGAGGGAGAAATGGGATGGGAAGCTCTCTCTCTCTCTCTGCAATTCTTTTCCTTCTCTCTTCTTTTTTAAAATTTCTTTGTATTGAAAAAGTAATCAGCTTTAGATCTCAGAAAAAATAATCCGGCGAAGCTCCATTTTTTTCGGCAAGATTGATACGAATTAATTATTTTTTTTGTTGAAAGTTCGTTCTTGCTCCTCGTAACTGTGGGAAATGGGATGGGAAGAAGGTGAAATGGGGTTGGTAATGGGCGGGAGTTGCACCGGCGCCGGTGGAGGGGGAGCGGGGTTCGACGGAGGAGAAGAAGGGGGGGGGGGGGTGTTTGGGTTAATTAAAAAAATAATTTTTGAAATGTCTTTTTTGAATTATTTAAATAGAGTTACCTTTTTTTTAAATTATTTGAATCCAAATGCCACGTGTCCTCATTTAATTCGTCGTTTGCCACATCATTCGCAAGTGGCCTACACACACTTCATATTTTGCTCTGATTGTGAAAAAGGTGCGTAGGTGGTACAAATTCATAGTAGTATAGGTGTCAAATTGGACCAAGCTTAGGTTTAGGTGGCCATGAGGAATTTGTGAAAAAGTTTAGAGGTTGTCTATGACTTTTGCCTTTTATATATTTGTTCATGTATGTGTATTTGTAAAACTCTTGCAAAAAATATTGGAACCCTATGCATGTATAAAACTAGGAAAAACACATAGTATTTTAGGAAGTCGTCAAACCATTTTCAAAATTTGGATAATGATCGACTTTCCCCTTTTTTTTTTTGCGAAAATCAAAAACTTGGTTTGATTTGTAGTTTTTTTTTATTTTAAAAAAAAAGTATAATTCTATGGCTAAGTATGTGATAACACAATGGAGTTTTGATTAAGTCTAGAACTGGATCAACGCGAAAAAGGATTTTCAAAGTGCTAAGTAACGAGTTTTGGGGCTTTAAACCGAGATGAAAATGATGAAATTTTTGACGGGTTCATTTTAAAACGGAAACAAAGCTGGAAGATAAGTTTGACTTCAAAAATTGGCATCTACCAGTGGAACTATTTTCTGGGCTTGAAATAAATTTGTAGATGGAAGACTTGGGCAAATTTTGTGAGATGGAAAACAAAATTTTGGACTTGGATAAATTCTGGAAAGACGGACCAAGGATTTCTTTGGGCCTGGGAGTCCACATTGAACTTGGACTAAAAATGAAACTGTTTTGGACCGAAATTGCTCGGATTGGGTTATGACGGTAAAATGAATTTGGATCTGGGAATATTATTGACTTATGGGCTTCAATGATTAAAATGGACCTGATTTAATGAATATATATATATATATATATATATATATATATATATATATAACCCGTAAGTACTAAACCCATTTCTTTAGGACTAGAATAGTAGCGACTCTACTCGGGAGAAATCCCGAGTGTGTCCTAGTCCGGCAACAAAGTGAGTTGAATATTTGCGCGGATTTTTCTAAACCAAAACCCCTTTTTATAAGGGGACTTTTTGCCGAATTTTTTTTCTCGAAATTTATGATGTGAATAAAAATTACATTTTTGTGGAAAACTAAACACTTTTAAACAAGTAAATACATTAATCACACATTGAAGCTCGTAGGTCAGTCATATTCTACGGATCTTTAATACTAGGGTACGTAAAACCTTCCCTAGGGGACCACCAGAACCCTTACCTTGAACTTTGGTCCAAAAGATTTTTACTTATTTTTACAAAAATCTTGAAACCCGGTTTTTCCTAGTTTTCCATAATGAATTAGGTGGCGACTCTAAAATACTAAAAATCTAATTAGAGCACCAACAAACTCGTAGTAACTTTTATGTCTCACCTGCGTAAAAGCGAACCGTAACACTCTCAATGCAAACTCTCTCTAACCTAAGTATGGAATATAGTCTTGATAGTTGTTCTCTTTTTTCTTGATGTTCCGGCAAAAAAATCCTTTAAATATGTGTTGAAGACGTTCAAAATCCCAGTTGGAATGGAACAAACCAATCGAATCTAGTTGGAATGGGACAATTTCGATAAACCCTTTTGAGACATATTCTAATAGATGTCAACGGGAGTGGTGTGTGCTTCAGCAGCTCACTCCTACTTCTTATATAGGAGAAAAAGAATGTACTTTGTGCACACAGATCCTAGTACTAGTGGATCACATGGCTAATCGTGATTTGGAATTGCGATTCGTCTAGTAGTAAGCCAACCGCTTTTAGTTCTATGGTGGTTGGATATTCTTTTATTGTAGGCGTCGAGTTGTAACCTTTTTGACTTTAAGATGCTTTGGACTCCATATGTGGGCTTAAATCTATTTAATCCAAAAATGATGTGTTCGCTATGGAATTTGCAACATATTTAATTATTATATTAAATTTTGTTAGATTATTTTCTTTATTTGGTTTAAATCATTGGATTAGATGATTTGATTTGTCGCTAAGAATAGTTCGCTCGGCAAGGAGTTATTGGTCATAGACTCTTGGAATTTTGGGTCATGACATAGTTACATAAATGGTATGATAATTTAAGATCACAAGTCTTAAAAGTCTTCATTTATTTCTTAACTTTTGTACTTAATATCAACTTTTCACATAAATTGAAATGGATGATGTATATATACAGAAATGTCTATGAATTTATCATTTGCATTTGACTCATTATTTCGTGCATAAATAGACTTCTTGTGTGACAGGGAGACATGACAACTTAGACCATAAGCTTGTTTCAACTGAAAATTGAAGTCTTATACATGTTGCTAGCAGAATCCAGACTTTTATCTATTACCAAGCAAGTACATAACTAATACGGAGGTGCTTCCGTCTTATTCTGAAAACACAAAAGTAAAGGACATTCATTTTCTGTCAACACAGTACAACAGCGCTTACATAGCTAAATTCTGCTAGAAATTCAATGACACACACATCCACAAAGAAGCTAAGCCCCTCTAGAAAGAGTTAGATTATTTATTGGCCGGTATACAAAAGAAACTTCTTGTACCAGTAAGCAGATTTCTTATGGTATCGTTTTAGTCCGTTCTTGTAGTCAACAAACGTGAGGCCAAATCGGACTGTGAAACCAGCATCCCATTCATAGTCATCTAAGAATGACCACACAAAATGTCCTTTTACGTTTGCTCCATCCCTGCAAATTATTTAGATTAAACAAAATCTGGAAAATAAAACAAAATCTACAAGAAATAATAGGAGTGATAGAAGAAAAGAGAAAGCTTACTTTATAGCTTTTGATAGAAACCATAGATGGCCTTCATAATACTTTATCCTCATGTCGTCATTAAGAGATTCTTTAAGTTGCATTGTGCTATTATTGGCATCTGCCATCCCTGAAAATTTATGTCAAAAAATTTAATGTCTGCATAAGTTTGACTCCTAAATATATTCGGGAATTTCTTAAAAAATAACTGTAAATAAGTATTTATAAAAGGATTTTCTTCTTATATTTTGTTTGAAAGAGTTTCAAATAATTGCTCTTCTATGAGTGATGGCAAACATTGGTGACCTTGGCTAGACTAATCTTTCAATAACAAAAATTTAAAGTTCAAATTGAGCTAATTTAAGTACCATTTTCGGTGATGTAGACGGGAGGATTGTTATATTTTTCCTTGATGTGAAGCATGAGACCATATATCCCTTTTGGATAAATGAAAAGCCAATCCAAGGCAGTCTACAAGTATTAACAAAAGCATATTAGTTAAGTTTGAGGAAAATGCTTAATTACGAGGAAAGAAAGAAGAAATTAGAAAGTATACCGGTGTGCCAATAGGTTTTCCGTCCTTTTGTGCTGAATAGAAAGAAAAAAAAAGTAAATAATAACTATTATAAACTGAACATGAATACTAAAACAAAAACAATATATACAGTATAATCTCACAAGTGGAGCCTGAGGAGGGTAGAGTGTATGCAGATCTTATCTCTGCTCTCGAGATAGAAAGACTGTTTTCAAAAGACCTTATCCCTACTCTCGAGATAGAAAGACTGTTTTCAAAAGACCCTCGGTTCAAGTGCATCAAATCAAAGTAGTTATGAAAAGGAATCATGGTAGTAAGGAAACCATGACAACTAATAAGAAAAGCAGTACAAGGCATTCAGAAAAAAGAACAGTGACAACAACGAAATAAGCTAAGATACATCACAAGCAAGAAACTACATGAATAAGACTATCATGACAGACAAGATGCTCCCGAACATGAAAATTTTGAAAATTTTGCAAGGGAGAGGATTTGTTGACTTACGTGTTAGATCAGCATGATTGTCCGTAGAGTAGCTGAGGTTAACTCTATTAACAGAGAGCAATGGAGAAGCATAATATGTGGTATAGTAATTCATCCCTAGGAAATCCATTGACCCTTTCACTAACTTTGATTCCTCTGGTGTGAATTTTGGGAGCCGATGTCCTACAATAGCTCGCATGCTTGCTGGGTAGTCACCATATGTTATTGGATCCAAAAACCTATATCAATGGATGTTAATAGCTCGCTTAGGAACAATGAGAGATTAAGAATTTGCAATGACATTGATAATTACAATAATTATCGCATAGTTTATGAACTTCAATATTTTGTTTAAAGTTAGTCATATGCAGTTGGGAAGCCTGAATTTTCACTAAATCATGAATTCAAAATATAAGTAAGTAAACATTGTTGATTCTTCCATATTAGTTTTGGGGTGAGTGTTTGGTCTCCTTATATGGTCTTGGGCAATTCTTCCCTCGCTAGCTACTTTTGGGGTTGAGTTAAGCTAAGATCCATTATTTACAAACATATAAAGAAGTCAAGAGAATACAACATATACGAAAAATTTGTAAAATTGACCTATTTACACGATGTTATTTTTTTCGGTGAAGGGATGTCAATTGACTCTCCAAACAAGGGTATATCCACCCTAGATCATATATATAGTTGACACCATTTTAATCACCAACTGAAGCAATACCAATAATCTATATATTTTATATATATCTTCTACTCTCTCCGTTCACTTTTACTTATTCACAATAGACTTTGAACGCCCCTTGAGAAAAAACAAATGAAGTGCATATTTGATCATAATACCCATATTAATGATGTATAGATTCAATGAACTTAGGAAATGATTTGAGGAATGAGTAGTTAGTGTTAAGGGTAAAATCGAAAAAATAAAATTATTTTCTCTTGATATACTAAAGTGAACAAGTAAAAGTGAGAATTTATTTTTAGTATAGTAGACAAGTAAAAGTGAATGAAGGGAGTATCATTTATAAAACCAATTTAAAGAAATATCCATTCTTGTTATTAGCATAGGCCCATAAAGTATATGTAATATGACACATATAATCATTTAAAATGTGAATCGATTCTCGAATCTAAACATGGAACACGACAGATACTGTGTATAGAAATTAATTCTCAATGATAATGCAATCGTTCTCGACACTCGACAGTGATTCTCTCTCCCCACCATTAAATGTATCAATAACAAGTTAGTCAATATCTAGTTGCATCTAGTTGCTTGGAGTGTAGGCCTTTGAGAATGTGATTACATCTCATGAGAGATGAAATCAGCATTTGGACATGCGATTTCATCTCATGATTTTATTTCATGATCTCAAATCACCCAAAAAAGCATGATTTGGAATTTCAAATCATGATTTCAAACTTTTTAAATGTAAAATTTCATGACCCATAAGTTTATATTTTGTAAAAATAGATCCATAAGTTGACATATATTTACTAATCATTTATATCAAAGATTAAAAGGTCTACAAGTTGGTAGTATATTTATAACAAATTTGCTCTTACCAACCATGTGAGAAGATTATATATTAAAGAGTAGTTTCTACAACTCATGTTCAATTTTCCATTTTTTAAGTTTGATCAATTGATGTTGTATATTTTAGAAATTCCTTTTAGTAGCGTATTAATTTTGTTATGAACTATGACTTGCTCATTTAGTAAGATTGTATAAGAATTGGGAAAGTTTTGATGGTTTTCACAACTTGTGGGGTTTTTATGCCTATAAAAAAAATACAACTTAAGAAATTCAAATTGCATGTCCAAACATGATTTTATATCATGATTTCAAATCATGTCCAAACGGCTCCTTAATCTAGTTAGAGCACTTACCAACCCAGCATAAAGTCAAGAGCTCTTAGTGGGGCCTTGAGTCCTTGAGGTGTGTTGATTTTAGGCACAAACCAATGAGTGACTAGAGTAATTCCTATCTGGCCTTTCTGAGTTTTCTGCAATTATTTTAAAATATATCAGTGAATTTGAAGTGATTCTTGAATGATGTCTATATCAAAATTAGAACAGATAAAGTTCAAAAATAACTTCTCTTATAAAAGCCTCTGCTAGTGGTAATCAGAAAGCTAACCTGATATATCTCTCTGTACACCTTAACACCAGTTGCATGTGCAAGAAGCAAGTTGTGAGCTACAATGTATGGCTCAGTTCAAGAATTACCCTCAGTGCAGTTGCCTACAAATTTAGAACAACTTCCTGGTGCAAAGGTTCCTTTTGTATATCCATTCATGCTGTATGAAAGTGGCTCATTCATAGTTATCCAGTACTTCACTCGATCCCCAAATTCTTTGAAGCAAATGTCCACAAAGTTACCATAGTCTTTCCTGAATTAATATAATACATCATTGAATGTTGATTGGGATATCTTCGGAGTAATTAATTTTGTCTACTATCCTACTTACGCTATTTTGGAGCTTAGAAAGCCTCCATATTCGTCTTCAAGGGCTTGTGGTGTGTCCCAGTGGAATAGAGTCACAAAAGGAGTTATACCTAATATGAAGAAAATAAGACTGAGTGTTTTTAATGGGATAAATCAGATGAGAACAATGAGAGAGAGAGCTGTATTTACCATTAGCAATTAGCTCGTTGAAGACATTATTGTAGAATTTGATGCCTTCTGGATTCACTCCTTTGCTTACCTTCCCATCTTAAAATGAACAAGGAAAATTTTCAGCACACAATGTGATCGCAGATCAACTATTAGCTTGCTTATTTTTTTCTTCTTACTTAATTACTCCCTCAATTCCAATTTAAGTGTCTTAGTTTGATTACAAACAAAGTTTAAAGAATAAAAAGAGACTTTTGAAACTTGTGGTCTTAAATTAAAGATATATCTAATGTACTAAAATGTCTTTTGAATCTTGTGGTTTTAAACTTGACACGTAGGATGTTTGAATTGTGAACTTACTAAATACAGTATAAAAATAGACATTCTTTTTGGTCATATCAAAAAGAAAAGTAAAACATTTAAATTGGGACGGAGAGAATATTTTCCTTAATTACTATTTTTACTGTATATATTTCAGTAGTATCTCACATAGGAAAGTATTCTTACATGGTAAAATCCGAGACCAAGAGATAGACAACCTGAAAGCTTTCAATCCCAGTTCCTTAAGCATTTGAATGTCTTCCTATTATAGTGCTCAATGTTCAGTTAAACAAACATATATCCGGAAACAGTCTCCCTACCTTCCAAGATAGGAGTAAGATCTGCGTACACTCTACCTTTCCCAAATCCCACAATGTGGGATTGCACTGGGTATGATGATGAGTGAAACAAACATATATACAGTTAAAAAAAAAAAAAGTAAAACACTGTGTGACATATACCTTATACCGATGATAGAAATCAACAGCGACATCTCCAGTAGAACGGTCAAAGATCTTTTCTGTATATTGGGAGAATATTTTCTCCGAATGAGTTGTATGATGTGAAGAAAGAAACAGTAAAAAAAAAAAAAAGTTACTAGGTTAAAATACTCATGGTTAGATCCATCACGTATGAGTTATGACACATCTTGTTTGTTGAAATGAGATTCCCTAGCTTTAATCCAAAGAGAAGTGCATGCATGTTTTCTACAACTAGGTCTAAGGAGATCAATTTTGAAACTAGAATGGCAAGATAAGATTATTAAAACCCTCTAAATTAAATTTGGCAGCTTTATTCAGATTTTTCTTAAATAATACATGCTCCTAATTTCCCCATGTGACTTTTTTTATATTAATCGTTACTTTCTCAAATAATAAATGTTCCTAATTAACCCCCCCCCCCCCCCCCCCCCCTCTCCACTCATACTTAGCTTTTCTATAATGATTACCCTGTTAAAGAAAAATGATAAAAGAAGAAAAAACGGTAGCTATATTTTAATTGAGGAATAGAGAAGATATATGGAAGAAAAATAAGAAAATAACCGTTCGAATGACTAAATAGAAAAGGAAATGGTATGTTAGATTTTTTTTTACACATCAGATTAATATGAAGTGGTTGTCATTTGATATTCTCACGCGCCAAACATTATTTGAAATCACTTAGATTATAGAAAACTCAAGTACATGTGTGTAATTATGACCATGCATGTTTGACGGACAAATGATTATAAAACTAAGTATAGGGGTAATTAGGATCAGACATACTTTAGGGGAATTTAAATAAAATGCTCCAAATTTAGAAGATCTTTGGGTATTTCACCATTATTAAATTAAACAAATACCACACGCTTCGTTATAAATCGTCCCACCACCAAAAAATATATTTTTTATAGGTCATGATTTGATTGGTAAAAATTGGACCGCTGAATTAATATTTAAATGCTTGAGATTGAGTGAGTTTCAATTTTTGAAAGCCCATTCTATACAGTACAACTAGCGAGTGTCAGACTTCTGAAATCTAAACTCAAATTTCATGTTTAGAAGAAATACTAACAATGTTAATTAATATGGTCCAAAATAAGTCTTGATAAACGATTTTGATTTACATTAGGATGAAGCAGCAAGTTTCTTTCAAATTAGGCAACTAATTCCTTTCAAGTTTTGCTTAAGACCATAAAAATATATTCTCTAATCTCATACTTGGTTTATACGAAAAAAGAAAATATTTTATTTCTAAACATGTCATTCTGAGGAAGGAACTAGAAGTAGTCCGACCGATTCATAACCGACACCCTCACTTCATAAAGAACTCCAATTATATATTTATATGCAAGGTAGTTGGTGAATAAAACCGACGATGAAGCTTTTTTCAATTTAACTATCCGAGTTGGTTTCAAGGAAAGGAGTGAATATTGTCCGGTTGTCCCTTTACATTTTGAGTAAATTAGAGAAAATTTTCAATTACTTTTTTTGCAATAAAAAAAAACCCTGCAAATTAAAGGTCGCTATATGTGTCTTTTAGAAGTTTTAAGTATTAAAGTAAAGATATTTTGTAAAATATTTATTAAAGATATATATTCCTTCATCCTGAAAAGAATGACAATCGAGATTCAAAATATCAGAGTAAATGACTAATTGCATCTAACTTCCGAGTGAAGCCAAACAAAGTTCGTAGACTTAATTTTACATGCATAAAAACAGCATAAAAGGCAACACAAATCACATCTTTTGTTTTAAATAAAAGTAACTAGAAAATACTTTAAAGAAATAGTAATCAGTCTGTTTTAATTTAAGTGAGACTGTTTAATTAGACACAAAATTTAAGAAAAATATAAAATATTTAAAATAGTCCTTAGACATTTGAGCCTGAAATTCTTTACTGCCACAATTATCAAAGTTAGTGTAGAAAGAATTATACCTTTCAAACATACAAACTATGCACTAGTATAAGACACTCTTTTTTATTTTAATATCTATTTGATTGTGCATGAAATTTAAGAAAGAAATCAAATACGTTTGAAATTTGTATTTTAAATTTCATAATATTATTTGGTTATAAGAATTTTGAAACATGAGATTTTAAGCATAACATTGTGTGGCCATTTAAAAAAAAAAATAAGAATATTGAAATAAGTTGTTTCCCAATTTAGAAATGAATCACTCCTTTTTAAACAGGAGTGCTATTTATGAAGCTAATTATCGCAAATAGCTTCCCTAGCTAGCTTTCTATAGGGCAATCATTAAATAAAAGTTGAAAATCACTTCTTGTCGTTGATTTCTAAAATATTAGAACTACCTATAGCTAGCTTTGTCCCCATCTTCAAAACAGTGAACGCAGCTTATTTTGTGGATTACGTTTTCTTCAATCTTTGAAGATGCAGTGATCGCTAATTCATGTTCAATTTACCACTTCAAAGTTTTTTTTAGTTACTATCATAAATTTATATAACATCAAACAATCATGCAGCTCTCCCTCTCCACCTGCAGATTATAAGTGCAGGGTAAGGTAGTAGTATTTTTGTTGAACAATGAAAGAAGTCCCACATCGATGGTTAATGAGATGTCTGGTTTCCTTAAATGGACTTGGACAATCCTCCATCATGAGCTAGTTTTTGGAGTTGAATTGGACCCAAGATCCATTTCATTATAATTATCTTGAGATTGGATTTGAACCACGCGCCGAATAATGCTTTATTTAGGAATCGGACCTTTATGCTTTTATGATTTTAATTTTATAAGATAACAGTAGTAAAGTTTAAATGAAGTCAGATGTAAACATCAACTCTTAGAAAACCTTTTTGTTCCTTTTTATTTTTTATAGTAGTAGTAATTCATCTTAATGCAGGATGGACACCTGGGTGCCGACGAGTAAAAGTATCCCATATACTAGGTCCTCTTCCTCCTGTAAGAGCTGCTCCTTCAATCTGAAAACTCATTAAGCAAAGAAAAAGAAAAAAGTTAATCTTATACTTCACGGAGAGCAATATATGTTAAGGTAATAAAGATTCAGTATTAAATAGATTAAGTGTAGTAGTGTACTCTGTTTTAATACCTTAAACTTTTAGGTGAGATTGTTTGAGACTTTAATATTATATCAGAGCAAGCAAAGGTCGTTTGTTCAATTCTCACCATCCTCAATAACGAAAAAAAAATAACGTGCTTGATTAATCAGGAAAAAGAATAAAATTCGCATGTGAAGGACAAGGACGGATCTAGAAGGTCATTTGCGGATTCACGCAAATCCGATAGCATATATGTATATATTATGTATAACATATACATACATATACATATACATACACACACACACACACACACACATATATATATATATATATCACCATCCTCAATAACAAAAAAAAAATAAAAAAAAAATCACGTGCTCGATTAATCATGAAAAAGAATAAAATTCTCATGTGAAGGACAGGGACGGATCTAGAAGGTCATTTGCGGATTCACGCAAATCCAATAGCATATATGTATATACTATGTATAACATATACATACATATACATGTACATACATATATATATATATATATATATATATATATATATATATAGACACACACACACATACATATATATATATAATTTTAAAAACATGAATATAAATGTTAGTTGACCAAAATATCCTTCAAATATTGAACGACTTTTATACTCTTAATAAGCTTTAATCTTATTTCTTTTGAACATGCTACTTAAACCTAAAACTATAAACCTAAATCGTGTTAGTACTGAACAATATGGAGCCAAGAAGTCTTTTTGTGATAGAATTCGTGTAGCCACCAAGTTTCAAACTGGTTAGGAAAAAATTACTATTACTATAAATTATTAATATACACCAAACACATGGTAAGAAAAGCCAATGAAAAACGATTTCAATTCGTGACATGGCCGTACATTTTAATAATATTTAAAATATCAAATTCGAGTAGGAGGAGTGGCTTAACTTTTGAGTTTTGTCTTGCTATTTATCTATTTGTTGTGGTCGTCATCATCGTCGTCATCATCATCATCATTATTATTATTATCATTATCATTATTATTATCATTATTATTATTTCTGTTGTTGTTGTTGAGCTAGCTTTGCTATCTATTATATTAGGTTGTGAATTCGGTAACTTCATATTGCTTGATCAAATAACATAAGATCTATATTATGCTTTTAATAATTTGAAGGGTTTTCTTAAGGATTTTAGTCGATATATTAAGTTAGTTGTTTAATTAAAAATAAGGAGTGGTAAAAAGAATTATGATTAGCTAATCAATGTGCCACCAAATACACTAGATTGGTCTTTCCCCACTAAAAGATGAAGGATGTCATTTTGAGTTCGATTGAAAGAATTATTTGAATAAAAATAATTTATAATTTATTTAGATAAACTAAAATAATAAGAGGCGGTAGAGAATATATTAAAAATAAAATTAAACTTTTTATACCTTCAATCAAGAAAATAAAATAAATAAATAAATAAAAGACCCTAAACTACGTTCATGATCTATATATGTATATTGACGTATGAACATAATGTTGACATGTAGTTATACCATTTTAAAACTGGATTATAACTTAAACAAAAATAAATATTGAACAAAAACGATCTTTCTAAAGTGTTGGCAGCAGATCGGTCGGCTATGGGACGGGGCTAGGAGCAGTAGGAGAAGCGATAAGTCCTTCAATCCACTCCTCAAAGTAGAAATGGAGGGCCGCTTTCAACATAATTCAAATAAATAGTTCTGCTCACATCAAGGGGAGCTCTTCACTAACAAAGAAGCAACAGATGACAGGGGCGGAGCCACATTGGCTCCAGGGGGTTCATCCGAACCCTCTCGGCAAAAAATTACAGTGTATTTTCAAAGTTCAAATTATTTTGTTATGTATATATAGTAGATGTTGAACCCCCTGACTTCTTCGTGTATTTACCTTTTAGAATTTTTGAACCCCCTGGATGAAAATCCTGGCTCCGCCACTGACAGATGATATTCATTCTTTACGGTATTAAGTGATTGATTTTTTATGAAGTATTGCTGGCACTTTACTCACAAACAAATATGCACTTGTGGGAGAAACAGGAGAATAACATAGTTAATGTCGATCACCTGAACATCTCGCATGTTCGTAGAAACTAGTATGTATATATATATATATATATGTGTGTGTGTGTGTGTGTGTGTGTGTGTATATGTATTTGAACTTGAGCTCGTTGTAGGAATTCATAAACTTCAAATTCTGATCCACCTCTGATAAGGGACATGTTAAAAATATAATGAAATAAAAAAAAGTGTGTTCTCTCTGATAGTTTAAGTTTTTAGATGAAATAGTTACACATTGCAACGATTTATAGACCATGTACCGGTAGGTGTACCTGGTAAGCAGCTGATGAAGCGCCAAAAACAAAATCAGGAGGAAAGGTGGTTCGATTAAATGGAGCATAAAAGCGCTTTGCAGGGATTGCAGCGCTCGTTAGAGCAAACAAATTCGCAAGGGCTACAAAGAAAAAGAAGAAACAGAAGCTTGAGAGAGCCATTGTTGGTTTGCTTCTGTCGATGTTACAAGTTCTAGTTCATGCAATGCCCGCTATTTATAGCCATGATATACAAAAATATTGAAATGATTGTTGAAATAATAGTCATTAAGACGACACCATCATTCAAATAAAATATGTCATGTGTGCAGCGTTTCTTACATTTAGTCGTTCAGCAATTGTTAATTTTAAACATAAATTCAATACTAAAAATACATAGCATCATTCTCCTCTATTCTCTAGCATCATTCTCCTCTATTCTCTAGCATCAATAAAACTCGAGAAATCATTTTTTTCTTTGGTTACAACAAATGAATTATTTTTAAAAAGAAATTAACATTTTCCGGACGTTTATAATTTTTTAGATAAAACCAAACTCAAGCAAGATTTACCTCTTCGATAGCCTTAAACACTACAAAAAAACGCTTAAATTGCGGGGGTTATTTTTAAGGTTTGCGGCGGTTTGAAACCCCCGCAATGTGTTATTGCGGCAGTTGTCAAAACCCCCACAATAACAGTTGTCGCAATCAATTAGCGGCGGTTTTTTACTAACCGCCAGAATTAATTTGCGGCGGTTATTTTACGGCAGTTGACCCCCGTAATTTTAAAATTTAATCTTTTAAAAATAATTCTCAATTACAGATTGCGGCGGTTTAGAACCTCCGCAATACATATATTATTTTTAAAAAAATTAGCTTATATTTAAAGGTCCTGACAGTCTCATATCCCCCAACAATTCATTGAATTTTTTAATTTATATATTATGATTACAAAATCACTAATTAAGCTGGAAATCATAATCAAACCAAAAAAACGTTAAAACTTTAAGAGATATCAATAACATATCGTAAAATCACAAATGTTATCATAAAGTACCATCAGTTTTTTAAACTAAAAATTTAAGTAGCATTATCAGATCACTCAAAAACTAAATTTAAACACAATACATTCACTCCAGCGTTCTAACATCCGTTCCTACCAAACAATACAATGAAATCAACGGTTGTCACTAGGATTACTATCACCGCATGATCTTCTTGCATCCATGGGCGAAAGGGATCCACTAGCCGCATCACTTGGCTGCATAATGAAAAACATAGAAATAGAGTTAGCTACTATCCTGATAACACCACAACTCTTTATTCAAGTTTAATTTGAAAATCCAACTGCTCATACAGTAGAAAATAAAACATAGTAGAGAATTAAGCATTGCTATCAGGGCCACTATTCTAACTTATCAGAAAAAGAAAATCAAACAACTACTAGAAAACATTGCTATCATTAAACAAGCAACAAAGTTTTTAGAAACTTCAACTCAGACCTTCACAAGTCAAAACAGTATCTGACATTATCTCGAGCTATGACAATGCAGGCCTAGTAAAGCCAAATCAGGGAAAATATAGTAGAACATATCAAGTAAAAATCGGACAGTATCCATTCAAATAACCAAATTCAACGGGAAGAAGCAAAAATCAAGAATTCTAAGTGAAAAAAGCATAAACACAGATAAGTTCGAAGAATAGAAATAAACCCAATCACCATTTGTATCAAGTTACTGATCTGGACCACTGAGAAGCATATATCATACATGATATAACATGTGTCTAGTATAACAAAAAATGGGAAAATGACTCAACTGGTTCTACTTAACAAGAAAGCATCACAATAGGATACAATCAGTTAATGTGACATCCAATAGCAGATAATGTGGCAAGCCAAATGTCTTTACCTTGGGCAACAATGGTGTATGAAATTTAATTTATAACCCAATAAATTTCTAGGAAGTAAAAATCAACAACACATCCTCATAAAGCTACAAACTTTAAAATATTCAAGCATATAACATAATATAAGCTCATTCATTCAAGCACATGTACAAAGTTTAAGCTACTAAAAATAAAGAATGCCTTAAAGACTACAGAGATAGATGCCTGCCCCTTCAAGAAATTTTGATGGTTGCATACCTTTTCAAGTGGGTAAACAGCTTTGTCGCAAGCAGCACATTTATCTTGGGTTCCAGAGAACATAGCAGAGAGTTTGCTTGGAGCCCTTGTCTGCACAAAATACATAAGCAAATTTAATTTTAGCTCAAAAAGTTAGAAACAAATTTACAACTGTTTTATTCTTTTAAGGAAGAAAAAGAAAAGAAAAACATATATTTTTAAAAAAAATGTGAAGTTGTCGGATACAAACAGAGCTTACCAGTGAATTTTGCCTCTCAGACTTAGCTGCTAAAATGTTAATTAGAACAATGTAGACGATTAGTAGAAATTAAGATAAAAGAGGCTTAGCAAAAATGTACTAAATTAATTTACGAAAGATGGCTCACGATTCTGAAAATTCTTGCTAAAATTTCCAGATTCCTTAAAAAGCTATTCGAAATGAGTCTTGCAATAGAGGATTCCATCCATGGAAGAGTAGTTGCTCAACTGCAAATGAAAAAACACATTCCAAATTATAAAATCTATGTCATAAATAAATGTAAGTAACAGAAATAAGAAACACATGGAGATACTTATAATGTTTTATAAATTCTCAATAATTAAACTGTTTTTTGTTTCTTGAAATAATTAAACTTACATTTCAAAATCAACACACTAATACTGTAGTATGAAAATTCAACTCATTGACACAAATAATCAAACACGTTCAAGGGGACCCATTTGTAAAAATAATTGCAGATTACAAAAATCCAAAAATGGGAAAGATGAAAGACCCATTTGTAGAAATAATTGAAGAGATACCAGTTGATTGAGGAAGAGGAGTTTGGGTTCTCAAGAAATTCGCTTGTATGTTCTTCACAGAGGCTTTTGTTTTTCCATTCTCAACTATAGTATTCATTACAACTGTACCATAGAGGTACAGTTGCATTCCAAACAAAAGAAATTAATAGATCATCAGATCTGCAGCAAAAAATAATTCTACTAACAGTATACAATACTTACCCCACCCCCAAAATATGAAACAAAAAGTAGTAACTTCCTTATGCTTGGACCTTCCACCTATGGATCAAATTCAGTAAAATACCCACCTAAAAACTTCTCATACCATACCAAAAGACTCAAACTTTGGCTCAAACAATATATAAAATGAAACCAATAAAACCATATACAAATCTGGAACATATACTATAGCCTACTGATTAAAATCAACCATACTCTCATCGAAAACCAAATCAAAAAAACTACCTTGAACACGTCGATGAAAACAATAGAACAGAACATACCCAAATAAAACAAATTGAATTGATTACAAGAAACAAAACACACCCAATAAAGAAAAAGTGCAGATTCACACAAAAAAAATGGACTAAAAAAAACACCCATAACACTAAATTGAAAACCAAACAATAAAAATCAAATTGAAATCAGAAAAAGAACTCACAGAAATGGATGATTCAATGTTTTCTAAAGAAGAAAAAGTCTGTATCTCTTGATTTGCCTCTAATTTGTGCAATTTTGCTGACAATTCGACCTGCTTTTTTTTTTTTTTTTTTAAAAAAATCTTTTATGGGTAGTAATCTGGATCTATTAAGTCCTATTTTGTATAGTTTTGGTAGGTGATGTTGCTGGGAAGGTATTTAATCAGCACCCTTTATAGTTGGGGTGGAATAAAAAGTAGTGAGAGAGGGAGGTTTTGAGACACAGAGGGTTTTGAGAGAGGGAGGTTTTGAGACACAGAGGGTTTTGAGAGAGAGAGAGAGACACACACAGAGGTCTGCAGGGCCTTTCCATCTTTTTTGTTTGAGAGAAAAAAAGCCAAGCAAAAAAAAAAGTGAGGGAAAAATTAGCGCTATTTTTTTCTCAGACGGTGGAGGTTCCAAACCCCCGCTAGTTTCTTTTATTTGTGTCGGATATGTAAACCCCCGCTATTTAATGAAATTTGCGGGGGTTGTAGCTGACCCCCGCTATTAAACCGCCGCAATTTAAGCATTTTTTTGTAGTGAAAGTTCTACTCCTTTTTCAATTTATATATATGTCATATTCAATGCGAGACCGAGGATACTTATTCTTGATTGTCACTTTGTTCAACTGTCTGTAGTCAATGCACATGCTCGCGCTCCACCCGTCTTTTTTCTTCACAAACAACACCGGCGCACACAAAATGAAACACCAAGACGAATGAAGCCTTTATCGAGAAACTCTTGAATCTACTTCTTCAACTCCCTTAACTCTAACGGAGGCATACAATACGGGGTATATAGAAAGAGGCTGAGTCCCTGAAACAAGATCAATGTTGAACTCAACTTCCCTCAAATATGAACACTATCCTTGCCAATAATTAAATATCGCTGGTTTCTTCACCAACGGTTCCATTGCCATTATCGTTGGTTTCTTTACCGTCACCTGTCATTGTTTCAGGTTTTTTGTGTTCTTCTTAACGTGGATCTAGTACCATGTTAAAATCGAGACAAGGACGAGAATTTAGAGAGACAAGAATAATGGGAGAGTTATTCCTACTTTGTATTCATCGTAATGACCTCCTTATATACAAGTAAGGTCCTCCTCCTTCTCCTAGTCTAATAAGGTAATCCTATTCTGATAGAACTACACATCCGATGTTACCGCAATTACAATTTCACCATAAATAACCAAAACTATTACAATTAGACTAAAATAATGTTCTACCGACGTAGGGTTTCACCGACTCATCGATGTGACCGGAGAAACACATATTTCAACTATTATATTTCAAAATAACGCTAATCAGCCAATATTGCTCTTTAAGAAAAGTTATCATTTACCAAGATTTTTTTGATGATAATTGAATTAACTAGTGATAAATAATTAAGTATTCAATTAAAGACGAGTTAAGTCTAACATAAATTAAATTCGTTGACTTATCAAGATGAAATATAAATCAAACTAGAATGTAAATGCAAAAAACTAAATTAATGTAAAAGCAACGAATTACTAGGAAACAAGGGTGACAAAAGATTAATATCCACAAGATTATAAATTTAATATAAAAATATACGTATATGTGTATAGTTATAATTGTAAAATAGGTATTTTTATAATTGGTTTGTATGATTTTTTTATAGTATTTTATTTAAATGAAAACCAAATCAATTGATTCTTAAAATTTAATATCAAATCAAATAAAAGAGAATATCAACTTTTTCTTTTGATTCGATTTTTTTTTTACATTCGTAATTGTAGGTATAGCTTTTGGCTGAGAAGTCGGAAACTGAAGACAAAATCAATAAATAAAGGTTTGCCGTATTACTCGATCAATTTAGAAAAGTTTTACTATGTGTCTCATACAACTTATATTAATTGTGTGCGATTTATTTTTGTAAGACAAAATGAACCTACATCTTACACTTTTGTGTCCATAGTTTTTAGATTAACTTTTTTATCTTATAAAAAAGAGCCTAATTGTGTGAGGCACATATTAAAAATTTCATCAATTTAATTTGCGACAAAATCCTGCAAGAACTTGTACTTATCCGATCCAAGTATGGACTGGCTTACTCTGATTTGATTATCTCGAAATAAATGCTCAATCAACGGACATGCATGATTCATGTGTAAGTTTTTTTTTTTTTTTGGTGTGACACTGTTCTTTCATAATCGAACCCGAAATTCATAATTAGAATGTGTTTGGTAGGAAGAAAAATATTTTGAAGGAAGATATTTTCAAAGAAATTAAATAGTTTCTTGTATATTTTTTACATTTGATAAGTAAGTAAAAAGTATTGTCCCAAAAATATTTGCATACAAACACAATGGAGGTGCGAGTGTGGCTAGGAGGGTGGTGGAAATGGGGGCTATGGCTGGTTGGATGTATTAAGGGGTGGAGAAGGGTAAATACCTATCCGCATCGGGTGTTTACTCTAAATCAATGGATATGACGTGACTGAATATACGAAACTATCATTTAATCATGAATAATTAATCTATAATTTTATTTTATTAAATCACTTAACCATGGTAACTTGAATTGATTTGGTGTAAATATCCGATGTGAGTAAGTATTTACCATGGAGAGGAGACAATGTAGAATGTATAAAACTTGTTTTTACTACTTCCAATAGAGAAATCATTTTCCTTATTTTTAAGAAACTTATTTTCCTATTAAAAAAATAATCAAAATTGTAAACCAACGAGACAAGAGAAAACTGAAAATCATTTCCCCAAATTCTGTCCTTCATACCAAACACATCCTTAATTTATCATTTTTAATAATTATAAACCTCAGGAATGGTCCAACCATTAAAAAAGAAAAATTGAGGCAATCTCAAAATCAGTTTTTTCCCCCAACTTACTAAATGATAGTCTCTCTCTTTATATATATATATATATATATACTCTGTCACCTCCAACCAACAACATGTACCAGGTAACTCCAATGCTAGAATACATAGAATCAAATCAGCTAATATTTTGTCTTGCGTGATTTCTTCTTCCCAACACTTTTAATTATTAACAAGTGATACGTGTGCAATAAAAACCTGATATACATAACATGTACGTATACACATATATAAGCGAGAGAATGAGAGACAAAACAGAAGACAACGACCACAGCTCACATTATCTACCTTCATCCTTGCCTTCCATAGATTCCAAAAATAAAAATAAGGGAAAACTATAATTAATTTTTTAAAAAGTGCTTCAATAATATCCCATTAATTTAAAAACAAAGATGTATTGAATACCCACTTAACATATGTTCTGCGCGAGGCTTGTACCTTTCATTGGAGTTTGGTTTGAAGATTGAAAAATGCTTTCCTTCTTTGGAATTATTTGTTTATCATAAGTAGCTTGGCTTTCCCTTTCCTGTGACAGATTACTCTTTTGAGTGCAGTCGCTATTGTTATCTTCCTGTATTCGAAGCTATTAAAACCATAAAGAGTAATACTACGTTAGTTAAACACACTAAATTTTCGAGCTCACACATTGCGCTGTTGTTCTTATGTAGCTAGTTAACAGGCCTGCTGAATTTCTTAGTGTTTTCAACAATTACATTTTAAGTATTTCATTAACACGTAATGCTCTTTAAATTTTCTAGAATTAAAGAAAAACATATTTTTCTAAAATAGTTTCCTATTCTCACAAGCTACTCACTTATTCTCACCACAAATTCTTTTCAGACGTAACAAAATAGAGCAAACATTACCATAGTTTTTACTTAAGTAAAATTGTAACGACCCGTTTGGTCGTTATAGTTCTTTTGGCACTTTCGCTCGCTCCCTAGTATTGATTAGCTCCCTTTTGACCCGAGGGGGCCGTTGACACGCTTCTCGAGATGTCTAGATTGGATTCGGGCAACTTTGGGAAAAATATAGACTTGAAGTGAAAAAGGGTTGACCCGAGGTTGACTTTTGGGCAAACGAATCTTTTTCGGAATTCCGTCAATTCCGAGAGGTCCGGATAGTCGTTTAGAACTTGTGTGTGCGTTTGGTTTGGTTCCCAATGCATTCGGATGCATTTCGGGACGTTGGATGGGAAATGGGAATTAAGGCATCGGTGGTTGACTCGGTCAACGAGACCTCCGCTGGAAATTTCGAGGCCACAGGTGCGTTCGTAGCGCGTTTTTAGGCGGGACTAAGTATCTGGTATGAGAGCAGATGGTCTCGGGAGTCAGTCGAAAAATCGGATCGAAGGAAAATATTGGGCTAAAGTTTCTGGTGTCTGGTGCCCGCTTTGGCAGCACCAGCACCGCTGGGGCGGTGGACCTGTCGCTAAAGCGGTACGAGCCATTTAGGCTTGACCGCTAAAGCGGTCAGGTGGCCGCTGGGGCGGTCACAGTACCGCTGTAGCGGGTGACGGGTAGTTAAATCCATTAATTGAGTCTTAGACCCTCATTATTTCATATCTCGATATTGGAGCTTGGTGTAACACCCCATACCTTTAACCTAAGCTTTGACCATGATCCTAGACTTAGAAAACCAGATAAGGACTGTGGGAATTGGAAATTTTCTCTTCAGTTGTAAGATGGTGGTTTACGCCCATAAACAGTGATCGTATTTCAGTATAGGGCCCGTAATTCAAGTCGTAAACTGTTACCAAGGATTTCTGAGCATTATGGAATTTGGCAGTTGGATGTCATATGGTTAAATACGGATCGTATTTCAAAATACGGCCCGTATTTCAAAACGTATTTGGAATTTGGGAAAACTTCCTTGACGAAAGTTGTAGTGCTTTGAAATACCTTTCCAACGGGATATTATGGGGGTCAAACGGACATCTGTGCAAAGAGTTATGGTTACTGAAGAGACGCAGTACAGTCCGTATTTCAAAATACGGCCAGTATTTCAAAATACGGCCCGTATTTCAAAATACGGCCAGTATTTAACTGGGCCGAAAATTTAATTTTTCCAGAATAGTATATATTCGTCCATATCAGTTCAAATCATTATTTTTCATTCCTTCAAGCCCTAGAACGACCTCCTACCCTCTTCCATCATCAAGAACACCAAGGTAAGCCTACTCTAATTATTCCAACTCAATTCTAATACCTATCCTTGTAATCTAAACAAGAAGTTATCATTCCAAAACTAGGGTTTTCAAGAAAACCCATCTCAAGGTTCAAGAATTCAAGATTTTGGAAATCTTCTTCAAAGCTCAAGTCTTTAATTCAAGTTTTGGAGCGACTAAGGTATGTAGAGTTACTATCTACGTGTGGGAACATCATTGTTCTTCCCCACGCCTCATAATCCATAAAATTATGATTCTCTACTAAAACTAGGGTTTCAAATACCATGCTCATGATAACCCTAGGTCCATGTCCATGATTATATTATGTATGAATTGTTATAATTCCATCATTGAGTTCTTAATATTTCTTTATGATTATTGAGAATCCGTCCGTAATCTATGAAAACTCATATCTTGTATTCCATGGGTTCTTGCATGCATGTTTTTGACTAAGAATGATTGTTTATGAATATCCTACATGTCTACAAGTTTTCATGCAACTGTATTATATAATTACTTTCATGCTATGATACAAGATACATACATACTAAATACAAGTTATTTCATGAAACCATATTTACAAGTTATTTCATGAAACCATGCTTACACGTTATTTCATGAAACCATGTTTACAAGTTATTTCATGAAACCATGTTTACAAGTTATTTCGTGAAATCATGATTACAAGACAAGTACAAGTAAATTCACGAAAATCATGGGCTTCTTAGCCAATTATATTATGTTGATGTTTTTGGGAGTTGCACGAATTACCGAGAAGGCTCAGATAGCTTGAAACTACGTAGCCACCGTAGGACAAGGATCGCTCCGCCCAGTTAGGACGATACCTTAATTTTGCACTGAATAGATCCATCAGGCACGTTACCACCTTATACCCTGGCAAGGTATAGGGGCTCTGCTGGTCCGGCGAGGTACCAGACTCCACGTATCCACGTGGTAATATCATGAGTCGGTTTATGAAATGCTCTCCCTACTTATCATGTTTTACTTATTTTATATATATATATATGTACTCATGCTTATGCTCATGTTCATGTCCAGGTTTTCAGTTTCAGTTCTTATCATGTTATTCCATGTCCCGCGTTATTTCTTTCAGTTGTTTTACATGCCGGTACATTCAATGTGCTTGTTATATCCCGCATTTTTGTGCAATCGGAAAATTCAAGACAATCGCGGGAAGACAACAAGCAAGGCTTTATTTTTGTTTAGGTTGGCATATGAGTTGCTTATGAAGAATTTAGAAGCGGAATCATTAAAAGAGTCTAGGGGTAAAATCGAAATTTTGGAAAATAGTTTTATGAATTTCAACTTGTCATGAAAAATAAAAATGGGCTTGGAATTAAAGGGGCCATTTGGGCCATCCAATTGGAGTGGGTTTAGCCCATCTAGAAGCTTAATGCATAAATAAAAGACGACTAAGTCATCTTATTCACTTATTTCCCTAGAAATTTCAAGAAGCTCCAAGAACAAAAGAAGGAGGAGAAAAATAAAAGGGGCATTCGGCCACCTTCAACCCCAACAAAAATCTTGGAAAATTTTTGCCAAAAATTATTTTCTCCTAGCCAAACAATCCCTTGAAGGGTCCTTAACAAATTGGAGTGGTTATTGAAGCAAGAAAAACCCATAGTCATACAAGTTGCCAACTTTAGTCAAGTGAAGAATTGGAGAAAAAGGTAAGGTCTAACTCTTTTCTTATATGTCATGGATGTTTATGCATGTTGTAGTATACAAAAATGAGTGAAATTCATGAGGAATATGGAAGTGGGGGGTGGTGGCCGTGTATGTGTATATGTGTGTGTAGAAATTATGTGCTAATTATTTTATTTAGTGTTTGGTTGTTATTGTTGTGAATGTTATGTTGATAATGGAAGTTGAATGATTTTGGAGAGGTTGTAGTTGTGTATGCATGATGTTGGCCGTGTAGTTGTGGGGTGGTAAGGAGGAAAATGAGTTAATTTTATTTAGTGTATTGGTTGTTGTTGTGTGGGTTCTATATTGCTATTAAAAGCTTAATAATCTTAGTGAAATGGTAGAAGTTGGAGACTTATGGCTGAAGTTTATGCAAATTGAATATTATGTTCTTACATGTGTGGAAGACAATGATATTAGTATGGTGTTGTTGGAATATATATTATAAGGTTGTTATTGTTTTATTGGAGTTGGAAGGTTTTGAAGGAAGTAGTAAATTGATTAAGTCGTTATAATGTATCTTGGATTGAATATGGAAATTGTTAGTATGGTTGTTGGCATTATTGTTGGTAGTTTGGCCGGGTTGAATTCCCGGATTGTTGTTGATTGAAAATTGGCTAAGTTGAACTTTTGGGAATGGTGTATTTACAGGGGAAGTGCTGCCGAAATTTCGGTAGCCAAATATTATCTTAAGATTCCAATTCTAAATGCTCTAACCAAAGTTTGGTAAATATGATCAATTTGTAGATTGTGGCGGATTTGCAATTTGAATTTGGAATAGCATAAGGAGCGGAAAGAGGTATGTAAGGCTTTACTCTTCCTTCTATGGCATCTCTTAGACGTAATAGGTCGGATACGAGCCTTGGGGACAACTCTATTCTCCGGAATCCGCACCTAAAGTTACCTTTTTTTCAATCAGAAGAATTGAATTAAAAATTGTGTGAAATGTTGGAAAAACTTCCTAAACCTCTAGAACTTGCATAAATAGGACCCGACTACCTTAAAACCCTCACAAGTAACGCCATGACATGTAACATACGCAAATTGTGTACGCTACCTCATTCGGCCCGAGGTGGGCCCATTGTTCCCGGATTTTTCCTATTGCTCCGTTTGACCTACTTTGGAGTAGAATCCAAAGGAAACTTTTGATCTTTGTTCCGATTATCAAACGATAAGTACTGTACCATTCTAATGGAAATATGTCTATGATGACCATGATAACGATGATGCTAAGGAAGAGAATACGTCTATGATAAGTATGACAAGAATGATTCCATGACTAAGAGTCTTAAGCTAAGGACCCAATATGAATATGAAAGCATCAAACTAGTTCTTGATTTTTAATTCTATTCCTTGATTATGATACCATCCTCTAAAGATTTCAAAGTAGATGAATTGACTTCTATGACATCCATGATTTCCTTCTATGTTCCTTTCAACGCTATTCTCCGTTGGTAGTCTCGCCTCAAAATACTCGTTCCTTCAGGGTGAGACAAGGCGATCACGAGTGTTCCATAATGTAATCGGAAGTCACCGACCTTACGTCATTCCGATGGCTACATGATTTTCTTTGGGCTCTCCTGCATGCTTATATGACATATGTATATAAGATATGTATATGTACATGGGATGGGGGAAGGGATACATGGGGGATGGGAAGGGAAACATGTTTCATTTCCACCTGGTCAGCTGGCTTATCATCCCGGACGCGGGATATATGGGCGAGCCGATGTATTTCGATGCTATGTGGGCGAGCCGACATTGTTCGGTGCTATGCTATGACCTGATATGATATGACATGATATGATATGACATGATATGATATGACACGATATGATATGACATGATCTCATATGATATGATACGATATGATATGATATGATAAGACATGACATGATATAAGCTCTATTTTCTATGCCTATGAAAAAGAAATGTTTTTTTTAAAGGGAAAAACAAGCATGCATGGTTTCCGGCCTGAAAAGGGTATTCCTATGTACAGGTTACTTTCGTGTATCACTATATGTCCTATGATCCCATGATATTGTTAATCATACCTTATGTTTCTGTTTGTATTATCTTCCATGTCTTACATACTCGGTACACTATTCGTACTGACGTCCCTTCTTGTGGACGCTGCGTTCCATGCCGCGCAGGTCAGCAGGTAGACAGACTTGACTCCTAGGAGCTTCATCAGCAGTATTGTAGCAGCGCTCCAGTTGTTCCGGAGCCTCAGTTCCTTGGTACTATTTTGTGTATATGTTCGGGCACGACAGTACTCGGCCCTTCCTATGTATATGTGTACTATGTTTAGAGGCTCGTAGACAGATATGTACAGTCAGATGTTTTGTACTTTTGTGGTTCTTGTTAGTCGCGGTATAATGTGCTAGCAAAGTTTATTAGCCTATGTTTATAATTATGCTGCTAATGTTAATGTTAAGAAAAAAAAATACGGTGATGTTCATACGGCCCACTTAGTATTAAGAATACGATACGAGATAGGGGGTGCTCGGTAAAAGTATCGGGTACTCGTCGCGGCCCCTAGTTGGGTCGTAACAGTGCTGATGTCCCCTTTTATTGCCCGGGGGCCTGCATTTCACGATGCAGGTACTGGTATACAGGACGACACATCTGCTCAGTAGGACAGCATTCGTATCAGCTTATTGGTGAGCCCCATCTCATTCGGGGTTTAGTCAACTTTTGTTTCATGGTTAGTTATACATCTAAGGTATGCTGGGGGCCTTGTCCCAGTAAGTATGTTTTACAGTCAGACTCATGATAGAGGTTTCATAGATTAGACAAGTCAGTTATGTTATGTCAGACATTCAGAGTCGTATAGCCATTTTGGCTCATTCATGTTATTTCCGCACTCATGTTTAAACAAGTATTTTTATTAAGTATTATGACTTGCTACGTTTTATAAAGGCTCATCATGCATTCACGTTATATTCCACTCATGTTATGCCTCATGATGATTCAGCAAGCCATGTGGTTCGCTCGGTCACATGCAGTAAGGCACCGAGTGCCGTGTTTCGCCCAGGCCATGGTTCGGGGCGTGACACTTGGGAAAGCTGTTCTTGGACACAAATTGAAGGAATTCTTGGAGGTAAAACTTTGTCTAATCCTTTACTCATCATTAATCACAATCATCTTTGAATTTCCCCTTCCTTTTTCAATCCTTAGAAATTGAATTTAAAGGAGGGTTTTGGGAGATTTTTATCTAAGATTATACTTGATAAATTGATGATGTTAATGTTAAAATGTGATGAATCTAAGCTTAGTAATCCCATATCTTCCACTTTTAACGTTGAATTTCGGATTTGGAGAATTAGGGTTCATACCCAATTTGGGGGTTTTTACTTGAAATCAGATTGGGACAAGTCTTGAGTTAAATCAACAATTAATGATTGGGTTATGATTACCTAGGATTCAATTTGGTATTTTACCCGCGAATTTCTCGTTTCGCCCTTGTGGGCCCGTTTCTCCAATTTCTAGGGTTAAAATGGACCTAATTGATATCGTAGAAATAATAGTATCATTCTCCATGATTTCTAATTTAGAATTCGATTATGCTTAGAATACTTTGGTTCTGAGCTTCAGAGGAAGGGCAAGGCGATAGAGTGACTTGTTGGTGTTGCGGTTCAGCAGTCCAGGTAGGTTATGGCTTACCTCTAGTGAGACTATGCATAGCGAATCACATATTTAGAATATAATGTCGGAGACAACATGCGAACCTTCGGGTATGAAGTTGGGTTGGATACTGCCTTAGGTTGGGCCCTGATATGTGTTGGGACTAGCTACCCAGTTATGTGTGTGTATTGTTCCATTTTGATGGTTGATGCTACGAGTAGTGGTGAATATCAGAATCTATGTTACTATCTTGATTGAGATATGGTTGACATACTGTTGTTGGTATTTGCATTGTGATACATTGTTGAAGTACCCGTTATTGGTACTAGTAGTATTGATATGTTGTTGGCATACCCTTAATGGTATTGTGATATGATACATTGATGGCGTACCCCTTCGTGGTACTTGTGATATTGAGCTTGATTGTTGAATACTTGGTGTACGCATTGCACTCATTCTCACACATTCATGATGCATGGCCGATACCTAGTGATGATCCGGTATCGTTGATTGAGTAAATTGATATTTGATAAACTCCTTATTTGAGTGAGTGTAAAGGCCGATGTCCGAAGATCCATTCCAGAATCGTTGATGGTATGAAACTGATGTTTGATAAACTCTTTTACTTGAGTGATTGTGAGAAGGCCGATGTTTGAGGTTCAATTCCGGAATCGTTGATAAGTGCATTGCATACATTCCCTCATATTCATGATGCATGGCTGATAGCCGGTAAGTATCCGGTATCGTTGATTGAGCGACTCTTTTACTTGAGTGATTGTGAGAGGCCGATGATCGATGATCTATTCCGGCATTGTTGTTGCATGGCCGATTCCGATGTTATTCCGAAATCATTATTAGTGCATGGGCTCCGCGGGTCCCCCAGGGTGGTGCTGGTGAGACTCCCCCTGTGAGCAATTAGCCAGGGTCTCATCTGTCTGTTGGGCAAAGATCCAGGACGGGTGACACTTAGACTTCGCGAGTCACACTGGGTTGTGCTACCGAGACATCGATATTTCCGTCCGGAGTACATGTGTACACCTCATTTGCATGGCATTACATCTCATCCATTCCATTATTGCATTGCACCGCATTGCATTGCATTGACTTGATTGCGATTCATGGTGTTTGATTGATTGATGATTTAATTGGATATATACATATTTCGGACTTGGTGTACTTGGGTTTAGAGGCTTTACGTAGGTGATGTCGAATACTTGGTTGTGATCTAATTATCTTATACTTGTTGGATTCCTTGCTATCTACTTATTTTCTGAATTGTGTTATCTATGCTTGGTCGGCCGATGATGCCTACTAGTACTGTTGTTTGTACTGACCTGCACTTGCTGCATTCTTTTATGAATGCAGAGTATCAGGTCGGATCTACTTCTCTTACTCATGGTTGATCGACTCTTTAGCTTCCACTAGAGTTTTTCAGGGTGAGCATGGCGTCCGCTGACCTCGAAGACTCTTCTATTACTTATGTCTTGCTTTCCATTCAGAGACATGATTTGAGACTACTTATGTATTATTATTCAGACCTTTAGTATTCGGATTTACATGCTCTTGTATGACCAGACCAGATACTGGGGTGAATTTCATTTACTTCCGCACTTGTTAACATTATATTATATTGCGAGACTTATGTTATTTTACTTTCTTCCGCTATTTTCTATTATTGTGAATGTTGAGTTAAGGGTTCGCCTACCGAGGTGGGAAAGGTAGGTGCCCGCATGACCTAGGCTAAAATGGGTCGTGACAAAAATATGATCAAATTTAAGTTTCTTTTTCAGATGACACTAATTAATGGCAAACTTTCTGGGAAAAAAGGACTTAAATATATACTATTATGGTGGGACCATAATCCTTACCACCACATTTCGACCATGATAATTAAAGCTTAAGTATTGATATACAAGTTAAATATATACTAATAATTCTTATATGAATAATAATGGAGTAAAAACAATACATTTCTTCTATTCACAAAACTCGACTTGTATACAATATTTGAACAATAGCCATTATCGCATTAGGAAATTATCTCATAAATTATCCAACAATATGATTTCGATTATTTCGCCTTTCTCTTCTTAACTCGTCGTCAACTTTAGTCTTTTAATATAACTATCGGCAAAAACATAATTAATAAAAATAAAATCTTCACTAAATAAGGATTATTGTTGCCATTACCACTACTTCAATGTTGATAGTTTGATGTTTGTAGAATGATGATTCTTCGTGAATCTTCGATGTATAGTTACTTCTATCCATTTATCTTGATGTAACGACCCGCTAGGTCGTTACGGGGGTGACTTAATAAACTAGACCTCCGTTGGGAATTCCGAGGCCGCGGGTGAGTCTGTAGCGTGTTTTTATGTATATATAAATGTTTGGTTTGCGTCTGTGGGGCCTCGGATTGGTGTTGGGATTTTTGGGTGAAACACTAGTGGAAAAACTCGAGCTACTGGTCAAATGGACAGCTGCAGTGGTTGTGGGACCTCTGTAGCGAGTCGCCGTAGCGGGTAGAGGGTCGCCGCCGCGGGAGCGGGAAAGGTTAATGAGGTCTGCCATAGCAAGACATTTCCCGCTATAGAGGGACCGCTGTAACGAGAAGTCGACCGCTGCAGCGGTTGACGGGAGGCAGACTCAGCGTTTTATATTCTTATTTCCGAACTCATTCCCCACATAACTCCAAAACCGTTCCCAAGAACACTTGTGGCGATTTTCTAAGGCTAGAGCTAAAATACTCTTGAAAGGTAAGTCTCAACCCTTTACGTTGTTCACTCCATCATCATATTAAGTTTCACTAGTATACGTACCCGCGCGATGCGCAGATTGTTTCAAATTAAAAAAAGAGCAGAGAGAGATAATAAAACAAATGTATACACACCATGTGTGACATATTGCATATTTTTTGTTCTCATTTTTCTAAATCAGTCTTATTACAAATGATGCTTAGCTAATATTCATGAATAAATAACATCAAGGCCGATTCTTGTAAGAAATAAATAGATTGAATGATCCGTGGTGAAATAATCAATCTTTGCTTTCTCTATTCTTTTTTATGCAAGTATCGAATATTAATTCTGTACACTATACTTGTCGAAGAATAAAGATCTGTGGAGTTTAAACATGTGGCGAGCCTTGTGTCATGCACTTCTCTACCTTTAAGCCTAGTTTGATGTCCTCCATGTAGAGGTTATACTTCTACTCGGCAGTGAATGCTACAGTTACGACTCACCAATAATTCAAAATGGTTCAAGCAAATTTGACAAAATGTATACTTTGAATGTGAGTGTCACGATCCATTTTAGGACAGCGCGGGCACCTACCTTTTCCACCTCGGTAGGCGAACTCTCTATCTAATAATACATTAATTAAACAAATACGAATCATTTTAACTAATAGATATTTAGAAATAACAGCGAAACATCATAATATGATTAATAAACTCAAGGTTTAATATGATTACAATAATTTTATGATTATAGACTCGATCCAACTTCCCATGACTTGGTCTAGACTAGTACAAGAGCGACTAATGATTTCAGATTACCAGTACATTCTAAGACTCAGCCTCTGTCCCGGAATGAAGTGGGAGGAGGCCTTCCAGATAGGCACCGCACATTTTCGCTTCATATCACAATCAACCACCTGAAACAATCTACACTCCAAAAAGGATGTAGCAAGTGCAATATCAGTACAATCCACGCGTGCTGAGTAAGCATCATAGGCTGACAATGGTTAGTAACACATATCAGTAAAAGAATTCACAAACAACCATGATAGTAACTAAATCAAGTCATACGTCTATCTATCGCGCATTATAACATCAACACCATTAATTCATAACTGCCCTCTAATAACCACGAGTCAATCTCACAACAAGTCATATCATTATATCCTTCGTTTTTAGTCTAGGGGTCACTCATCATTATGACACCTTTTATCCTACATCACTTAGGGACCAAGCATGTAACTGATCTTACGGATGATCTATCGAATAATTCGACAAGTACAAACAACAAATTCAAATCAGGCACACGTCATTGCCTAAGTGGAGCATCTAAACCCAATTGTGTCAAGTCTGAATGTATCAAGTCCGAATCCAACATCACAAGTACAACACCAAACATCTCAAAGTCAAGCCATAATGCAATGCAATGCAATGCAATAGTATATAAATGCAATGCAATGTTATGCAAATGTTGTGTACACATGTACTTTAGATGGAAATATCGACGTCTCGGTATCACAACCCAGTGTGGCTTGCGAAGTCTAAGTGCCACCCGTCCCGAATCTTTGCCCAACAAACAGACGGGACCCCGGATCTTTGCCCACGGGGGGTTCTCACCAGCACCACTCTGGGGGACCCGCGGAGTCCATGCATTATCAACGATTTCGAAACTAACATCGGATATCAGCCATGCAATCAACGATTCCGGAACTAACATCGGATATCGGCCATCTCACGTCACTCAAGTAAAAGAGTTTTATCCATTATAATTAGGTTATCAACAATGCACCATGAATGGATGAGAATGCGTGCAATGCATGTGTCAATATCAACAGTTTGATCAATATCGCAAGTACCAACAGTCGGGTACGCCAACAATATATCCGAATCACAAATACCAACAGTGGGTATGCTAACAATATATCCGAATTATAAATACCAACAGTGGGTATGCCAACAATATATCCGAATTACAAATACCAACAGTGGGTATGCCAACAATATATCCGAATTACAAATATCAACAGTGGGTATGCCAATAATATCGTAATCAAGACGATAAATAGAATCACATATCTATCAACAACTCATGGCATCAAGCCAGCACAATAGAACAATCAAATCACAACACAATGGGGTGACTAGTCCCAAACACACAACAGGTTAATCAAATCGATATACCTTATTACCACTTCCCTAATCAGCCTATTAGCTTAGAACAAGTAATCTCACCCTACACTCACAATCTTTTGTCACAGCTCAATCTAGAACTCAGTCACAATCATTGGTGCATTTTATCCTTCCATTTATCAACTAGATTCACTATTAATGACATAACACAAATAATAACATATTACGGGAATTCTCATCATTAGACACAGAAAATAGGTATCACCCGCTAATCCCAAGTCACATAAAATCCACTGATACTTACGAAAACCCAATCAAACATCCTAAAGAATCTACAGGCCACAAGCCCGAACATACAAATCACACAACAATACCATCCTAGGATTCCATCCCAAATCTCTAATTCCTACGCATGTATTCTCCGTTCCTTCTAATACACGAATATATGAAACTAACCGGAGTCTACCGAAAGGGAAGCCATAACCTACTTGGCAGCCGAACAGGTGCCACGAATCCACATCTTGTTTCATCTTTCGAAGCATCTCCAAACAATCAAACTCTATCACATATGAATTCTATATAAGAAACCTGAATAATGATACCCATAATGACCATATTCTATTCGGGTCAAAAACCCAATCTTTAATTTAGGAAAACGGGACTCAAGGGCGGAATAGGAATTTTATGACCAAAATACCAAATTCAATACCAAAATGTCAAAACCCACTACTTTAATCATAGGAACACTCAATTAATTCTCATAATCATCATTAATATGAAACCCCCAAATTTGGGTCTAAGAACCCTAACTTTAACTCATGAAAATCAACTCTAGAATAGAAGATTAATGATTAACAAGCCTAGATATGACATTATCTAGAATGAACAACAACATTTAACCAAAACTTAGGAATCCAAATTGTTTTTTAAAACCCTTTTATGAAAAACCCCATAAACCCTCTTTTAATCTTAAGCTTCTAGGAATTTCTAGCATGGATTCTTACTTAGGAAAGAAAATGGAAGAGATTAGGATTAGGGAACCTACTTCCAAGAGAAATCTGACCATAAACCCCTCAAGTCCCCTCCAAGGTGGTAAGAAAATATAATAGAAGTTATGGGAGGAAATAAGGGTTTTGGAGGCTTTAAAACATAAAAACTACTCGTCGACCGCTCCGGCGGTCTCCCTTACTGCTCCAGCGGTCACCTTACCGCTGCAACGGTACCGCTTCAGCGGTCCTCCTTACCGCTGCGGCGGTCACACCAAACACCTAAAAAAGCCGGTGTCTTCCAAACTTGAAAACGACACCCGAAACAATCCCGGAACCTCCCGAACACAAACCAAATATGTAGATATACATAAAAACGCTATACGGACGCTCTCGTGGCCTTGAAATTTCCAACGGAGAATTCGTTGACCAAGTCAACTCTAGGTCAAACGGTTTTCGCTTGAAGTCACATTCCTAAAGGGTGTTCCAAGACTCAAAACGACGCCTAGGGAACCATGAAAATTATCTTCTCGGGTCCAAATAGTTCTAACGAGACTCGGGAAAGAGTCAATGAGGGCAAAAATAGAAGAATCACGGTAACGACAAAACGGGTCATTACAGTGAGAATGATACTGGTATTGATTCTTGTTTATAAAATTTGTTCAATGACATCATAATATACCAAGAAAGCTTTTTAACAGCTAGGTCAATGATATGATGACATCCTAAGCTATGGGGAGATAAGTGGTTAGTCACTACTTTCTAAGAAACTCCCCCATCCGAGCGTCCCATCGTCCAAATTTGTGCAGCATGACTCCCCTGTATTTCAAACTCCCTCTAGAGAACCCAGTGCTTTGACGTCGAAGAATGTGCACAAACTCTTCATTTGAGAAATTAGACATCTACTTACCAAGTCACAAGGCGATAACAGTGAGATACATACAGTAAATCCAGCAAGTTCATTATCATTCTCCTATCCTCATTCGACCCAACAAAGTTATTTAATATGCAGGGTAAAATCAATGCAGCTCACATTTTTTATTTTATTTTTTGTATAACGAAATGCCAAATAGAGGAATGCAATCATCTAGCTATCCTACATAGCATTGTCATAGGAGTTCTACAAATCTTTTTCTAATGAAAAAACTACCAAGTCTTCACCGCATATAGTATCAAACTTTTCTCTATGAGCACCTATGAATATCAAGCTGTCAAAGAATCCAGTTTCTATGAAAATTTTGGCAAAAGTTCATGTAGGATACCATCTTACCCAAACTAAATTTGCATGTTACGGAATTAATAACCACAAGCTTTTTGCAGTAATTTCTCGACAATGGACAACATGGAATTTCAACACTAATTTGACAACAGTAATATCAGTATGAGAAAACACAAAGGTTTAATTTGAAGCATGAAAACAAAACAAATACAGTTTTGTGTTTTCTTTTCTTTTCGCATCCTCGTTCCTCCTTGTCCTCTTGTAATTACTGCAGTTCTGCTGCAGGGTGATAAATAAGATGTAGCACATTTGAATAATATGTTGGAGACACGCTAAGCTGATACTTGACTAACACAAAGGATTAAATGTCACGACCCAACCAGAGGGCCATGACGGGTGTCGGGTGCTAACCCACCCGGGCACCCCTGATCGTACATCCATAGTCATATCTAGGTGGACCACATAGCTTACTCATGAATGATATACATCATAAATGCTAAACTCATTGGGCAACAACACATTTATACCATCATTAACAACTATACCCACACAATATACATATGCCGACGAGGCCATCAAAATGATATACAAAATATAAGCCGACAAGGCTTCAAGACATCTAACCATATACAACTATCTACGAGCCTCTAAGAAGAGTAGGTAACATCATATAAGCGAGACAGGACCCCGTCGTTCCCATGTATGTACACAAAAGAATAATACCAAAAGCTGTAGCTCCGGATGAAATGGAGCTCCTCTAAGTAGTCCCTGAATAAGAAAGCTATGGATCAAGCCTGTCTCCCTGGCCACCTGCGAGCATGACGCAGCGTCCACAAACAAAAGGACGTCAGTACGAATATTGTACTAAGTATGTAAAGCATAATCAACATCATAATAGGGGCATAAGATACAGCATAAGAAACAACATAAGATGGGAGAATCGGGAGATAGTAAAGCCATCATCATCATTACATACTTACTTGTCTTTCATAGGGACCTTCCATTTCTAAAGCGTGCTCGTGTACATACATACCTATACATTCGTGTTCGTATTCATATTCGTATCCATACCATACCCGACCATGAAGGTTCGGTGTTTCGCATACCCGGCCATGACAAGGCTCGGTGATCATACATACCTGGCCCTACCAAGACTCAGTGGTATCCGTACCAACTGTAGTGGTGTGCGCGCAATAGGTATCATACCCGGTCATATAAGCTCGGTGTTACATAATGGTCATACATACTTAGACACATATACTTAAGAGTCCATAAGCATCATCAACATCATTACCATTATCGTTTTTGTTACGTCTATCCTTGGAGGATCAACTATCATATAAAGGATACAATGGAATGATGAAAGCATCGAGGATCATGAGCTTTAGTAGCTTTGGAGATAGAATCATTTGGAGGGCATTATAGAACTTATGAAAGGATATATATATAGCCAAGGAACCATGACTTATTGAAAGAAATGTTAGTCTTACATACCTCTTTGTCTTCTCAACTATCTAATGTTCACCATGGAAGCTTGAATAATCTACATTTAGAAAGATTCATGCCATGGTTAAGCCTTAATGATACTCTTAAATTCAAACTAGAATAATTCATAGCCCAATGAAAATTGGGCAGCATTTCCCCTATTTCGTCAACTTCTACCCTATTACACAACAACTCCCAACAACCACAATAACATCCATAATACGCTCTTAATATCCAATTCAAGCAATCACATTGCACTAAGCCTTCAATATTCACCCCCATGTTCAACTCATATTAACAACTTCATACCCATTTTAGCACACTTACATATGATGCTTCTTCATTACCATTATTACCTTCCATAACAAGATTATATCCGTATCATACTAAGAATCATGACTACATATAGATTACTACTCATAAAAATCATAAAAGCTACATTTAGGCTTCCTTTTCTACTTTCTTCTTCTACCCTAGTCTTTCAACCTCTCCATATTCCAAATAACATGAAATGATCATAAAAATTACCTTTGATTGAGTAGGAATAACCCTTGAATGGAAATATTTCACTTGAAGGAAAACCCTAGCTTCAATCCATAAAGTTTTCTTGACTCTAGCAACCCCTAAGATCTTCCTTATACTTTATTCCCTTGGATTAATGATATGAGCCCTTGATTTCCCTTGGATTCTTGTATATGAAATGTATGGAATGTTCTAGAGACTTGGAGAGAAGTGGTGAAGTGTGAAAAATGAAAATAATGAAGTGGGATCACATTTATATACTTGAACCACGGCCACTTCCGTATAACATTGTACGGTCCGTATAAGTGGCCGTGGTTCACCATCTTGAAAAAAATCTTCCTGCTGGGGGTTATACGGACCCCTTATACGGACCGTATAAAGTTATACGGACTGTATAAGTGGTCGTATAACTCCACTTCCCTGAAATGGTTTTCGTCGTTTCGTTTGATCTCCAATCCTTATGGAACCTTCTTAACACTTGTTTAACACTTCATTACCAATCTAAGGAGAGTTACAACTCTTCTTTAAGATATCATTAAGTCAACATTAGCTCGGTACTTTACGGAATTTTTCCAAAACACGACATATACTTTGCCCTTCTTAAGGAACTTTCTCCTCTTACTTCCAACATCTTTGAAATCTTAACTAGGATCGTTAAATAACCTTTTTTACTTATAGAAACATCGTATTCATCTCACCTTGAATTAGTCTATCTATCATATGACGACATGAAATTTTTCCGAGGTGTAACATTAAATTATGACCGTTTCATCAAATAGTTCAAGCCACATTAATAACAGCATAATACTCTGGTATCCCACAATATCAAATCTACACATTAATAACAGCATAATACTCTGGTATCCCATAATATCAAATCTAAGGCATGGCACAACATTCGATAATGTCTTCCTTCACAAACAACGTCTAATAATTCCATTAAGCCAAAACCGAATCAAGTATAACTAATAAAGACTAAAAATACTACAAGCCAAAACAAATTATAGCAGTAGATAGAAAAAAGAGTTAATAAAAAGGAAAACTGACATTGAAATTGATATCTATATCCAGTCTTTCATATTTAATCGCAACATGATCATATGCCCTGAAATTAATAGGAAAATATAACACTGAAATATGACACATGGAGCGAGAGATATTTACCTCATGCAGATGAAAAGTACAAAAAGAGGAATAGAGAAGACAATTAGAAAACTATAGTAAATTACATCTATTCAGAATTTAGGAAATAATCAAGCTTAGCTCATCATAGGACTTTTTTTTTTTTAAAATAAGCTACCACCACATGGGTGGATATATTTTATTAATAATAGCCAAATATCCATAACAAAAGCAAACAATAAAGGAACTGGACGGACAGATCTAGAAAGCCCAAGAAAAAGCAACACCCCCCAAAAAATGAGCTTCTATGTTAGCTCAGATCAAGAACTCCAATCCACACCGGTTTCGCAGCTCCGACCAGCAGATATCAGCTCAAGTGCTTCTTAGCTCAGGTATTTCCTTTGCTGCTCTTTGTTCCATAGATCTTTCTTCCTCCATTGCTTTCCACAAAATTGAAATCTTTGTATGTGACTCTTGAATCGCTTTACCATGACTTTCAGTTTCAAACCCCAATCTCATTATCAGTATTTGTTGTAAATGGCTTTACCTATAATCGATCTGAGTTCACTAGCTAAAATAACTGATTAATCAGGCTTCTAAATCCTCTATATAGCTTGGTCTTGTATGTTTTGTGTAAGTAGCATTTGAATCTTTCCTTGACGCCAATTATATGTCCCTCGAAGCTCTCACCAGAGACTTGGCTAACAAACCATCAGGAGTATGCCTCCAGATTCAAAATGAACTAAATATCACAAAACTCACTTTTCGAAGCTGTATAGACTCTTTAGAATGATGAGTACATAGATAGCCAACTTATCAATCCCTCATTATGGACGTGCAATTCTAAATGTTTCTCTGATATTGATATCTCTTCAATAGAATGAGCCCAGCTAATACCACACATTGCCGAGATGTCAATACCTGAGTTACAATATTAGTCCTGCACTCCTTAGATGCCTCAAGTCATTGCATTCCTTATCCTTAAGTTAGGAATTTGCTGTTTATCCAAGCTGAGAATTTTCCTCCCTGCACTAGGCAATTCAGAAAAAGAATAGAACTTCAAGGTACCTGCAAAATCAAAAGCAATGTTAGTTAAAAAATCTGCAAGGGTGTTGTCTTCCCTGTACACATGTTGAATCTTCACATTCCAGTGCTCCTTCATTCTCCTTATTCTTTCAACATATGGTACAATACACCAAGGTGCCACCCACACCCCTTCCACAACATTTTTAAGCAATAAAGAATCAGTCTCCAGAATTAACGGATGTAAATTCTTATCAATGCAGTACTTCATCCCCTCCAACATTGCTCTTGCTTCAGCAACAACATTTGTGGTCTCTCCAATTTGCCCACTTTGAGCATAAATAAGATCCCCTTGCCAGTTTCTAACACAAAATCCATAGGAGCTAGCACCAGGGTTACCTCTTGATGCTCCATCAGTGTTACACTTAAACCATCTATTAAGAGGTAACTTCCAATACACCACCTTAGTTATAATCCTGGGATGATAGTTTTCTAAAAATGCTACTAGCTCTGGCCATAAAAAAGGAACATTTCTTAACCATGGATATCTCATCTTCGTAAGATAAAATAAATGCAAATTCACTTCATGCACCACCCTTCTAAAGCTGATCCTACCTCCATGCTTAATGATATTTCTCCTCTTCCATAGTTCCCATGTAATCATAGCAGACACTGCTTGTAAATAGGCTTTAATTTTTCCCCACAATCTGCCTTCCACTAGTATCTGAATACTTGGTGAATGTGAATCATATTCTTCTGAATGCCTGCTGCATGCATGAAAACATTCCATACTCCTTCTGCAAAACTGCTACTCAGGAAAAGATCTTGCATTGTTTCTACATGAGGTGTTTCGCAACAATAACATCTAGAGACAATAGGGATCCTTATCCTTCTTAGGTTATCATCAGTAGGAATTATGTGCTTCCACAACCTCCATATAAAAAATGATATCTTAAAAGGAACTCCTTTACTCCACAGATAGTTATATTCTTCATGTTCTTCCCCTCTATGCCTTATCATGTCCCAAGCACTGTTTACTGTAAATTTTCCTGTACTAGTTGGCATCCAACATGGTCTGTCCCATGTACCCTGTAGCTGTTCTATATGAATATCTTCCTTAATATGCTCCACAATAGCATTTGGAAAGGATTGCTGTAAAAGCTGGTCCTTCCACTTTCCATCTTCTACTAACTCTGCAACATCTACCAGATTCTCATTGATATAGAAATCAGATGGAACCACATGATATAAAGCTCCCAATTTAGTCCAATTTTCATACCACACATTAGTGTACTAAAGGCATAAATAAGATTATGATTGGCATTTTATTATCTATCTCCTTGAGAATATCCTTTCATTCTCCTCTGCAGCAAAGGATGTTCCCTGTGGATAGTAGAAACACGCTGCAACGACTACACAAACAATTAGGACTACCTATTTTGGCATTCCATCATGCCTGCATCAACAATTCAAATTCAGTTTTAATGTGCATAGCTGAAGGAATTAGGATACCTCCAGAGAAATCAACACATGCGCAAGACATTAGCAAAAGATCTATGGCTAAATGGTTCCAACACAAAATTTAACTGAAAGAGTTTCAAATTTCCCAGTTTAATGTTCTCCTCTCCAAATTTCTCCACAAGATTTTATTCTATAGAACCAAAACACTTTCTGCTAAAAGTCTTCAATTTTACAAAATTCCTGCTCAAAGTCTTCCATTTTATACGTTCCTTTTAAAAGTAATGCACTTTACACAATTCGTATCACAAAATTGTCTCTTCATTAAAAAAAGATCCCCAACAGACAACTACAAAAGACTTCACTGTAAGCACTTGAGGCTTTTGATGAAGCAAAAATGATCGAAATATAATGGATTATTGTTACCTTAAATTTGGCATATTGTAGTTCTCTTCCCAGTGAAGTCAATCTGTTTTTGAGGTGCTTAACTGCTTCTTCAGATGCTGAGATCTCTATCTCGGATGTTGATTTTATTATTTCAGCAGCCTACAATATATATTCCCCAAATGATTTAAAAAGTCAATGCCAAAGAACTGGAGACTACTATATTTCCTATGATATTTTAGTCCTTAGCTTTAGCATAGTAGAACACACACCAAGTAACTTCTGCACCAATTTCAGTCTTTCCTCTTCCTTTTCCTGTTGGACAAATTCCCAAGTGTAAGTGATATCAGAACTAAAGGTAAGGAATTACTTGTCATAGTTAAATTAGAACGCCAACGCGAACTGAATAATGTGTTCAGCACACATACACAATAAGCAAAAGTTGCAACTCCATGATTTTTTACTAACTCTTTTGCTACATTTGAATTTATGCATAATGTTTGAACTTTCAGTAGTTTTGCATGATATATTTCAGTTAAGCAATGAAAAAGCTTGACATCTTCAAAAGAAACACATAAACTTTCCTACCTCAACATCCAACTATAGCAGGATCATGTTCATTGATTGTTATATTGCAGTTAAGGTATGAAATCTAGCCAGTAAAGTTGACATTTTCTTTCTGTTTTGTACACGTAATATAAGAAACTTTTTGGTTCTTTTCTAATGCATAAGATTTTTAGTTGGTCATCTAACAATTTCAATTAAAGAATTTCTCAAAAGGAAGAAAAAGAGTGAGTATGAGACACAAACTTAGAGAGAAATACAACGTCAAGCTTCCCAACATTTTTTGAAGATGCTGGTATTAAGAAAATAAAACTCTAAAATAAGAAAATATTTACCGAAAAAATAGATACAAACCGTAAACTGAAATAGAAACAGAAAACCTATATAGAGAAACCCCACGGAGAAATTACTTGAAGAAAAAAATTAATATCAAGAAGGAAATGATTTAGGGAGTAAAACTTGTCAGAATTAAAAGGTACTTACCTTAGCTTTCGATCTCTTATTCAGTAAATGAGAATTGCAACTTGGATGGTTTCTTCAACAATTTTCTTGGCGGCAACTATACTGGTATTCATCCTTATGTTATTATTCTTTTGTGCCATTATTGATAGTAGCAAATGCTAAATCACACACTATCCGCTGCACAAATTTTGAATGCCGACTCTCCATCAACAGAGCTAAACATCACACAAATGTATTGCAGTGGCGGAGCCACAGCTACTCAAGGGTGTTCATATGAACACCCTTCGTCGGAAAAAATTGTCGGATGCCTATGTTAAATATAGAACTTTGTGGATATATACTAGTAATGAACAACCTTGATATAGAAACAAAGGATAGTCCAGCGGCTAAGGGTGTGCAAACTCTTGCTCAGGACGCGAGTTCGAATCCCAGCTGTGGCACAATTTTTTTATTTTTGCATTAGAGGCATTGTGTTTTTCATGTGTTGTTTTTTTTTTCCCCCCACACATCCCCTGTCCTAAAATATGAACACCCTTGCTGAAAATCCTGGCTCCGCCCCTGATGTATTGTCGTGCAAGATGGAAGTAAAAAAATTTGAATTATTGTGTCTAGATAAAACTGCATTCCAATAAGCAACACACAGAAAAGAGGAATAATTGCTACGTTAAGATGCTGAAAGAGGAAAGTTACCACCAAAAGTGGATCTTAAGCTATTTCATGGTAGACATCAAGAGAAATTTTAAATCCTTATCTAATTAGATAATAAGAAAAGCGTAACTACAACATATATTGCTTCTCCTCTACCTCCATCATATATTGCAGTTTCATAAAAAAATTAAAAAAAAAAAACCTTCGTTAGATTGGCTTCTTTACTGCAACAATATTTGATTTAAATCAAAGAAAGTAATTTGTAAATATTGTTGAATCATAACACTAAAGAGAAAGTTAATGGTGATACTTCAGACAACATGTAAGCAAGCATTAGAATAAAATCATCCATTTTGTGATTAGCAAGCTGTTATATCTTATATGAATTCCAGCAGTAAAGGAATTAGAAAGCTCAAATTTTTATAATCTTCCGGCCCTAAAAAATTTCTCGTCCAAATATTAGTACTATAAATCAACCCCAAAAAATATATTTCTGGACATAGGAAACAGAAAGATGACGACAAAAAATAACATCTCCATAGTTTTGGATCCTTTGATCTCCATAGTTTTGAATCCTTTGAAAGCCAATACTAAACTGATAACTGCCTCCTCAGCTATTATTGAAAATCAAGCATCAAGAGAAAAGACTGATGTGCAAACTCAAAGGTAATAATGCATCATTCACTTGGTTCTTTTGCAACTTAAATTTAGTAAAAACTACTAATCAGTTTAAATGACAGTATAACGAAACATGATGAAATTTAACACAAGCACAACTTGTTAGTAAATAATACTACTAATCAGTTAAATGACAGTATATCGAAATATGAAGAAATTTAACACAAGCGTACCTTCCCAGAAGAACACTTTGAAAAAAGTGGTCATTAGTCGTTTCTTGCTGAACCCAACTGCCACAACAAAATAAAGGGAAACATGGGTTAATCTCAAAACCAATTAATCTAAGATATTGAGTTCAGAAATCAAAATTGAATCTTTACTTGGTTCTTGGTAGAAGAAGTAGCGGAAGAGAACATCTTAACCTCTTCAATATCCGTACTAAGCCAAAATCTTACCGCTTCACATCATTTTCAATGGCGTAGTCCTTCACTTTCCCCACATAGCAAGCTAGCGTGATAATAATCTTAGCACTTAAGGCTTTGGTTTACTACCGCTGCTAGTTTAAACACAGAAAGAATAAACCATCGCTGAAATGGGCTCCGACATACGATGTGCCCATGAAGGCGAACACAAATTAAAGTTGGTTATTGTAGAATTGTCAAATTAAACAAAAGCGCAGTTCCACACAAGAACGTGGGTATTACTGAATTGTCAAAAAGAAGTGGGTATTGTTTCTGTTTAAGAGTCCAAATTTTTTGAAGTTGTATTTTTCTCTTTTTTAACTTTTTAAAAAAATAAATTCAATGATAAAAATATTTACCACGTTCCACGTCTTTTTAACATATTTTATTTTAAATTAAAACCTTCGAATATGTATGATGTGTGTAGGGATCTAGTAGCTCAGTTGGTTGGCTACCTGAACTTTCACTTTGTTGGTGAGGGTTTGAATCCCCACGTTGTAATCCCCTCCTAAGTATAATTTAAAAGAAAATTGCTTACAAATTTTTACAACTACAACTTGGAAATTGTAACCACTTAATCGGGCAGTTTTTCTTTTTTAATTTTCTATTTTAAATTAAATTGGTAACTTCTTAATTCAATTATTTTAAAATTCAAATTCAAAACAATAACTAATAAGTAACTAATTGATTAACTCATTATCTATTTTTTGTCCTAAAACTATCTTCTTTTTAATAATACTAGTATATGTACCCGCGCGATGCGCAGATCGTTTCAAAGAAAAAAAAAGCATGAGTGATACTGAACTTGAATTCTAATATCTCTAATAGACTTATGAATAGAATAAAATTCGGTTAAGTTTTGAATATTTATCTCATGACGCTAAGGTTTTGAATTTTATACTACCTTTCAAGGGTTCTCTATCTATGTTTTTAACAAAATAATATTAAATTGATTTATTGTAATTATTACATAACCTACATTATGCCTGTCAACCGGTTCCGTGTAACCGGTTTTAACCGGTAACCGGACCGGTTAAACCGGAACCGGAACCGGAACCGGTATAACCGGTTAACCGGTTCCGGTTAACCGGAACCGGAACCGGTATAACCGGTTAACCGGTTCCGGTTAACCGGATATTAGTTAACCGGTCCGGTTCCAAATTTTTGTTAACCGGAACCGGTTAAACCGGTTTAACCGGAACCGGACCGGTTAAACCGGTTAAACCGGTTAAAAAAAAAAAAAAAAAAAAAAAAAAAAAGAGCCGTTGGACTTGGGCCTCGGTAATGGACCGTTGGCAACGGTCCATTTGCAAAAATGGCCGTTGCCAAACGGTCATTTTCTTAATTTTTGGCCCCCAAATTTTTTTTTTTAACACTTTAACCCCTCCCCCACCCCTATATAAACCCTTCTTCATTTTCATTTCAATTCACTCTTCTTCATCTTTCTCTCAAATCTCAATCTCTCAATTATAGTTACTTTGCAATAATTAGCCACAAAGTCTTATTATAGTTTGAACTTTCAATTATTAATTTTGCAATTATAATATTGTTGGTGGAGTTGGTGATTTTGCAACAATCCGAAGTAGCTTTGGTGGATTTGCAATTCTAGCCGCCTTCGCTTTGTTGGAAATTATTCCGGCAATTTGGTACCTTCGTTCCAACTCTATCTTTAATTTTTGCAATTTAATTCTAGCAATTTATTTTTCGAAATTTAATTTACGCAATTTAATTCTAGCAATTTATTTTTTGAAATTTAATTTACGCAATTTAATTTGTTGTAATTTATTTTATTGTGATTTAAATTATTTCTATTTAATAATGTCAAAGAGATTAAGACGTGGTGCCGGTAGTAGTAGTCGTACTGTTAGGGGTGCGCTTAATGAGGAAACATTTGTGGAAGAAACACCTAATTTAGGTATTGATGTTGGTGGAAATAATCCACTTTTAGGTCATGAGGCAATGCAACAACATTTTACCGACACTTTTAATGAAGACTTAGATGATGATGATGATGATGAAACACAACCCCCCGAAAATCCTATAGGAGATACAGGTCCTGCACAATCACATACACAAGACAAACCGCCTAGAACTCGTAGGCCAACAGCTAAAGTTTGGAAATTTATGACTAAGGATAGGGAAAATCAATCAGTTACATGTACCCTATGTGGACAAGTATTTAGTTTTAAGCAAGGAACTGGTAAGGATGGTGGAACGGGTACACTAAATGCTCATATGAGAACCAAACATATGGATGTTTGGGGAGAGCAAACGGGTTCAAATGTGGGGGGGATTCAAATGACGATAGACCCACGAACTGGTAGAAATTTTAAGTATGACAAGAAAAAAGAACGCGTAGAAGTAGCTAAAATGGTAGCTTATGATTGTTTACCATTTTCCTTTCCCTCGGGTTTAGGGTTTGTTACTTACATTCAACGTTGTTATAACCCGTTATTTGAGGGTATTCCTAGAAGTACTTGTAGAGCCGATGTTATAGATTTGTTTAAAAAATATAGATTTTATTTGCGTCATGTATTTAATTCTTTAAATTGTAATGTTTGTCTTACCGCTGATTTGGGTCTTAGTATTAACCATTTAGATTTCTTTGCTATTACATGTCATTGGGTTGATGACAACTGGGTTATGCAAAAAAGAATTATAGCTTTTTTATACGACGAAGGAAAAGGTCGTCACGATGGAAAATTTTTAGCCGATTCAATGTCTACTATAATGAGATTTTTTAACATTTATAGAAAAACACTTTGTATTGCTTTAGATAATGCTTCTAATAATACAAAGGCAATTGGTCTTTTAAAAAGAGAAATAAACCCTCCTCTAAGAAATATTTTTCATGTAAGATGTAGTTGTCACATTTTAAATTTAATTGTTAAAGATGGTCTTATGCATTTTGATGATTCTGTTCAAAAAGTTAGAAATGCTGTTGCGTTTCTTTTTTGTAATGCTAATAGGGGAAGAATTAGAGATTTTAAGAATGCTTGTGTGGAAAATAACCTTAGACCTAGGAAAATTCAAGTAGAAATTGAGACTAGGTGGAACTACACTTACATTATGCTACAACAAGCATATGAGTATAGGATTCCCATACAACAAGTTCACAACAAATATAATATTGATAGTGAGGATTGGTTAACTTATAGGCATTGGGAAGATGTTAAAGAATGTATTGAACTCTTAGAAAATTTTTATAATGCAACTCTTGCTTTTTCTAGACAATTCTATCCCACGGTAACCGGAATTTTAGCCTACTTAGCGGAAATAGCTAGAGTTTTACAAGAGTATAAATATAAACCCGATTATCAAGTGGCTATTTTTGAAATGATAATCAAATTTAAGAAGTATTTTTTTCCCATCCCAACTTTATTTATATTGGGTTCTCTTTTAAATCCTTGTTTAAAAGTGTCTTATACTAAAAATTTGGTTAGTCAAATTTATACATTTTTAGAAATTGAAGAGGGAGTTCAACCATCTTTAGCTGAAGCCGATCTCGCTATTGATGATGAGTTTAGAAGAGTTTTTACTCATTATTCTAGTTTGGAAGAACGTGCTACACCAGTTGCTCCACGCCCTACTACTTCTCATAGTAGCAAAAAGGGCTTGTCGGGTTTAAAAGTTTTACATTCACAGCCTCTATCTTCTTCTACTGCAAACTTTGATGAATTTAACTTTTATTTGATGCAGCCAAATGTGGATATCAGCCAACTGGATGAGGTGGACGTCTTAGCATGGTGGAAGAAGTACAAGGCAAGCTATCCGATACTTTCAAGAATGGCTCGAGATATCCTTACGGTTCAAGTATCAACCGTGGCTTCGGAGAGCGCATTTAGCCAAGGAAGACAGCAAATTGGAGACCATAGACATTCATTATCCGGCTTTAGCTTGCAAGTACTAGTGTGCATTCGAGATTGGATTAGATCGGAGCGACGCAACCAAAACTCAGAAGCGGAGCAAGGCGAAGACGAAGAAATTGAAGATTTGATAGCTAGTGGACCGGACCAAATGGAAGACTTTGAAGATATTTCCATGACCGAATATGATGTGGGGGAAATTAACGAAATGGTTCAAAATTGGTGATTTTATTATTCTACTATTTTTGTATAACTCATGTATTATTTGCAAGTTAAAAAAAATACAACTTGCAAATAAATGTTATCCAAGAATGAATAAAATATATGGCTCATTGAGCTTTCTTCTATTTATTTGTGTTTATATTTTTACTTTTATTAAGTTAGGAATATACCTAAAATATACTAAGAATATACTTAAGTTATATAGTATACTTAAACATATATAAGTATATATAGTATATATAGAAAAAATAGTATATATAGTATATAAGTATATATAGAAAAAATAGTATATATAGTATATATAGTATATTCTTAGTATATTTTAAGTATATATAGAAAAAATAGTATATATAGTATATAAGTAAGTATATATAGTATATAGTATATAAGTAAGTATATATAGTATATAGTACATATATACAAGTATATATACTATATATATTAAGTTATACACATATATAAGTAAGTAAGTATACTATATATACTTACTATATATACTTACTTATATATAGTATATAGTACATATATAGTATATAAGTAAGTATATATAGTATATAAGTAAGTATATATAGTATATATAGTATATAAGTAAGTATATATAGTATATATAATAAGTAAGTATATATAGTAAGTATATATAGTATATATATTAAGTTATACACATATATAAGTATATATAGTATATAAGTATATATATTATATAAATATATATAGTATATATTGTATATATAGTAGATATGTATATAAGTATATATAGTATATATATTAAGTTATACACATATATAAGTATATATAGTATATAAGTATATATATTATATAAATATATATAGTATATATTGTATATATAGTAGATATGTATATATAGTATATATATTAAGTTATACCTATATATCTATTAAGCTATCCTATATATAGTATATAGTACATATATATAGTATATATATTAAGTTATACATATATTTAGTATATATATTAAGTTATACATATATATAAGTATATATAGTATATATATTAAGTTATACATATATATAAGTATATATAGTATATATATTAAGTTATACATATATATAAGTATATAGAGTATATAGTACATATATATAAGTACATATAGTATATATATATATATATATATATATATTAAGTTATACATATATATAAGTATATAGTACATATATATAAGTATATGTAAGTTATACATATATATGTGTATGAAAAGCATTATTCTGTATTGCTGACTTGCTGTTAGGCTGTTAGTCAGTAAATATTTAAACTTTAATTATAAAATTGTATAACATATGTAAATATACCTACAATATACAAATAAATACTATAATATATATATATAATACAAAAAAAAAAAAAAAAAAAAAATTTAACGAGTCCAAACCGGACCGGTTCCGGTTTGGACCTTCAAACCGGTTAACCGGAACCGGTTAAACCGGAACCGGTTAGGCGGTTCCGGTTTTGGAACCGGAACCGGCCGGTTTCCTAACCGGTTACCGGTCCGGTTCCGGTTGGAACCGGTTGACAGGCATAACCTACATGGTATTGTCCATGAAATTAATAGAAAGAAATGCAAGTGCTAATTAAACGATCCAAACCCAACACAAACCTAATCTTCCCTGTTGAAGATCAAAAGAAAAGTAAAAGAAGATAGGCAATTAGAAAAGAAAGCAAGGGAAGAGGGAACTCATTGTACTATTTCAATTGTTCGTCTAGTACAACTGAAATCAAGCTCAATCCTTTTTTTCATCTTATATTCCGTATTTTTAAAATTTATTCATTTTAAAACTTTTTTTCCACTGTTCAAAATTCTTTCCTTGTTCAAATGTTTGTCAAAAATATTTTTGAGTATTTTTTAATTTTTTAAATTAATCGAATGTATAAAGTATAAACCACCTCACAATATCGCTATTCTGCCCTATATATATATATATATATATATATATATATATATATATATATATATATATATATATATATATATATTCCTAGTATGACATTGTAATTAGTTCTTTTGCAACTTAGTCTTTTACCAGTTTAAATAATGTCATTCTATATTTTTAATTGTGATTTAAAGTTCATCCAAAGTATAAACAGAGAAGTGCTTTTAACCCTTAATGATTTACCTTATTATAAGAAATGTTTACTTACATTTAAAATGTTAGTGTTCCCATTAGCATAGTAAAAATGTGTTTTGCCAAAAAAAAAATGTTTTCCTAGATAGAACGTTTGAATTCGTTTATTTACAAAATAATCTAGAAAATGGTCTAAGTTATATGATTTATCTCTTGCTATTTAACAAGAAGTACTTGACATCCTTGACAACTGGTTTTCAAGTAACTATGTCAAGTTAAAACAAAGAAGTAAGTTAAAAACTTACCGTACATAAAAATTTATTGATAATAAAGCTACGGCACAATAATAGATGGAAGGGTTCAATTTTTTCATATAAGAGGTACCTCGATTTACTGTTTATTTCCTTTTTGTTTCCATATACAAAATTTGTTTGAATTTTTGGATATGAGGTTAATTGATTTATTTAAAAAATTAATGATGATAAAGAAATATCATTAATTGTGATAATTGCTGATATTCTTCAAATCCTAAAGCAAAGCAACTATGAAAGTTCAACATATATCATCTATAGGCGACAAAAGAAAAAATAGAAAAAAGTAAAATGCAAAATCAAAAAATGTTGATAAGTCAAAATTAAAACAAAAAAGACGCCTAGCATAAAATAGAGGGAATTCACCTTTCAAAACAATCACCCAAAACTTACCACATACACCAGAACATGTGTTGACATTCTTTCAATATAATGATTATGCTTAAAACATTTTTGTAAGGAGTGGTGGATGATTAAGAGCATCAGGGAGTGTTAATTTGATAAAGGTTAGAGATAATCAGGAGTGAAATATGCACCAACATACAATTGAAAGTACAATCATTGAGAACACCAGTAATACAATAACATTGGTTACAAAGATATACATTTGTCAATATTGTGTATAGATTAGGTAGGTTAGGTCATGGGTTAACTAGTGATTAGTCACAAGTTCCATGAAAAGCACCATAACCTGAAATGAAGATGCAGGTTCTTTTAACGCATTGATAGTGAATCAAGTTGCATATGTCAATCGGATCATACTATAAACGTTTGGAAAATTGATCACTATAAGGCTTCATTAGATGTGCAAGGTTTCTGGTTCCCCTTAAAAACAATTCTTGTAATTACATATATTATTGTGGGACTAAAGGACCATGAGATAAATAGAGAACATAATACCTATAAGTATTGTGGGCACTTCGGTATTACATGAAGGAGAATTCTCAAGCAACATTTACTCTGAGGAAGATGATTGGTGAATTTATTAAATCATAACCAAAATTATAGTTGGTCACAACTACAAATCCGATGAAATCGCTTACAAATTAACAATGATTTTTCACTAACTATTTTTCAGGGTCACTGACTAAATTGAACTTTTGAAAAAAAAAAATAGAATACCAAAGCAAAAACAATATGATTTGACTATTTGTTAAAAATCAAATGCCTAATTGTTGCAAAATAGAATTGGATCTAAATTTGTATCGATTAACACTTACTGAAGTGAAAATAAATTTCACCCAGTCAAAAAGGTTTTCAACATGATACTACTTATCGTATGTAAATACAATCTGAAGAAAGGATTACTAAAGCTGTTAGTTCAAAGAAAATGATAGATTACATCCATCAGACATATAGTATTACATCCATCTCAAACATATAGTGAAACGTGATTCCGTATCAGGAGGCTATCATCAACGACAAACTTTATGTAATGACCTATTAGTGATGCATTCATACCAAATTGCACATTAATGCACATGAAAGGACATCACACACCACTTTAGTCTCAATTTCAACAGCATCATGCACAATCTAATGAACCTTTCACCAAGCCAATTTCTTGCGTAAAAACTGCAAAACAAAGATTAGTTAAACTGCATCAAGGCATTCCCTGTCACCATTATTGAGAATAAAAAAATCAAAGAGAAGATTAGTAGGGGATGGATAATGTGATTTATATATGTTACTTGAAAAACTTTAAACACTTCAACCCAAGTAATATGTATATGTACTATCTCTAAAACTGTAAGTAATAAATTTAATTTTTAAACTGTGCAGATCATGGGGGAAAAGAGCACTGTGTGTGCTTGGTGTGAGAGACGTAGGAGTAAAATGGGGAATGGGGGAGTGACGTGGGTTTGGTGGGGTTATTTGGTATTTTCTTTTATATTCGGCTTTATATATGTATTATATAAGGTTAGTTTTCCATTCAAATTTTAGAAGAATCTATAACTTCAAATTTTAATTCAAAATTCAAAATTTAACACTAATTCAACTACCTAATTTTCAGCAAACTTTTTCTTTATCAAAAACTTGTTAGGTATTTGGTGTGAATGGGAAATGAAAGTTTTATTTCCTTTGCCTTTTTCGGAAAGACAATCCTTTTTGTCGAAAATGCACATGCCTTTTCAGAAAAGACACACATATTTCCTTAACAGACACCTGTTGTTGGCTATAAATATCTAGTCATTCTTTTAGATTTTCCTGAAAAAATTTCTGAATTCTTCTATCTTCTTCTTCTGCACTTCATAAAATTCTTGTGTGATTTACAGCCTTTGAGTGGTTCGCTGTCACCAAAGTTTGCAATACCGCTACTATGGTGAGTAAATTGTTCTATCCTGGGAGGATATATTCCACAACCTCGGGTACATTGAGGGGAATAATTTCCTTAAGGACACACTGTGCATTCAGTGGACTCGATTTAATTCCTACACATATTTTCAGATAATGTTCTACTGATTTTTGTTTCTGAAATTTGTTTCAGTTTCTGTTTAAGTATATTTTTCGAATACAGGTTACTAACAAAACTAACTGTAATAGTCTTTAAAAATAAAATTTATCCTTTTATAGTTTCAGTTTAGAACTATAAAAAATGTTTCAAAGTAAGAGCCTGTTTGGATGGGCTTATGCCTATAAGCTGCAAACAGCTTATAAGCTAAAAAAAATAAGTTGGGGTAGTCTAACTTATTTTTTTTTTGGCTTATAAGCTGTTTTCAGCTTATAAGCTGCTTTAGATAAGCTAAGTCAAATGAGCCCAATTATTTTTTTGAGTTTATTTTAAGCACAAAATGACTTTAAGCTGGCCAGCCAAACACTCAAAAAAGCTGAATACAGCTTATAAGCAACTTATAAGCTAATCCAAACGGGCTCTAACTAAGTTTTGGCAAACTTTATCTTCATCTGTAAAGGTTGTAAACTAATTTTAATAATCTTTATCTCAAAATACACTTTATCTCTTTATAGTTGCAATTTAGAACCATAAAAATGTAGGATACTTATTTATAAGATGTCATCCCTCAAAATACGTAGGACTGATTTATGTTCAAACTTTAATCTTTATCTTTGAAACAAATTGCACCTATATACAACTAATCAAAAGGATGATTAGAAGGTTTATCACTGCCTAGATATAGAATTTATTTTAAAAATTTTAAAAGTTAAAATCGTGCATGTGTGTGTTTGTGAGGTAGTGGGGAAATGGAGGCAAGGATGTGTACTTAAGCTTTAGGGGAAGCAGTTTTTCTATTTAATTTTTAACAGTTCATAACATATGTATAAATATTAATGCTAAAAGTTAGGAGGAAAATGCGGAAGTTACTTGGCTATATTTTTGGTGTTTTTGTTTTCCAATTTTTTTAGTAGATTAAAATATAAAAAATCTGATAATTTCCAAAAATGATCTGATAGCTATTCACTTTAAATGTTTTGTTAATTGTGAATTATATATATATCTATATATATCTGTTTTAAAAATAAATATTAATTCGGATAAGATTTTTTAAAATATTCCAAACAGTTAGTTTAATTTTTACCAAAAAAAAATAAAAAAAATCACAGTTTGAAGGAAATGCACAAACGTGGCCTTCAAGACCATTACTTAAAAACCAACTGTCAGTTTTTTTTTCCATTTTAATCAAGACCAGTTTCTTTAAAAAATATAAATATTTATTTAATTATTTTTCAATCAAAAAACACTAACTAAATTAATTAATTAATAACTAATGTAACTACTTTTTGTCCTAAAACTATCCTGTTTTTAATAATATATAGATATAGATATCGATAAAGATGTAATAAAAACAATTTTTTTTAAAAAAGAAAAGAATATTTATGATGTGGATAATGATAAAAAAATAAAATAGAATAGGTTTAAATATAAATATTTAATCATTTTTTTAAAGAAGTGGTGCTTACAAATTTTCTAACTTTCGGTTCCGTCTTTCCTGCTGCCTCTTTCTTTCTTATTTCATTTGTAAACCACCTTCTATTTTTTTCCCCTTCATTTTTTCCTTTCCTAAGTATAATTTTTAAAAAAATTGATTACAAATTTTTACAACTACAACTTGGAAATTGTAACCACTTAATCGGGCAGTTTTGTTTTTTAATTTTCTATTTTAAATTAAATTGGTAACTTCTTAATTCAATTTTAAAATTCAAAACAATAACTAATAAGTAACTAATTATTAACTAATTAACTAATTTTTGTCCTAAAACTACCCTCTTTTTAATAATTTAAAGATATAGATGATTAGTTAAAGGTTCTCTAACGGTGAATGAATGGGTTAGTGATTTTATTGTTGTTTATTCATCTAAGGTTATAGATTATCATTTCCTAGGGTGGGAATTAAAGTTCTAATGGATGAGAACGATGTATTGAGACTTAGACTTTCATAAAGATGGTAACTTTGGCATAAAAACTGCTTGTAAAAGTGTTGAATTGATTAGAAACCCATGAATTAGAGTAGTATGATCATTGGGAGAGAGGTAATGATGAGTTCACCATAAGTGATGGTTCAACCCATAGGAAAGAGTAGAAATAAGTGGGTTTCCCTTTTCAAATTGTTGTATTGTTTGTGTAGATGATTCGAATACTCATGTAGCACTATATTTCTAGACTTTGAACGTTCCGAGGCGCTACGGAAAGGAAAGGCTCGCGTGGAATAGCTTGCATTGTCTCAGTTCGGCGTTGAGGTAGGTTACGGCCTGTTTGAGAGACTTTGATTAGTTGATTGTATATGTTATGAAATTGATAGGAGAAGCATGATTAGAGCTCCGGACATAAAATGTGGTTGGAAATTCCTAAGTTTGATATTGACTGATTAATTATGTGATGAATTATTATGATATGATAAAGAAGAAGTTAATGAATACTCTTCTTGTTGACTTGGAGCAATCCCTTATCCATGCTATTGATGAATTGATTTTTGTGTCTTGACATGACTTGTGACATGGTGATTTATTTTCCATCATATTGATTTATTGGCTGTTGACATTCCCTATTGATTGTTGGAACAAAAATACATTCGGATGAGAAAGAACATATAAATATGAAAAGGCACATTTGACAAGGGGTGAGGATGTGGCCTAGTTATAGGCTCATGATCCGAGGTTAGTTCTGCAGCGAGTGGTACATCGACACCATGGGTCCCCTGCTAGTCATGGCTATTTGAGCAGACAATACCATTTAGCATGTGTGTACAGATATGTGACAGATTTGAGATAATTCGTGAGTTACGGTTGTTTGGTAATGACATGGGTTGAGTTACTTTTATTGATTGTTATCTGTGTGGGATATCTCATTCCGATTTTTGATGACTTCTGTTGATAATTTCATATGGTTATGTGTTGTTGTGCCTATCTGTCTATTCTATTGATTTATGATTTTATGCATAATACTAATCTTAGTCGGCCTATGATATCTACATGTACATAGTGTTTGTACTGATACTACCTTGCTGCATTCTTTTGAGTGCAGATTGTGATCCAGCGACATCTATCAGACCTCATATTTAGCGTGAGGCCAGTTTCCGACAGATTGGAGGGTGAGCCCCTATCCATGCCAGGACGCCTGAAGATCTTCTCTCATTGATGTCTATTTTCATTCTAGACAGTACTTATGTTATTTCAGACAATTGTTATTTCCTTAGACAGTTTATGTTTTAGAGTCCTTGTACGATGACTTTCGAATTTTAGGGTTGTAAGAGTTAGACTTCCACCTTCGTTATTTATTTATGGCATGACTATATGTTTTGGGTGATTATTATTTTGTTATATCCTTGATTTGTCTAAAAGTGGTTAAGTAATTGGTAATCGTTTGGATGGTTGGTTAAGTAGATTGTTCGCCCACTAGGGGATTTATGTGGGTGCCACTCATGGCTGCTTGGGTCATGACAAAGTTGGTATTAGAGCCCTAGGTTCGTCGATCTCATTGTACATGGACATGTCTAGTAGAGTCTTGCAGATCAGTACAGACATCTGTACTTATCTTCAAGAGGCTATGGGACACTGGGAAAATTTGAATTCTTTCTTTCTTTTGTGCTACTTGATTCCAATTGGTGTCTGGATTACTCAAATTGGTATCTGACTTTTCTTTCTATTCTCTCACAAATGGTGAGGACTCGTGCGGCAGCAGCAAATGAGGTACCCAAATTGGTATATGGGGCCGCAGCTCGCGGTGGAGGTCAGGCTGCTAGGGCTGCAGTTCGTGGTGGAGGCCAGGCCAGAGGCCGTGGCAGAGGCAGGGGAGCAGCATTACCAGCTAGGGGCGAGGCTCCTGCAGCTGGTCAGGCTCGCGCTGAGTGCCCTAAGCCTCAGGAAATTCCTGATGAGGCAGCAGAGTTTACAGCAACACCAGCTCAGTCAGATATTATAACTCCTCCAGTGTTGTTAGATGTTATAGTTCGAGGCTGAACCTGCTTAATGGGTTGACAGAGGCAGGTGTGTTACCAGCCGTTCCAGGTGCTCAGGGTTCCAGAGTAGGTGATCCAGCTCCAGGCGGAGTTCGTGCTCCGAGGTTACAACATGCTACATCTGTGCCTCCTCGTTTGGATGAGGCTCCAGGACTGGAGGTATTTTCTAGACCAGTGGGAGGACCTGTGTTGACCGGGGATGAGCATGATTTGTTTTGGAGGTTTACTAAGATGAAACCTCCAGAGTTCTTTGGCACTGAGGTTGAGGATGCTTATGAGTTTATCATGGACTGTCATGAGAGGCTCCATTAGATGGGGACAGTGGGGAAGTATGGTGTTGAGTTTGTGACCTTCCAGCTCTTAGGTGATACCAAGTTATGGGGGATGGCTTTTGTAGAGTGCAGGCCAGCGGGATTGCCTCCGTTGACATGGACTCAGTTTTACGAGGTCTTCTTAGAAAAGTATGTTCCTCATACCTTGAGAGACCGCAGGCGTGGTGAATTCAGTAATATTGAGTAGGGTAATCTGTCTGTGGCTGCTTATGAGGCTCGGTTCCATTCCTTATCTCGCTATGCCCTCCAGCTTGTGCCTACTGAAGAGAAGAGGGTTAAGAGATTCGTGAAAGCGTTGAAGACTGCTCTTCAGTTGTCAGCTCTTCATCTTGCAGCAATAGGTGCTTCCTTTCAGGAAGTGGTGGATCATGTTAGGACCATCGAGGGTGTTAGGTGCTATGTCCCGTGTTTTCGGATAATTGGAAATTGAAAAAAAAATAAAAAAAATTGAGACTTGTATGTTATAAGAAAATATTTTGATTCTAGTTAATATGACTATGTTGGTTATGAAACTATTAGTGCTAAGACATTGGGCAAGGCCGAGGGTAAATTTGGAATTTCAGAAATTAGTTTCGGGAATTACAAAACGGGATTTTTAATGAATTGGGCCAAGAAAATTGGAAGACAAATTGAGGCCCAAAGACCATGGGGTGGCCGGCCATAAAGCAAGGTCCAAGCCCATTTTTAATGGTCATGTGATATACATGTGATACTTAGAACAAGATATATATCAATGATCCCTTAGAGTTATCAAGAAACCAAGTCAAACACAAGAAATTGAAGAACACCCCCCTAAAGGAGGCTCTCGGCCGAACCAAAGAAAAGAAAAAAAAAATCCCAAGCCTTGATTCTAATCCAAAAATCTTGTTCTTCCCATATTTGTAGAGTACTCAAGACGCTCTTCAACGGGGTACAATTAGTTTGGTGAAAGGAGCACGTTTGCGACAAGTCGGAATTTCAAGTAAAGGTATGAATTTTGCTACTTTAATGTTATGGAATTGGTATGAATATGATAAGGGTTGAGCATAGACGAGAATTTTGTAGTTTTGGTGTGTGTATGAAACCGTGTGTGTGTGTGTGGTTGATGTAGTGGCCGTGGGCTATAAGGAGTGTAAGGCAACGTGACTTTGATTTGTTTAGTTGGTTAGTTGCGTCGTTGTGACATTTATGACGTAAATGAATGTTTAACGAATCGAATTGGCATTGGAAAATGGTTGCGGATTATTATGGGAAAGTATATGATTTCGGTATATTTGTGTATATCTTTGTATAATTATGAAATTAAGACTTCAAATGTGACTTATGGTTGTTGTTAATGAATTTGGAATAAAACAATGCGAGTTAGTAAGTTCGTCGTGGTTGTTGACGTTTGGGATGCAATATGGAAAGTAGCGAATTGTTTGAACTTATGTATATTGCTTGGAATATTATTGGGACGTGTTTGAATAATCTTGAATGAGTAAATGAATACAATAATGTGGATGTTAGTTTGGTATTTCGAAGTTTGAATGAAAGCTGTTGATTTATGTATAAAGAAAGAATATTGAAGTTAGAATGATTTAGTTGTGGCTTATGATGTTTGTGATGTTTGGGTTGTTGTGTTGATGTTTATTGAGCGAGCTAAGTCTCGGGGGTGTTAGATATATAGGGGAAATGCTGCCGAAATTTCGGTAGACAAAAATGAAGTTAAGGAAATTCTTAAGCCGTAGAATCTCTAATTGGTAACTTTGACCATTTGCAGATTCTGGACGAAACGGGATTTGAGTTTGGGGTGAGCATAAGACGTTTATAAGGTATGTAAGGCTCCCCACTCCTTCTTTTGGCATGTCTTAGTATGTTAGGTTGATATCGGAACCCCGGGGGCAATCCTGCTCCTCGAAATCCGATCTAGAAAATGGCTACTATTCATTCAATCCAATTGAAGCCTAATGACTCTATTTTGGCTAGAAAGCAATCAAACGTCCGAAACTTATGCAAATGCAATCGGATTACTTCGAAACCTTTATGTATGATCCCATAGACCCTAAATGTCCGTAATTCATGTTCGCCACCTCGACTTGACCCGAGGTGGGCCCGCTAACCCCGAGATGCCTTATTTGTTCTATTAGGCTCTCTTTTAGGAAAAGTTTTGATAAGGGATCTTCGGTTATGAAATTGTCTTCAATGAAAGAATGTTTTGATTGCTATAAAATACTAAACTATATTTTGAGCCACACGTACCACCTTGAGAACACTTCTGTGAAATGAACTTCCGTACTAATTGATTATTCGACTACTTTAATTAATGAATTGACTTATGAAGTAATTAAGTTTTGAAAAGCTATTTTGATATTCGAATTGCATTGTTTGCTCACGACTCCGCTCGTGCCCTTATTATGATTCGTTCACCGGTTCCCGGGCCGGTTATGATTCGTGCGTACTATGATAAATTCGGCCGTATGCTGTGTTACGGTTCCCGAGACCTCGCCATAGGGCCGGGTTCCGTTTGGAGTTATGCTGCGATATGGCTGGTGATATGTTATGCTGATTTGTGTGCTCGGGGATGTACGGGGATTTGAACCTTCTGGTGTTATGCTATGTGTGGCACCAGTGTCGGAGTGGTGACCACGTTCCTGAGCTTTGAATGATTTTATTTGCATTATGTATATATGTTTTGATACAAATATTGATATATCACTCAGTATTTCCCTTTGTATCTGTTTGCTTTCAGTTGTGGCCCATATTTCTGTACTCTATGCTTTACATACTCAGTACATCTTCCGTACTGACCCCCTTTCCTCGGGGGCTGCGTTTCATGCCCGCAGGTACAGACACAGGTGATCCACCACTGTAGGCTCCACTTTTTGCTATTTCGGAGTACTCCCTCTGATCCGGAGTCCACTTTTGGTACATACATCTTTTGCTATGTATATATATTTCTGTATATCTGACTATTTGGGTACGGCGGGGGCCCTGTCCCGTCATATGATTATGTCGGTCTGCTTAGAGGTCTGTGGACATGTTTGTGGGTTAGGGTCTTTCTGTATGGTTATGTGCATATGTTGTTTGGGCGATCCCATACGCCGAGGCGGCCGGTCCGCATATGTTTATACGTTGCTTTGTTAGCCCTGTGTGGCCTTTGTTGGTGTTTGCTGTGTACAGGGTTATTTTGGATAGTCTGTAAAACAAAGGAAACTCTGCCGAAATTTTTCTGGAAATTATCTAAATTTGGAATATAGCCTTGTCGGCTTCTGCTATATATTTGAATGCATTTGATAGATGGGTTTGGGTGCCCAGATCGGGCACTAGTCACGGCCTACGGGGTTGGGTCGTGACAAAAGTGGTATCAGAGTGGTTTGTCCTCGGAATGTCCACAGGCCGTGTCTCGTAGAGTCTTGTTTATCGGTGTGTTGTGCACCACATCTATAAACAGGAGGCTACAGGGCATTTAGGGTGTTACTTTTCCTTGGAATCTTAGATCGTGCGTTAGAGCTGTGCTATTAGGATGATTTTGATCTGATTTGTTATTGTGTTTGCAGTGATGCCTCCGAAGAAGGCAACGGCGGCCCAGAAGGGCAAGGCAAGGATAGCAGGGACTAGTCAGGCACAACGAGTTACCCGGGCTCGTGTTTATGATTTTCCCGAGGTTGTGCCCCATTCAGAGGGATCCGCTACACCACCGGCGGAGCCTGGAGCATGTCCATCAGCAGCTCCAGGGGCCCGAGTACCCGCACCCGAGCCTCCAGCTCCTCAGCCAGGGGCGGAGGACAGGACACTGAGAGAGGCTGTGCAGTTATTGACCACTCTGGTAGCGGGACAGGCTCGCAGATGCGGGCGAAGGGATGATGATGATGACGACAGGCGTGATAGCCTGAGAGTTCGAGAGTTCCTATTGTGTGGCCGTCCAGATTTTTTCGGGTCTAAGCCCGACGAGGACCCCCATGACTTTATTCGGGGGATGCGGCGCTCGCTAGACTTGGTCAGGGCATCAGAGACCGAGTCGGTTGAGTCGGCCTCGCATAGACTACGGGATGTTGCTGCTCACTAGTATGAGTCCTGGGAGCTATCCAGGGGTGAGGGTGCTACCCCAGCTACTTGGGACGAGTTCGTGACTGCTTTCACTCACCACCTTTTGCCCCCAGAGTTACGGCGGGCGCGGGTTGACCGATTTTTGCATCTGCAGCAGAGGGGTCGGAGCGTCCGTGAGTATAATATGGAGTTTGATTCTTTGGCCCGGTATGCACCTGCCATAGTAGCAGATATGGACGATCGGATGCATAGATACGTGATGGGGTTAGACCGCTATTTGATTGATGGCTGTATGGCGGTGGCATTGCAGACAGACATGGATATTGCCCGACTACAGGCTTATGCCCTGGGTATGGAGGACCGACATAGAGCTGATTATTCTAGCAGAGATCGGGACAGGAGGCTGCCCAAGAGGACTAGATCCGCAGGTTGTTCTGGAGATTCTCGAGGCGGACAGCCTCAGCAGCAGCAGTCAGGCAGACATCCTCCTCCGTCAGGCCGGGGTACACAGCCAGCCGGTAGGAGATTTGACAGTGCAGGACAGTCTGGGGCCGGTCAGAGCTCCAGAGCATCAGGGTCACAGATAGCTAGAGGTCCCAGCCAGCCCAGACCACCCAGGCCCCGTTGTTCCCATTGCGGGAAATCGCACCCGGGAGAGTGTTATCGACTTACTGGAGCCTGTTTTTCATGCGGTGGTCAGGGCCATCTTATGCGAGATTGTCCGTTGGCGAGCGGTTCTGGTAGTGTGGCTCAGCCGACGGGGTCAGCCGCTGGTTCATCATCTGCTCCATCAGTTGCACGCCCTGCGGGGCGAGGTATGCCTGCACCGGCGGGACGCGGTCGAGGTCATGGCAGTGCTTCAGGTTCTAGCGGTCCCTCGAACCGCATATATGCATTAGCCAGTCGCTAGGACCAGGAGGCTTCGCCGAATGTCGTCACAGGTACATTATTGGTTTTCTCCAGATCTGTATATGCACTGATTGATCCTGGTTCTACTTTTTTATATATTTCCCCGCTCGTTGCTAGTAAAATTGGGATAGTGTCTGAGCCTATAGAGCCATTTGAGGTCGCTACACCGGTTGGGGATTGTATTATAGCGAGGCAGGTATATAGGGATTGTTCTGTGACTATATGTGATCGCTGCACTAAAGCTGATTTGATAGAATTAGATATGCTGGAATTCGATGTCATTATGGGTATGGACTGGTTAGCTTCCTGTTATGCTAATGTTGACTGCCAGAAAAAGGTAGTCCATTTTTAGTTTCCAGGGGAACCAGTTATAGAGTGGTTCGGGTCTACAGCATCGCCGAGGGGTAAGTTTATTTCGTACCTCAAGGCTAAGAAGATGATTCAAAAGGCTATATCTATCACTTGGTTCGTGTGCACGACACTACAGCTGAGACACCTACCATTCAGTCTGTTCCGGTCGTTAATGAATTCCCAGACATATTTCCTGATAAGCTTCCGGGTCTTCCGCCCGAACGGGAGATAGATTTCACTATCGACTTGATGCCAGATATGCAGCCTATATCTATTCCTCCGTACAGGATGGCACCGGCTGAATTGAAGGAGTTGAAGGAGCAGCTGAAAGATTTGCTGGATAAGGGCTTTATCAGACCCAGCACATCACCCTGGGGAGCGCCGGTATTATTTGTGAGAAAGAAAGATGGGTCACTGCGGATGTGTATTGATTATCGGCAACTGAATAAGGTGACTATAAAGAATAAATATCCCCTCCCCCGGATTGATGATTTGTTTGATCAGTTGCAGGGTGCTAAATATTTTTCAAAGGTGGATCTGCGCTCAGGTTATCATCAGGTGCGAGTGCGAGAATCTGATATCCCAAAGACAGCTTTCAGGACCCGGTACGGGCATTATGAATTCAGAGTCATGTCTTTCGGGTTGACTAATGCTCCAGCAGTATTTATGGATCTGATGAATCGGGTATTTCGGCCTTTCCTGGACATGTTCGTGATTGTGTTTATTGATGATATTTTGATTTATTCACGATCAGCAGAGGAGCATTCAGATCATTTGAGGACGGTACTTGGCATTCTCCGTCAACAGAAATTGTATGCTAAATTCTCCAAATGTGAATTCTGGTTAACTTCTGTGGTATTCTTGGGCCATATTGTCGGCGCAGATGGTATTCGGGTCGATACGCAGAAGATTGAGACTGTACAGAATTGGCCCAGGCCTTCTACACCGACAGAGGTGCGCAGTTTTCTGGGATTAGCCGAATATTATCGCAGGTTCGTGGAGAATTTTTCTTCTATTGCAGCACCACTGACGAAGCTTACTCAGAAAGCAGCGAAATTTCAGTGGACCGATGCCTGCGAGCGCAGCTTTCAGATGTTGAAAGAAAAGTTAGTTACAGCACCAGTCTTGACTCTTCCAGAGGGATCAGACGGGTATGTTGTTTTCTGTGATGCCTCTGGTATTGGGATAGGTTGCGTGTTGATGCAGCACGGTCGAGTCATAGCCTATGCTTCCCGGCAGCTCAGACCACACGAGAAGAATTATCCCACTCATGATCTTGAGTTAGCCGCGGTGATTCATGCTTTGAAGATTTGGCGGCATTATTTATATGGGGTCCACGTTGATATTTATACGGACCATAAGAGTCTCCAGTATATTTTTAAGCAGAAAGAACTAAATTTGCGGCAGAGAAGATGGCTTGAGTTATTGAAAGATTATGACGTTGATATTCTGTATCATCCTGGAAAAGCCAATGTGGTAGCGGATGCACTTAGCCGCAAGTCCATGGGCAGTTTAGCTGATGTACCATCTGATAAGAAAGGCTTGGTTCGTGAAATTCATCAGTTGGCCAGCCTTGGAGTTCATTTGGCGGATTCTGGAGATTCTGGGATTTCTGTTCGTGCAGTTGCTGAATCATCTATTATAGCAGAGGTAAAGCAGCTTCAGTTCGAAGATCCTATTCTGATTCAGTATAGAGATGTGGCCCTTAATAAAGCAAAGACTCCGTTTGAAATCTCGCCTGAAGGGGTATTATTATATGAAGGCAGATTCTGTGTACCAGATGTTGCAGGCCTACGGCGACAGATTATGGGCGAGGCGCATAATGCACGGTATTCTGTTCATCCTGGTTCCACTAAAATGTATCATGATCTCAGAAGTTTGTATTGGTGGGACGGTATGAAGAAAGATATTGCAGAGTACGTTAGTCAGTGCCCGAATTGCCAGCAGGTTAAAATTGAACACTAGAAGCCCGGTGGGTTATTACAGGAGATGGAAATTCCAGCCTGGAAATGGGAGATGATTAATATGGATTTCGTCGTTGGGTTACCGCGCACTCCACGCAGGTATGATTCTATTTGGGTTATTGTTGACAGATTGACGAAATCAGCCCATTTTCTTCCAGTCCGGACTACTTATTCGGCTGAGGACTACGCTAGATTGTACATCAGAGAGATAGTCAGACTCCACGGAGTCCCTGTATCTATTATTACTGACCGGGGTGCCCAGTTTACGGCAAATTTCTGGAAGTTATTTCAGGAGGGATTAGGGACTCAGGTGAGCCTTAGCACAGCTTTTCATCCTCAGTCCGACGGGCAGGCCGAGCGCACTATTCAGACGCTGGAAGATATGTTGCGGGCCTGCGTTATTGATTTCAGAGGCAGCTGGGATGATCATTTGCCGCTTATTGAATTTGCTTATAATAACAGTTATCACTCCAGCATTCAGATGGCACCGTACGAAGCCCTTTATGGAAGAAAATGCAGATCTCCTATTGGTTGGTTTGACGTAGGCAAAACTAAGCTGATTGGGCCAGATGTGATCCAGGAAGCAGTAGATAAGGTAAAGCTTATTCGGGAGTGACTATTGGCTGCTCAGAGTCGACAGAAAGCTTATGCGGACAGACGACGTCGACCGTTAGAGTTCCATATTGGCGACTGGGTATTCCTGAAGGTGTCGCCTATGATGGGTGTTATGAGATTCGGTAAGAAGGGTAAGTTGAGCCCGCGGTATATTGGGCCGTATCAGATTGTTCGAAAGATAGGTGAGGTCGCCTACGAGCTAGACTTACCGTCCGACTTGGAGGCCGTACACCCGGTATTTCATGTGTCTATGCTGCGAAAATGTATTGGTGATCCTTCCAGGATATTCCCGGTGGATGACATCCAGGTAACGGAGCATTTGTCTTATGACGACCAGCCTATAACTATTCTGGATCGACAGGTGAGGAGACTGCGCACTAAGGAAGTGCCTTCCGTTAAAGTCCTGTGGCGCAACAATAACCGGGAGGAGATGACTTGGGAGGCAGAGGACGAGATGAAGAAGAAATACCCCCACTTGTTCCCGACGTCCACAGGTAATCTAAACTTTTTAGTTTGTGGTGTTGGTTGACAAAATGAATTATGTATGCCATTATTAAAAGGGACACCCCCGCCATGATCATGAGACTTTATAAGATTAATTTAACATTCGGGGACGAATGTTCTTAAGGAGGGGAGAATGTTATGTCCCGTGTTTTCGCATAATTGGAAATTGAAAAAAAAAAAAATAATAATTGAGACTTGTATGTTATAAGAAAATATTTTGATTCTAGTTAATATGACTATGTTGGTTATGAAACTATTGGTGCTAAGACATTGGGCAAGGCCGAGGGTAATTTGGAATTTCGGAAATTAGTTTCGGGAATTACAAAACGGGATTTTTAATGAATTGGGCCAAGAAAATTGGAAGACAAATTGAGGCCCAAAGACCATGGGGTGGCCGGCCATAAGGCAAGGTCCAAGCCCATTTTTAATGGTCATGTGATATACATGTGATCATTAGAACAAGATATATATCAATGATCCCTTAGAGTTATCAAGAAACCAAGTCAAACACAAGAAATTGAAGAACACCCCCCTAAAGGAGGCTCTCGGCCGAACCAAAGAAAAGAAAAAAAAATTCCCAAGCCTTGATTCTAATCCAAAAATCTTGTTCTTCCCATATTTGTAGAGTACTCAAGACGCTCTTCAACGGGGTACAATTAGTTTGGTGAAAGGAGCATGTTTGCGACAAGTCGGAATTTCAAGTAAAGGTATGAATTTTGCTACTTTAATGTTATGGAATTGGTATGAATATGATAAGGATTGAGCATAGACGAGAATTTCGTAGTTTTGGTGTGTGTATGAAATCGTGTGTGTGTGTGTGGTTGATGTAGTGGCCGTGGGCTATAAGGAGTGTAAGGCAACGTGACTTTGATTTGTTTAGTTGGTTAGTTGCGTCGTTGTGACATTTATGACGTAAATGAATGTTTAACGAATCGAATTGGCATTGGAAAATGGTTGCGGATTATTATGGGAAAGTATATGATTTCGGTATATTTGTGTATATCTTTGTATAATTATGAAATTAAGACTTCAAATGTGACTTATGGTTGTTGTTAATGAATTTGGAATAAAACAATGCGAGTTAGTAAGTTCGTTGTGGTTGTTGACGTTTGGGATGCAATATGGAAAGTAGCGAATTGTTTGAACTTATGTATATTGCTTGGAATATTATTGGGACGTGTTTGAATAATCTTGAATGAGTAAATGAATACAATAATGTGGATGTTAGTTTGGTATTTCGAAGTTTGAATGAAAGCTGTTGATTTATGTAGAAAGAAAGAATATTGAAGTTAGAATGATTTAGTTGTGGCTTATGATGTTTGTGATGTTTGGGTTGTTGTGTTGATGTTTATTGAGCGAGCTAAGTCTCGGGGGTGTTAGATATATAGGGGAAATGCTGCCGAAATTTCGGTAGACAAAAATGAAGTTAAGGAAATTCTTAAGCCGTAGAATCTCTAATTGGTAACTTTGACCATTTGCAGATTCTGGACGAAACGGGATTTGAGTTTGGGGTGAGCATAAGACGTTTATAAGGTATGTAAGGCTCCCCACTCCTTCTTTTGGCATGTCTTAGTATGTTAGGTTGATATCGGAACCCCGGGGGCAATCCTGCTCCTCGAAATCCGATCTAGAAAATGGCTACTATTCATTCAATCCAATTGAAGCCTAATGACTCTATTTTGGCTAGAAAGCAATCAAACGTCCGAAACTTATGCAAATGCAATCGGATTACTTCGAAACCTTTATGTATGATCCCATAGACCCTAAATGTCCGTAATTCATGTTCGCCACCTCGACTTGACCCGAGGTGGGCCCGCTAACCCCGAGATGCCTTATTTGTTCTATTAGGCTCTCTTTTAGGAAAAGTTTTGATAAGGGATCTTCGGTTATGAAATTGTCTTCAATGAAAGAATGTTTTGATTGCTATAAAATACTAAACTATATTTTGAGCCACACGTACCACCTTGAGAACACTTCTGTGAAATGAACTTCCGTACTAATTGATTATTCGACTACTTTAATTAATGAATTGACTTATGAAGTAATTAAGTTTTGAAAAGCTATTTTGATATTCGAATTGCATTGTTTGCTCACGACTCCGCTCGTGCCCTTATTATGATTCGTTCACCGGTTCCCGGGCCGGTTATAATTCGTGCGTACTATGATAAATTCGGCCGTATGTTGTGTTACGGTTCCCGAGACCTCGCCATAGGGCCGGGTTCCGTTTGGATTTATGCTGTGATATGGCTGGTGATATGTTATGCTGATTTGTGTGCTCGGGGATGTACGGAGATTTGAACCTTCTGGTGTTATGCTGTGTGTGGCACCAGCGTCGGAGTGGTGACCACGTTCCTGAGCTTTGCATGATTTTATTTGCATTATGTATATATGTTTTGATACAAATTTTGATACATCACTCAGTATTTCCCTTTGTATCTGTTTGCTTTTAGTTGTGGCCCATATTTCTGTACTCTATGCTTTACATACTCAGTACATCTTCCGTACTGACCCCCTTTCCTCGGGGGCTGCGTTTCATGCCCGCAGGTACAGACACAGGTGATCCACCACTGTACGCTCCACTTTCTGCTATTTCGGAGTACTCCCTTTGATCCGGAGTCCACTTTTGGTACATACATCTTTTGCTATGTATATATATTTCTGTATATCTGACTATTTGGGTACGGCGGGGGCCCTGTCCCGTCATATGATTCTGTCGGTCTGTTTAGAGGTCTGTGGACATGTTTGTGGGTTAGGGTCTTTCTGTATGGTTATGTGCATATGTTGTTTGGGCGATCCCATACGCCGAGGCGGCCGGTCCGCATATGTTTATACGTTGCTTTGTTAGCCCTGTGTAGCCTTTGTTGGTGTTTGCTGTGTACAGGGTTATTTTGGATAGTCTGTAAAACAAAGGAAACTCTGCCAAAATTTTTCTGGAAATTATCTAAATTTGGAATATAGCCTTGTCGGCTTCTGCTATATATTTGAATGCATTTGATAGATGAGTTTGGGTACCCAGATCGGGCACTAGTCACGGCCTACGGGGTTGGGTCGTGACATTAGGCAGGATGGTTATAACAAGTATGCAGAGAAGAAGACCCGTAAGGGTGGCAGTTTTAGTGGGTCTTTCTCTAAGGGCTAGAGTTCGCGGGTCTATTCGAAACGCCCTGTTCACTCAGCCATGCAGGCTTCAGTTGGAGGCCCATTAGGGGGCAGTCAGTACTATTCCGGTTAGCTAGGGGGTTCGCAGGCCAGAGATTCAGATTATGGTGGTTATTCAGCTTCATCCGCTTCTGTTCAGCATCCGACGCTGGACCGCAGATGCTTTGAGTGTGGGAGACTAGGAATTTCAAGAGAAATTATCCCAGACTTAGGCAAGGTGGCTCGGGTACTCAGTTTCAGGCTCTCAGAACTCCAACATCAGGTAGAAGGGGAGGATCTTACTGTGGTAACCGTGCTCAGTCTTGGCGTGGGAGTCACACGGGGGGTAGAGGTGTCCCCAGCCTAACAGAGGCGGGTTTCAGTCTGGTAGTGGTGGACATTCGCCCGACAGGGGCGGAGCTCAGACATGGCAGGTTGATTGCAATGGTTGGTAGGCCACTGGCGGATAGGTTTATTGTTATGCCTTTCCTGGTAGGACAGAGGCTGAGGGCTCAGATGCAGTCATTACAGGTAACATCTCAGTCTGTCATCGGATGGCTTCTGTATTGTTTGACCCGGGTTCTACATTTTCTTATGTGTCTACACATTTCTCTATGGGTCTTGATATGGCCTGCGATTTGCTTGATGCCCATATGCATGTATCTACTCCAGTTGGAGACTCTGTGGTTGTAGATAGAGTTGTTCGATCTTGTACTGTCACACTTATGGGGTATGGCACCTGGGTTGATTTATTGATTCTAGACATGATAGATTTTGATGTCATCCTGGGTATGAATTGGTTAGCTCCTTATCACGTAATTCTAGACTGCCATGCCAAGACTGTCACCTTAGCTATGCCCGGGGTGCCTAGACTTGAGTGGAAGGGTAACGTTAGTCCCTCCCCAAGAAAGTTATTTCCTTTATTCGTGTAAAGAAACTAGTGGATAGGGGGTGCTTGGCCTATTTGGCATAAATCCGTGATAGCAGTGTTGACGGTCCATCTCTTGAGTCAGTTTCTGTGGTACGTGAGTTTGCTGAGGTGTTTCCCGCAGACTTGCCAAGCATACCACCGGATCGTGACATTGATTTTTGCATTGTCTTAGAGCCAGGGACATGCCCTATTTCTATTCCGCCATATCAGATGGCACCAGCAGAATTGAGGGAATTAAAAAGAACAACTTCAGGATCTTCTCAATAAGGGTTTCATTCGTTCGAGTGTCTCCCCGTGGGGCGCTCCTGTTCTGTTCGTGAAAAATAAAGATGGGACTATGCGGATGTGCATTGATTACCGCAAGTTTAATAAAGTCACCATCCGAAATAAATACCCCATCCCTCGTATTGATGATTTGTTTGATCAGCTTCAGGGTGCTTCTGTGTTTTCGAAAATTGACTTGAGATCGAGTTATCATCAGTTTACAATTCGGGTAGAGGATATTCCTAAGACAGTGTTTCAGACTAGATATGGGTATTTTTAATTTCTTGTTATGTCTTTCAGGCTTACTAATGCCCCAACTGCTTTTATGGATTTGATGAATGACATTTTTAAGACATACTTAGACTTCTTTGTGATAGTGTTTAATGAAGACATCCTGGTTTATTCAAAGAATAAAGAAGATCATAAAAAACACTTGAGAGTGGTTCTTGGGTTGCTGAGAGACAAGGGGTTGTATGCCAAATTCTCTAAGTGTGAGTTTTCTCTTGCGTCTGTGTCCTTCTTTCGAAGGAAGGAATTATAGTTGATCCTAAAAAGATTAAAGCAGTGAGATATTGGGCTAGGCCTACATCAGTGACAGAGATTCGCAGCTTTGTGGGGTTGGCCAGTAACTACCGTCAGTTCGTGAAGGGGTTTGCTTCTATTGCTTCGCATTTGACTCAGATTGAAGTGCCTTTTTAGAGGTCCGATGAGTGTGAGGAGAGTTTCCAAAAGTTCAAGACTCTATTGACTACAACTCCTATTCTATCTTTAGCCGTGGAGGGCAAGGACTTTGTGGCTTATTGTGACGATTCTCGTTCTGGTCTGGGTGTTGTTTTGATGCAGGAAAAGAAGGTGATTGCTTATGCTTTCAGAATTCTAAAGATTCATGAGAAGAACTATCATACTCATGGCTTGGAGTTGGCAGCTGTGATTTTTGTGTTGAAGATTTGGAGGCACTATCTTTATGGTGCCCGTTGCGAGGTATTTACTGATCATCACAGTCTTCAGCATGTCTTTACTCAGAGGGATCATAATTCTAGGCAGCACAGATGGATGGAGTTGCTTAAGGATTACGATAATACTATCTTGTATCATCCTGGCAAGGCAAATGTGGTGGCAGATGGCTTGAGCAATAAATCAGCTAGCATGGGTAGTTTGGCTCGTTTGATTGCGTTAGAACGTTCGTTGGCCAGGAAGGTTTAGAATCTAGCTAATAGTTTCATGAGGCTTGATGTGTCTGATTCGGGCATAGTGTTGGCTTGTGCTGAGGCGAGATCATCATTTCTGTAGCAGATTAAGGCCAGACAGTTCGAGGATGCGAGTTTGAGTAAGATTTGTGATAAGGTCTTACGTGGCGAGGCCAAGGAGGCCGTGATTGATGATGAGGGTGCCTTGAGAATCAAGGGGTGTGTTTGTGTTCCCTGTCTAGATGATTTGATTAAGACAATTTTAGCTGTGGCTCACAGTTCTAGATATTCCATTCATCCTGGTGCTACCAAGATGTACCGTGACTTGAGACAGCACTACTGGTGGGCTAGGATGCAGCATGATATTGGTGAGTTCGTTGCATAGTGTTTGAATTGGCAGCAGGTGAAGTGCGAGCACCAGAGACCCGGGGGTATGCTTCAGAGGATGCCCATTCCAGAGTGGAAGTGGGAGAGGATAGCAATGGATTTTGTAGTTGGTCTTCCAAAGACTTGGGTAAGTTTGATTCGATTTGGGTCATTGTTAATAGATTGACCAAGTCTGCCCATTTCATACCGGTTCAGATTACTCATATTGCGCAGAAGTTGGCCCAGATTTATATTCGGGAGATTGTTCGTCTGCATGGGATTCCTATTTCCATCATATCCGATAGAGGCACGACATTCACATCCTCATTTTGGAAGACCTTGCATTCTGAATTGGGTACTAGATTGGACCTTAGTACAACTTTCCACCCTCAGACAGATGGCCAGTCTGAGCGTGACTATTCATGTCCTAGAGGATATGCTCCGAGCTTGTGTGATTGACTTCGGTGGCCATTATGATCAGTTCTTACCATTGGCAGAGTTTGCATATAACAGTAGTTACCACTCGAGCATTGATATGGCCCCATTTGAGGCTCTTTATGGGAGGTGATGTAGGTCTCCTATTGGGTGGTTTGATGCTGTTGAGGTAAGGCCATGGGGAGCAAATATTTTGAGGGAATCATTAGATAAGGTTAAGGTGATTCAGGAAAAGCCTTTGGCGGCCCAGAGTAGACAGAAGGAGTATGCCGATCGAAAGGTCCGAGATCTTGAGTTCATGGTTGGAGAACAGGTCTTGTTGAAGGTTTCACCCCATGAAAGGTGTGATGAGGTTTGGGAAGAAAGGTAAGCTTAGTCCCAGATTTATTGGTCCGTTTGAGATTCTTAATTGTGTGGGGGATGTAGCCTATGAGTTGGCTTTGACCCCAGGTTTGTCAGGAGTGCATCCAGTGTTCCATATCTCTATATTGAATAGATATCATGGTGATGGTTCATTTATCATTCATTGGGATTCTGTCCTGTTGGATGAGAATCTGTCCAAAGAGGAAGATCTTATTACAATTCTAGATAGAGAGGTTCGTAAGCTGAGGTTGAAAGAAATAACGTCAGTGAAGGTTCAGTGGAAGGACCGTCCCGTTGAGGAAGCTACTTGGGAGACTGAATCCGATATACGCAATAACTATCCCCAGCTTTTCACTGAGTCAGTTATTTTTTCCCTTGTTTCTCTTCCTCGTCTGTTCGGGGACAAATGGGTGTTTAATTTGTATCTGATGTAACTACCCGCTAGGTTGTTATGGGGGTGACTCAATAAACTAGACGTCCGTTGGGAATTCCGAGATCGCAGGTGAGTCCGTAGGGTGTATGTGCATGTTTGGCTTGCGTCTGTAGGGCCTCGGAATGGTGTTGGGATTTTTGGGTGAAAAACTAGAGCTACTGGTCAAATAGACCACTGCAACGGTTGTGGGACCGCTGTAACGAGTCCGCCGTAGTGGGTAGAGGGTCACCGCCGCGGGAGCGGGAAAGGTTAATGAGGTCCGCCATAGCTGGACATTTCCCGCTATAGCGAGGCTGCTGTAGTGAGAAATCTACCGCTGCTAGGCAGAATCAGTGTTTTATGTTCTTATTTCCGAACTCATTCCCCATATAACTCCAAAATAGTTCCCAAGAACACTTGTGGCGATTTTCTAAGGCTATGGCTAAAATACTCTTGAAAGGTAAGTCTCAACCCTTTACTTTGTTTATTCCATCATCATATTAAGTTTCATGATTAGTTAAAGGTTCTCTAATGGTAAATAGAAGGACTAAAGCCCTAGAACTTAAGAGACCCTTAGATAATGAATGGGTTAGTGATTTTATTGTTCTTTGTTCATCTAAGGTTATAGATTATCATTTCGTAGGGTGGGAATTCAAGTTCTAATAGATGAGAATGATGTATTAAGACTTAGGGTTTCATAAAGATGGTAACTTTGGCATAAAAACTGCTTATAAAAGGGTTGAATTGATTAGAAACCTATGAATTAGAATAGTATAATCATTGGGAGAGAGGTAATGATGAGTTCACCATAAGTGATGATTCAAACCATTGGAAAGAGTAGAAATAAGTGGGTTTCCCTTTTCAAATTGTTGTATTATTTGAGTAGATGATTCGAATACTCATGTAGCGCTATATTTCTAGACTTTTAACTTTCCGAGGCGTTATGAAAAGGAAAGGCTCGCGTGGAATAGCTTGCATTGTCCCAGTTCGGCGTTGAGGTAGGTTACGGTCTACTTGAGTTAGACTTTGATTAGTTAATTGTATATGTTATGAAATTGATAGGAGATGCATGATTAGGGCTCCATACATAAAGTGTGATTGGAAATTCCTAAGTTTGACATTGACAGATTAATTATGAGATGAATTATTATGATATGATAAAGAAGAAGTTAATGAATACTCTTCTTGTTGACTTGGAGCAATACCTTATCCATGTTGTTGATGAATTGATTTTTGAGTCTTGATATGACTTGTGACATGGTGACTTATGTTCCTTGATATTGATTTATTGGCTGTTCACATTCCTTATTGATTGTTGGAACGGAAATATATAAATATGAAAAGGCACATTTGAGAGGGGGTGAGGATGTGGCCTAGTTATGGGCTCGTGATCCGAGGTCAGTTCCGGAGTGAGTGGTACATGGACACCATGGGTGCCCTACAGGTCATGGCTATTTGGGAAAATAATACCATTTAGCATGTGTGTACAGATATCTGACAGAGTTGAGATAATTCGTGAGTTACGGTTGTTTGGTGATTACATGGGCTGAGTTACTTTTATTGATTGTTTGTTTGTGTGGGATATCTCATTCCGATTTTGGATGATTTGATGGTGAGCTCCTATCCTTGTCAGGCCGCCTGAAGATCTTCTCTCATTGATGTCTATTTTCATTCCAGACATTACTTATGTTATTTCAGACAGTTGTTATTTTCTTAGGCAATTTATGTTTTAGAGTCCTTGTACGATGACTTTCGGATTTTGGGGTTGTAATAGTTAGACTTCTGCCTTAATTTTTATTTATGGCATGACTAGACGTTTTGGGTGATTATTATTTTGTTAGATCCTTGATTTGTCTAAAAGTGGTTAAGTTATTGGTAATCGTTTGTGTTACACCTCGAAAATTTCCCCATGAACGTACAGTGAAAAGTTGCAGGTTTGCACTTTGGCCCAGTTGGTCGTAAAGTGGAATACGGCCCGTAAAGTAGTTTACGGACCGTAAACTGCTATCGTCCTCCAACCTTCCAAGATTTCAACTTTCTGCCAAATGTCTAAATGGTTAAATACGACCCAGAATACGGACCGTAAATCGAAATACGGCCCGTAAACTGTGACCGTAAACTACCATGACTCTAGCAAACCTTTCTGGTTCTGTTATGCTTAAATACGGTCGTGAAGGACGGACCGTAAACCAGAATACGGCCCGTAAAGTGGGTTTACGACCACTGTGCATCCCGACTACTGTTCATATAAATCAGATTTTGTGATTAATATAAGGGACCCTTTTCATTCATTTTCATTTCATTTCTCATCTACACCACTCAAGAACTCTCTAGAAAATTCTCCAAACACTTCAACCATAAGAATGACAAGGAAATCAATGATCAACAACATTAAATCCATGGAACAAGGTGTGTGAAACTCAAGTGAAGTTCATCCAAACCAAGAAGTTCCAAGAAAGGTGAAGTAGGGTTTTGGTGCAAAAGGAAGGATTCCACTCTAGGCTTGTTCCACCATCATCTAAGGTAAGTTTCATGACTTCATCACGTTGTTTAAGGTATTGGAAAGCTAAGATGCTTGAATGGTAGGAAAACATAGAAGATGGGTCTTAAAATGGATGAATAGTGTCACAATTGAATGGTAGTTGAATGGAATCATAAATGTTGATGTGCTATGATTATGAATATGTTGAAAAGGATGCTTAGACCATGAAATAAGTATTATATAGGAGGAAACGCGATAATGAGTTATAAGTATAAATGTGGAAAAATTTGAGAGAAATGGTGGATTGTGGTTAGTGCATGTAAATGATGATTGTTGATTTCAATATTGTGAACGTTGTTGTGAGCGTTTGGGAGTTAAGATAGAATATGGGAAAGGTAGTATAAACAAAGAAAGTGCCGCTCAATTTTCGTAGAAATAGTAGCGCATTCTTATAGTCGATTAACTAACGTTAATGTGAATTCTCTCTTGAAGGTAGAAACGTGACATTGAAGGAGAACAAGCGAACGATAGCTTAGTTAAACATAAAAGGTATGTGAGGCTAGTCCCTTCTTTCTAATGGCATGAATCCTATAGCGTAACTTCTTTCTTATCCATGAGCCTATGTCCGTAATTAGCTACACAAGGTAATGAGTTAAAGTATAGAAAGTCTAATGGCGTTATTTATCACTTACACTCACCTTACATGCTAATTCCTTCAAGGTGAGGCAAAACGTCCATGATTGTTCCATAATGAAATCGGGGGACCGCGACCTTACGTCACCCTGATAGAGTATGGTTGATCTTGAGCCTTATGTATGTATTACGATAAGCTTAGCATATTGTGATGAGCATATAATGATATTACTATTACACCGCGCCTATTTGGCCGAGCAGTCACCGCCAAGGCGGGCAGCGATATGATACACCATGGCCAAATGGCATGGGTAGACACCACTAGTGGACAGCATGAGATGTTACCCCGGACGCGGGAGGCCTGGACGCAGGCTCATGTTATGATTATCACACCGATCCGATATGGACGGGCAGTTTATACATGATGCATATATGATGTGACATGATGATGAACATGAGTAAGACAGCATGACATGTTTTCTCTATACTGGACAGTCAGATTCAGATGTTCTATACTGATATCTTCTTTACATCATTATCTTATTTTGTTATCTATGCCTCTCATACTCAGTACAATATTCGTACTGACATCCGTTTTCTTTGGACGCTGTGTTCATGCCCACAAGTAGACAGGGAGGAGAGCTCGACCCAGATCCGTAGTAGCTGTCAGCTGATTGGAAGCCCTCCATTGTCCCGGAGGTGCTTATGATTATTCTTTTGTATATATATATATATATATATATATATATATATATATATATATAGCCAGGTATATGTCTTTTTGGGCACGACGGGGTCTTGTACCGTCCCTATGTTCAGCAGTCCAGTAGAGGCTCGTAGATACGCAGTGCGGGTTAGATGGTGTCACGAGATCGCTACTGTATATATATATATATATATATATTATTTTGATAGCCTAAAGGCACATGTATATGAAAGTATTTTATGTTTTCATATGAATTATGATTTTCCTACGCTATGAGTATAAAGATGATAAAAAGGGCATTAAATGAGTAAAATGAGCGACAGAACGAGCGGTGCTCAGTGGTTAGCCCCGAGTACCCGTCGCGGCCCCTAGCTGGGTCGTGACAGTTTGGATGGTTGGTTAAGTCGATGGTTCGCCTACTAGGGCATTTATGTGGGTGCCACTCATGGCTGCTTGGGTCGTAACACTTGAATTTCCATGAATCCTTCGGATGCACAACTGTAACATATCATGAAAGTGAAATACAATCATGCATTTGAAAACATTCAGGTCAAAGTTCAAGTGAAAAAGAAAAAACTAATTGAAGAGTGTTTGACTGGAATAGAAACGACACATAATGAAGAAATTGTAACTAAAAACTAATTGTTTAGCCAAGAGGTAGATATAGTGACAATTTTCTCAAGTTCTTGTTTGTTCTAATCACATGCTTCTCTGTCTGTTTATTTACTTCGCATATATAAGAGAGATAGAACTTTTTCCGGCACACATTGTTAATTATATGACCAACTAATTAGTTTAAAATTAGGCTGAAGTTCGTGAGACGTCGACTGCAATAATGTCACGAAGTGGCTTCGAGAACACATAAAAAGAAAAAAGATAAATCAAATTGAAGAACGTTTATCGGGATACCGCGTATGAAAAATGTTAGTATAGCAACCAAAAATCGATAAACATGGGAGAATAAACTACCGAATTTTCTGCTCTATTACGTACCTAAAATTGAAGATGAAAGAGAATAAGTAGAACTCCAGAGTTAATGGAGAATGTGAATGTTATATACTATAAAAAGATTACAAAACCATAGGCACAAATAAAAAGATTTAACAAAAAGAATTGAATAAAAAATCAAGCAAAATATAAAAAATATTGGAGACCAAAAGGAATGAATTTTACCTATGGCAAGGGGAGAAGAAAGAGGGAATAGAAGAAGGTAGTATAAGCAGAACAAAAAGAGGAGGGCTACAGAGGAAGAAGAGGAAACTGAGCCAACAACTTTATTTGTCATGGGCTGAATTAAATGGTTGCTTGTACGTGGGCTGAGTTTTTCCAAAGGAATATTAATTTGTTAAGCTTTTGTTTTGTTAATCTATTTAATTTAGTAGTAGATTATGTAGAGAAATGGAGGAAAAAATACCAAAAAAAGGAGATAAAATATAAATGGTAATGAAGGCCATAAAGAGATGTCGCATCACCTTGTCTATGTCTCGCTCTATATTATATATAGATTTAATCTCATCACTGTTGTTTAAGGTTTTGGATTAGACCCTGCTATTTTAGGTCTCACCTAATGTACTAAAGAACCAGGTTCAGTCACCTAGTAAGAAGTAAAGTGCGGAACTTAAATCACAAGAAATTTTAATATGAAAAATAATTTGTTAAAGGGAGTAAAAAATCACGATCTACCTTAATAGAATTTTCCCCAAAACTTCACCAAAAACTCAAGCAGTTTAAGGTACAATTTCTATAACCAAAGGAACTAAACCTTAGTACCTTTTCCCCTACAATTAACCTAATTGTAGCTATCCCTTTCATGACTCTTTCCAGTCTGGAAAGCTTTAAACAACTCAATCAACAAACACCTATTACAAAACTTCTAGTAAAATAAATAGGTTATAATTCACGAACAAATAATCAACTTAACCGCTTCAAAATGTAGCAGTCGTTTCCTTTGGGAACAAGTTCTCTTCATTGACAGTTTGACTCTCACAAAGCACGCCTCACAATGATTACTATTTTTGAAGAATAAATCGCAATCTGCGCGAATAGTGTAAGAGGCAATAACATTAATGGTCGAAATTTCCTTAGCTTCACGCTCCAAATCCCATAGGAATTTGGTTAAGGAATCCAATCTTAATTGGAATTGGTCTCATTGTTTGTTTCGACGTCCACACATTTTGTCCTATTTTCAAAAGTCTTTCTATATATTCAAGTGTAACATTTCCATGTTTGGTCTTGCTTCCTTGATCCGAGCGTTTAACCCTTAAACCCAATTCATCAAGGAATCCTTCTTGCACTTGGAATTTGCTTCGCAACTACTGATCAATAGTCATCTCCATTCGTCTGCTAATGACTTGGTTCTTGTGTAATGTTTGTTAATCATCAAAACTTGAATCCAGATCAGCTCAACAAATTCCACCTTTTTATTGATGACCAACCCTTAACAAACTCATGTGCACTCAAGTGCAACTTCCCCCTAAGAATCAACTTCACTTAGTATGATGTGTGATCTCACTTAAGTCTAGAAACTCACCTTTCACTCATGACAACCCTATAGATGGCTAGGTGTAAGAATCTGATCAGGTCAATATTTTTCCTGCTAACATTCATCTGTTCTACGCATAAGGACAAGGTTATTTGATCAGTAAAATTTTGAAACTCTTTAAAATTCAAGTGCATGCCTCCTTAATTTTCTCCTTTTCTGCATCACTAAAAAATAAAAGTATTAGTCAAGTTAAGCAATATCATACTCTTGGTCACTATAACTACACTAACATAAACATAACACAAATGCCTTAAAGAAAGTCCACTAATATTAGCCATCTTGTGGACTCATTAAAGCCAAAAATAAAGAATTTTTTATGTATGCACCAATTAAGCAACAAGAGCCAAACCAATAGTCAGTAATAAGAACTTGCTATAACGGCCAAAGAAAAGATATGAGGGTAAAGAGAATTCTAGTCATACAAAGAATTGGGTATGGTCTTTGACTTAAGGATGGGCTAGTGTTACACATCGGGAATTCCCCCGTGAACGTACAGTGAATAGAATAACGAAGAATACGAGTATATGATGTTTTAATAAGAAGGGAATAACATTTGACGAACCTAAGTAAGATTCCGAAGGCAATTGCAATAAGAGATAGGTTATGCTCCATAATGAATGATTATAGATTCTAAAAATGTGGAAAGTTCCAGATCTGCATTTCGGCCAGTTGCACGTAAAATGAAATACGGACCGTAAAGTGGTATACGGCCCGTAAACTGCCATGTCATATTTTGGCTTCCAAAACTTCAACTTTCTGCCAAATGATCAAATGGTTAAATACGACCTGAAATACGGACCGTAAAGTGGTTTACGGCCCGTAAACTGTGTCCGTAAATCACCACGTCTCAGCCTGAGTTTCTGGTTCTGTTATGATTAAATACGACCACTAAGGACGGTCCGTAAACTGGAATACGTACCGTAAACCAAGTTTACGACCACTGTGCTATTCACTCCAGACCAGATTTTAAGTCATTAAATAAGGGATCCAAGTTTATTATTTCATTTCCACATTTCATCCCTTCTCTCTAAAACATCTCTCTACATTTATTCCACAAGATTTCAAGGATTATTAGTCATCAACAACACAAATCAAGTGAATCAAGTGTAAGGAAACCCATTAAGATTATTCAAGTCAAGAAAATCTTAATGAAGGAAAACTAGGGTTTTTGCTCAAGTGAAGTATTTCGACCAAGGCTCGTTCCTACAACCTTTAAGGTAAGATTTATGGTATTCATATGTGGTTCAAGGTAGTTGAGAGTTAAAATGCTTGGACATTAGATGAGTATAGAAAAATGGGTCATGAATGATGAATAGTGACATTTTGAGAGATAGTTTGAATTGAACCGTGATTCTTGTTATGTTGTGATATGAATGTGTTATAAATGATGTTAAGATCATGAAAATGGGCATTGTATATGAATGGACGAAGTCGGGTGATATGACCATGAATATGGGTGAATTGGGGGTGAATTGAGAAATCTAGATAATGTGGTTAATGTAAATGATTAATGGCCATTGTTATGGTATTGTGAATGTATTGTTGACGTTTGGGAGTTGAATTACGATATGGAGGAATGTTGTATAAATAAAGGAGATGCTGTCCGATTTTCTCTAGCTTTATCCATGTGTGATAGTTGTCGATTCTAACGATAGTATGACTTTAATGAAGGTATAAACGCAACCGTTGAAAGAGAACGTGCAAGTGGTAAATAGTCGAACGAAAAGGTATGTAAGGCTAACCCTTCTTTCATAAGGCATGGTTCTTTGGACAAACATCTAAATCTTCCATAAGTCTATGATGTCTCATAAATGATTTGATCTTCCGAGCTAGTAAGCTCACGATTCGTGATACGCCACGATTGTACTAAATCCCTCGTATGACGAGTAAGCCTATAAAGATAAATGTGATGAATCACGATAATAGTAATGACGATGTTGATGACGATTATGATAATGATGTAAATAGTAAAGATGCTTATGAGCTATTACGTATATGTGTCTATGTATGATTATTATGGAACCCCGGGCTAATGAGGCCGGGTAAGATATGTAAATAAGTATGTATACGATTACGTAACGCGCGCACACCTCTGTAGATGGTACGGATAACCCTGACGCCTTGGTAGGGCCAGGTAGATGTAACCCTGAAGCCTTGGTTGGGCCAGGTATGAGTAACCTTGAGCCTTGGTTGGCCAAGTATGTGTGAAACACCGATCCTACATGGTCGGGTATGCTATGTAAATGCTATGTATATGATATGATTATGTATACGATATGGTTACGAGTATGAATACGAATATGATACGATATGACTGTGAATAAAGGTATGTATACGAATACGAGTACAAATACAGAACAGAAAGATCCTATGCACGGCAAGTTAGTGCCTATGACGATGATATTACTATCTCCCATCTTGTGCTATTTCTCATGTTGCTTATTATGCATCTATATTGATATTGATCATGCTTTACATACTCAGTACATTCTTCGTACTGACGTCCTTTTGTTTGTGGACTCTGCGTCATGCCCGCAGATGCACAGGGAGACAGGCTCGATCCATAGCGGTATTCTCAGAGGCTACCTAGCAGTGCTCCATTTCATTCGGAGCCATAGCTTTTGGGTACTTATTCTTTTGTGTACATAATTTTGGCCATAGCGGGGTCCTGTCCCGCTTATGTGATGTGTTATACTCTCCTTAGAGGCTCGTAGACATGTGTATATGGTTAGATGTGTCTGGCCTTGTCGGCCTATATTTTGTATATTATTTTGATAGCCTTGGCGGCTCATGTACATTGACGTGGTATAGATGCAAACCATGATATGAAAGCATTGTCGTCCAATGGGACTAGTATGATTGATCAATAGAAATGTATGCTTAATTATGAGGCTCACCTAGATGTAAGAGTAAGAGTAAGCTAAGGGGTGCCCGGGTGGGCTAGCACCTGCTGCTCGTCGCGACCCTCGAGACGGGTCGTGACAAAAGTGGTATCAGAGCAGTTTAGTCCTAGGGTGTGTCTACGAGCCGTGTCTAGTAGAGTCTTGGTTATGGGTGTATTGCGCGCCACACTTATAAACAAGAATCTGCGGACATTTTAGGAATAAATGTCCTTCTTTCTTCATAAGAATCGTGCGATAGAGCTATGATATGAGAAATTCTTGTCCCTTAATCGTGTGTTGTGTGTCTCAGAAATGCCTGTGAAGAGAAAGGCTACAGCAGCCTAAAAGGGCAAGACGGTGGTAGAAAAGCGGGCTGAAAGAGCACCGCCACCGGTAGTAGAGCAATGTGAGTCCCAGAGTGCGGCTCAATCTCAGTCCTCCCGTTCAGTACCTATATTAGACGAGCGTGAGGGAGCCTCATCCCCAGCCCTAGCACCTCCAGCTCCTCCACCGAATGTTTCTGGCCAAGATGTTAAAGAGGCCATACACTTGCTTACTCAATTGGTTGCTGCCCAGACTCAGCGGCAAAGTACAGGGCAGGGTGATAGGGCTGTTAGTGCAAGGGCCCGTGACTTCATTACTTTGAACCCTCCGGAATTCTTTGGGTCAAAGCCGGAGGAGGACCCTCAGGATTTTATTGATGGTATGCTGAGGACACTACGATTGATACATGCTTTGGACACCGAGTCGGTGGAGTTAGCGTCGTATAGATTGAGAGATGTCTCGATCCAATGGTATACGGTTTGGATGGCTTTACGGGGAGCCAATGCACCTCCCCCGATATGGCAGGAGTTCGTTGATGCCTTCCTCCGACATTATATGCCTCCAGAGGTTCGGCGAGCTAGGGCCGATAAATTCTTGAATTTGAGGCAAGGTAGCATAAGTGCTTTAGAGTACAGTCTCCGCTTCAATTCTTTAGCTAGGTATGCTTCGGCCATGGTAGCGGATATGGGCGACCGGGGTACACCGATTTGTTAAAGGCCTAGGGCCACATTTGATGGATAGATGTTTGACTGCGTCCCTTCAGGACAATATGGACATTGCACGCATTCAGGCTCATGCTCAGAACTTAGATGAAAGTTTACAACAGCAGAGAAGTGAGCGCGAGCAGGATAGGGGTCATAGCAAGAGGGCCAGATTTTCGGGTCCGGTGAGTGAGTTCAGAGGCGGGCACAGACAGCAGATGTCCAGGCACTCAGGCTATTCTATGACTAGTGTCCCTCCACGGTGTTCAGGCCAGAGATTCGACAGATCTACTCGTTCTGGGCCGAGTCAGAGTTATTCGGGGTCTCAGTTTAAAGATGATTCAGGTCAGGCAAGGCCACCTGCACTACGATGTTCCCAGTATGGGAAGTTGCATTGGGGTCGATGCCGAATGGGCTCAGATGTTTGCTATTCATGTGGTCGACCAGGCCATATTATGCGTGATTGCCCCTCAGTTCATGGTAGAGGTAGGACCCAGCCTTCAGGGTCAGTAGCCGGGTCTTCAGCATCTGTACGCCCTATGGGGCCAGGTTCACATGCGCCAGTCGGCCATGGTAGAGGCAGAGGGAGAGTTCCCAGTTCTAGCGATCCTCAGCATCGTGTTTATGCTTTGGCTGGACGCTAAGATCTTGAGTCTTCTCCTGACGTGGTCACAGGTATATTGTCGATATTCTCTCATGATGTATATGCTTTGATTGATCCGGGCTCCACGTTGTCATATGTTACTCCATATATGTCGGGTCGATTTAGAGTCGAGCCGGAGTCGATTAAACCTTTTGAGGTGTCTACCCCCGTTGGTGAATCGGTAATAGCTAGCCGAGTATATAGAAATTGTGTAATTGGTATTGGTGATCGTCGTACCATGATTGATTTGCATGAGCTAGAAATGGTGGATTTTGATGTTATTATGGGCATGGATTGGTTGGCTTCTTGCTATGCCAATGTTGATTGTAGAATGAAAATGGTTCGTTTCCAATTTTCGGGAGAACCAGTCTTAGAATGGAAAGAGAATACGGCGTCACCAAAGGGTAGGTTTATTTCCTATCTAAAGGCAAGGAAAATGATCACGAAAGGATGTATCTATCATTTAGTTCGGGTTCAAGATGTAGAAGCTGAATCGCCGACTCTTCAGACGGTTCTTGTAGTAAATGAATTTCCGGATGTGTTCTCGGAAGAGCTTCCAGGCCTTCCTCCCAAGCGGGAGATTGATTTCGCAATTGATGTTTTGTCGGGCACCAAGCCCATATCTATTTCTCCTTATAGAATGGCTCCCGCAGAATTGAAAGAGTTGAAAGAGCAATAGAAGGACTTGCTTGAGAAAGGCTTTATTAGGCCTAGTTCATCTCTGTGGGGAGCACCCGTATTGTTTGTCCGAAAGAAAGATGGCTCCTTGAGAATGTGCATTGATTACCGACAATTGAATAAGGTGACAATTAATAACAAGTATCCTCTTCCAAGGATTGATGACTTATTTGATCAATTGCAAGGTGCCAAATGGTTTTCAAAGATTGATTTGAGGTCCGGGTATCATCAAGTGAGAGTTAGGGAGAAAGATATCCCTAAGACAGCCTTTAGAACAAGATATGGCCATTTTGAGTTTCGGGTGATGTCATTTGGGCTAACTAATGTGCCGGGGGCATTTATGGATCTGATGAATAATGTGTTCAGGCCTTTTCTGAATTTATTTGTGATCGTATTTATCAACGACATCTTGGTATATTCTAGATCCGTGGCAGAACATGCGAATCATTTACGTACTGTCCTCGGAGTTCTTCGAACTCGAGAGTTGTTTGCAAAGTTTTCCAAATGCGAGTTTTGGTTGAACTCAGTGGAATTTCTGGGGCATATTGTGGCAGTCGATGGTATTCGAGTGGATAGTCAAAAGATCGAGGCAGTGAAGACTTGGCCAAGGCCCACAACTCCTACGGAGGTTCGTAGCTTTCTGGGCTTAGCAGGTTGTTACAGGAGATTTGTTGAAGGTTTTTCTTCTATTTCTGCATCACTCACAAAGTTGACCCAGAAATCGGCAAAGTTTCAATGGACTGATGCTTGTGAGTGTAGCTTCCGAGAGTTGAAAAGTAGATTGACTTTCGCCCCAGTCTTGACACTTCCAGAGGGATTGGAAGGCAAATGTTGTGGCTGATGCTCTCAGCCGCAGATCTATGGGAAGTTTGTGTGATGTTCGACCAGAAAAAAGGAAAATGGCCCATGAGCTCTAACAATTAGCTAGCCTAGGAGTTCGAGTAGTGGACTCAGGTAGCCAGAGAGCTACTATCCAGAATTCAGCAGTCTCGTCGCTAATAGCATAAGTGAAAGAGCGGCAATACGAAGATTCCATGCTAAGGAATTACAGAGATACACTCCCTCAGAAAGAGGAGTCATCATTTGAGCTTTCAGGAGACGGAGTTCTCCGATGTCGAGGCAGATTGTGTGTTCCCGATGTGGCAGGTCTACACCACTAGATATTGAAAGAAGCTCATTGTTCCCGTTATTCTGTTCACCCTGGGGCGACGAAAATGTATCATGACCTTAAGTCTATATATTGGTGGAATGGAATGAAGAAAGACATAGCGGGATTCGTAGCTCAATGTCCCAATTGTCAACAAGTGAAAATCGAGCACCAAAAGCCGGGTGGATTGTTGCAAGCTATAAAAATCCCAACTTGGAAGTGGGCAGTGATTAACATGGACTTCATTACAGGCTTACCCCGTTCTCGCCGTAAGTATGACTCCATATGGGTGATTGTGGATAGACTCACCAAGTCAGCTCATTTCTTACCAGTCAGAACGACGCATGTGGCAGAAGATTATGCAAAGCTTTATCTTAAAGAGATAGTAAGACTCCATGGTGTTCCAGTATCTATTATCTCAGACAGAGGAACTCAGTTTACAACCAATTTTTGGAAGTCGTTCCAAGAGGGTTTAGGGACCCAAGTGAGCCTTAGCACGACATTTCACCCGCAGACCGATGGACAAGCTGAGCGCACCATTCAGACGGGCATGTATAATAGATTTCGGAGGTAATTGGGATGATTATTTGCCACTCATCGAATTTGCTTACAATAACAGTTATCATTCTAGCATCCAAATGGCACCGTATGAAGCTTTATATGGGCGAAAGTGTAGATCCCCAATTGGGTGGTTTGAAACGGGAGAGGCTAGACTGATAGGGCCAGACTTGGTCCAACAAGCCATAGAGAAAGTCAAGCTCATACAAGATCGGTTATTAGCAGCCCAAAGTCATCAAAAGTCCTATGTGGATAATCGCCGAAGAGACTTAGAGTTCTAAGTGAAAGATTTGGTATTCTTGAAAGTGTCACCGATGAAAGGTGTAATGAGATTTGGCAAAAGGGGAAGCTTAGTCCCCGGTACATTGGACCTTATGAGATTATGCGCAAAGTGGGAAAAGTGGCCTACGAATTAGATCTACCTCCGGATTTGGAGTCAGTTCACCCAGTTTTCCATGTCTCAATGCTTCGAAAATGTGTTGGAGATCCTACTAGGATTGTGCCAATAAGCGATGTGCAACTGACAGAAAAGTTGACTTATGAAGAAGTGCCCATTGCCATATTAGATAGGCAAGTACGGAGGCTTAGAAACAAAGAAGTTGCCTCAGTTAAGGTTTTATGGAGAAGCAGTAAACGAGAAGAAATGACATGTGAAGCGGAAGATAGTATGCGATCCAGATACCCTCATTTATTTCAGCCCTTGGGAGAGATTCAAGATGAAACATCAGCGGTATGAGGTAGGTATGATTTCCTTTTCATGCTTTTGGTTGTGTGTGGCCATAGATATGTTGATATTGTGACGTAGCCCTGTGAGGCGATGATATTTTTGGTTGTTGTGACAGGTTGGTAGTGCCATATTATAGGGGAAACTCTGGCGAAATTTCTATAGAATCCCGAAGACTTTAACATTCGAGGACAAATGTTCTTAAGGGGGGGGGGGGGGGGAGAATGTTACACCTCGGGAATTCCCCCGTGAACGTACAGTGAATAGACTAACGAAGAATACGAGTATATGATGTTTTAATAAGAAGGGAATAACATTTGACGACCCTAAGTAAGATTCCGAAGGCAATTGCAATAAGAGATAGGTTATGCTCCATAATGAATGATTATAGGTTCTAAAAATGTGGAAAGTTGCAGATCTGCATTTTGGCAAGTTGTACGTAAAATGAAATACGTACCGTAAAGTGGTATACGGCCCATAAACTGCATGTCGTATTTTGGCTCCCAAAACTTCAACTTTCTGCCAAATGGTTAAATACGACTTGAAATACGGATCGTAAAGTGGTTTACGGCCCGTAAACTGTGTCCGTAAATCACCACGTCTCAGCCCGAGTTTCTGGTTCTGTTATGATTAAATACGACCACGAAGGACGGTCCGTAAACTGGAATACGGACCGTAAACCAAGTTTACGACCACTGTGTTGTTCACTCCAGACCAGATTTTAAGTCATTAAATAAGAGATCCAAGTTTATTATTTCATTTCCACATTTCATCCCTTCTCTCTAAAACATCTCTCTACATTTATTCCACAAGATTTCAAGGATTATTAGTCATCAACAACACAAATCAAGTGAATCAAGTGTAAGGAAACCCATTAAGATTATTCAAGTCAAGAAAATCTTATTGAAGGAAAACTAGGGTTTTTGCTCAAGTGAAGTATTTCGACCAAGGCTCGTTCCTACAACCTTTAAGGTAAGATTTATGATATTTATATGTGGTTCACGGTAGTTGAGAGTTAAAATACTTGGACATTAGATGAGTATAGAAAAATGGGTCATGAATGATGAATAGTGACATTTTGAGAGATAGTTTGAATTGAAACGTGATTCTTGTTATGTTGTGATATGAATGTGTTGTAAATGATGTTAAGATCATGAAAATGGGCATTGTATATGAATGGACGAAGTCGGGTGATATGACCATGAATATGGGTGAATTGGGGGCGAATTGAGAAATCTAGATAATGTGGTTAATGTAAATGATTAATGGCCATTGTTATGGTATTGTGAATGTATTGTTGACGTTTGGGAGTTGAATTACGATATGGAGGAATGTTGTATAAATAAAGGAGATGCTGTCCGATTTTCTCTAGCTTTAGCCATGTGTGCTAGTTGTCGATTCTAACGATAGTATGACTTTAATGAAGGTATAAACGCAACCGTTGAAAGAGAACGTGCAAGTGGTAAATAGTCGAACGAAAAGGTATGTAAGGCTAACCCTTCTGTCATAAGGCATGGTTCTTTGGCCAAACATCTAAATCTTCCATAAGTCTATGATGTCTCATAAATGATTTGATCTTCCCAGCTAGTAAGCTCACGATTCGTGATACGCCACGATTGTACTAAATCCCTCGTATGACGAGTAAGCCTATAAAGATAAATGTGATGAATCACGATAATAGTAATGACGATGTTGATGACGATTATGATAATGATGTAAATAGTAAAGATGCTTATGAGCTATTACGTATATGTGTCTATGTATGACTATTATGGAACCCCGAGCTTATGAGGCCGTGTAAGATATGTAAATAAGTATGTATACGATTACGTAACGCGCGCACACCTCTGCAGATGGTACGGATAACCCTGATGCCTTGGTAGGGCCAGTTAGATGTAACCCTGAAGCCTTGGTAGGGCCAGGTATGAGTAACCTTGAGCCTTGGTTGGCCAAGTATGTGTGAAACACCGATCCTACATGGTCGGGTATGCTATGTAAATCCTATGTATATGATATGATTATGTATACAATATGGTTACAAGTATGAATACGAATATGATACGATATGAATGTGAATAAAGGTATGTATACGAATACGAGTACAAATACGGAACGGAAAGATCCTATGCATGGCAAGTTAGTGCCTATGACGATGATATTATTATCTCCCATCTTGTGCTATTTCTCATGTTGCTTATTATGCATCTATATTGATATTGATCATGCTTTACACACTCAGTACATTCTTCGTACTGACGTCCTTTTGTTTGTGGACGCTGCGTCATGCCCGCAGGTGCACAGAGAGACAGGCTCGATCCATAGCGGTATTCTCAGAGGCTACCTAGCAGTGCTCCATTTCATTCGGAGCCATAGCTTTTGGGTACTTATTCTTTTGTGTACATAATTTTGGGCTTAGCGGGGTCCTGTCCCACTTATGTGATGTGTTATACTCTCCTTAGAGGCTCGTAGACATGTGTATATGGTTAGATGTGTCTGGCCTTGTCGGCCTATATTTTGTATATTATTTTGATAGCCTTGGCGGCTCATGTACATTGACGTGGTATAGATGCAAACCATGATATGAAAGCATTGTCGTCCAATGGGACTAGTATGATTGATCAATAGAAATGTATGCTTAATTATGTGGCTCACCTAGATGTAAGAGTAAGAGTAAGCTAAGGGGTGCCCGGGTGGGCTAGCACCGGGTGCTCGTTGCGGCCCTCGAGACGGGTCGTGACAACTAGGGACCAGGTTTACTGTGGTTGGTAAAATCGTTTTTACACATATGTTAGATGCCAATGTTTTTTTTTTGTTCCTTCCTTTTTTATCCGTTGATCTGAATGTTGTTCACCCCTTTTTCAATCATAACCTAGTTTTCCCTTTGAATTGTTGACACAAACCCTTTATCAAGAGATTTTGAAATTTCTTGTTCTTGAACTAGCTTAGAACTTTCAGCCTATAGAGATTGAAAGCAAAGCATCACCAACAAATTAGTGTGCTTAGTGTTAATGGAACCAAATTGAATGTATTTTAAGACAAAATTGGACATGATATATGATAGGAACCTGTTTCGTTAGTGTCTTACCCAACGATAAAAGTGGTTTAATTGGTTAGAAGCTGTAGTACTAAGATATGGATTGGGAATCATTCATAGATCATATTAACATAGACAAGCTTAAGCACTTAACTATAGAAAGGCGATGCATACCCGAGTGCCATAAGAATCAAGTTCTTTGACTGATTTCATCAATGTCATTGAGTGTCCTTCAAGAATAAGGGTAACATTATTAGACCTCATCTAAGCGTACTTGAACATGCCATGCATACATAACCTTTATAGTATAAGATTGTCATATATTATTCCCACATTAACACTTCAATCAAACATAGTCAATCATTGAGGGAGTCAAAGAGGTTCAATCAAACATAGTCAATCTTGATCAAAACAAGCTCTAAGAGTTTTCTTTTGAATTGATCTCTGCTCAAGGCATTGGTAAAAATGTCAGCAATCTGCTCCTCCATCATGAAAAACTCTATAGAAATATGTCATTTCTTCACATTGTCTCTGAAAAAGTGGTGTCTAGTATCAATATGTTTTTTCCTCTTGTAATGAATCGAGTTCTTTGCCATATTCACATCATTTATATTATTACAAAAAGTTGGAACTCGTTAAAATCATTACACCATAGTCTTCTAGCTTCTGTTTCATCCATAGTAGTTGTACACAACATGATGCAACAACTACATATTCAATTTCTACAATAGATAGTACCACAAAGTTTTGTTTCTTTTTACTAAAGAGATCCAACATGATCCTTAAAGGTGAGCCATTCCATATGTGCTCTTCCTATCCACTAAATATCCTGCATACTCAACATTTGCATATCCCACCAAATTAAAAGTACCTCCAGATGGGTAAAAAAGGACCAGGTCCTAAGTACATTTGTGATACCTTAGTATTCTCTTCTCAGATTTCATATGTGAATCCTTTGGACAAGATTGATATCCAGCACAAAGTCCAACGCTAAACACAATATGAGTCCTCCTTGCAGTCAAGTATAGCAAAAATCCTATCATTCCCCTGTACTTTTTTTCTTCAACTAGTGAACTAAGTTCGTTTTTGTCTAGTCGAGTTGCAGTTACTATAGGAGTATTAATAGTCTATGCATTATCTATCTCAAACCTTTTAAGCAATTCCTTGATGTAATTTTGTTAATGCATCATAGTACCATCCTTTGTTTGTTTCACTTGTAACCTTGAAGAAATATAATTCACCCATCATGCTCATCTCAAATTCACTCCCCATTAGTTTTCCAAATTCATTACGTAGTGTCTCATTTGTGGCATCAAACATGATATGATCGACATATACTTGAATGATCAATAGGTTATTATTTAGCTTCATCAAGAATAATGTGGTGTTAATCTTACCCCTTGTGAATTGTTCTCAAGAAGGAATTTTGAAAACTCTCATACTAAGCTCTAGAATCCTGCTGCAACCCATACAAAGTCTTGTCCAGTTTGTTTACATTATTTAGAAACTCACTACTGTCGAATCTTGGTGGATGTTACCAATAAACTTCCTCTTTTAGGTATTTTTTTTAGAAAATGCACTGTTGACATCCATTTTATATAATTTGAATTGCATGCAGGATGCAAAAGTAATAAGCATACATATAGCCTCCATCCTTCCACATGAGTAAAGGCCTCACCATAATCTATGCCTTCTTCTTGATTACAACCTTGTACCACCAACCTCACTTTCTTTCTTGTGATGGTACCTTGATTATCAAATTTGTTTCTTAATATCCACCTGGTTCCTATGATAGTTCTCTACTTAGGTATAGGTTCCATATTACATGCCGTATTTATTTCAAATTGATGAAGTTCTTCTCGCATAATAAAAATCCAGTCAGCATCCAAAAAAGTTTATCTTATCATTTTAGACCCAATCATGGACAAGTAGGCAGAAGAAGAACAAAGGTTTCTATCCATTGATCTTGTCATTATAGTAGAATCCACAAGGGTTAGGACATTCTATAATGGATGAGAACGTTTGTTCTTGTCACGACCCAACCCGCCATGACCGGCACCCATCTAAATCCTAATGGGCGAACCAACATACATACCACCTAATCCATTAAATATGGTTTTTATATAAATCAAGCTAAATAATTATTACTCCTTCAACAACAAAAGAACAAGTAAATCATGCCATAAATACTGTAGCAAGTGCGAAATTTCTAACTATTACAATCCCCAAAATCTGAAAGTCATCGTACAGGACTCTAAGCCAAAACATGTCTAAGAACTGAAATCTGCCTAATAAATATCCATAATGTCCAGAATAAGAAAAGACATCATAAGTAGAAGATCTTCGGGCGGCCTGGCATGAGAAGAAGCTCACCCCAAAATCTGTCAGCAATTATCCTCCACGCTAGATGTGAGGACGAGTAGCGGTCTCTATATCAAAATCTGCACTCAAAGAATGCAGCAAGGTAGTATCAGTACAAACACTATGTACCGGTAAGCATTATAGGCCGACTAATATTAGTATCATGTATATCTTATGAGATCAATAGAATAAACAAGCCAGTCAATCATACACGAATATCAATACGTCACAACAAGTCAACCACGGATAATCACAACAAATCACCAAATTGCCAAGAATCACAAACACATCAACCATAACGGAAATAAATTTACCACTATAACCCCACTCGCTGTACACACATGCTATCTGATGTCATAGCTCAGTAGTCATGACCTGAAAGGGACCCATGGTGTCCATGTACCACTCGTTCTGGAACACTCCCGAACATAACCTCCGATCCGGAACGAACCTCGGACGCGGAATATAACAATAAACCTCTTATTTTCAGAAATATCCTCGGACCACGAGTCCATATTCTAGGCCACATATGTGCCTTGTCATACCTTTTACAGAACAGTGTTTCTTACCTTCTCAATATCCATATTCACCTCACCATTTCATGTCACAATACCCTCGAGAAGACTATATTAACTTCTCATCACAATACATCCACTGCAGATTAAATCACACAGGAATAATGGCATGAAACCTGCACTACATTCAATCACAAGCACATAGGAGCTTAACCACACAATATCATGTAATGAATACTAGACATGCTTTCTCCTAATGAAATCACAAACATACATTCAACTAACCAAAGTCTAACTCAAGTAAACCATAACCTACCTCAGAGTAGAGCTGGATCAATGCATGTCACTCTGCTACAGCCTTTCCTTTCCTCAAGGCCTCAATACTGTCGCGGTCTAAAAATAGAAGGCTTAATGAGTCACATTGCTCAATCTGCAAATACCAAGGCAAGAAATACCCTTCCCTCTCCCCATTCTAAGGGTGGATGATTTTCTAGGTGATAAACAACCTATCAAAGCCCCTAATATTCATAAACTATCAATTTCTACCACATTCTATCAAACATTCCCATTACAAACAGTTTTCTATGACAAAGACATCATTTTTATAGAACCCTAGGTGTCAATCACTTAGTTTACTATTCTAATTGTTCAATTTATGACAAATAGCAACTAATCAATCCATTTAAATGATAAATACACGTTAATAATCCCAACCCATCAAGTTTAGAAGGTTTATTGATATTCTAGGGTTCCTACTTCACTTTCACCATTAGAAACCCAAGAAGAAGGTTACAATAGCGAAGGGAATGGAATCGTAAAATGGAAAGCAAAGAGACTTACCTCTCAAGGTTAGCTTGCCCTAGCTTGAAAATCCTCTCTAGGTGCTTGTTGGAAAGTGTGTTGGTGTGTTATGAATGAAAATATAAAATTAAGACATTAAAACACGGATACTGCCTTCCCGTCGACCGCTGCGGCAGTCACTACGCCGCTGCAGCGGTCCCGCTATAGCGGCCAAGCCACCGCTATGGCAGTCCCATAATAAATCCGCTCACTGCTATAGTGGTCACCACTCTGCTATAGCGGCATCGCCGTAGCGGGAAAAGGCTCGCCACAACAGCCCCAAGAGAAAATGGCGGACCGCTGGGAGTGGTCAGCCCGCCGCTACAGCGGTACCGCTGTAGCAGTACTCCCACCGCCGCAGCGATGCATTTTAGGCAGTATCTCCATTTTCTATCCAGTTTCCCCCTATCACTCCACATTTCACCCAAGGCCTCAAAACACAACACAAAACATGCATACATACAAAAAGACGCCATACGAATCCACTCGTGGCCTTGGAATTCTCAATGAAGTCCTAAATTCCCATAAGGACCGGAAGGGTCGTTACAGTTCTTCTAGTTTCTTCCTTGAGTAGCTGAGGGAGTAGGTTTATTGTTATCTTTTACCTGCCCAGTTTCCCCTTATTGTTGTATGTCATGCATATCTTCGAGAAAGCTAGTGGAATCAGGTTCATTATCACTGTCAACCTGTTCAGTCCCCTATTGATTGTACATTATGTACAATTACCAAAGAACCAGGTTCATGTACTATGAACCCTTTCTCAATTGGGTTCTTAGGAAGTCCATGAATTGATCCATCACCATAATTCTATGTGAGCCCAATTTCGCTACCATCATCATCATCAAGCTTTGATCCCTTTTCTCTCAAGCCATCATATTCATCAAAGAGCACATGGATACTTTTTCAACACATAAGGTCCTTTCGTTGTATATTTTTAAGTCTTTCTATAGGAAGAGTATCCAAGAAAAATCTCTACATCACCTTTTGCATCAAATTCGCTAGAGCTCTTTTCCCATACTGCCAAAAGCTCTAAGATGAGTAATGTTGGGTTTTCATCATTTTAGTATCTCATAGAGAGTCCTCTCCAGCAACGGTCTAATCATGCATCTCTTGATGATGTATCATGCAGTGTTAAAAACTTCTGCCCAAGATATTATAGTAAGACCACTAACAATTAGCATAGTTCTTGGCACGTCCTCTAAAGTCCTATTTTTCCTCTCAACAACACCATTCTACTGAGGGGTTCTAGGTGTTGAATATTTATTATCAATCCCATGATTCATATAATATTCAAGAAAGCTAGAATTCTCAAATTCAGTACCATGATCAGATCTGATACTAGCTACTTAAACATATAAATATCGAAAATAAGTCGAATGTTTCATCTATTGTGGCAAAAATAAGGCCCATGTGTACCAACAATAATCATCAACAATCACAAACATGTTTCTATTTCCTCATCTACTTTGAAACCTCATGGGTTCGTAGAGGTCCATGTGTAACTACTCTAGTGGATGAGTAATACTAAACATCTTCTTCAATTTGAATGAGGATTTGACATGTTTTCCTCTGGAACTGCATCACATACCTTGTCTTCATTAAACATGGATTTTGGTAGCCTAAGAACTATGTCCTTTGTTATTAATTTGTTTAGTAGGGAGAAGCCTGCATGACCTAGTCTTTTGTGCCACAACAATGCATTAGATTCATATGCATTGAGATGCTTGATTCTTTAAACGAGTCATGATGTCAGCCACGTATACATTCTTATGCCTTTTTCTTGTAGAACTAGGTTCCTAGTTTTTGATCTTGTGACAATGCAATCACTAGAAGTGAAGAGAACCTGGTATAACATTTTGTACTCCAGAACTAAAGTATAGAACCATGGAAGTAAAAGAGCAGAATTTTTTGACTAAGTGTTGCAGGATAGAGCAAGACTAGAGCTCACTATAGGTCTCGCTCAGTGAAGCAAGGTGTTGCAAATCAAAAAAATTGGCTAAGTATAGAAATGACAGCAGGAGCTCGTTATAGATCTACCTCAGCGAGTGTAGTGGTGCCAAAGGAAAAATTCAAAAAGTTTGCTAAGTATGGAATGACGGGATGAGCTCGCTGAGCGAAGTTTATAGCGAGGCATAACCTCGCTATAGAGCTCACTGAAGGATGCCCATAGCGAGCTCACCCCTCGCTTTGGAGCTCGCTCAGCGAGCCAGGCAGTCCCGAAGCCCCATCTTAGAAATTCAACATTGAACTCGAAATTTCATTTATCAGACATTCCAACTTCGTAGAACACCATTGAAGGATGATATTTTTCGAATCTCAACCCTCTACATCAAGGCAAAAACATCTCTACGACTCTTAATCAATCCTAGCACTAAATACATGATTCTTAATTCATAACCGCAAACATAGGATTTCCAAGTTAATCCTTCTGAAGTGATTCAAGCTTAGGGTTTTGGGTGTTCTTCATCAAAGAAGCAAACTAGTTCATTAGATTAGAGCATTTACAGGTATGTAGGGCTTCTATCTACGTGTGAGAACATTGTTATTCTTCCCACGACACATTAATACATGAAATCATTATTTCTCCCCAAAGTTAGAAAATCATGCCTCAGTTCATGAAAACCTCAGATTCAAGTTAATTATATATATGTATTGTCAATCTCAATCATGTTTCAGATAATTGTATTCATGTATATCATTATGATTGTCATGAACGTGTCTGTAATCCATGTATGCTCATGTTATCTTTTCCATGAGCTCTCAAATACTAATTATGAACTCAGACTGTTCCATTCTATGGATTTTCACATTGTTTCATGTCTCAGGAATTATATACGTATGTTTACATAGATTTTCATGTAAAACTATTGAAAAACCAGGTTTATGAAATCTATGAGCTTTTAAGCTAATTATGTTTATGTTCAGTAATTTTGGGAATAGCATAGATTTACCGAGAAGGCTCAGACGCCTGAAAATACGTATGCCAATGTAGGGTAAGGATCGCTCTGCCCATTTAGGATGATACCTTCAGACCATTGATTGGATCCTTTCATGTCAGCTTGTGTTTCATACCTTGGCCCTAAGATTGCTTTTCTGGCTGGGCCAGAGGCTAGACTCCGCGTACCCACATGGTGATCCAGTTTGTTGGTTATACTAAGGCTCTTCCATTTGATATATTTTACTCAATTTTTAGCTTGACCATGTAGATCATGGTCATGTCTAGGTCTCAGTTACAGTTACAGCTTTACGGTATTCAGTTACAACAACCACTTCACAGTATTCAGTTACAGTTTACAACTTACAACTTACAGTACAGATTTAATTTACATTTACAACTTCATTTACAGTTACAGTTTCAGTTTTTAGATTACTTCATCTTATCCATGTTATTGATTTGGGCTGCCCATGCCAGGAGCACCCCACTTATAGCTCTTTCATTCAGTTGTTTTACATACAAGTACAATTCCTGTAGCAACCCCCTAGGGAGGATGCTACTTAACGAAATTAATCTATACTAACTAATTTAAATATCCGTCCCAAAACTGTTTTTGCAAAATAGACTAATAACTAAATTTAAGGATAAAATCTATTTGACAACATGTTCACGAGTAGAACAAAATAATAAATACATATGTAATTCGAGTGTACCACAAATTTAGAAGAAACAAATTTAAAACAATGACTTTATCATGTGGTAGCAAAAATAGGCCCATGTGAACAAGTTTCAAAATACAACATCTCAACATAGTAGGATCTACAGAAAAACCTCCTAAAAAATAGAAATATCTAATCATAAAAATGGACAACACCTATTTTGAGTTAAATCAACACTTTAGAATTCATCAAACACGTTGTTGACACCTAATGTTTGACCTCCCATAATTTATTTTATTTACTCAGAGTCCTTGAATGACAAACAAAGTGAATCATGCATTTAAAAGGGTCAAAATGATTTTTATAAAATTGTTTGGGCCAATATGCACACCTTTCAACTGGTGAAATAATTTCTATAATATTATAAATCATCTGGAAATTAATTGGTATATTATATGACATTTATGAGAGATTTGTTAGATTTAATCAAAGAAAAGCAATTTCAAAATAATCATTTATTTAATTTTTTAAATTGTCAAAAAAAAAAACGTAATCCAAGGAGTTTGAGTAATTAAAAGAATTGACCATTTTACCCCTCAATCTTTTATTTTGTATATTTGCATAATTTGCCATAATTAAACATAATTTTTTTCTAGTATTTAATTAGGATAATGAATCAATTAGAGGGGCATTATTGCAATTTGATTTTTTAAAATTATTTAATTTTTTATATTATGGTCACAATTGAATTAGCCAATTCATGGTTTAAGGCAATTGGGGTCAATTTTGCAAAATTTGCCTTTTAATGGTCGTAACTGAAATAGCCAAATTCATTTGGCTCAAATTGATTAATGTCATATTGGCAATTGGGGTCATTTTTGCAAAATTAGCCTTTTAATGGTCGTAACTGAAATAGCCAAATTCATTTGGCTCAAATTGATTAATGTCATTATTGCAATTTAGTTTTAATTGTCTAAATAGACCAAATAGGGTCATAATTGAAATGATCAAATTGGATTTAAAACCAATTGAGGTTATATTTGAAAACTAAGTCTGTCTACGCAATTAGTCGTGTTTTAAAATTAATTAAAAGGCTAATTATGTTTCAATTACCATAATATGATCAATAATTGATATTTTAGCATTTTTCATTCGATTAATTTACCCACCTCTACTCTTTAGGTGTGTATATTCGCTAGATATACTTATATATACACGTCTAATATACATGTATAGGGCCCCTTTTCTTTTCCCCAAAATAATGGACTAGGCCCAATTCACTAAGTGGACCGACCCGGCCCATCGGACAACAACAATAAGGGGGCAAAGTGAATGACACTCCCCCCATTTCTCATTTTCCTCCGCACCAACGACCCCTTATCCCCCCCTCCCTCTCTCCTTTCCCTTCTCATGAATACCTTAGGCGTCGCCTAGGGTTCCTCTTCTCTCTCCATGCCAAAAATGGCAACCATTCAGAACTCACAGGCTTTCATTAGTTTTGGTACAACTATTCTCATACAACAATCAATATTTAGCTTCACTTCACTCTAAACACGGTACTAGTCCTTTCCCCTTTTGCTTTTCTTTTAATTTTCAAGTCAAACAATTCAATTTTCTGTGTTTTCCAGATTGCACGAATGTGTTTTCATTGGTTCCTAAGAGGTTGGCTCGGATCGACCTATAGTGGGTCAGATATAACCGTATATACTAGCTATCTTTAAATCCTAAGCGTTGATTTCGTGTATTGAGTGTTTATTTCTGAGAATTCCATCTTGTACCACATCGTTGGTTTTAAGTTTTTTCATAGCTTTGGGTTTCTATAACCTTCACAATTGGAACAGGGCTTGAACACTCAAGCATAGGCAAAAGCTTAAAATTACGAGTTTCTAGGCTGCCTTAGTCAAAATTTTAAACTTAGCTGTATAAGGGTTAGGTTTTTCTAGTTCAAAATTTTTAATTTTCTTTCTTGTGTTTGACTGAGTTCGAGGATTGGAAGCACTAGGGCTCCAAATTCAATCTTGTTCACGACTGCACATAAAAAAGGTTATCTTCTGTCCTTTTATTGCTTCTTTCTTGTTTTGTGTTAATTTCATGTGCGTTTAGATTAGTTTAAGAATTGCAGTTAATGTGCTTAGTTAGCATTATGTTTGAATATTGTAGTCTAAATGACCTTTTAAAAAAATGTGTGGATCACTGCTTAATCACCTAGATCTTGATATGCTAATGTATGACCATGAACCTTAATAGTATTAGTTTAAATGGATCTCTGGTGGTGCTGTTTTCCCTTCTAAAAGGATTAATATTATTAGTTGAGTGAAGTTTACTTGTTAAAGGCCTTAAATATAATGAAAATAGGATTACTAAGTGTGATTTAAATTTGTCCAAGTCTATCATGTACACTGTTTAAACCATTTTATAAAGGTTGTGTCCAGACGTTAAGCACATATTGATCATGGATGAGAACAAGACTAATAATGATGTTTGACCTTCTTTGAGAATTGAAGTATGTTGTTTCTTGGCTCTGTCCTGTTCTGTTTCATGTGTAAACCAGTCCTAAAATAAGATGTATAGGTCTATTCAGGTTCTGATATGATAAAAAGAGGGGTAAGAATAGCTTCATAACTAGAATACTAGGTCAAGTTAAATAAAATATCAACCTGTGGCATTGCTAGTTGAGCATTTAGTTGGAGTTGACTTAATGATGTTGTTTGAGGAGTCACAATTTTTCAGGGGCAATCCATGAACCACTTGACATCAAGAAGCCTTTTAAAAGATACCTTAAAGAGAGGATGAGGAAGAACCAAGTTGACCATATCTTTCCTCCAAATAAGAGGTATCATGGAACACTCTAGGTGTCCATGGAGGGGGGGGGGGGGGGGGTTATGTTTGCCAAATGAACATACTTGGCCCTTAAACTTTATCATTGATCCAAAGGATAGGTCTAAAATGAATCTATTAAGTGTTTAAGTGAGTCTGTTGAAGGTAGGAGATGTACTTGTCCATTTGATGTCATTAATTTACTGGAGGTAAAGAAAGAACTGGTCAAGTTAAAGTCTTGGTACTAAGTCACATTTTGAACCAAATGCTAGACCATAGGAGTCATAAGACTTGTTTGGACCATCTGCTTGTTACCCTCTTCTTGGAAATCTGTTAAAGTTGAAAAGGGGCCTAGGCTTGAATCTTATTTAAGGTCTGGTGTATATGAACCTTACTCCTCCTCTCTGTGTTCTCTGTCATCCTTTTTGAGTCAACTGAAGTCCAAATGATCCTTACTATGTCATTTGTGATTGCTTGAGCCTGCCAAATCTTGCTTCCTTTGTACCGTTCTTTCTTATAGTTGAAATTTCAACTTGCTTTGTGATCTGGTTTTGATTCCCAAACCTCTCTGTGATCTTAATGTCAATATGTTTAACCTGTAATCTCTTACTCTATCTTGATACTGTTTTAGCTTAGGCTGTAAGTAAATGTTGATCTAATATGGCATAATAGCCAAGTGGGCACTCGATCAAGTTGAGGCTGTGTATGGGCTTGTAGTGGAACTGCTTGTCTAGTCTTTAACTGATTAGTTTGAGAACGAAATGGCCTTGGTTTGAGTTGAAAATTTTGCTTTAAAATTGGAAAAACTAATCAAGTGGTTAACTGAATCATATGTGTAAGATTTATGGTTTTAAGGTTAAATATACATGAGGTATATACATCAAGTAAGTAAAAGGAAGGAAGGTTACATTTAGCCTTAACTCTCAACTGGGCCGCTATTTGGAAGGTCGATGGGCCTTGCCCAATTTAACTTCATAAAGAGAAGTGGTAGAAATCTCACTTAGCCCAAAGTAGGAATTAAAGGGGCTCGGCTACTTTTCTTTTGTATTTGATCTTGGGCTGCAAAAGCCCATTAGCGTATATATGTGTATATGTGTTGTTTTACTTGTGAATTATATATATATATATATATATATATATATATAGACACACACACACACACATATATGTATCTATGTATTTGACAAGTTTAGTAGATTGAAACTAATCGGGTCTCTCTTCCTTTTCCTGCTCCATAGCATGGCCATTCGGGCCGAGTCCAGCCAACCTGTTGGGCCATGGCCCAACACGTAATTCTTTCGCATTATCAGGTCCGATGAAGACAAAGATGGAAGCTAATATGTTAAATGCGTAGAAGGCCCAACCATGGGTGAATATGGCCAACTAGGGGCTTGGTACACCCCTAGCCTTCCCCTTTCTCTTATTTAATTATTCATGCTTTCTTCATGTTATAATTTGTTGTATTTATGCTTGTAAACACTTGTAAAACTCTTATGTATATTGGAATCCTTATAGTATGAACTAGTCGTCTTAGGACAATGGTGCTTATGCTGTTTAGTTGACTTTAGGTCCCCAAAACAAATTTTCAAATCCCGAACTTAGTATAAACAAACTCTCCAGATAAAAAATGGAAAGACAATGGATCCGTTTTGATACAAAAAATTAAAAGGAATTTCGAAACCTTAAGCACTATAATGTTTTCTATCTTCAAAAGTAGATCAGAAATTTATAAATAAGAGACATATACCTTTTTTTTTTCTTTTTTTTTTTGTATAAATCAACAAAGTTTTTGGATCCAAACGGAAAAAAGGAAATAAGCATTTTTGAGCCATGCCCAATAACAATAAGAATTATGAATTTTTGGGCTAATACTTTTCTGATTCAAAAGGGAAAAACAGTTGTAAATGAGACTTGGGCTAAAGCCAAAAAAAAAAAAAATTATTTAAAAACAGATGGGGCCTTAAGCCCAAATTCGAAGATAAAAATCGATTTTACATGTGTGTATATAATAAAGAGTAAAACCTTTATATGAGTTAAGATACGTCGAAGTCCATTCGTAATTATAAAGGTATTAGGAAGTGCGGTTAAACGTATTAAACGGATTAACGTGAAACCAAGTATGGGATGATGCATGAACAGAATTGTACTTAAAACGAAATAATTTTTATACCTTTTACAGACAAAATATACTATCCTTATACATAAAAGGAAATTATTCGTATCCGGATATTATAAATCCGAACCTAAATATTCCAATAACGGAGATATATTCAATTTTGTTTTTCAAATTAAATGATATGCAATATATGATAGATTTTTAAATACGGGAATAAACACGAAATAAACAGTTCATGCAAACAAACACACATTGAAATTCGAAGGTTAACCGTATAGTACGGATCCTTAATACTAGGGTGCCTAACACCCTCCCTAGGGGATTACCAAAACCCGTACCTAGAACTGTTACACCTCGAAAATTTCCCCGTGAACGTACAATGAATATACTAACGAAGAATACGAGTATACGATGTTTTAATCAGAAGGGAATGACGTTTGACGACCCTAAGTAAGATTTCAAAGGCAAGGGGAATAAGAGATAGGTTATGCTCCATAATGACTAATTATAGGTTCTGAAGACGTGAAAGTTGCAGATTTGCACTTCGGCCCAGTCGATCGTAAAATGAAATACGGACCGTAAAGTGGTATACGGCCCGCAACTACCATGTCGTATTTCAACTTACAAAACTTCAACTTCCTGCCAAAGACTTGAATGGTTAAAAACGACTTTAATACGGACCGTAAACTGAAATACGGCCCGTAAACTGAGTCGTAAACCACCATGTCCTCAGCCTGACTTTCTGGTTCTGTTATGCTTAAATACGCCCACATAATACGGACCGTAAACTGGAATACGGACCGTAAACTGGGTTTACGACCACTGTGCACTTCAACTACTGTTCATTTCGGATCAGATTTTAAGTCAATAAAAAGGCTTTTTTTTTTGCACGGAGTGCCCTTCTTTTGGGATGGTCTTTATATTTTGCCCCTCATTTATGCCTTCTTTAATTTTTGCCCCTGCCGCCTGTTTAATGAAAGTTTTTTGACGAAATTACCCTTACTCCATTAAAACCCTTTCTATTTCGTCATTTGCCCTTTTCTTTTCTTTTTTTGCTTCTTCGTTCCTCCTCTGTTTTGTGTCTGTCTTATCTGTTCTAAAGTTTAGGTACAAATTTAGATATTTTGCTCGTTTCAATATTTATTTTTATGTTAAATTGTTGTTTGTTGAATTGATATCTTTGTCTTCGTCATTTTTTATATTTAATTGATCCTTTTTTATTTAAAATTATAGTGTTTTGTTACAGTGTCTGTATGATTTTTTGAACTTTAGTTTCGTTCCCCATGTATATATTCTGGTTTTTCGAATGTCGTATTATGAATGTCGTAATATGTTTTAGTTTATTTTGATATGCGTTTTGGTTTTCTCTTTGTTGAATCTTTGAAGTTTTGCCTGTGAACAGCTGTTTTATGTTGTTGCTGTTGTTTTTATTTAATAGTCTTGTTTTTGTGAAAAATGTGTTTGTCTGAGGCAACATATGCCGAGTCCGGCAGAGTTCTTGGTTTTTGAAACTGAAGTTATGCCGGTTCCGGCATAAAGTTATGCCTTTCCGGCATAAAGTTATGCCTTTCCGGCATAAAGTTATGCCTTTCCGGCATAACTTCATGAATTAAGTTAATTTATGTGTGTCTTGGTTTTTTGGTGTTGTCTTGTTAATAATTTTCGTTTTTATGCAATCTTTATATGTTTTGGTGTTGTTTTGTTAATAATGTTGGCTTTTTATGCAATCTTATGTGTTTTGGTTCTTTCTTCTATTATGCAGGTATTTGTGTACCAGTCTAGGGGCTGATTTTTTTATTATGGTATATGTTAATTATTTTCATTCTCATTTTTGGTTTATTCTTATGTAAACTCTTGGTTTCTATTGACATTAATTTTTCTTTTATAGGAGGAACATCCCTTGGTTAAGTTTGAACACTGGGTTGAAGGAGGTGGCATGTGGAGTGGTGATTTTCATTTTCGGAGTTTGATTTTGTCCTATTTGAGTGTCTCTCAATTGGAGTTGTTGAAAAAGGGTGTGTTTGGAAAGTTAATGGATTTGGTTGATGTCCGCCTGAGTGATAGTATTTTCCATTGCTTGATCTTATCGCAACTTTCATCTAGTAATGATAGTGCGTTAAAGTTTAAGATATTTGATCGCGTGTGTGTATTTGATTCCGAGTCTTTCCGTCTTATTACTGGGTTGGATTCTTGTGTTGGCGATTTTAGTGTTATGTCTAGCAGACCAAATAGATTGTTGAGACTTTATTTTCCAAATCAGGATAGAATAAGGTTGTGTGATCTCAAGGGTTTCTTACAGATAAAGTCAAGTAATCGTACTGGTGGTTTTTGGGAAAGATCTAGTGATCCTGTTAGACTTGCTGAGGTCTATATAATAGAGAGGGTTTTGTTGGGCCGTAACGAGAAAAGTGTGTTGTTAAAGGTCATCTAATGAAGATAATTGACGATGACAGTTTTCGAGTGTCTTATCCTTGGGGTTCTCTTAGTTTTAATTGGTTGGTACGGTCGATTCGTGGTTGTGTGAAGACTTTCAAGAGCATGCCATCTACACGTTATATGATTAGTGGTTTCCCTTACGCTTTAAATGTGTGGTTGTTGGAGGTTTTCCCTATCTTTCGAGGGTTTTCAAGTTTTCATGGTCTGAAGTCTCCTCATATGTTGTCTTGGGGTCTGTCAAAGCAAGTTGATTATAAAGTTATTACTGATAATTTCTTCCATGCTGAAAAAGTATGTGTTTCCCTTTTGCTGATGCTTCTTTTTCTTGGTTCTTTTTCCCTCTTGTTATTTTTTGTGTTTTTGTCTAATTTGATGTTTTTATATTGTGTTATAGAGATTCAAGAAATTTATTGTCCATGCTGTTGTTGTTGGTATGGAACAAGAGATGCTGGATTATTCAGTTGCACTTAAATTTCCTGATGATTCAGGCCCTTGTTCTTCCCGTGCGGTTTTGCCATTTGAAGTTACTTCTCAGATAGTTGATGTAAGTTGTGCTTTGCTTTTTGTGTTTTTGGTTGTTTAACTGAATTCTGAGTTAGAGGCCTTGTGGTATAGTATTTTAGTAGGAGACATTTTTGTAGTCTTTTCTATTTTGGTTATGGAAATTAAAGTTTATGCCCCTTGAGGCATACTTTTTGGTTTTGCAAACGTAGAATCTGCCCCTTCCGGCATACGTTTCTCCTTTCATATTTCAGTTCTGCCTCTACCGGCATACTGTTCTCTTTTTGAGACTAATTTTAGTAGGTAACACATTTTGCAGTCTTCTCTGCTTTGGTTTTGGAAATGAAAGTTTATGCCCCTTGAGGCATATTTTTTACTTTTGCAAACTTAAAATCTGCCCCTTCCGGCAAACATTTCTCCTTTCATATTTGCATTCTGCCCCTACCGGCAAACTGTTTTCATTTTCAGACTTCAGTTCTACCAGTTTCGGCATACTTGTTCAACATTAATTTAGTGACATCAAAAGTAATGTGTTGTTTTATTGATCTGTTATACAGGGTGTTTTGTCTAGTGTGAAGAAGCATCTTGATGATGAACGATCTACAATTGTCAATCAAGTAAAGGTATGGCTTTTTATTTTCTTATTTTTGAGTTTGTTAATATGATATGTATACTTTGCATGTTGCATTCGTTGTTTTTGTTTATTCTCATTTTCTTTTCTTCTTTGTTTAAATTTTTTTTTTCGTTGTTTTGTAGTCTTTGGATAGCCGTTTCGAAGAATTGGATAAAAAAAATTTCTGGCGCGATTAATGGTGTGGATAGCTTAGTTCGTGTACATGATGAAACAAAGTCATGTGTATCAGCTTCTGAAAGTGCTAAAAGAACTTGTTTAGAAAGTAGACTTGACAATTTGGAAAGTAAATTTGATTATGTGATTCATTGTGTTGAAAGTTTAGTTCGACTGCATAGCGAAAACAAATCTTGTAAAGCTTGTGCATCTGGTAAAAGACAACCTGATTTGGGTTATTCAGTGAATGATGAGGTGAAGTTAGATGCACATCTTGGAAAAGAGGAGAATATGCTTTGTAAAGCAAGGTCTACAAAAAAATGAGATGTCTCCCATGCTCGATATGCTCTGTGATGCTGTTGTTTCTTCATCAAGTCAACTGTCTGATAAAACTCAAACTCTTTCTCAGTTTGAAAAGCAATTTGTGAAAGAAAATGAAGACCACGTTAAAGAAATTGCTGCTATTAATAATGCTTTTCAATGCGGAGATTATGTGTTTTCTTCTTACCGCACTCCACCACTAATAAAATACACTCAAATTCCTGGAACCACTCATTCGGTTCCCTCGTATCAAGCTCCCCAGCCGGTATTCATCAATCCGGTAATTCAACCACATGTTTCAACTCTACCAACTGGGCATACCACGTCAATCCCACTCAACCATCCCATTCACCAAACAGTGTCTTTCTACACTCCCAACGTCCCAAACGAATCTTCCCCAGGACACAAAGAATTGGACCACTATGAGAAAATTGAGAAGGCCTGGAGGTCTGAACACGACAAACGTGAGAAGGATATAGAAAAGAAAATGGAGGAACTATTGGCGAGGTCCAACAGAGCCACCAGAAAGTCTACAGGGCTAAGGTACTGTGACCTATGCATGCACCCAGATTTGGATTCAAGATCCCGGAGTTCGAGATGTTCAACGGAACCGAAAATCCCAAAGTGCATCTCCATTCTTACTGTGACCAGCTGGTCGGCGTCAAGAATAATGAACCTTTAATTATGCGACTATTCAGTGGAAGCTCCGGCGAGGCCACTGAATGGTTTACGACCCAGGACATGCGTCAATGGCTCGCCTATGAGGATAATGGCAGAAAGCTTCATGGAAAGATTTCGATTTAATGTCGAAACGGTGCCAGACCGATACTAGAGAAGGTCAACCAGAAGTCAACCGAAAATTACAGTGAGTTTGCCAGCCGTTGGAGGGCCAAAGCATCCCGCTTGCAACCACCCATGAGTGATGGGGAACTGGTCTCCATATTTGTTCAGTCGCATGAACCAAACTTCTTTGATAGAATGTTGCCCATGGCCGGAAGGCCGTTTGCTGAATTCGTAAAAATGGGAGAGGTCATAGAAGATGGTCTCAAGTTTGGCAAAATCATTAGCATATTTAACAAGGAGCCCGGCCAAGCCGCCGCAGGAGTTTTCTGCAAGAAAAAAGAGGATGTGGCAAACATATCCCACATCCCAAAGCCAAACCCTAAAAGGCAAGAAGAGTCACAGTCTTCCCACCAAACCCCACCACCTGTCAATTATTCAACTCCTCTCTATAGTCCTATGCCTATATTTTACGCACAACCAGGTTTCACTACTACTGTGCCCGCCTATATAGCCCCACCAAATGTCTGAGTACCTACTTACCAACCACTACCATAACAAACCTATCAACCACCCCAACAAAATTATCAAATAGCAGCCCATGCATACCGGCCATTGCAGAACAACCCACCACAAATCCATCTACCCCCGAACTACCAAAACCAACCACCACCACCAGCTTACAATGCTCTACGTCCTACTTTCGAGAGGAAGCTAGCAAGGGAATTCATAAAACTGCTTGAGCCTAGGTGTTACACCTCGTGAATTTTTGCGTCATCGTAAGAAAACTAACATGAGTCCAGAGTGGCTATGATACCCCTATAAGGTTAACGAAGACTTTTAATAAGTGTTAAAAAAGTATTTAAAGGTTTCGGGATTAAGCGAATCGAAGAAATTAAGTTTGTTGAAAATTTGGAAAACTTGGCAGAATTTTTAACAATATTTTTGGTCCAACTTCAAAGAGGCATATCTCCTAGAACATGAAAATTTACGGAATTCATAACCTATGTAAATTGAAGTTCAGCGAGTCTTCTTTCCAACGCAACTGACAAATCGCATTTCAGTGAAGTATGGAAGAAAGTACGGCCCGTACAAAAATGTACGTCCCGCACTTTTTGGGTGTACTTTGCCAAAATTTTTAGAAAGTTGAAAATTTTTGCCTCCAAAGTACGGGATTAACAGTAGCACGTACTTTGAAGTACGGGATGACAGTAACCCGCACATTGCCTGAAATTTCCAAAAATTGAGTCAGTGGATTTTTTCTCCTAAGCCTATAAATTGATATTCCCACGACTTGGGCCTCATTTTTCACCCAAAATCAATCCCTAATGTCTCTCTAAGCTGCCCTTAACATTCATAAACACACCAAATCATTCCAAATCAAATCAAGAAAAGATCAACCTTGAAAACCTAGTTTAATTTATGGAATTTGGATGTTCCTGCTTTCACTTAGTGTTGTGGTGAACTTGGCCTTGAAACAAGTTGTGTGAGTTGAAGTTCTTCAAATACAAGGTATGTTCTTCACCCTATTTGTATGGTTGAGTTGATGTAAAGGTTTAATACCCCTTAGAAAGGAAAAGAATTAAAGTGGAGAAGCTATAAATGTTGTAGTGAAGAAGGTGACTATGAGGTGAACTCGAAAAGGGGATTTGGTTAAATTTAAGACTAATTTGAATATAACTTCTTGATTATGATATTATGGATGTTGTTATTGTTGTTTGGGGGCTGTTTTGCAATATGGTGGAAGTCGATAAAATAGGGGAAGTGCTCCCCAAATTTCGTTAGTTCGTAATTATGTTAGTTTGAACTTACGAAGGTTTTCAAGACTTAACCTTAGTGTAAATCCTTTTGAATGTAGTTTTCGCGGACGTTGGAGGAGAACGTTAAGTAAATAGAAGTCGTAAAGGTATGTTAAGGCTAACTCTTTTTCTTCTAAAGGCATGATTCCATAATTGTGAAACCCCTCATGGCATTACCAATATTCCTATTTCTAGAAACACTAGAAACCATAACTTTCATGATTCCTAAAATTTAGTTGATGATGTTCTATATGATGATAATGATGATGATGATGATTCTATTCTAGAGATTCCAAAGCTTATGGTTTGATGCTATTATGAGATTATTGAGCTTACTTCATGATTTTTTTTACTTTCACTCATTGTTGTTGATCTCACCTTATGCTACTTGTTTATTCGAGGTGAGATATAGCGAGGATGATTATTTCATAATGTAAATCAGAGGTCACCGACCTTATGTCACTCCGATAGAGTTGTAGCTTTTAATTGGGCTCTTTCATGCATGCTTTATTTATATGTATGTACTTTCTTACACCGTGCCTATATGGCCGGGAAGACACCACTACGATGGGCGGCTTATGGATAATGATAACACCGTGTCTTCATGGCTTGGCAAACACCACTAGTAGGCGGCATGAGATGACTACCCCGGACGTGGGCTAATGATGATAACACCGTAGCTATATGTTCGGGCAGTCTATATATATAATTATGTTGTTTTAAAAGTAAAAGTTAATATGCATGGTATCCGCCTTAAGAGGCAATCATATGTACAAGTTATCTCTTTATCTCATGTTTCTTTATCTCTTTATTATGTTATTATTCATGCCTTACATACTCAGTACATTTTTTGTACTGACGTCCTTTCTTTTGTGGATGCTGCGTTTATGCCTGCAGGTTGATCGGAAAACGATCCAGACCCTTAGGGGCTCTTCCAGCGGAGTTACAGGAGCACTCCACTACTTTGGAGTTGCATTCTATTGGTATACTTCTTTTGTGTATATATTTGGGGCATGGCGAGGTCCTGTCCCGTCCTTATGATTTCCAGTACTCCAGATAGAGGCTCGTAGACATATGTGGATAGTTAGAAGTTTCATGGTCTCCCTAATGTATATTTTGTATATCATTTTAGCAGCCTTGTGGTTGTGGGCTTGTGCGTATATGTATATGTATATGTATATGAGGTGAAGTTCATGGTTATCGCGTAATGAGTTCACTTTGAGAATTTACATTTATTCATATGGTGTTAGTTAAGAGCTAGACATGTGGTCCACCGAGATGATAGATGGGAAGAAGTATGCTAGGTGGTGCTCGGTAGGCTAGCTCCGGGTACCCGTCGTGGCCCTCTGGTTAGGTCGTGATAAAAGGTGGTATCAGAGCAGTTCGTCCTAGGGTATGTCTACGAGCCGTGTCTAGTAGAGTCTTGTTTATGGGTGTGAAGCGCGCCACACTTATAAACAAGAGGCTGCAACTCATTTACGAATGATTGACCTTTCTTCTTCATAGATCGTGCGATAGAGCCATGGCATAAGAATTCTCTTTTTCCTAATCGTGTGTTATGATTTCAGTGATGCCTATGAAGAAAAAAATAACAGCTGCCCAGAAGACAACGACAGGAATGTGAGCTGAACGGGAACCACCAACACATATAGAGGAGGGTGAGTCCCATAATGAGGGTCCCTCTAGGACCTCTCACACTTCACCTATCTTAGAGGAGCATGAAGGGGTCTCAGTTCCAGCTTCGATACCCCCAGTTCCTCCACCGGATGCCTCAGGCCAGCAAATGACGGAGGCTATTCGATTGCTAACCCAGTTAGTTACAGCCCAGGCTCAGCGGCAGGGTGCGAGTCAGGGTGACAGAGCGGTTAGTGCAAGAGCCCGTGATTTTATTAATTTAAATCCTTCAGAATTTTATGGGTCAAAGACGAATGAAGACCCGCAGGGCTTTATAGATGAGATGCTGAGGACGTTGGAGATAATACATGCTTCTGATACTGAGTCAGTAGAACTGGCTTCCTATAGATTGAGGGATGTGGCTGTCCTTTGGTCTAACAATTGGATATCTTCGAGAGGGGAAAATGTGCCTCCCCCGGTATGGCAAGAGTTCGTAGACGCTTTCATCCGCCATTATTTACCACCCGAGGTCCGATGAGCTCGAGCTGACAGACTCTTGAATTTAAGGCAAGGAAATATGAGTGCTCGAGAGTATAGCCTCCGCTTTAATTCTTTGGCTAGGTATCCTCCAGCCATGGTAGCCGATATGGGAGACCGGGTACACAGGTTTGTAAGTGGTTTGGGGCCACATTTGATTAAGGATTACTTGACAGCTTCACTCTAGGAAGGGATGGATATCTCTCGTATTCAGGCCCATGCTCAGAATTTGGAAGAGCAGCAGTAGCAAAGGGGTGAGCGTGATTTTGATAAAAGGCATAGTAAGAGGGCTAGATCTGCAGGAGCTAGCGGTGAGTATAGAAGGGGTCAGAGGCAGCAGTACTCCAAGTATTCAGGCCAATCCGTGGCTAGTGCACCTCCTCAATTTCCGGGCAAGAGGTTTGACCGCCCTATTTATTCAAGACTGGGTCAGAGCTCTAGAGTTTCGGGTTCCCAGTTTGGAGGCTATCTTAGTCAGAGGAGATCACCTGTACCACGATGCAACCAATGTTATAAATTACATAGGGGTCAATATCACCGAGGCTCAAATGCTTGTTATGCCTATGGTCAGACTGGGCATATGCTGCGTGATTGTCCATCGTTGGGTGATAGAGGTAGGGTCTAGACCACAGGATCAGCAGCCGGTTTCTCATCGTCTGTACGTCCTTTGGGGCAAGGCTCCCAGGCGCCATCAGGTCGTGGCAGGGGCAGAGGGGGAGCATCCGGTTCAAGTGGCCCTCAGCCCCTATTTATGCATTGGTCGGGCGATAGGATCTTGAGTCCTCCCCTGACGTGGCCACAGGTATATTATCAGCATTCTATTATGATGTTTATGCATTTATTGATTTGGGTTCTATTTTGTCGTATATTACTCCTTATATTGCTAATTGTATTGGGGTGAAACTCGAGCCAATCAAACCTTTTGAGGTGTCTACTTCGGTTGGTGACCCGGTAATAGCTAGACAAGTATATAGAAACTGTGTGGTTATGGTTTGTGATCGTCATGCTATAGCTGATTTGATCGAGCCGAAGATGTTAGATTTTGATGTTATTATGGGCATGGATTGGCTGGACTCCTGTTATGCCAATGTTAACTGTAGAACAAAAATGGTTCGATTCCATTTCCCGGGAGAAATAGTGTTACAATGGAAAGGTAATATAGCGTACCCGAGAGGTAGGTTTATTTCCTATCTCAAAGCAAGGAAGATGATTGCTAAGGGATATATCTATCACTTAGTCCAAGTTCATGACGCTGAAGCAAAACCACCAACTCTTCAATCGGTTCTGGTAGTGAATAAATTTTCAGATGAGCTTCTAGGTCTTCCACCAGAACGGGAGATTGATTTTACTATTGATGTGTTGTCGGATACCAAACCCATATCTATTCCTCCTTAAAGAATGGTGTTATATCCCGCATTTTGCGCATTCGGATAATTCAAGACAATTGCGGGAGGTTGAGTGCAAGCCTATATTTTAACCTTGATTAGCACACAAGTTGTTTATAAGAGTTATGGATGCGGAAATATCGAGGAAGGCTAGGGGAAAAATTGGAATTTTGGAAAATAGTTTCATGAATTACAAGAATTTGTCACAAAGTACTTGGGCTTAAAAATAAAAAAAATAAAAAGAGAGAGAGGCCCAACACTTAAGGGTGGCCGGCCATGGAGGAGTAAAAAGGGACCAAGCCCATGTGGTAAATTAAATTCATGAAATAAATAAGACAAAAGGGCCATAATTTAAGAACATTCAAGAGAAAACACAAAGAAAAGAAGAAGAGAGCAAAACTAAGGGGGGGTTTCGGCCATGGAGGAAAAAAATGGCCCCCTTGAAATCTTGTCCAAAAAAATATTTTTTTCTAGCATTCCTACTAATTCAAGAGTCCTCTTCAACGTGGCATAATCGTTGAAACAAGAAAACCGCTCTTTGTTGCAAAATCACAACTCTAGCTAAGTGGAGAAGTTGAGAAGAAAAGGTAAGATTTAATCCTCTTTTATATGTTATAAAGGGTTTGTTTATGTTGTAGTATGTAGAAATGGATAGAATTCATAAAAATATGAAAGTTTGCATGGTGGTTGTGTGTATATGCATGTGGCCGTGTATATGTATATATTGTGTAGGCAAGATGAATCAATTTTATGTAGCATTCTAGTTGTGGTTGTTGTGGACTCTATATTGAAAATGGAAGTTTCATGATTTTGGTTGAAGTTGTGAATGTTGGATATGGGCCGTGTGTGTGTGTTGTGTGTAGGGAGGATGGAACAATTTTTATGTAGGATGTTAGATGATGTGGTTATGTATTTTGTGATGGAAATGAGAATTTGATAACTTAAATTGATGTTGGAATTGTTATGAGCTGATTTGGAAGTTAATGTGACTCTAGTATCATTTCTTGTATTTATGAAAATAATGTAGTTAACATGATAATTGTTAATGTGGTTCATGAATTTGGAAGACAAAAAAGTATTGGGATTGTCATTGTTGGAAATTGGAGAACTCGAGTGAAGTATGGTTTTGGTGGAAATGTTGGAATATTGTGTAGATTGTCTAAAATATTCTTGAATCATGTTTGAACGATCTTGAATTAGTAACTGAATATGTAAGCGTTGATATTGGTTCGAATGTACGTAGTTGAATTGAATATTGATGAACTATGTAGAAAAGAAGATTACTTATGTTAGAATGCATTTTGAATGGATGGTTGATGTTGTTAGTATGATACTTGGTATTGTTGTTGATGTTTTGGTCGAGTTAAATTCTCGGGGTTGGTGAAATTACAGGGGAGATGCTGCCCAAATTTTTGTAGACAAGTGTTACTGAAGATGGAATACCTAAATGCTTATGGTTAATGTTTGGTATTTGTGACCAATTGTAGATTTTGGGAAGTTCGGAACTTGAGTGTGGATTAGCGTAAGGAGCGAATAAGGTATGTAAAGCTCTACTTTTTCTTTCTTTGGCATGTCCTAGCTATGATAGGATATGATACGAACCTCGGGGATAACTCTACTCCTTAAAATCCGAGCTTAATTTTGACCCTTATTCATTCAATGTAATTGAATTAGGTTTTGTTGGAAAAATATGTTTAAACACCTTTTTACTCCAAAAAGGGTCTTGCGTCATAAAACGTTCATAACTTTCACAAAGAGCATCGGAATGCCCCGAAACTTTCGTTGACGCCTTCATCAGGCCTAAAGTCCGTAATTTATGTGCGCCACCTCGACTTGACCCGAGGTGGGCCCACAATTTCCGAAACCTTCTTGTATTGTTCTACTTGCCCTATTTCCGTACTATGATTAAAAGAAACTTTTGGTTATTGTTCCGACTACTAAACGATAGTTGTTTTAACTATTCCATTGAATCCGATGATATTTTGATATGTACAAATAATCTCAGCATTCTTACTTTCACATAATCCGTCGTAACATCCGAAAGGTACGTACTATGACTGTCGTCTGATTCCCTTTCTAATATACCTATTGTTCGGACTATTCTATCGAGTCTTTCCAAATATTTTATGATGCATATAGTTTCTCACTACTCTACTCGTGGATGCCTCAATGCTTCCTTCACTGAGCCCGGGCCAGGATATGTTATCACGCGTATTCCACTGCAATGTTCGCCGTGCCTCGATGTGAGGGGGCAGGTATGACATGTACATGGGTTGTGGAGTATGCTGTGCCATGTACATATATTCTGATATTTGATGATATGATATGATATGGCCATCTGATATGTTATGATATGTTACGGAGCTATTCCCTACTCTGGAGTATGATGTGTTGTGGCGCCAGTGATGGGGTGGCGACCACGCTCTGTTCACCGAGTCCCATAATGGGGCCGGATATGGCATATGTTCTGACATGCATTATCTATGTTTTATGAGTAAGCATTTTTGATACTCCGGTTATTGCACTTATTTTCTGTACCCCCTGTTCAGATTATGATTCTGTATATTGTATCTCATGCTTTACATACTCAGTACATATTCCGTATTGACCCCCTTTCTTCGAGGACTGCGTTTCATGCTGCGCAGGTACACCCAGGTGATGTGAAGTTATTATAGAGGATGTTCCAGCAGAGTTGGCAAGCTCCATTTGCTCCTGGAGTGCTACCGAGTCAGAGTTTGTGTGTATGCTTTCTCTGGATCGATGTTAGAGACTTTGCAGACAGAGTCGTGGGTATAGTATGTCAGTTGTGTAAGCGGCTTCATCAGCCGATATGTCATTCTGTATCATGTATTAAATTCTATATGATCACAGATCCTGTTTGATTTGGAAAGCATCGAAAAGAATATTTTGAGAGCTTATTATGTATTTTATCTTTATTTGATTTTAATAGTCTACTAAGATTATATGTGCCCTAAAGGTCTATGGGTTCGCTCGGCTCTGGATGTGGGGTCGGGTGCCCATCACACCCTAGTGGAATTAGGGTGTGACAAAGTGAGAACCCGAAGCTCTCGAACTCTGACCCTTTCCTGAAGGAAAAGAGCGATCAAATCCCCTATCCGCAAATCGTGGAGGCGCACTAGTCACTGACTGACCTGAATGTCGGGAATAGGTCTGCCTCGATCCCCCTCTATAATCACTGCCTGTGCCCATAGATCTAGCCCTTTTGCTTTGTCTTCTATCACTGTCGCGATCACCCCTTTGTGGTTGTTGTCGTCCCTCTAAGTTCTGGGCATGGGCTTGTATTTGGGAAATATCTATCCCTTCTTGCAAAGAGGCCGTCAAGCAGTCCTTGAACAAATGTGGCCCCAAGCCGCTCACGAATCTATGTACACGATCTCCCGTGTCGGCCACCATAGTCGGGGCATATCTAGCCAAGGAATTAAATTGCATGCTATACTCCCGGGCACTCATATTTCCTTGCCTCAGATTTAGAAATCTATCTGCTCTAGCTCGGCAAACCTCAGGTGGCAAATAGTGACGAATAAATGCATCCGCGAATTCTTGCCAAACCGGAGGAGGCGCATTCTCTCCTCTTGATAATACCTAGTTGTTGTACCATAAAACTGCCACATCCCGGAGTCTATAAGATGCCAACTCCACGGATTCAGTTTCGGAGGCATGGACAATCTTCAATGTCCTCAACATCTCATCTATGAAACCTTGCGGGTCTTCATCTGGCTTTGACCCGAAAAACTCCGGAGGATTTAAACTCATAAAATCACGGGCTCTGGTACTGGATGATCGATCACTTGGGCCCGTATTCTGCCACTGTGCCTGAGCGACAACCAACTATGTCAAGAGATGTATGGCCTCAGTCATTTGTTGACCCGAAGCAACTGGGGGAGGGATTGGAGCTGGAGCTCCTCTCTGTTCTTCCATATTAGGCGGGGTGGAGGAAGTATTAGATAAGGCCTCGTTATGTGATTCGACTCCCTCTATATCCGTTGGCGGCTCTCTTACTACTTGCCTGTTTGTCGTAGTCTTGCCCTTCTGGGCATCTGTAGCTTTTCCCTTTGGCGGCATTCTGGAATCACAACACACTATTAGGGAGGATAAAATCTTATATATAACTCTATCACACAATTTCATAAGGAGAAAGATGGTCATTTTTCCTAAATGCCCTGTTGGCTCTTGTTTATTAGCGTGGCGCGTAACACACCATAAACAAGACTCTACTAGACACGGCTCGTAGACACTTCCTAGGACTGAACTGCTCTGATACCACTTTTGTCACGACCCAGCTAGGGGCCGCGACGGGTACCCGGGGCTAACCACCGAGCATCGCTTGTTCTACTACTCATTATTCTCATTAACTACTCTTTTGTCGATTTTTATACTCAAGTCATTAGAAAGTCATGTTTCATTTGTAAACCTAAATAGTTTCATATACATAAGCCCTTTGTACTATCAAAATAATATATACAATTATACCATAGTAACCTTGTTAGACCACATAACCCACACTGTATATCTACAAGCCTCTACTGGAGTACAAAACGCATAGGCGGGACAGGACCCCATCGAGCCCAGCATATACAAATATAAACAAAAGAATAATCAAGCACCTCCGGAACAAAGGAGTGCTTTCAACCAGCTAACAACCCCTACGAGTCTGGCTCAAGCTCGCCTCCCTGTCTACCTGTGGGCATGAACACAACGTCCAAAGAAAACGGACGTCAGTACGAGCATTGTACTGAGTATGTAAGGCAAGAATGAAATAAATGTAATAGAAGGATCATGGGCCACAAAGTAAGGATATAACCTGCATGAGTATCGTAGACAAATACACTCATTACATATATCATATTTTACTTAATTATAGCACGTATGTCATCATACCACATATATCATCACATCATAATCCTCATCATTAACTCGCGTCCGAGTAACCATCATATGCCGCCCACTAGTGGTGATCATGCCCGGCCCTCTAGGCTCAGTGTGACATCGCAGCCCGCCTTAGCGGTGACATGCCCGACCATCTAGGCACGGTGGACCATATGCAGCCCGCCTTAGCGGTGACATGCCCGGCCATTCTGGCGCGGTGGAATTTCATCATCACATAATCAATCATTACCCATCACTATTGCACATTTCATGAACGTATCATAATCTTATCATAACTTGGCATTTTCATACATAACATAGGCATATTATAAGCTAGAATTATTGATCATCTTATAAACATACCACGACTTTACATCATTTCACATTTAGCATTAGGAGCATACTTTAGACTTTGAAGACAACCATAGCTACGTCGGGGTGACGTAAGGTCGTGATCCCCGATTCCATTATGGAGCACTCATTAACATCCTGCCTCACCTTGAAGGGAATAGTATATGAGGTGAGTGTAAGCAATAACGACATCATATCATTACTATTTAGAACTCCTATACTCTAACTCATTACCTTGTGTAGCTAATTAGGGGTATCAGCTCGTATTTCTCTTTCGGAACTTAAGAGATTCATGGAGAAGAAAGAAAGTCATATTATAGGATTCATGCCATAAAAGGAAAGGACTAGCCTCACATACCTTGGTCGTTTAATTAAGCTATCGCTTGCTTGTTCTCCTTCGATATCACGTTTCTACCTTTAAGAGAGAATTCGCACTAACGTTAGTTAATCGTCTATAGGAACAGTTCACTATTTCTAGGGAAAATTGGACAACACTTCCTTTGTTTATACTACTTTTCCCACATTCTATTTCAACTCCCAACGTTAATAACAACATTCATCATTTAACTACACTTCCCACAATTCACCATTTCTCTTTGATTTCTCCACTACTATGGTCATAATTCATTATTGCACTTTTTCACAAATAATACTTATTCCATATTCTAGATGTCGTACATAACATACCAATTATTCATCATCCACCCTAATCACTATTCAACAATGACACTATTCACACATTCATGACCCAATTTCTATGTCTTTCCACAATCCAAGTGTTTCAACTTTAACCACTCAAACCATAAGAAAAGGGGTCATAAAACTCACCTTAGATGATGGATGAACAACCTTTGAGTGGACTTCTCTTCTTGCACCAAAACCCTAACTCACTCTTCTTGAGTTTTCTTGGCTTAGATGAACTTTTAATGGGTTTCATAAACTTGATTTCATGGATTTGGTGTAGTTGACCATGGATTTCCTTTGATTTATTGTGGAGGAATGGTGGAGAAGGTTCTAGAGAGTTCTTGGAGAGGAGAGAATGGAAGATGAAATGAAATAAAGTGGAGGAGGGTTCTTATATTATTTCATGAAATCAGTCCCGACCGAGATGTACGGTACGATCGACGGAGCGTCGATTGGATCGACGGGGCATCGATCTGACCGTCGAAATCGTTAAATTTCCAGTGAACAATCTGTCATTTCTCCTCATTCGATGGTGAGAAGGACGGTTCGTCGAACTGATCGACGGAGCGTCGACCTGTTCGTCGACTGGTATTCGCTCCAGCTAAATTTTACGGTACAATCGACGGGGCGTCGACTCGTTCGACGGTTCAAAGGACGACCGTCGAATCCCCCTCTCGCAAAACTGCAGTGAAGTTTCACTTAGCTAGCTTTTCTCCCTTACCTTTAACTTCTTTGGAATCTTAATTAGAATTATTAGTATCCCTTCTTACTTGTAGGGACATCATGTTCACCTTAACCTACGTTAGTCCTTCATCACTTAGCAACCCAAAGTTTCGAGGTGTAACACTTACAAAGGGACCCATAAAATCAATTCCCCAAACATCGAACACTTCAACTTCCATTACAAAGTTCATAGGCATATCTTGCCTCCTATCAAGGTTCCCTTTTCTTTGGCACTGATCACAAGAACACACCATCAGATTGGCATCATGAAAAAGAGTTGGCCAATAATAACCACATTCGAGAACCTTGGTAGCAGTCCTCGTACCACTATGATATCCCCCAACCGGAGAGTCGTGGCAAGCCTTCAAAATCTCCAATACCTCACTCTCTGGGACACAACGCCGAATAATGTTATCAGCGCTAGTTCTGAATAAGTATGGTTCATACCAATAGTACTGACGAACATCCCGCAAAAACTTCTTCTTCTGATACGATTTTATCTCGTCGGGAATGACATCAGTCACCAAGTAGTTAGCAAAATCAGCAAACCAAGGTGCCATCTGCATAGACACCGCCAAAACTTGCTCATCTAGAAACGCATCTTTAATGTCAAGTTCTGTCACGACCCAAATCGATGGGCCGCAGCAAGTGCCCGACCATTGCTGGTCAAACACTCCTATGACTGCATTCATCTCTCACTGACAATACTAGGCCCATACACAATCTGTAACTGAGCTGTATTGTTTCCCGAACAATCAACATAAGAGACACTGCACCGGGAACTGATGGCCAACACATACATATAAACATAAACACTGAGAGTAACAGCGCGAGCCGGTTTGGCTACCACATCTATACTGTACAATAGAATAAACGCTTACGAGGCTGCATAACATCACGACTACATATCACTGTCTACAGACCTCTATGGAGTACAAACTGTAAAAATGACAGGACAAGGCCCTACCATACCCATATATGTACATAATGGAATAGCATACCAAAAGGGTTGTAGCTCCGGATTAATGGAGCGTACTGACTGCCGCTGAGGGGACGCCCTACTGCTGTGAATCGTCCGACTAGCTATCTGATCCTGCGGGCATGAACGCAGTGTCCACAAGAAGGGACGTCAGTACGAGAAATGTACCGAGTATGTAAGACATGAATAATAACACATTAGGGATACGTAGCATGTATAATAACTGAATGGAAATATAGAGCATATTGTAAGATAAAAGAGTAACTTGTACATATGAGTGCCTCTTAGGGCGGATACCATGCATGCTTAGATTTCTTTGAACAAAACATTTCTTATTCATGTATATAGAAAATAGAACATATCATGTTGCCGAGGCGTCGGCTCCGATCCATTTAGCCACATATGTCCCGCGTCCGGGATGATATCATGTCATATAATACCAACTGATCAGGTGGTTACACGTATATAACGCTCTAGTCCTTTTTCCCATATTCCCCATATACATATACATATATTATATAAGTAGCATGCATGAGAGCCCAAGGAAAGTTATGTCTCTATCGGAGTGACGTAAGGTCGGTAACCTCCGATTTATATTATGCAATAATCATGGTCGCTTTATCTTACCTTGAAGGAACAATTATTATGAGGTGAGACTGTCAATGAAAAACAAAATCAAGAGAGAACATAGACTAAGGTCATAAATCTCATAAGGCGTCAATTCATATATTTTGGAATCTTTAAAAATAGTCATCATTCATGAATAAAATTGAGAAGTCAAGAAATAACTCAACATTCTTATATCGTCATTGAAATCGTAAAATTGGAACCTTTAAACACGGAATCATCATCATCATAATCATTGTAGGAAAATAAGCTCATCTTTGACATCATCATTATGATTGTGAAAACAGGTTCATCGTTGTTATCATAAGAGCTCACGGAGCCATAAATCTCTGACTTAGAAAATACGAACATTTTGGAAAAGATTTGTGAATTATTAGGAAAGGAATTATGCCCTGGAGTCATAAACATCTAACTTTTGAAAACAAGGAGGATATGGAAACATTTATGAAGCCATAATATCGGAATCATGCCTTTGAAAGAAAGCGACGAGCCTTAACATACCTTTCGGTCGCCTTAGTCGTTCAACGTTTAACCTTCCAAGCTCGTAAATCTACATATAAACCATTCATACTATTATTAGGCTCTATGTCATACGCTCATCTTAAGCTTTCAATTTAATTCTGTTTAGAATCTGCCGAAATTCGGGCAGCACCTCCCCTGTTTATATGCCTAGCCCGAATTCTCAATTCAACAACCAACAACAACAATAACAATACCAACATCCATAACATCATTTCCAATACCAAAGTATTCCATAGAATAGCCCACACGCTGTTTTCTAACTTCCATAACTAATCAACCCAATATACAATTATTTAGCGCCTTTATCTCCGTAAATAAGCCTTACCAAAAGAGAAAGATTCATACCTTTTTTTTAAGACAGCAATATACTCAATATCCACGCTAAAATCCACCGCAAAACAATACTAGAATCACAACCATGCGTTACCCGGACCTAAGCCACTACACCGATACTTGAAAATTGCTCAGTTTTTGTTTTCCTCACTCTCTCTCTTCAATTTCTATTTTCTAGCAAAATCTGGTGAAAAAAAAGGGTTCTTACCCTTTTTATAAGGGTCAAATTCGGGTCGGGTTCACTGTAGCATTTTACTGTAGCAGTACTGTATCGGGTCGGTACTGTAGCAGCACTGTAGCACGAGTTTCTACTCTGTCAGCTGAACTTGTAACGTCCATAATTCTCTACTTCGATGTCCTATCGACGAGTAATTTTTTGCGTTGGAAACTAGACTCGACGAAATTCATTTTAGGCTTTTGTTTGACCTTAAAACACTTCATATGCTAAGAGATATGCATCCCCCAAGTTGGACCAAAATTTTCACACAACACATTACCCATCCTTTCTCCAAAGTCATACTACTTCATTTCTTCCACTCATTTCCTTATAAAACCTTCCGGTATACCTTATATACATCCTTCACTCATTAAATATACTTAATAATGCTTACTCTTTATATTCCAAAGTGGTTTTACTTAACCCTAACTCAACGTACTTATGTTTCAAATTTGATAAGTGTTCTTCGAAGATACGGGGTGTAACAAGTTCTTCTGCTGGCACCCCAGTTTCTTCAAGTCTAGAGAGATGATCTGCGACATGATTTTCAGACCCCTTTCGATCTTTTACTTCGAAATCAAACTCTTGTAACAAAAGGACCCAACGTATCAGTCATGGCTTAGCTTCCTTCTTTGCCATCAAATATCTCAACGCAGCATGGTCGGTGTACACCACAACCTTGGACCCCAGCAAATAGGACCGAAACTTCTCAAAAGCATATACTATTGCAAGCAGTTATTGCTCGGTCACGGTGTAGTTCATCTGCACCGCATTAAGTGTCCTACTAGCATAGTAGATTGGGTGCATAATTTTATTGTGCCTCTGGCCAAGAACAACACCTATCGCAAAGCCACTCGCATCACACATCAGCTCAAAAGGTAAGGACCAATCAGGAGTAACAATAACAAGAGCAGTAGTGAGGCGCTCTTTTAATTCATCAAACGCCTTTCGGCACTTGTCATCAAATGCAAACTTAGCCTCTTTTTCAAGAAGCTTGCACATCGGGTTAGCAATCTTGGAGAAATCCTTGATGAAGCGCCTGTAGAACCCAGCATGTCCTAAGAAACTTCGGACACCTTTGACTGAGATGGGTGGAGGAAGTTTCGCAATCACATCTATCTTCGCTTGATCAACCTCAATTCAATTTTCAGAGATTTTGTGACCGAGGACGATCCCTTCTTTCACCATAAAGTGGCACTTCTCCCAATTTAGCACGAGATTTGTTTCCTCACATCTTTTCAGCACTTGACCTAGATGGTCAAGACAATCATCAAATGAATCACCAACAACAGAGAAATCATCCATAAACACCTCCAAGAAGTCCTCTGCCATGTCAGAAAAGATCGACATCATGCACCTCTGAAAAGTGGCTGGTGCATTACACAACCCAAAGGGCATTCGGCTGAACACAAACGTTCCATACGGACAAGTAAAAGTCATCTTCTCTTGATCTTCCAAGGCAATGTTGATCTGATTATAGCCCGAGTATCCATCTAGGAAGCAATAGTAAGACCTCCCAGCCAGCCTATCCAGCATCTTATCGATGAAAGGTATGGGAAAATGGTCTTTACATGTGGCAGTATTCAGCTTCCTATAATCTATGCAAACACGCCACCCAGTAACTGTACCAGCGGGAATCAGCTCATTCTTTGCATTAGGCACCACAGTGATACCTCCTTTCTTTGGTACACATTGAACAGGACTTACCTACTTGCTGTCTGCAATCGGATACACTACCCTAGCATCTAACCACTTTATGATCTCCTTTTTCACGACTTCTTGCATGTTCTGATTCAATCTCCGCTGATGCTCAGCACTCGGCTTGCTGTATTCTTCTAGCTGAATTTTATGCTCACAAATACCAGAAGGAATACCCCGAATGTCTGCTATGGTCCAACTAATAGCATGTCTGTACTCGCGCAAAATCTCCACTAGACGCTCAATTTGTTCTTCAGTCAATAATGCTGAAATAATTACTGGCAATGTCTTGTTTGGACCAAGGAATTCATACCTCAAATGTGATGGGAGCTGCTTGAGCTCAAGCTTTGGAGGCTCGACAATAGAAGGCTTAGCTGGTGGAGTAGTTCTATTTGCAAGATCAAGATCAAGCTTTCTTGGGTGATAAGTGTAGGAACCTCGACCCTCAAGCGCGTTTATAGTTTCCACGTAGCCCTCCATATCACAAGCACCAAAATTTATCAGAACTGCAGCGAGAGCTTCTCCCAGACTTTCTTCTTTCATTTTATGTTCAACAGCATCATCAATCCCATCAAACGAATCAATAACCGAGATACTCTCGTACGCGCTTGGCAACTTCATCCCCTTGCTTGCTTGGAAAGTCACTTCTTCATCATTCACTCGAAACTTAATTTCATTCTTCTCAGAGTCCATAAGCGCTCTTCACATAGCAAGGAATGGTCTTCCCAAGATGATGGGAATATCTCTATCCACCGCGCAATCCAAAATTATGAAATCAGCAGGCAACATGAGCTTACCCACTTGCACCAACACATCATCTATAACCCCAACTGGCTTCTTGATAGATCTGTCAGCCATCTGTAGTCGCATTGAAGTTGGTCTAGGGGTCCCCAATCCGGATTGTTTGAAAATAGCAAGGGGCATCAAGTAGATACTCGCCCCATTATCACACAGAGCACGGGCAAATGCATGAAGCCCAATATTGGACGGAATGGTAAACGCCCCTGGATCTCCCTTCTTCTGAACTGTGGTGGAAGCAATAATTGAACTCAGACAATGAGTTAAATTCACTGTCTCATGTTGAACAGACTTTTTCTTCGTAAGCAGGTCTTTCACAAACTTAGCAAATCCGGGATCTCTTTGACAACATCTAAGAATGGAAAATTTACTGTTAACTGTTTCAGCTGATCATAGAACTTCTGACACTTAGCATCATCATTCTTCTTTGCTAACCTTTGATGAAAGGGAGGCTTTCCTTTGTACATCTGAGTCAAAGGGTGAAGAGCTCCTTTTATTGTGTGTTTTCCTGTATCAGCAGCAACTTCTGGAATATCAACAACGTTTTCTTCACCATGGACTTCCTCATCAATAATAGGCATATCAGAATGCACATCTTTTTCCTCAATAATCGGCTCTAGATCAACCACCTTCTTGTCAGAACCTTGAAGTATTTTACCACTCCTTGTGCTAATAGCAAAAGTACGTTCCACTCCTCTACCATTCTTCGGGTTTGGAATGGTATCACTAGGAAGCCCTCCTTTTCTAGCAGGATGCTGTTCTCTGGAAAGATCCCGCATCTGCTGTTCAAGATTCTAAATAGCTACTGAATGAGAGACCACCGTCTCTGAAATCCCAGATAATGTCTTCTCAGTGTTCGTCTGACTTGCTAACACTTTCTCAAGCATTGACTCCAACCTCGAACTATCTTGATCATTAGATTGCCCTTTTGGTGGAATGTAAGGGTTGGAACTTCTGTTACCAAAATTACCGTTGCTGTTGTTGTATCTCCCTTGGTTCGGTCCACCATAGTTGTTATTGTAGTTCCCTTGATTGCTGTTGATGTTTCCTTGATTATATAACCCCTGCCCTTGTTGGGGTTTTCAGTATCTCTGAATCGGCCCAGGAATGTCCCCCTTCGCTATGTAATCTTCATACTGAACATTCTCAACTTGCGGAGGGGGGCTATCACGCCCCAAAACCCACCCTAGACGTGACCGGCATCCGACGTCATGAACAACATCGGAAGAACCTAAACAACACAATAATAATACTTGAACCCGCTAGGTTCAACATTCGCCTCCAACAGTTTATAAATTAAATGTAACAAATCATGAATAAATGAATTAAATCATGAATATATGAATTAAATCAGCGGAAGTCTTTATAATTTCAATAATTCACCCAAAACATGATAGTGTGTCCGAAAGAGTTAAACGACAACTCTTCATCCACCCACATTCGAATGTATACTAAGGTGCTTCTAAGAATAAGGAGTAAATGTCTAACCCATCGGGACGCAGCCCGGAAACTAAAATAAATAAATGGAATTAAATAAATAGAGTGTCCCACGAATGAATGTGTGAGCTCACCAAATCAGCAGCAACAGCAAGTCCTTTCTAAATGCCTGGAGTATCAAGAACCAGCTCTTCTCCGTTACCTAATATACCATAAAAAACAACAATGGTATGCCTGAGTACTTCGTACATAGTGAGTGCCTCTGGGACAATAAGTAATAAGAAAATAGAGTACATAATACATAAAGTAATTAGTCTTGCCAGTCAGGTGAGAGCGATGTAAGAACAGTTGTTCAGTTTATGTATCTCAATAATAAGTATCAAAACCCATTTATAAAGCCTCTTGTCAAGTTACAACTTCAAATATGCCTTTTAATAAATTAAGATAGTCATCAACAATTCCATAAGAGAATAATAATGTCACACATGCCAATACAGGCCCAAGAATCAAGCATATCGTGCATAGCGCACCACACCGGAACATATAATTCTCGGTGGCTATCCTTCCTCCCGAATAGCTAGGCATAAATCACACCCCGGGTAGAGAACCCAGTGGTGGCCACTCTTCCTCCCGAATGGCTAGGCAATGACACACTAGGATCCATAGTGGCTACCCTTACTCCCGAGTAGCAAGGCCAAACATAACAACAAAGTTCATAGCATAGAAGCCGATTCATAATTTGTCTCAAAGTAGTCACACCATCAAATAGCATTAAAGCTCATTATGCCATTACGAAAATTCATAATTTCATAGATAATCATGAAAACGTTTCCACTTCTTTAAACAAGATTACTTTGTCATAGTTCCTTTGTAAAATCATCAATACCAACAATTAACCATCATCACTAAGCATCTCTCATAGAGGAAAACATTCATAATGCCTTATACATATATAGGGTTTGTTACAATCTAGGTTCAATGTGGGCTCGTCCCATCACACACATTAACCATTAATCAAAGCATGTAATAGATTTCAAGAATGTAAAACCAATTCATCATATCATTCAAAACATACTTTTATAAAGAATAAATCTTTTAAGAGAGTTTGTAAAAGAGACATATGAATTACCTTTATATTCAAAAAGGATTTTATTTTTTAAAGAGACATACAAATCATCCTTATAGTCAAAAAAATGATTTTCAAAAGAGACATACCTTGATGTGTTAAACAAAGTTTAACAATTCACTTTCCTAATGAAAACACCCAAACCTAGCTTGAATCACTTTAGGAAGAATTATGCTGCAGACCCTAAGTTTTGATCAAACGAATCATGGTAAGAATCATGGGTTTGATGTTAGAATAGATTAGTAATGTTAAGGGTGTTCTTACCTCTAATTTGAAGACTTGGAGGGATGATTTTCATGCTTAGGGTTTGGAAGGATGAAAAAAAATGGGAACAAAATAAGACCATACCCATTTTAAAACCAATTTTCTGCTAGAAACGGAGAAAATACGGCCTACAAAGTACGTTACGTACTTGGAAATATGTCCCGTACATGTAGCCCGTATTTAGGCTTCCAAGACCAGTGAAGAACGGAAGAAGTATGTCCAAAAAGGACGTCCCGTACTTTAAAGTACGGCCCGTACTTTCTGGGCGAACTTTGGGCGAATTCTCCAGCTTTTGTGCCCTTCAGTAAAACGGACACAACTTTTTGTACATAGCTTTTCTCAGGCCGGGCGACCTACCATTGGAAAGATATTTCAAAGATCTACAACGTTCGTCAAGGAGGTTTTTCCAAATTCCCAACAAATTTTCATGAAAATCGCCCAGAAGACAGACCTATCAAAACTTAGGCGAAGTTAAGAGCCCTTAAGAACTCCAACTGTTGGTTTGACTTCAAAATGATCATCTTCTACCCGAATTCATCAAGAATGGATTCGTATAGGTATAGGATCATCTTAACACTAGAGTTTTACATATTCACACCTAACCCGAATTTACGGAGTGTTACATTATCCCCCCCTTAAGATCATTCGTCCCCGAATGAAAGTCATGGCTTAAGATTTTTCACTAAACCTCAAATTTCAAAATTTCAAAAGTTCCTCTAGCAAGGGAAAACATCCTCAGAGATTACATATGACTAAACATATAACGAACGTGTCATTCAAGCCTAAACACATTTGTGAGATTTATACTTCACTCTAAACTTTCACAGGAAAATAAATCCAAAAGGTTCAACACATACCTGTAGTAGGGAACAAGTGAGGATATATTTTCTTCATGTCCTCCTCCGCTTCCCAAGTAACTTCCTCTGTGTTATGGTTTTGCCATAACACTTTAACCGACGCTATATCCTTTGTTCTCAACCTTCTAACTTGACGATCCAAAAATTGAACTGGCTCTTCTTCATAAGACAATGTCTCATTAATTTCAATCTGTTCATGATTCAACACGTGGGAAGGATCGGGTTTGTACAATCTCAACATCGAAATGTGAAACACCGGATGAACCGTGGACATGTCAGCCGATAATCTCAACTCGTAAGCTACCTTCCCAACCCTTTTTGTAATCTCGTAAGGACCGATATAGCGAGGACTAAGCTTTCTCTTTCTGCCAAAATGCATTACCCCCTTCATAGGTGACACTTTCAAGAAAACCTTGTCACCAACAGAAAATTCCAATTCCCTACGCCTCATGTCCGTATAAGACTTTTGTCTACTCTGTGCGGTCTTCAGTCAATGCACAATAAGATTTACCTTCTCGATCGCCTCATGAACTGAATCAGGGCCCAACAACTCTACTTCCGTTGGTTCAAACCAACCAATTGGAGACCGACAATGCCTCCCATAAAGAGCCTCATAAGGAGCCATCTGAATGCTTGCTTGATAGCTATTGTTGTAAGCGAATTCCACCAAAGGTAGATGTTCATCCCAACTTCCTACAAAACCGATTGCATAGGCTCGTAGCATATCTTCCAAAGTCTGAATAGTTCTCTCCGCCTGGCCATCAGTTTGAGGATGAAAGGCAGTGCTCAATTTCACTTTAGTTCCCAACCCTTCCTGAAAAGATGTCCAAAAATGAGCAGTAAATTTCTAACCTCTGTGTGATATAATCGATGTAGGAACACCATGCAACCTAACTATCTCTTTTAGATATAACTTGGCGTAGTCCGCCGCTGTATATGACGTCTTCACAGGGAGAAAATGGGCAGACTTTGTGAGTTTATCCACGATAACCTAAATCGAGTCAAACTTGGCCTTTGTGCGGGGTAACCCCACAGCGAAATCCATGTTGATCTCCTCCCACTTCCACTGTGGAATCTCAATATTCTGAGCCAGGCCTCCAGGCCTTTGATGTTCAGCCTTCACCTGTTGACAGTTCAAACACTTAGCCACAAAGTTAGAAATATCAACCTTCATGCTTTTCCACCAGTAGTGTTGTTTCAAATCCTTATACATTTTGGTGGATCCCGGATGAACCGAATACTTGGAACTATGAGCTTCCATCATTAATTCTTGTCGAAGACCATCAACATCAGGAACACACAAACGTCCTTGCAACCGTAAAACACTATCACCAGTACCCACAGTAAAGGAAGTGTACTCACCCCTTTCCACTCCATCTCTCAGCTTTGCCAAAAGTTCATCATCATATTGCTTGAATTTAATCCTTTCTACAATGTCAAACCGTGATGGAGTGATTCCCACTAACTCTCCATCTTCAGTTTCATCAAGCCTAACCCCAAGACTGGTGAGCCTTCAAATCTCTTTCCCCATAGGCATGTAATGAGCACGCAAATAAGCCAACGTGCCATAGATTTTCTACTCAAAGCATCAGCAACCACATTAGCCTTACCAAGATGATACAAGATATTCAAGTCGTAATCTTTTAACAACTCCAACCACCTCCTCTGTCTGAGATTCAACTCTCGCTGTTTGAAAATGTATTGCAAGCTTTTATGGTCAGTAAAAAAATCACAGTGCTCACCATACAAATAATAACGCCAAAGTTTTAAGGCAAATACAACGGCAGCCAACTCCAAGTCATAAGTTGGATAATTCTTCTCATGCTTCTTCAATTGACGCGAAGCATAAGCAATTACCTTACCGTTCTGCATTAATACACAACCCAAGCCAATTCTAGAAGCATCACAATACACCACATATCCGCCATACCCAGAAGGTAAAGTCAAAATAGGAGCCGAAGTTAACCTTGTCTTAAGCTCTTGGAAACTCTTTTCACAAGCTTCAGACCACTGAAACTTAGCAGTCTTCTGTGTCAATTTAGTCAATGGCGAGGCTATAGACGAAAAACCTTCCACAAACTTTCTGTAATAATTTGCTAAACCCAAGAAACTATGAATTTCCGTTGCACTAATTGGTCTAGGCCAATCCTTAACCGCTGAAATTTTCTGAGGGTCTACTTTAATGCCGTCACTAGTCACCACATGACCCAAGAAAGCCACAGACTTAAGCCAGAATTCACACTTAGAGAATTTTGCATAAAGCTCGTTCTCCTCAAGTGTTATCAAAGTTATCCTCAAATGATTTGCATGATCCTCACGACTTTTAGAATACACCAAAATATCATCAATAAACACAATAATGAAGCGGTCTAGATAAGGCTTAAACACACGATTCATCAAATCCATAAATGCAGCAGGTGCATTAGTCAACCAAAAAGACATGACTAGAAACTCAAAGTGCCCATAACGAGTACGGAAAGCAGTTTTCGGGATATCCTTTTCCTTAATCTTCAATTGGTGATACCCAGACCTCAGGTCAATCTTTGAATAGTACTTAGCACCCTGAAGTTGGTCAAATAGATCATCTATCCTAGGCAAAGGATATTTATTCTTAATGGTCACTTTATTAAGTTGACGGTAATCGACGCACATCCTAAGGGAACCATCTTTCTTCCTAACAAACAAGACTGGAGCACCCCAAGGTGAGAAACTTGGTCAGATGAAACCTTTATCCAACAAGTCCTTCAACTGATCCTTTAACTCCCTCAGCTCCGCTGGAGCCATACGATAAGGTGGGATAGAAATAGGTTGGGTGTCAGGAATAACATCAATCCAAAAATCAATAACCCTATCAGGAGGAATACCAGGGAGATCTTCGGGAAACACTTTGGGATAATCACTAACTATGGGAACATATGCAAATTCAGGTGCTACGCCTTTTGTATCATTAACAGTAACCAAATGGTAAATGCACCCCTTCGTAATCATCTTATGAGCCTTAAGATAGGAAATAAATCTACCCCTTGGCTTAACAATTTCACACTCCCACACAATAACAAGATCCTCGGGAAAGGCGAAGCGAACTAACTTATGGCGACAATCCACATTAGCATAACATGCGGACAACCAGTCCATCCCTATAATCACATCAAAGTCCACCATCTCAAGTTCATACAAATCAGCCATGGTCTCGCGTCCCTTGATCATACCAACACAATTTCTATACACTCTAGAAGCAATAACAGGAACACCGGAAGGAGTATCAACAGCAAAAGCTTTACACAAAGGTTTGGGTTTCATCCCCAATTCAAGAGCAAAATAAGGGGTCACATAGGATAAATTTGAGATCAATCAATGAATAAGCATCATGAGAACAGATGGTAAGGATACCTGTAACCACAGTATCAGAAGCCTCAACTGCCTCTTTACGAGTCAGCCCATAAAGTCGAGCTGTCCCTCCACCAGAAGTATTAGCAACTTCCTTTCCCTTGTCGTTGTTACGAGCATTCTAGTTATAATTGTTAGCATTACAAGCAGGTTGACTTATAGCAGATGCAGAAGCAGGCGAATCATTATTTTGGTTATTCATAGCAGCCATCTCACGTAACCACTTTCTGCATTCCCTCTTGATGTGGTCTCTAATCCCAAAATGATAGTAGATACGCTCTTCCCACACTGGCAGACGACTACTTCCCTGCGAAAACTTACTATTATTATTATTTTTCTGGCCTTGCCTACCAAAAGGCACACTAGCATGGGAATAAGCGCCAGAATGAGCTGGTGCAGAATACCTTTTACTCTGCCCTCCCTTATAATTATTACCACTGAAACCACCCGCCGAACGGGCCTTCTTGTTCTGATCTCGATCCACCCTCTCCTCATTTTTCCAACTCTCTTGTTGCTCAACAAACCTAATGAAAGATGAGAAAGTACAAGTAGGAGACATAGCAACAGCAGCACATGCAGACTTGATACGTGGTACCAAGCCTTTCACAAAGAAAATCAACTTATGCTTTTCAGTCGGAATCATGTATAAAGCATACTTTGACAGACGGGTGAATTCCAAACTATACTCACGAACTGACTTGTTACCCTGCTCTTGCTCTTCAAACTTTGTAGCCATAGCAATTCTTTCCTCATCAGGCAAGAACCTTTCCATGAACGTCTCTTCAAATTCAGCCCATGTCGGAGCTAAAGAAGCGTCATCCCTCTCAGATTCCCACATCTCAAACCATATGTGAGCAACATCCTTCAACTGATAAGAAGCAAGCCTTACAGCTTCAGAATCCTGGGCATCCATTGCCCTCAATGCCTTGAAGGTCTCATCTAAAAAGTGTTGGGGGTCATCCATCTCTCGTGACCCAAAGAACTCTGGTGACTTCAAGTCGAGGAATTGCTTAAGTCTGCCTCCACCATGAGGTCCCACACCCCCACGCTGCTGCTGAGCAGCAACCAATGCAGTCAATATTTGAATAACCATTTGCATAGTACCAATCCCAGGTACACCCGCAATAGGAACAGCAGGAGCAGGCGGTGCTGGAGGTGGTGCTTGATTTCCAGCATCATTTCCATTACCAGCATTCGCACCCCCAATATTTCGGTTAACTTTCACGGGACGTCCTCCTTTACCATTTTTGGATCGCGTTAGAGTCATTTCTGCAAGGCACGAATTAACGAACGAATTAGAACGATGCTAAAAAGGACTTTAAGCTCTACAACACAATCTAGAATCAAGAAGAATATGAAACACCTATAAATGTCCTAGGAGTTTCTCAGTCATGCAGTTGATCAGGCTACACAAGGAAAACTCCACTAGACATAGATCCACAAAAACAGACGACAATCCTAGGACATATTTAAACCTAGGCTCTGATACCAAGCTTGTCACGCCCCAAAACCCACCCTAGACGTGACCGGCATCCGACGTCATGAACAACATCGGAAGAACCTAAACAACACAATAATAATACTTGAACCCGCCAGGTTCAACATTCGCCTCCAACAGTTTATAAATTGAATGTAACAAATCGTGAATATATGAATTAAATCATGAATATATGAATTAAACCAGCGGAAGTCTTTATAATTTAAATAATTCACCCAAAACATGATAGTGTTCCCGAAAGAGTTAAACGACAACTCTTCTTCTACCCACATTTGAATGTATACTGAGGAGCTTCTAAGAATAAGGAGTAAATGTCTAACCCATCAGGGTGCAGCCCGGAAACTAAAATAAATAAATGGAATTAAATAAATAGAGTGTCCCACAAATGAATGTGTGGGCTCACCAAATCAGCAGCAACAGCAAGTCCTTTCTAAACGCCTGGAGTATCAAGAACCTGCTCTTCTCCGTTACCTAATATACCATCAAAAACAACAATGGTATGCCTGAGTACTTCGTACATAGTGAGTGCCTCGGGGACAATAAGTAATAGGCAAAATACATCAAATCACCCTTAAACTATACCCAAAATGTCGATATCACACCTAAACTATACGGGCGACCTATTACACACCTGAACATCTAAAAACTGAGATTATTTACCCCCTGCAAACTGATGACCACTTGTACAATGGAAAGTGTAATACACTCGCCTGCCACGTCAGCACCACGTCAACGCCAAATCATATTTCTTTTAAATTTTAACTTTTAAATTATTTTTCTTTTCTTTTAGTTAATTTATTTTTCCTTTATTGAAAAATATAAATAACCCCTCACCCCCCTCCCCCGCCACCCTTCTTCTACTTCATCTTCTTTATTACTAACCCCTCAACCACTACCCCATCACTAACATCACCCAAATCTCTTTTAAACGTCCAATTGAAGGGAAGTTCGTGCAATTTCTTCATTGTTTAATAACAATGAAGAAAATTTCTCCAGTCCATTTCACCATCGCCACCAGTTTCACCACCACCAATCCTCCAATAATTGTGGACAAATGAATTTGAACGGAGGGAGTATTAGTAATTTTACTACTGCTGCTGCTATTACATCAGCAGTAGTAGTACCAGCCTGCCTCCACCCCATTCCACCAACTCTATTACTACTACTGATGCTATTCCACGAACTCATATTCACATTTCACCACCACCAATCCTCCAAATTCATATTTTTTTAATCCCATCCCCACCCCACCCCATTTTTTCTTCATTCCCTACCCCTCACCCCATTTCTTCCTATTTTTCCGCCACTGCTGCCTTCCTCCTGCCCCTTATCCTCCTCCTCCCCTATCTTCACGTCCCCTGCCCCTTTCCTCCATTTTTCTCATCACATTGCTTAATTGGACAATTAATTGTTACTTTCTAATTTCATTATTAAAAAACACCAAAAAAAAAACACAATCCAATGGATTTTGTAGAGATTTAGTAGTAACCTAGGTTTCATGGCCACAAAATTCCAAATTTTAATGGCTCCAAAATCTGAACCTTTTTTTTGTAGTATTTTGATATTTTTTTCAAGAAAGGAAGAGAAATGGGTGAAATTGATGGCGGTGGTGGTGGTGGCTATGGTGTTTTCCGGTGAGATGAAGAGAGGGAGGGGGCGTGGAGATGGGGGTGGAGGGGGGAGAGAGGTGACGTCGCCGGAGACGAGCTCGTCGGAGCTCCATTAATGGCAGAAAAATGAAGAAGAAATAGGAGTGGAAGTGAGACTACAAAAATGAAAGAAGAACGGGAGTGGGGGTGGGTGGGATTACAAAAATATGAATTTTGCAATTTAAAAAAAAAAAAAGAACTTCACTTGCCTATTTTTGAATTATAATTTTTATTTTTGCCACATCAGCTTCTAAGGGGTAATAAATAACACTTTAAAATATATTTAGGTGTGTAATGGGTCGTCTATATAGTTTAAGTGTGATATCGACATTTTGGGTATAGTTTAGGGGTGTTTTGATGTATTTTGCCTAAGTAATAAGAAAATAGAGTACATAATACATAAAGAAATTAGTCTTGCCAGTCAGGTGAGAGCGATGTAAGAACAGTTATTCAGTTTATGTATCTCAAAAATAAGTATCAAAACCCATTTATAAAGCCTCTTGTCAAGTTACAACTTCAAATATGCCTTTTAATCAATTAAGATAGTCATCAACAATTCCATAAGAGAATAAGAATGTCACACATGCCAATACAGGCCCAAGAATCAAGCATATCGCGCATAGCGCACCACACCGGAACATATAATTCTCGGTGGCTATCCTTCCTCCCGAATAGCTAGGCATAAATCACACCCCGGTAGCGAACCCAGCGGTGGCCACTTTTCCTCCCGAATGGCTAGGCAATGACACACTAGGATCCATAGTGGCTACCCTTCCTCCCGAGTAGCAAGGCCAAATATAACAACAAAGTTCATAGCATAGAAGCCGATTCATAATTTGTCTCAAATTAGTCACACCATCAAATAGCATTAAAGCTCATTATGCCATTACGAAAATTCATAATTTCATAGATAATCATGAAAACGTTTTCACTTCTTTAAACAAGATTACTTTGTCATAGTTCCTTTGTAAAATCATCAATACCAACAATTAACCATCATCACTAAGCATCTCTCATAGAGGAAAACATTCATAATGCCTTATACATATATAGGGTTTGTTACAATCTAGGTTCAATGTGGGCTCGTCCCCTCACGCACATTAACCATTAATCAAAGCATGCAATAGATTTCAAGAATGTAAAAACAATTCATCATATCATTCAAAACATGCTTTTATAAAGAATCAATCTTTTAAGAGAGTTTGTAAAAGAGACATATGAATTACCTTTATATTCAAAAAGGATTTTATTTTTTAAAGAGACATACAAATCATCCTTATAGTCAAAAAATGATTTTCAAAAGAGACATACCTTGATGTGTTAAACAAAGTTTAACAATTCACTTTCCTAATGAAGAACACCCAAACCTAGCTTGAATCACTTTAGGAAGAATTATGCTGCAGACCCTAGGTTTTGATCACACGAATCATGGGTTTGATGTTAGAATAGATTAGTAATGTTAAGGGTGTTCTTACCTCTGATTTGAAGACTTGGAGGGATGATTTTCGTGCTTAAGGATTGGAAGGATGAAAAAAAATGGGAACAAAAAAAGACCATACCCATTTTAAACCCAATTTTCTGCCAGAAACAGAGAAAATACGGCCTACAAAGTACGTCCTGTACTTGTAGCCCATATTTAGGCTGCCAAGAACAGTAAATAATGGAATAATTACATCCAAAAAGGACGTTCCGTACTTTAAAGTACGGCCCGTAGTTTCTGGGCGTACTTTGGGCGAATTCTCTAGCTTTTGTGCCCTTCAGTAAAACTGACATAACTTTTTGTACATAGCTTTTATTGGGCCGGACGACCTACCGTTGGAAAGCTATTTCAAAGATCTACAAATTTCCTCAAGGAAGGTTTTCCAAATTCGCAACACATATTCATGATAATCGCCCAGAAGACAGACCCATCAAAACATAGGGGAAGTTAAGAGCCCTTAAGAACTCCAACTGTTAGTTTGACTTCAAAACGATCATCTTCTACCCGAATTCATCAAGAATGGATTCGTATAGGTATAATATCATCTTAACACTAGAATTTTACATATTCACACCTAACCCAAATTTACGGAGTGTTACAGGGGTCCGCTTGATACGGACCCTCTGGGACTTGATACATTCCAGGCGGCATGCCTGAGATATCTTCACATACGTTCACTTTCTTCGCTTCTCTCTCATCAAGCCTCTTTGTCAGTAAAGAAAGACTCGTGGCCAATTGTGCCAATGTTTTCTATGTTTTCTGGCTATCTTTCACAATGTTTTGAATCAACGGTGTTCCAAGTGATAGCCCATCAGAATTACTTGAATGCCATGGTTGGTTGTGGGTAGTCAATCGGTTAAGTATATCAGTAATAGTAGCATAGGACTTATTCATTAAACACCCGCTGGCAGCATTATTGGCTATTGTTTGGGTCATAGGATCCAAACCTCTATAAAACTTCTCCTTCAAAATCTGTTGTGGAAAACCACGGTTTGGACCCTATCCAAATATTCCTTGTACCTCTCCCAAGCTTTAAAAAGTTATTCCCCATTACGTTGTTTGAATTCGTAAATCTGATCACGAATTTCAGCTCTTTTACTCGGGGGATACCACTTCATGAGAAAAACTCTGACCATCTCTTCCCATGTAGCAATAGAGTTCCGGGGCAGCTTTGTGAACCATTTTCTTACTTCTCCGGCTAACGAATATTTGAAGAGTTTCAGTCGGATTGTTTCTTGAGTCACACCCTGTTGGATATGCTGAGAGCACACATCCAGAACGTTTGTTATATGTTGGTGAGGGTCATCATCGACTGTATTTCCGAAAGTATCCCTCTTGTTTGAGCATATGATAGAGGGAATTATCAAACTTGGTAGTAGTAGCAGTCACCCTTGGATGAACAATTGCAGATGCAAAGTCTTCATCTGCTTCTGATTCATCAGCAAAAACATTATCGACTGGAAGTTCGTTGTTGGCCATGATCACCTGGTTTACAAGGTAGCAAACGAGGTGTGTTGGAATATGACAAAGACTTTAAGAAGAGTAAACACTATTTAGTAATTTCAAAATCGTATTCCCCGGCAACGGCGCAAAAATTTGATACGCTCAAATTACACCTATTAATGGTATAACGCGGACGTTGTCAAATATTGTAACCCAACGAGGTTGGTGTCGAATCCCATAGAGAATATTGTCACGACCCAACTAGGGGCCGCGACGGGTACCCGATCCTACTATACCGAGCACCTCTTATCTCGCATCTTACTCTTACTACTGAGTGGGCCGTATGGACGATACCGTCAATTACTTTTCTCAACACCATCATTAATAGCATACTCGTAAACAAGTGTTAATAAATTTGTTAACATATTATACAGCCACAAGGACGAACAAGAGTGTAAAACATCTGACTGTACCTATCTGTCTACGAGCCTCTAAACAAGATACATATAATCACAAGGAGGGCCGGGTTCTGCCGTGCTCGAATATATACACAAAAGTAGTATCAATAAACTGAAGCTCCTGAACAACTGGAGCGCTCTCAATGTACCGTTGGTGGAACTCCTAGGAATCGAACCCGTCTTCCTGCTTACCTGCGTCGCATGAAACGCAGCGTCCACAAGAAGGGACGTCAGTACGAGCATTGTACTGAGTATATAAGGCGTTAAAAGTAGCATAACGAGGAACATAAAGTATGGATAATAATATAATGGGATCATAGAGCATATAGTGAGATAAGAGAGTAACCTGTACATATGAGTGTCTCTTAGGCAGTTGCCATGCATGCTTAGCCTTTTTAAAAAAAGGAAATATTTCTTGTTCACATACACAGGAAATAGAACATATCATAGCGCCGAACAACGTCGGCTCCCCCACATATGTCCCGCGTCCGGGCATCCCGTGTCCGGGATGATAAGTTACGCCAACTGACCAGGTGGCAATGCGTCTATAGCGCAACATATGTCCCTTTTTCCCCATATGCATATACATATATCATATAAGCAGCATGCATGAGAGCCCAAAGAAAGTCATGTATCTATCGGAGTGACGTAAGGTCGATAACCTCCGATTATATTTTGGAATAATCATCCTGACTTTGTCTCACCTTGAAGGAACAATTACATAAGATGAGACTATCAACGAAGGATAACATTAAGAGAACGTAGAATAAGATCACAAATCTCGTAAGGCGTCAAATCATATACATATGCACATAGAACAAATTTTCAAGACTCGATGGATACGTACATAGATCGACACCTGAAGGCTCAGAAACAAGTTTCGGGTCAATCCGATTTAGTATGAGAAAGTTATGAGCGTTTGAAGTACAGAACCTTCTATGAACGTTTCGGAAGCTATTTTTGGAAAATCAAAGCAATAATCATACCAAGTACCTTCAAACATGAAATCATAGAAACATTCTCATCCTTGACATCATCAACGTCATTGTAAAACATATCCATCGTTATTGTCATAAGATCTTAAAAAATCATAAACCTTTATTTTAGTAGAATACGGACACTTTAGAAAAAAAACATTTACGAGTTATCTGGAAGAGAATCATGCCTTGGAATCATAACATCTATCTTTCGAGAACAAGGAAGATATGGAAACAATTATGAAATCATAGCATCGGAATCATGCCTTGAAAGAAAGGGACGAGCCTTAACATACTTTGCCCGCTTCCTTAGTCAATCCAACTTAGCTCTTGGCCTTCCCAAAATCTATAACAATGTTAATGAAGACAAACATTAGCTATAGATATCAAAGAATCTCATCCTAAACTAACACTTTGTCTACCAAAATTTCGGCAGCATTTCCCTTGTAAGTACACCATCCCCGAGAATCTAACTCGGCCAATTTTATCAACAACAATCTGAGAATTCAACACGGCCAAGTTATCAACAACAATACCAACAATCATACTAACAACTTCAAACCATCAATCCAAAAATATATTCTAACATTAGCAACCTTCGTCACACAATTTAACAGCATTTCATTCATATTCAATTCAATCACGTATAATCCAACTAACACCAATGATCCCACATTCAAGTATTAATCCGAAATCTTTCTAACATGATTCAAGAATACTTTAAACAATTCACATAACATTCAAAACAACCCAATCAACATACTACTTCACCCGAGACCTTCCAAATTCAACCAGAACAATAACGACACATTTCCTTCTTTCAAGTTCATAAACCATACCAACAATTTACACACTAACAACATCATTTTCCATGAATATAAGAAATGATTTTTAACATCACATTCGCTTCCAAACGACTCTCCGACCATTACAACTTCACTAGAATCATTAAACTTCCATTTTCATCATAGAACTCATGGCAACAACAACCAAAACACTAGATAAAATAATTGGTTCATCATTTCTACATAGCACCCATATACACGGCCACAACCTTTATTCATATTTTCATGAATTTCATCCACTTTTACATACTACAACATACATAATCATCCATAACATATAAGAAAAGGATTAAACCTTACCTTTTTCCCTTAACTTGTCACTTGGCTAGAATTGTAGCTTGCAAGAATAGATGTTTTATTTGCTCCAATAACCACTTCACTTTGCTAGGGACCTTTCAATTGATTGTTTACCTAGAAGAAAATGATTTTTGATCAATTTTTTTTCCAAGGTTCTTGTTGGATTGGATATGGCCGAATGGCCTCTTGGTTTGGCTTCTCTAAGTTTCTTGAAATTTCCAAGTGATAATATGAAAAATATAACTAGGGAGTTACATATATAATTTACCCATGTGGGCCTTGGCCCATTTATTTGGACGACCAAATGGCCCCTTTAACTCAAGCCCATCTTTTTTTTTGTTTTGTAATTCATGAAAATTTATTTTTCAAATTCCAAATTTGCCCTTAGCCTTCCTCCATATTTCTATGAGTCATCTTGCGAATTTCCCTTTTTGCCCCTAGCCTCTCTTAACATTTCCACATCAAAATTTTCACAATCAACTTGTGTATTAAACAAGAGCAAAATATGGTCTTGTCCTTAACTCCTTGCAATTATCTCGAATTATCCAAATGTACAAAATGCGGGATATAACATCCTCCCCCCCTTTAGAACATTCGTCCTCGAATGTTGAACTGGCCTCATGGTGCATTATAATACTTCGGGGAGGTCTCCTTTATAGTTGCCACATACGATTACTTAACACATCCGTTTTAGAAGCTTAGGTTGCCTGTAGGCCGTGGGACGATCAACTTAGTTCCGCCAACATCGAACCACCCGATTGGTAACTTGCACTTTTTGCTATACCAAGCCTCATATGGTGCTGTCTCAGTTGTCCTTTTTATATTTGTTGACCTCTCCAGGTATCTTCCGTATGTTCTCCCTATATCTGCCTCATATTACACCCGTTGTCAATTTATTTCTACGTCCTTTCCTTTCTGCCCGTTCTTTATCTTTCATCCTGTTTTATTTATAGTCGAACCCCTCGATCTTCACATGAATTTCTCATTCCACATCATGGGTTTTCTGGTCAACTGCTCATTATCCTGGTCCTTTCTTTGATATTTCTGATACTTCGAAGCTCCTTACTCTCTACGTACTCACTTTCTTTCTGTTCCCGAATATCACTGTATTAGGACTTTCCAGCCTTAACTAGTGTGGATCCAGTATCAGTTTTACCCTGTAACATATGTACTTATGTCTTTCACTCCGTCTCTTGAATTCCGTTCGGTTAGTGTCTTCTATATATCGCAACACTGGTTGCTAGGATTCACTTATCGTTCGATACAGTCACAAATGAGATGTCATATGCATATATATATATATATTTACTACCATTTCACTTACAAATATTTCCAAACGCTATTCAAACTTACTTTGATCTCAGAGCTATGTTGCGCTTCCTTCCTTTTCACCAGTCTAGTCCGTCTCAACCTACGCGACCTCTATAAGGTTTCTAACCGCTCCACATACTCTAATTTCCTTTAGGTTGCCCTAATTTCACATTCGTCTCCTATACCTACATTAGTGGAACTTTTAGTACACTTCCCAGGGGGTCACCCATCCTAAAATTGCTCTCACCCTAGCACGCTTAACCTCGAAACTTTAATGCATTTCGGTGTCTTAATGCTGGTATATTTTCCTCCACTCCCCCGCACGACCTTTATCACGTATTCTGGAGCAAGTTGGGGTCTTGACAACTTCCGAAACACTCTCGTAACACATCTCTCCTTTAACAATTACTATTTTAGCCTTCGCAATCCCCAACATTCACCTCTTACCTAAGTGTACGACTACCTTTCGTCCTGGATTTCCAAATTCCCAATACGTTCAGCAATACAAGGAGAGATATATGATAGAGTAGAATCTAGATCAATCAACACATACATATCGTAGGAAAATGCCGATAGTGTACCTGTAGCCACGTCTGGGGAAGATTCAAGATCCTGCTGTCTCGCCAATGCATATATACGGTTTTGAGGACCACCTGAACTAGGTGCCCCGCCTCTGCCTCGACCACGGCTTGCTGGAGCCTGGGAAGTCTGTCCAGGAGGGCGCACGGACGATGATGAACCAATTGCCGACCCGGCGGGCTGAGCTCTATCTCCCTCATTCCTCAGTGGGCAATCACGCATCAAATGGTCAGTTCGACCACAGGCAAAACAAGCACCTGTATCTAGGTAACACTGTCCAGAGTGTGGCCTGCCACACCGAGCACATCGTGATGGGGGTAGCCCCGTCCAGTTAAAATCGGCTCTATGCTGGGACCCTGAAACTTTAGAACTCTGATCAGGTCCTGAATAGATAGGACGATCAAATCTTCTATTCGCAAATCGAGGAGGTGCGCTGGCCGCTGATTGGCCCGAATACCTGGAATGTTGTTGTGCCTGTCCCCCTCTATACTCACTTCTAGTTTCGAAAGATTTGGCCCTTTTTCTGGAACCCCTATCAGAATAACGTTCATCTCTCTGTAGATGATGTTGTTCCTCCAGGTTTTGGGCGTGGGCCTGGATACGAGCAATAGTCATTCCATCCTGGAGTGAAGCCGTCAAGCAGTCCTTAACTAAATGTGGCCCCAACCTACTCATGAACCGATGTACACGATCTCCCATATCAGCCACCATGGCTGGGGCATACCTGGCTAAAGAGTTAAAATGGATGCTATATTCTCGGGCGCTCATATTTCCCTGTTTGAGATTCAAAAACATATCGGCTCGAGCCCGTCGAACCTCCGGTGGTAAGTAATGTCGCAGGAACGTTTCGGTGAACTCTTTCCAAATCGGGGGAGGTGTATTTACTACCCTGGAAGATATCCAATTGTTATACCACTGGACCGCTACATCTCGCAATCTATATGAAGCCAACTCTACTGACTCTGTATCCGAAGCATGTATTATCCTCAGTGTCCTCAGCATCTCGTCTATAAAACCTTGCGGGTCCTCCTCTGGTTTCGATCCAAAAAACTCCGGGGTATTCAGGGTGATAAAATCACGAGCTCTTGCACTCACTGCCTTATCTCCTTGGTCGCACCTTGCAGCTGAGCTTGTGCGGCAACTAACTGGGTCAGCAACTGAATAGCCTCTGTTATCTGCTGGCCCGAAGCTGCTGGTGGTGGAACTGGAGGTACTGGGGCCGGGGCTGGAACTCCTTCCTGCTCTGCTGACACGGGGGGAGCATGAGAAGTCTGAGGAGGAGCTTCATTGTGAGACTCGCCTTCTTCTACTTCCGCCGGTGGCTCCTGTTCAACTCTTCTTCTAGCCACCGTCTTGCCCTTCTGGGCCGCCGTAACTTTCCTCTTCACCGGCATTACTGAAACCATAACACTGGATTAAGAAAAGAACATGGAAACCTGGTAACATAGCTCTATCGCACGATCTAGATTACAAAGAAGGTCAGATTTCCTAAATGCCCTGCAGCCCCCTGTTTATAAGTGTGGCGCGCTTCACACCCATAAACAGGACTCTACTGGACACGGCTCGTAGACAACCCCTAGGACGAACTGCTCTGATACCACTTTTGTCACGACCCAACTAGGGGCCGCGACGGGTACCCGATACTACTATACCGAGCACCTCTTATCTCGCATCTTACTCTTACTACTGAGTGGGCCGTATGGACGATACCGTCAATTACTTTTCTCAACACCATCATTAATAGCATACTCGTAAACAAGTGTTAATAAAATTTGTTAACATATTATACAGCCACAAGGACGAACAAGAGTGTAAAACATCTGACTGTACCTATCTGTCTACGAGCCCCTAAACAAGATACATATAATCACAAGGAGGGCCGGGTTCTGCCGTGCCCGAATATATACACAAAAGTAGTATCAATAAACTGAAGCTCCTGAACAACTGGAGCGCTCTCAATGTACCGCTGGTGGAGCTCCTAGGAATCGAACCCGTCTTCCTGCTTACCTGCGTCGCATGAAACGCAGCGTCCACAAGAAGGGACGTCAGTACGAGCATTGTACTGAGTATATAAGGCGTTAAAAGTAGCATAACGAGGAACATAAAGTATGGATAATAATATAATGGGATCATAGAGCATATAGTGAGATAAGAGAGTAACCTGTACATATGAGTGTCTCTTAGGCAGTTGCCATGCATGCTTAGCCTTTTTCAAAAAAGGAAATATTTCTTGTTCACATACACAGGAAATAGAACATATCATAGCGCCGAACAACGTCGGCTCCCCCACATATGTCCCGCGTCCGGGCATCCCGTGTCCGGGATGATAAGTTACGCCAACTGACCAGGTGGCAATGCGTCTATAGCGCAACATATGTCCCTTTTTCCCCATATTCCCCATATGCATATACATATATCATATAAGCAGCATGCATGAGAGCCCAAAGAAAGTCATGTATCTATCGGAGTGACGTAAGGTCGATAACCTCCGATTATATTATGGAATAATCATCCTGACTTTGTCTCACCTTGAAGGAACAATTACATAAGATGAGACTATCAACGAAGGATAACATTAAGAGAACGTAGAATAAGATCACAAATCTCGTAAGGCGTCAAATCATATACATATGCACATAGAACAAATTTTCAAGACTCGATGGATACGTACATAGATGTCGACCTGAAGGCTCAGAAACAAGTTTCGGGTCAATCCGATTTAGTATGAGAAAGTTATGAGCGTTTGAAGTACAGAACCTTCTATGAACGTTTCAGAAGCTATTTTTGGAAAATCAAAGCAATAATCATACCAAGTACCTTCAAACATGATATCATAGAAACATTCTCATCCTTGACATCATCAACGCCATTGTAAAACTTATCCATCGTTATTGTCATAAGATCTTAAAAAATCATAAACCTCTATTTTAGTAGAATACGGACACTTTGGAAAAAAAACATTTACGAGTTATCGGGAAGAGAATCATGCCTTGGAATCATAACATCTATCTTTCGAGAACAAGGAAGATATGGAAACAATTATGAAATCATAGCATCAGAATCATGCCTTGAAAGAAAGGGACGAGCCTTAACATACCTTGCCCGCTTCCTTAGTCAATCCAACTTAACTCTTGGCCTTCCCAATATCTATAACAATGTTAATGAATACAAACATTAGCTATAGATATCCAAGAATCTCATCCTAAACTAACACTTTGTCTACCGAAATTTCAGCAGCATTTCCCCTGTAAATACACCATCCCCGAGAATCTAACTCGGCCAATTTTATCAACAACAATCCGAGAATTCAACTCGGCCAAGTTATTAACAACAATACCAACAATCATACTAACAATTTCAAACCATCAATCCAAAAATATATTCTAACATTAGCAACCTTCATCGCACAATTCAACGCGATTTCATTCATATTCAATTCAATCACGTATAATCCAACTAACACCAATGATCCCACATTCAAGTATAAATCCGAAATCTTTCTAACATGATTCAAGAATACTTTAAACAATTCACATAACATTCAAAACAACCCAATCAACATACTACTTCACCCGAGACCTTCCAAATTCAACAAGAACAATAACAACACATTTCCTTCTTTCAAGTTCATAAACCATACCAACAATTTACACACTAACAACATCATTTTCCATGAATATAAGAAATGATTTTTAACATCACATTCGCTTCCAAACGACTCTCCGACCATTACAACTTCACTAGAATCATTAAACTTCCATTTTCATCATAGAACTCATGGCAACAACAACCAAAACACTAGATAAAATAATTGGTTCATCATTTCTACATAGCACCCATATACACGGCCACAACCTTTATTCATATTTTCATGAATTTCATCCACTTTTACATACTACAACATACATAATCATCCATAACATATAAGAAAAGGATTAAACCTTACCTTTTTCCCTTAACTTGTCACTTGGCTAGAATTGTAGCTTGCAAGAATAGATGTTTTATTTGCTCCAATAACCACTTCACTTTGCTAGGGACCTTTCAATTGATTGTTTACCTAGAAGAAAATGATTTTTGATCAATTTTTTTTCCAAGGTTCTTGTTGGATTGGATATGGCCGAATGGCCTCTTGGTTTGGCTTCTCTAAGTTTCTTGAAATTTCCAAGTGATAATATGAAAAATATAACTAGGGAGTTACATATATAATTTACCCATGTGGGCCTTGGCCCATTTATTTGGACGGCCAAATGGCCCCTTTAACTCAAGCCCATCTTTTTTTTGGTTTTGTAATTCATGAAAATTTATTTTTCAAATTCCAAATTTTCCCTTAGCCTTCCTCCATATTTCTATGAGTCATCTTGCGAATTTCCCTTTTTGCCCCTAGCCTCTCTTAACATTTCCACATCAAAATTTCACAATCAACTTGTGTATTAAACAAGAGCAAAATATGGCCTTGTCCTTAACTCCTTGCAATTATCTCGAATTATCCAAACGTACAAAATGCGGGATATAACAAATATGGCGTGAAAAGTTTACTAAAGAGTATTATACTAATCTTGCGGTCCTAGTGTATTCCAGAAAATGGTTTTATAGTTGATTGTATTTGTGGACTAATTTAAAGTGACTGCAAATTTAAAGTTAAAAATATATGGGTAAAAAGGAACCAAGGTTGTGTCCCCATCAGATAAAGTGTATGATTATAGGTATCGATGTTGATATACTTCTAATGGACTGTTTGTATGGATGCACTTAACCTTATGTGAATCTAAACTATTTCCCAATAAGAAAAGATTATTTCTTTCTATACTTTTTCCAAAGATAAGAAAGTATGCATGAAGACCGGTTAATAATGCCAAGTAAATTCCTCTTATTCCTAAGTGAATTTATTAAACAAGTTTAAAGCCCTGAGTTCTTGTTATTTATTCTTACCTAACCCTAGCTATTTTCTCAAATAAACTAAAGTTTATGGTGTTAGCTAATGTTTGCAACCACTAACTATATGATGAAAACGAAGAACAAATAAACCCTAACAATCCATTATGCATATATCTTTCATGATCCCCAATCACAATACACCCATCCTTGGGTTCACAACCTTCGTAAAGGTGTTTAGCTACTCGTGGCAACAAGAAAACAATAAAAGATTGAAGATTGCATAATTGAAATATTGTATTGAACTTACGAATAAAACTTGAAAGTAACGAATGTAATTGTCTGGAAATCTTCAAAAGCAATAATAACTCAAAAGTAATTACTACCAGTCTAAAACTCCAGATGTTTAAAAAATAAAACCTAAACAGGTATTTATACGAGTCAAAACTCGGAATAATCAATCCTCGTCCCGTTCCATCTCGGCTTGCACTTCAACGGGTCGTCTTTGCACTTCGACGATCGTCGACATGCTCGACGACCAACTCGACGATCTGAGTAGACTTTTGGCACTCTGCAGGTACTCCACCGTCGAAGCACTTTGACGGACTGTCGATCATGTCGATGGTGCAAGTCGACGATCTGATGATAATCTGATGAATTGTCACTTCGCAGGAACTTATCGACGAGGTAACTCGATGGGCCGTCGAGCATGTTGACGGTCCGTCCTTATGCTTATTAGAACATATTGTTTCTTTTCCTCATTTTTTTCGCTTTTCGAGCATTCTAACTTCAAAATACCTGGACAACACACAAAACACATCAAACTAACACAAACTTGCTCGAAAACAAGTAAAACTTAGAGTTAAAAAGCATTAGATGTGCCAAAATTCCCGGCACATCAACAACCAAATTCATTTGGCTCAAATTGATTAAGTCATTATTGCAATTTAGTTTTAATTGTCTAAATAGGCCAAATAGGGCCACAATTTTGTTTTTCCGTCAAACTGAGAAACTTCAGTTGCCAAGTATAATTTTTACAAACCAGCTAAATCATTTTTTACTATTGAGATTATCTCACAGTATGCCTTTTTGTACATGGTCTCCTACTCTATTCTATGACATTGACTTTCAGATATTACAGAGAAACTTTAAAGCAACAAACACATTACAGAGGATTTCCTACACTAAGTAAAACTGAAAGCTAAATAGGTACTCCTTGTAATCTTCTCAGATGACTCTTCCATTTTAGCTTCTGCTGGTCAGCAATATGAACTTGCAATACAATTTCCCTCAACATTTTGGTTATTGATATAGCCTTCTGCTTGAACCTCTTGTTGTTCCTTTCAATACACACATTATGCACAGCTGCTGCAAACATAAATCCCAGTATTCCAGCTCTTAGCCTGCTGTTCCTAACTTAGTTCTGCATCCATCCTTTGTCAGTATTCCAATCCCCTGGTTGCCTCTGTATGTTTATCCATCTTAACAAAGAACACCACACATACCTTAAGTAATGACATTCAAAGAATAGGTTCTCAAAAGTCTCTTCAAGGCTAGAGTTCCAAAGCACACAGTCTGTGTGGACTTGTATACCCCATTTTGCTAATCTGTCCACAGTTGCTAGTCTTTGGTGTAGTGCAATCCACAGGATAAACTAATGCCTAGGCAATGCCCCTTTTACTAAAACCAGGTTTCTCCATGCAGCTCTAGGAAACTGTGGTTGTAACACCCCATATGCAGTCTTGAAATTGTAAGTGCCATCCTTCACCATAGGTTGTATGCTCTACACCACATCCACCTGATTTTGCATCCATTTCCTTGCCTCAAAGATCTTCCTAACTATCCAGCAATGCTGTTTTGGTACTGGCATAGTAGATAGATCTTGCCTTTTTATGTAGAAAGTGTGAACCCACAGGACCCATAGTTTGTCTTTCTTCATTACCAATGCCCACAACAACTTTCTTATAGCAGCCTTATTCCATGTAAGCAGATCAAACACTTGTAATCCTCCAACTGGTCTTGGTCTGCAGATCAAGCACTTGTAATCCTCCAGCTGGTTTTGGTCTGCAGATCATCTCCCAAGCCACTAGTGACTTCTTAGAAAATTCATTGCTTATTTTCCACAGGAAGGTTCTGTAGATAGTAGTGACCATGGCAATGATCTTCTTTGGTAGCAAGAAGATCTGTGCCCAATAAGTCTGCATTTCAAATAGAACACTCTTGACAAGCTAGAGTCTGCCACTATATGATAGGAATCTTGTTGACCAACACTTTATTCTTGCAATCATCTTTTCTACCAATGGCAAACATTGAATCACTGTTAGCTTCCTTGTAGACAATGGTACACCCAATTATTTGAAGGGAAATTCACCAGCTGTTAGATGCAACTCATCCAATATTTGGGACTTGAACAGATTAGTCACCCTAGCTATGTACAAGCCGCTCTTCTCCATATTAGCCTGTAGTCCTGAAACTTCAGAGAAATGCTGGAAAGCTTGAAATAATAAATGAATGGATGCAGAATCTTGAAATAGGGCCATAATTGAAATGATCAAAATAGATTTAAAACCAATTGAGATTATATTTTCAAACTATGTCTGTCTACGCAATTAGTCGTGTTTTAAAATTGATTGAAAGGCTAATCATGTTTTAATTACCATAATATGATCAATAATCAATATCTTAGCATTTTTCATTTGATTAATTTACCCACCTCTACTCTTTAGGTGCGTATACACGCTAGATATACGTATATATACACATCTAATATACATGTATAGGGCCCCTTTTCTTTTCCCCAAAATAATAGACCAGGCCCAATCCACTAAGTGGACCGACCCAGCCCATCGGACAATAGCAATAAGGGGGAAAAGTGAATGACACTCCCCCCATTTCTCATTTTCCTTCGCACCAAACGACTCCTTATCCCCCCCCCCCCCCCTGTTTCTCCTTTCCCTTCTCATGAAAACCCTAGGCGCCGCCTAGGGTTCCTCTTCTCTCTCCATGCCAAAAATGACAACCATTCAGAACTCGCAGGCTTTCATTAGTTTTGATACAACTATTCTCATACAACAATCAATATTTAGCTTCACTTCACTCCAAACACGGTACTAGTCCTTTCCCCTTTTGCTTTTCTTTTCATTTTCAAGTCAAAAAATTCAATTTTCTATGTTTTGCTGATTGTACGAATGTGTTTTCATTGGTTCCTAAGAGGTTGTCTCGGATCGACTTATAGTAGGTCAGATCTAACCATATATGCTTGTTATCTTTAAATCCTAAGCGTTGACTTCGTGTATTGAGTGTTTATTTCTAAGAATTCCATCTTGTACCACATCGTTGGTTTTAAGTTTTTTCATAGATTTGGGGTTCTATAAATAGAACCCCAACCTTCATAATTGGAACAGGTCTTGAACAATCAAGCATAGGTAAAAGCTTAAAATCTGAGTTTCCACTCGAGTTCTAGGCTGCCTTAGTGAAAATTTTATACTTAGCTGTTTAAGGGTTAGGTTTTCTAGTTCAAAAGTTTTAATTTTCTTTCTTGTGTTTGGCTGAGTTCAAGGATTGAAAGCACTAAGGCTCCAAATTCAATCTTGTTCACGGCTGCACATAAAAAAGGTAATCTTTTGTCCTTTTATTGCTTTTTTTTTGTGTTAATTTCATGTGTGTTTAGATTAGTTTAAGTATTGAAGTTTTGTTAATGTGATTAGTTAGCATTATGTTTGAATATTGTAGTCTAAATGACCTTTTAGAAAAAATGCTTGGATCACTGTTTAATCACCTGGATGCCTGATATGCGAATGTATGACCATGAACCTTAATAGTATTAGTTTAAATGGATCTCTGGTGGTGCTGTTTACACTTCCACAAGGATTGATATTATTAGTTGAGTGAATTTTAATAGTTAAAGGCCTTAAATATGATGAAAATAGGATTACTAAGTGTGATTTGAATCTGTCCAAGTCTGTTATGTACACTGTTTAAACCATTTTATAAAGGTTGTGTCCAGATGTTAAGCACATGTTGATCATGGATGAGAACAAGACTAATAATAATGTTTGACCTTCTTCGAGAATTGAAGTATTTTGTTTCTTGGCTCTGCCCTGTTCTGTTTCACGTGTAAACCAGTCCTAAAATAAGATGTATAGGTCTATTCAGATTCTGATATGATAAAAAGGGAGGTAAGAAAAGTTTCATAACTAGAATACTAGGTCAAATTAAATAAAATATCAACCTGTGTCATTTCCAATTGAGCATTTGGTTGGAGTTGACTTAATGATGCTGTTTGAGGAGTCACAAGTGTCCTGGGGCAATCCATAAACCACTTGACATCAAGAAGCCTTTTAAAAGATACCTTAAAGAAAGGATGAGGAAAAACCAAGTTCAACTTAGTCCACCATATCTTTCCTCCAAATAAAAGGTATCATGGCACACTCTAGGTGTCCATGGGGGGTATGTTTGCCAAATGAATATACTTGGCCCTTAAACTTCATCATTGAGCCAAATGATGTGTCTAAAATGAATTTGTTAAGTGTTTAAGTGAGCCTGTTGAAGGTAGAAGATGTACTTGTCCATTTGATGTCATTAATTTTCGAGAGATGAGGAAATAATTGGTCAAGTTGAAGTCTTGGTACTAAGTCACATTTTGAACCAAATGCTAGACCATAGGAGTCATAAGACTTGTTTGGACCCTCTGCTTGTTCCCCTCTTCTTGGAAATCTGTTAAAGTTTAAAAGGGGCCTAGGCTTAAATCTCATTTAAGGTCTGGTACATGTGAACCTTACTCCTCCTCTCTGTGTTCTCTGTCATCCTTTTTGAGTCAACTGAAGCCCAAATGATCATTACTATGTTATTTGTGATTGCTTGAGGCTGCCAAATCTTGCTTCCTTTATACTATTCTTGCTTATGGTAGAAACTTCAACCTTTTTTGTGACATGGTTTTGATTCCCAAGACTTTCTGTGATCTTGATGTCAATATGTTTAACCAGTAATATCTTACTCCGTCTTGATACTGTTTTAGCTTAGGCTGTAAGTAAATGTTGATCTAATATGGCATAATAGCCAAGTGGGATGTCGATCAAGTTGAGGTTGTGTATGGGCTTGTAGTGGAACTGCTTGTCCAGAGTTTAACTGATTAGTTTGAGTATAAAATGACCTTGGTTTAAGTTGGAAATTTTGCTTTAAAATTGGAAAGACTAGTCAAGTAGTTAACTGAATCATAGGTGTAAGATTTATGGTTTTAAGGTTAAATATACATAAGGTATATACATCTAGTAAGTAAAAGGAAGGAAGGTTACATTTAGCCTTAACTCTCGACTGGGCCACTATTTGGAATGTAGATGGGCCTTTCCCAATTTAACTTCATAAATAGAAGTAGTAGAAATCTCACTTAGCCCAAAGTAGGAATTAAAGGGGCTCGGGTACTTTTCTTCTGAATTTGATCTTGGGCTGCAAAAGCCCAGTAGCGTATATGTGTGTGTATGTGTTGTTTTACTTATGAATTATATATATATATATATATATATATATATGTCACGACCCAACCAGGGGCCATGACGGGTACCCGGGGCTAACCATCGAGCACCACTCATTCTATTACTCATCATACTCATTATACGATTCGTCATTATTCTTGTGTTCATAATCATAGGAAAAACCATTTTTCGTTTAAAAACGTAATTACTTTTACATAAATAAGCCCTTCGGCTATCAAAATAATATATATACAATGGGGACATCGTGAGACCATACTACCCACTCATGCGTATCTATGAGCCTCTATTAGAGTACTAGACATATGGATGGGACAGGACCCCGTCGTGCCCAAAATATATATATACACACACAAACGAATAAACCAAATAGCACATCCGGAATAATGGAGTGCTCCTGTAAATCTGCTGATAGCTCCTATGGATCTGCACCGTCTCCCTGTCCACCTATGGGCATGACCACAGCATCCAAAGAAAACGGACGTCAGTACGAACATTGTACTAAATATGTAAGGCATGAATAAAATGAACATGATAGAGAAATCACAAGTTATAAGGTGAAGATACAACCTGCGTAACTTTTAAGGGTGGATACATTTCATACATATATCATATATATATTTATAGTACATGTATCATCATGGCGCATACATCATCGTATCATATAAATCATCATCGTCAACCCGCGTCCGGGTAACCATCATATGCTGCCCACTAGTGGTGATCATGTCCGGCCTTCTAGGAGCGGTGGAATCAAAAGCAGCCCGCCTTAGCGGTGACATGTCCGGCTATTTAGGCACGGTGGAATCACAAGCAGCCCGCCTTTGCAGTGACATGTCCGGCCATTTAGGCACGGTGGAATTGTATCATCGTGAGCACATCATAGATTTAACATTATTTTACCTCTCATGGACATATCGTGACCTTATCATAACCTAGCATCATTATACATTTATCATCAAAACATACAATAGAACTTGAAGGCAACTATGGCTATGTCGGGGTGACATAAGGTCGTGAACCCCCGATTATATTATGGAGTAATCCTCATTATCATATCTCACCTCGAAGGGACTAACAGTTTAAGGTGAGTGTACACAAGGAAAAGCATCAATGGAACCATACTTAGAATCATTAACTTCATGGACATCTTACTTTACTCTAGGATTCTTTATACTTAGACTCATCATCATCATTATCTTTCTCGTCGTCATATCTCCTTTCTTCATCATATGTGTATGTAGCTCTTTATATTCATGGACTTCATAATTTCCATTATTTAGGAAGATCATGGAAAAATAGGAAGGTGTATGCCATAGGAGTCATGCCATAGAAACAAAGGATTAGTCTTACATACCTTTTCATTTAGCTAGTCTATCGCTTGAACGTTCCTCTCCAATATTCACGTTTCTACCTTCAAGAGAATTTATACTCACATTAGATAATCGATAACATAAGCGTGTTTGAACTAAAGCTATAGAAAATTGAGAAGCATCTCCTTTGTTTCTACTACTTTCTCCATATCATATATCAACTCCTAAACGTCAATAATAACATTCATAATATCATCATCAATGACTTTAGTCAAATTCATCATTATCCAATCCCCACAATTTCCTCTCAAGGTCATCCATAATCATGATCATAATACAATATTACATTTATTCTCATCTAATGTTTCCCTGATACTCTTAACATCATTCATAACGTAATTATAATCACAAAATATCAAGAATCATGATTCATATTATTCTACTACTCACAATTTCCACTAATCTCATTTTTTATAACCCATTTTCCATCTTTTTCCATAATCCAAGTGTTTCAACCTTTCAATACCTTAAACAACATAGAACAATCATAAAACTCACCTTTGAATGTGTAGGAACGGGTTTTGGTTGGTAATACTTCACCTGAAGAAAACCCTAGCTTTAACTTCCAAGGGATTTCTTGACTCTAGCAACCCCAAAGAGCTTTCTTGCACTCTATTCACTTGAATTTATGATGTGGACCTTCGATTTCCCCTTGTATTCTTGAAAATGAATTGTATGGAATATTCTAGAAGCTTGGAGAGAAGTGAAGAAGTGAGGAGAATGAATGTAATGAGGTGGGAACACATTCAAATACTTGGAGATACTCAGCCCGTCGGGACTTATACGGACCACTTATACGGTCCGTATAAGTGTCTGTGGTTCACCACCATGGAAAACATTGTTGTTGTTGGGTTATACGGACCATTATACGGTCCGTATAAAGTTCAACGTTCCGTGTAATGTGGTCGTATAACTCACAATTTTTCCGAAGTTGTTCTCGTCATTTCGTTTGATCTCCAATCCTTATACCACCTTCTTAACACTTGTTTACTACTTCATTAATAATCTAAACATCCCTATAACTCATCCTTAAGGCCTTACCAAATAATCCTCAATGCAATAATTTACGAAACCTTTCCTAAACCCCCCTTATACTCCACTTGTCCTTATCAATCCTTATTTCATCAATTCATATAACTTCAAGATCTTAACGTACGCATTCTAAGACCACTAAATATCCGTCTTATAGGCTTAAGAACTTCCTGTTACCCTTAAGCTCGCATTGGTTCATTCACTACACGACGATATGAATTTTCCAAGGTGTAACAATATATATATATATATATATATATATATATATATTGTATTTGACAAGTTAAGTAGATTGAAATTAACTGAGTCCCTATTCTTTTTCCTCCTCAACTGCATGGCCATTCGAGCCGAGTCTAGCCAACCTGTTGGGCCAAGGCCCAACAGGTAATTCTTTCGCATTATCGGGTCCGATGAAGACAAATATGGAAGCTAATATATTAAATGGGTAGAAGGCCCAGCCGTGGGTGAAAATGGCCAACTAGGGGCTTGGTACTCCCCTAGCCTTCCCCTTTCTCTTATTTAATTATTCATGCTTTCTTCGTGTTATAATTTGTTGTATGCAATCCTTATTGTATGAACTAGTCGTCTTAGGACAACGGTGCTTATGCCGTTTAGTTGACTTTAGGTCCCCAAAACAAATTTTCAAAACCCGAACTTAGTATAAACAAACTCTCAAGGTAAAAAATGGAAAGACAATTGATTCGTTTTTATACGAAAAATTAAAAGGAATTTCAAAACCTTAAGCACTATAACGTTTTCTATCTTCAAAAGTAGATCAGAAATTTATAAATAGGAGACAGATACCTTTTTTTTTTTTTTTTTTTTTTTTTTTTTTTTTTTGTAAAAATCAACTAAGTTTTTGGATCCAAAAGGAAAAAGGAAAATAAGCATTTTTTGGCCGAGCCCAATAACAAGAAGAATTAAGAATTTTTGGGCTAATACCTTTCTGATTCAAAAGGGAAAGACAGTTTTTAAATACAATTTCTTTATTTAAAAACGGATGGGGCCTTAAGTCCAAATTCGAAGATTAAAATCAATTTTACATGTGTGTATAATAATAAAAAGCAAAACCTTTATATGAGTTAAGATACGTCAAAGTCCATTCGTAATTACAAAGGTATTAGGAAGTGCGGTTAAACGTATTAAACGGATTAACGCGAAACCAAGTATGGGATGATGCATGAACAGAATTGTACTTAAAACAAAATAATTTTTATACCTTTTATAGACAAAATAAAATATCCATATACATAAAAGGAAATTATTCATATCCGGATATTATAAATCCGAACCTAAATATTCCAATAAGGGAGATATATTCAATTCTTTTTTTCAAAGTTAAGTGATATGCAATATATGACAGATTTTTAAATACGGGTAAACACGAAATAAACAGTTCATGCAAACAACCACACATTGAAATTCGAAGGTCAACCGTATAGTACAGATCCTTAATAATAGGGTGCCTAACACCTTCCCTAGGGGATTACCAGAACCCTTCTGTCACGACCCAACCCCGTAGGCCGTGACTAGTGCCCGAACTGGGCACCCGAACACACTCATCAAATCCGAATCACATCCAAATAGCGTATACGGGCACAAATATCACACGCTGCCTCAAATTATATCAAACTGTCTCAGACACATTTCAAACACAACCATATATGTACATATATATCAGAAGCCGACAAGGCTATCAAATGGCGCAACGGCCAAAAACATATACAAACGCACGCCGACAAGGCTGCCATGGCAAGTGGGATCATACAAATACGCCCGTACAGAAGTAGGCACAAAACCCAGATATACGTCTACAGACCTCTAAACAGACCAACCGAATCATATGGCGGGAAAGGGCCCCGCCGTACCCCTGAACAAATACATACATATGCAACGAACGAAGATATATACCAAAATGTAGGCTCCGGAATAAGAGGAGCACTCCAAACAGCAGAAGAGGGTATCCTAAACGGCTGGATCACCAAACTGTGCGTCTACACCTGCGGGCATGAAACGCAGCCCCCCCCCGAAGAAAGGGGGCCAGTACGAAATATGTACTGAGTATGCAAAGCAGAAGATACAGAAAACAAATCTGAGGCATAAACGAAATAGAAGTACAGATCATAAGTGCAAACCCAAAATACCAAAATGTTTACTCTCAAAATATAAGTCATGCATAGGGCACAAAGAATATGGTCGCCCGCCCGTCGATGGCGCCATAACACAGCATAACACCAGAAGGTTTCAAATCTCCGTATCCCCGTCACACATCATAACACAGCATAACGCCATACACATCATAACACCAAATATACGTGGAACCCGGCCCACTAGCGAGTGGCTCGGTGAACCATCAACACAGCATAACACCGGAATATATCAAAGGGCGCACGACAACAGAACCGGCGAAAGATATAACAGAATGCACGAGCAGAGTCATGAGTAACCATATGCATAAAATCATTATCATGGACTCAATTATAAGTAAAATGACCGTACTTTGAAAATCGAGATAATAGTCATACTACATTCTTTCAAAAGTCCTCCGAATTACATAAAGGAAAACATACTTATCATACGCCATGCAAACTCCTACGAAGATATCGAAGCAATCCGAGCCTTTCTGTGAAAGTTACGGCGTTCATAGTTACGGAATTCTTTAAAACAAAACTTTTAGTGCAACATTGGAAATCAATTATTTCGAAAACATAAGGGTTCATATTTCATCACATCAAACATACGAATGCCAAGGAATATATATAGAGATCATAACATACTCGGATTGCGGATTTAGAATTTCCTCGAGGCTCGTGACATAGCCTATTTATAACTAAGACATGCCAAAAGAAAGAAGGTTGAGCTTTACATACCTCGTACGCACTCCAAGCTAACTCAACTCAAGCTAATCCAACCTACGCCTCGGGCTCCCCAAGGTCTACAAATACGTCAACGAGTATTACACATTAGCCATCGGCACTAGGCAATTTATTCCAAACTAACACTTAATTCTACAGTAATTTGGGCAGCATTTCCCCTGTAAATAGGCCAACCCCGAGAATTTAACTCGGCCAGAATCAACAACAACAACAACAACAACAACAATAATCAACCTAGCAACCCCAATGACTAATCCGAAAGATAATATAACATTAACAACTCTCTTTCACATCATTCAACAACATTCATAATATCCAATTCGACGGCTTACATTCAAGCCATATTATCGCTCATACATTCAATTTCCAACCCGAACCCATACCAACAATATTCAAGGACATTTCAAACAAGTTACACAATATTTCCAACAATCCAACAATTTCTCCAATTTACCCGAAAACAGCCCCCAAACCCGAGAACTCCACTACAACACACTCCTCATTTTCAAATCATGATTTGTATCAACAATCCACACTATAACGATATCATTCTCATAAAAATAAAAGTTGCACTAATTGCACATAATTCTCCAAATCAGTCCGCAACACTTACCATATCAACTTGCGACATTAAACTCTTATTTCCAACATAAAAGTCATCACAACAACCACTAAAACATTAAGCGACATTAATGCGTTCTTTGGCACATAGTATGACCCACATTCGGCTATCACCACACATGCATATATTAGTGATTCTTAGCCATCCTACACACTACAACAATCAAACATGCTACATAAGATCAACTCATCACCTCCACACCACACAACATACACACACCTCACACGGCTAACACACCAAGCACACGACCCACTTCCAACATACCCTATCTCATGATTTTCATCCATTTTAGCATACTACAACATGCATACAACATTTATAACACATAAAACAAGATCAAATCTTACCTTTCTTCTTCAACTCCACACTTTGCCTAGGGTTTGCGATCTACTAAACGGATGGCTTGATCGCTCCAACAACACTTCCACGTTACTTAGGGACCTTCAATTAGTGGATTTGCACCACAGAAATATTTTTGGAATGGCTCAAATTGGATTTGGTTTTCTTGGTTCTTGGCCGATTGGGGTGTTGGAGTTGTTCTTAAACTTCTTGATTTTTATTCTAAGTGTAAAATGAGAGAAGATGACTTAGAACTCATCTTTTAAGTTCCCATACTAACTCTCCAAGTGTCCATGGCCCACACAAGTGTTGGACCATTTAAAATTGGCCACAAAGTGTGGGCCTTCTTGCATGATTTTCAACTTCCAAATTTCGGATTTTTGGTCCCAACTTTTCCTAATTGTTCCATGCCAACAATTTCATGCACATCTTATGTCTCCAAATAGAATCGAAGGTCAAGAATCCCGACTTCAAGTCCCGGAATGGTCTTGGCCCTAACTTATCATAGTTAATCCGGGTTGTCCCAATGTATAAAAATACGGGACATAACACCTTACCTAGAACTTTGGATTACGAAGGATTTTTCACGGTATTTGAATAAACCCTTCAACCCAGTTTTCCTAATTTCCTAAAAATTAGGTGGCGACTCTTTTTCAAAACAAAGTCCGAAAGAGCACCAACAAGTTCGAAGTAGCTTTCTGAGCGCTAACCCCGCCCGCGAAATGCGAACCATAACACACGTAGTAAAGAAATATTTTTCATGCTACAACATACAAGGCTCATATCAAGCATGAAATTCAATTCCCAATCTCAAATACAAACTAGTTAAGTTTCCCCAATTCAACACAAGCACTGAATTTAAAATATTACAAGACTTGGGCATGGACACTCCCAAAATAGTCAAGTCATTCATCAAAACCAAGTTACAAAATATTAACATCATGACCCAAATTTCATTCAAAAGTGCATATCTAAGTGTATCACATGGATCACATACAAGTCCCAAAAAGTATACAAAATGAACATGCTCATGCAAATGTGATCTTCATCTAAGCTTCCAAAGAGTCGACTTCAACTGGCCATCCTCAAGTCTCTCTCAGAGCATCACCTACGATAGTAACAAATTATCGCTAAGCATAAAGTTTAGTGGCACATAAACTTAACTAACATTTTATATAAAAATATATATGTAAGGAGTACAAAAATAAATTCTAGGAATAAGCTTGTCAAAATCACCATCAAGAGGTTAATGAAGATACAATCCTTTCAAGAAAATAAAATATCAAATAATAAAATAGTTTAAGATATCAATATTCAAAATCTCAAATATCAAGAAGCTTTCCAAAGCTAATCCAAGAAAGTTCACCATTTGGTTAATTTCACCCAACACATACATCATGCAATCACATGAAAGCATAATCGAATAACAAGAAGGACCAGAGTCCCAAATCAAGTAGGGTCGTCACCCAATAATCAAGCGAATCAAGAACCATGTTGAAAGTGGCTTCCCCATTCATACTTAAGATGCACCAAGATCCATAATTAAGATGAAATGTGAATCCAAAGTCAAGATGGAACAAGATCCGAATAATATCAAAAGGCATGCCAATATAAGTGACAAAATCACTATCATAAGAAGGACAATAATGGTCAAGCAATCCGTATATGTAAGCGGGTTAGTTTGTCTTACAAAAGTATTCCACATAATACCAAATGATATTTAAAGTTGCCGAGTGACTCAAAATATTCATACTCAATTAAACATAGCGAAATAAGAATTTAACTAACAACAACCGAATAGGATAGAAAATTAAAGTAAAGACAAGTTTTACCCAAGCTTAAGATAGTCAAAATACTTCAACTAAATAAAATGTGAAATTCAAGAATATGTGCAAACCGTATCATTAATCGTATAATTTTATACCGGTCATAACTTTCACTGTATTTCTCATATTTGCAATCTTCCAGTTGCATTGGAAAAAAGAATCTCTGAACTTGAATTTACTTAGGTTATGCATTCCAAAACTCCTCATATACTAATAGATATACCTTCCTCAAGTTGGACCAAAGATTCTGTCTAGAATTCTGCCAGGTTTTTCCAAAGTTTCGACAAACTTAATTTATTCGATTTGCTTGATCCCGGAACCTTTAGATACTTGTTTAACACTTGTTAAAAGTCTTCCTTAACCTTATAATGTTTCCATGGCCTCTCCGGCTTACGTTAGTTTACCTTTGGCACAACCGCCGCGAAAATTTTGCGAGCTGTAACGAGAATACACTTATGGACCATTAAATTATCATTTGAAACATTATTAATCTAATAAATACATCAGAGTTACTTAACAGGATCATGCTGAGCTAGAGTTACTTGAATCTCATTTTAACTAATACTAAGGCACGTATGACCTTAAAATAGTCAAACATGCTTATATGCTGACCTTCTATGATTAGTAAACTGGCTGTATGTAGGTCACACATCAATAGACAGCTAAATTCCACTAATTGAAACATGAACTTAACCCACAACTATCAGGCTAAATATAGCAATACATCAATCAATCACTATTCTAGGCATAAGTGCATATTAAAACCACGCAGACATCTTTTAACAGCATAAGCTAAACCTAAATAAAGCAATGACATCTAAACATGTTCTAAACCAACTGAAACATGCTAGAGGTTGGACTAATTACTAAACATAGGAGTATTAATATAGACAGCTGAACCAAACTTTAACAGGAAACCAAACATACCTTAATCTATATAAGTCCAATAGTAAGCTGACAAGCTCTTTCATTTATCAATTAATCAGAATTTGATGCCTAATTTCTAACCAGGCAGGATTTGCTTTAAATAAAGACAATACATTATGCTCAAAGGATCAGCATGATTGACTACCTACCATATTAAACTGATAAAAATAACTTGAACTAAGCTAAACAAATATTAACATGCTTCAAGACTTAAAGTCAATCTAAACTAAACATATGCCATTTGCAACACACTAAACCAAACAGTAATCATAATACCTAAGTAACCAAACTTATAAATTAACTAACCTATTTACTAAGCATGCTTAAGCCACATAGAACACAATTAAGCAATTAAATACCTAAGTTAACACATAACTAACCAAACAGACCATATATACATCTGAATAAATGCAAAAAATAATAAAAGGGAAGGAACTTACCTTTGTTGTGTGCTGCCTATGTCCAGAATGGACTTGAAGTCTTTTGCTTCTCCACCCAAAGCTCAACCACAAAACAAACAAAAAGAAATAAATCTTTTAAAACTTAAACTTTACTCAAATAATTAAGAGTTTCAGCAATTTGCTAAACCTTAGTTAATCTGAGTATTTTTGTGAATATGTATGAATATTTCGTCTGTCTAATTTGTGAATTGGGGTTCTTTATATAGAACCCCAAAATTTCTCAAAACCCTACCAAAATTGATATGGGACTTTAAAAATTATGGGCATGAAACCCTTAGTTTCCACATTCAACGGCTCGGATTGAGAACAAACAATCAACGAAGGGTCTGACTTGAACTAAATTGAGCCAATCCCTTCGGTTCTTCATGAACCAATGGGAGACGAGTATTCAAAATTGAATACAACAAAAGAAATTAAGGTTTTTCAGTCCTATTGACCATTAACAATGCAAAAAAGTAAAGAAAGTTGAGTATTGTACCGTGCTAAGGCAGTGTTTGGTGAAGAAATGGTGGAAGCAATTAATGTTGTACTAAGGCCATACCAGACCTGGAGAAAGAAATATCCGCCTATCACTATGCCAAAAATGGCGATGATGATGAGGAGAGAGATGAAGTTGAGAGGTGGCTAAGGGTTTCTCTTTGAAGAGAAACCCTTTCTTCGCATATAAAGGGTCATTTGGTTGTGAGACTGTTACACCTCGGAAAATTTTCCGTTGATGCACAGTGAATAGACTAACGAAGAGCACGAAGTATACGGTATTTCGATAATTGAGAGATGAAATTTGATGCCCCTAATTAAGATTTCAAAGACATTCGAGATAAGAGAAGAAAGCTGCCAAGGAAAGGCAAGGTATATGTTATGTATCGAAAAAGATTTATGAGTACCAAGTTAATGATGACATAATGATGTTTTGGAGAAGAGTTATAACTGTTACACCTCAGAAAATTTCCCGTTAACATACAGTGAATAGGATAGCGAAGGGCACGACGTATACGATGATTTGATAAGTAAGAAATAGCATTTGATGACCCTAATCGAGATTCAAAGACATTTGACGTAATTGAAGGAAGTTGTTAATGGAACCCCGAACATGTTGCGCGTCGATTTGCGAGCATCAAATTAATGATAGCTTAATGATGTTTTAGAGAAGAGTTATAATGTCCCTTAGATGGTTAATGAAGTGTGAAACAAGTGTTAAGAAGGTTGTATAAGGATTGGAGACCAAACGAAACGACGAGATCAACTTCGGAAAAACTGTGAGTTACACGACCACATTATACGGCCCGTGGAACTTTATACGGACCGTATAATGGTCTGTATAACCCAACAGCAACAATTGTTTCCAAGGTAGTGAACCACGACCACTTGTACGGACCGTGCAATGTTCCACGGACCGTACAAGTGTCCGTGGAAGTCCCGACGGGCTGAGTTATTCCAAGTATTTAAATGTGATCCCACTTCATTATATTCATTCCCCTCACTTCTCCACTTTTCTCTAAGCTTCTAGAGGGTTCCACACACACTTGATATACAAGAATACAAAGGAAAGCGAAGATAAATATCAAGAATTCAAGTGAATCAAGTGCAAGAAGCTCACTAGGGTTCCTCCAAGTCAAGAATTCTCTTAGGAGTGAAGCTAGGGTTTTCTCCAAGTGAAGTATTGCCAACCAAAACCCATTCCTACACATTCAAAGGTGAGTTTCATGATTAATCCATGTTGTTTAAGTTATGGAAAAAGTTGAAACACTTGGATTATGGAAGGAAATGGAAAATGGATTACAAAAGATGAGATTAGTGGCAATTATGAATAGTGGATTAATATGAATCATGAGTCTTGATATGTTGAGATTGTAAATATGTTATGAACAACATTTAGAACATGGAATAAGTATTATATGTGATAAAATGCAATAATGAACTATGACCATGATTGCGGAAAAATTGGAGTAAACTTACGAAATGCGGATAATGTAGATGAAGGATGATTGTTGTCTATTATATTGTGAATATTGTTATGAATGTTTGGGGGTTGAAATAGAATATGGATAAAGTAGTAGAAACAAAGGAAACGCTGCCCACTTTTCCCTAGAAATAGTAAGCACGTTTAAGTAATCGATTAGCTAATGTTAATGCTAATTCTCTTGAAGGTGGAAACGTGAGCATTGAAGGAGAACAAACAAGCGATAGAGTAGTTAAACGTAAAAGGTATGTGAGGCTAGTCCTTTCTTTCTATGGCATGAATCTGACGGTATGATTTTTCCTTCTTCTCCATCAATCCTCTATATCTCGGAAAACTAATAGCCTAAGTTCATGAGTAGCCATATGAGATGAGAGATATATATTATGAATTCAATAACGGTGATGATGAGCTTAAGTCTAAAGGTTCTAGAGTTCATGATATGATGTTCCTATAACGTTAATGATGTCATTTATTGTATCCACTCACCTTATATATTATTTCCTTCAAGGTGAGGGAGAATACCATTAAGTTAATGATGTCATTTATTGTATACACTCACCTTATATACTATTTCCTTCAAGGTGAGGCAGAATACTTATAAATGTCCCATAATGAAATCGGGGGTTCACGACCTTATGGCACCTCGATAAAGTATAGCTATATTTGAGTTATTATACATGCATTATGATGAGTATATGTTTATGATATTACACCGCGCCTATATGGCACGGGCAGACACACCAATGCAGTGGGCAGCGTATACCCCAGACGCGGGAGGACTGGACGCAGGTTAATTATTATCACACCGTACAGATATGGACGGGCAACCTATACATTTATGCATACATGATACGATGACTAGTATGAAGTAAGCCAGCATGCATTATTCCTTTTATAATTGACAGTCCGTTACAGTTTCTCCACATTTGATGCTTCCTTTATCTCATTGATGTATTATTATTATTTATGCCTCTCATACTCAGTACAATGTTCGTACTGACGTCCGTTTTCTTTGGACGCTATGTTCATGCCCATAGGTAGACAGGGAGGTGAGCTTGATCTAGACTCGTAGGAGCGGTTAGCTGACTTGAGGGCACTCCATTGTTCCGGAGGTGCCTTAATTATTCTTTTGTGTACATATGTATATTTTGGGCACGATGGGGTATTGTCCCATCCTTATGTCTAGCACTCTAGTAGAGGCTCGTAGATACGCAATTGTGGGTCATATGGTCTCACGAGGTTACTATTGTATATATATTATTATTTTGATAGCCTAAAGGCTTATGTCTATAAAAGTATCTATGTTCTCAAATGAAAAATGATTTTCTTATGATTTGAGTATGAATTTGATAAAAGAACGTTTAATGAGCATGATGAGTAGTAGAACGAGTGGTGCTCGATGGTTAGCCCCCGGTACCTGTCACGGCCCCTAGTGGGGTCACGACAATAACGTCCCTTAGATTGTTAATGAAGTATTATACAAGTGTTAAGAAGGTTCCATAAGGATTGGAGATCGAACGAAACGACGGAAACCATTTCAGAGAAGTGGAGTTATACAATCACTTATACGGTCCGTATAACTTTATACGGTCCGTATAAGGTGTCCGTATAACTCCCAGCAGGGAGATGATTTTCTGGTTGGTGAACCACGACCACCTATACGGACCGTACAATACTATACGGACCGTATAAGTGTCCGTAGAAGTCCCGACGGGCTGATTTTTAATGTTTGTATAAATAGATTCCTTGGGTTATTTTACTTCATTTTTCATCTTCTACAAGTGTTGAGAGCTCAAAAACCCTTCTCTAAGTATTTTCCACAAGTCCAAGAGAACACAAAGATCGAAGACTAGAATCAAGTGTTTATGTGTTAGAAAGCTTCCGAGGGTTAAAAGACCACAAGAAATTCCATTGGAGGAGAACTAGGGTTTGGTTCAAGTGTATGCTAGCTATCGATTTCTAATGATAGTATAACTCTAATGAAGGTAGCATTGAAGGAGAACGTGCAAGTGATAGAATAGTTGAACGGAAAGGTATGTAAGGCTAACCCTTCTTTCATAAGGCATGGTTCTTTGGCCAAATATCTATTCTTCTATGAGCCTATGATGTCATCCAAATGATTCTATTTTCAAAAGCTACTAAGCTCATGGTTCTCGATATATTACGATTGTACTAGATTCCTTATATAACGAGTAATCCTATAAAGATAGATGTAATGAACGACGATAATAGTGATAACGATAATTATGACGATGATAATAGTAATGATGCGAAAGATGCTTATGAGCTTATATGTATATGTGTCTATGTATGACTATTATGGAACCCCGAGCTTATATGGCCGGGTAGAATATATATATTTATGTAACGCGCGCGCACCTCTACAGTTGGGTAAGGATAACCCTGAAGCCTTGGTAGGGCCAGGTATGTGTAACCCTGAGCCTTGGTAGGGCCAGGTATGTATGATAACCGAGCCTAGCCATGGTCGGGTACGTAAAACACCGAACCTTCGTGGTCTGGTATGCTATGTAAATGCTATGTCTATGATATAGATATGAGTATGAATAAGAATATGTATATGAATACGACTATGGATACGAAATGTAAATGAGTACGGATATGAGTACAGATACAAATGCGGATGTATGTACACAATCCCGCATTAGAAATGAAAAGTCCCTATGAAAAGCAAGTAAGTGCTTATGACGATGATGCTACTATCTCCCATCTTATGCTATTTCTTATGTTGCTTATTATGCTTCTATAATGATATTGATCATGCTTTACATACTCAGTACATTCTTCGTACTGACGTCCTTTTGTTTGTGGGCGCTGTGTCCTGCCCGCAGGTGGCCAGGGAGACAGGCTTGATCCATAGCTATATTTCTCAGGGACTACATAGCGGAGCTCCATTTCATTCGGAGCTATAGCTTTTGGGCACTGATTCTTTTGTGTATATATTTATGGGCATAGCGTGGTCCTGTCCCGCCTATATGATATGACATACTCTCCTTAGAGGGTCGTAGACATGTGTATATGGTTAGACGTGTTTGGCCTTGTTAGCCTATATTTTAGATGTCATTTTGTTAGCCTCGTCGGCTTATGTACATTGCTATGGGCATTGCTATTAATGGTGATATGTATATATGTATTGTTGCCCAATGGAAATAGTATGATTGATGGATAGAAAGAATGATTTAATGTGTGGCTCACCTAGATGTAAATGTAAAAGTATGTTAAGAGGTGCCTGGGTGGGTTAGCACCGGGTGCCCGTCGCGGCCCTCCGGTTGGGTCGTGACAGAGACGAAGGAATGGGGTATAACCCCTTCCTTTCATTGTTGAAATGGGCCGGGTCAGTCCTTAAATGGACTGTGCCCAACCAAATTTAAAAGAAAAGGAGGAGGCATTTTACATATATACTTGTATACACGATATACATGTATACATATATACATATATATATATACATGTATACATGTATACATATATATATATATACATGTATACATGTATACATATATATATATATATATATATATATATATATATATATATATATATATATATATATATATATATAAAGGGCTTAAATACTCATTTAAACAAATGGCCATCATATATATATATATATAAAGGGATTAAATACTCATTTAAACAAATGGCCATCATTAAGAAATTAATTCATTAAAATCCCCTGATTACAACCAAACTGAATCATTAACCAATTGGCCAAAATAGAGACACGGTTAATTACACAATGAACTCAAGTTTGCAATTATGACCTCAATTGATTTAAACCATGAGATTGGTTATTTCAATTGCAGCCATAACTAATTAATTTTCCACTTGATTGAACTAAAGGCATGCCTAATTATATAAAAAGGCTTAAGCTGAAAACTATGACCTTAATTGATTTAACACATGAAAATTTGCTATTTCAACTCAGGACAAAATTAACCAACAATTGATTATTTCAATTGTGGCCGCAATTAATCACATAGTAAGCAATTTATGAATATAACCACGATTAAACACTTGATTAATTATGATTAACTCTAAAATTTCCAAATGCAAATTGAATTTTCAATAATTTTAACAATTAATTAAATAATCATTTTGAATTACTTCCTGATTAATTTTGGCAAATTCTTCATATTAATTGTAAGAATATGCAAGTTATTTTCTACATGATTTATAATATTATTGAAGTTATTTTGCCAGGAAAAATATTATCGAATAATTTTATAAAATCATTTTGACTTTAAAAAAATACATATTTCACTCTGTTTGACATCCAAGGACTCTAGGTAATTAAAATAAATTATGGGAGGTCAAAAATTAGGTGTCAACAGTATATACCAAGGTATACATGAGATGTATATCTTATGTATATCATGCAGACCAACACAGAGTAAAAGAAGAATTAAGAGAGGCAGAGGGACTTCTCATCAATTCACACAATATACCAAATATACACGTATACAGGGACACATTTTTGATATATACTCCACATAAGAACTTATGACAAGGAGCTTCTATGATGCTTAAATAATATAGGGGACAATTTGCTTCACATATATCATTCTTTAATCCTGTTCTACTCATGGCTTGATCTTACAATATACATATGTGTCTTAATTAGGGGAGAAAGGAAAAAAGGGATATGTTATGATGCTTAAACAGATGCTACATGTTCCCTAATCACGTATTGGACACATTTTGACTCTTTAAGATTGAGTTGGCTTATCTAGGAAAAGAAAAGATGTACACATATCATTTTTTACAAAGTTTTAAGCTTATCCTATCAGGGAACGACAATGTTCATGGAATTCAACCCTCAAGGAGTTAAGAGGAGAACAATGTACTGAAGAAAAGAAATGCATATCAAGAGGACCAACATAGACTTTCACACTTAGCCATAACTCACATACAAATAGATGTGTAACACAACATGCATTTTCTGAGTCGAGAATTACTATAACAATCATTCAGGAGTTCACAAGCATAGGAAAAAAAGGGAGGGCTTGTTCATGTTGATTTAACCTCATATTTTATCATCTTTTATATTAAAAAGAACAAAATAGAATTCAGATTGCCATCAAAATATTTCAGACAAACAGACAATCAGCCAGGGATAAGTTCAGAGTCTAGACTGTCTTAGAGAGGAATGACATTTTAATCCTTTAATACTACAACATGAAGTAATCAATAGAATAAGATGCAATACAGAAACACTAGGAAGATAGACAAACTGCACATATATCAATAGAATAAGATGCAATACAGTCCAAGTAGACAGGCCTCAAGCCCTATTCATTTCATACTATTCACATAACTCTTCAAATTCATTATATAAAGAGATAACAAGAGTAGGACATAACACAAAACTAGCAAGAAGGGGCAACATATACATATCCAGTGCAGTTCTTTCAACATTTTTTAGTTTTTAACATGTTATCCTTTGCACAGCCATTCCTCTTTCCCATCATGAGACCTTAGAGGGTCCCATAGGAGTGTGATTCAACCAAAAGGAACCCCAGCATCCTATGATCAGTAGTACTATACTGAGTAAGTGAACTCAAAGTCTTTCCTAACTTTTCCCTAGCCCAAGGTAAATATCTCCTTATTTCATCACAAGCCAAGTGACAACCTCTCAAACTTCATTATTCTGTTTAGACACTCTTGGATTTAAAGGTAAAGGACAACAATAAATTAGGCAATGCCACCATACCTCAAACATGCTTTGCAGCTTATTTCAATTTCAACAGGAGCACTTTGCACTAAAGTTTTAACCTCATGGTTAGAAATTGATACTTAGCCCAGCTAGGTTATATTAAACACTGATCAGCATTTTAAGTTATACTTGCCATTCATTTAGACTAGTTACTCAACTGTCACACACAAACTAACATACAAGCCAATACCAAGTCAAACTAGCATATGTAACAAGTTCAGTATCCCCCTTTAATCATTCTTTGAGCATAGTTATGAACTCAAACAAAGTTAGTTAACCCACAGGCTTGAATATATAGGACAAATTGACACCAGCAAAATAAAGACAGTCATGATAGATCATATAAGAGACAGAGCAGATTTTAAGATTCATCAAATTCAATGGTTTTGTTCAACATGATCACCGAGGCACAAAATTGTTTTCCTCATAGAAACATACTATTATTAAGAAAGATTGGACTAGCAAATCAACCATATTCAGACATGGGAACCAAATTGGTCTTCCTATATCAGGAGCAATTACTAGATGTATTAACTAATCATATTCAGACTAAACTAACTAGGCAGAGTAGCATATGAAGTCATCTTAATGAGCATGTAGTAACACTAGCATAGAGCATTTAGACAGGTCCATATCTGAACTAATAATCATGTGTACAAACCGTGATTGAAGCATCATATAAACTTATAAGCCCGTTCATGATGCATAGTTAAGAAGGATCCAACCAGAACAACTTATAATCATGCTAGTGAACCAACAAATACCAAACACACCATGGGTTTAAACATCATTCAAACTAAACAAGTTGTAGGCATGCTAGTGACCAAGTAATCTGATTTAGCAGATATTTAATTGAGACAGCAGCTGGATTAGACTGAAATCATGTCAACATCCCTACTGAATTAACAAATACTAACCAACTGCAAGATTTGGCATCATTTTTGAAACTGAGCAAGGACTATAAGCATACTAAATAGGGATTAAGCTAAGTTATGCCAACACTAAAAATTAACTAAATGAAAAGATAAGCATTCATTAATACTGACTACAAATACTATGCTAACCTAACACATAACTAATTAGACACTACTTTAGACTGAACAAGTATATAAAACATGCTAACAACTAAACTAACAAACACATAATAAAACATACTAAAATAGAAATTAAGCACATGAACATGATAATCACAGACACAAAAATTAGAAATAACTAAAAGGAAGAAAATTTACCTTTTTCGAGTGCAGCCTCTATCGAGATTGGAATTTGAAGCCCTTGCTCCTCAACCCGAAACGCAAGCAAAAAAGGAAAAAGAATTAAATTTTTGAACTAAATTCAAATAATTAAAGGTCTCAGCAGAAATGCTAAAACCCTAGGTAATCTGAGTATTTTTGCTCTAAATCGAGACTTTTGCGTCTGTATTTTGTGTGAAGGGTGGGGTTCTTTATATAGAACCCCAATGTCACAACCCAATTGATGAATCATGATGTCACCTGCGTTATCCCTCCAAGTAGGTGAACCATTACCAAATCATTTTAGTTATTTATAAGAATTATGTGGAAATAAACAATGATTTAGCTAACAAATTCAAATTATACAAATAATAAGTGCGGAAGTAGTATTAACCCCAAAATCTGATCTTGACTAGTACAAGAGCCATTGTTACATAGATACAGGTCTGATAGGAAGTATAAATCTCAAATATCAATACTGTCTCAGAAATACAAAGTAAACAGTTAAATACAAAGAACAGTCTCTGGGTTGCGGATCTAGCTGTTACACCTCAGAAAAATCCTCCGTTGTTGTCCAAGTGAATGGACCCGCGAGGAGTACGAGTATCCGATGTTTTCATGAGTAACAAATAACAAATAACATTTGGTGATCAACAACATTAAACAAGTGAGTCAAGTGTAAGCAAACCTATTAAAGATTATTCAAGTCAAGAAAATCTCATGGAGATAAACTAGGGATTTTGCTCAAGTGGAGTACTATCAACTAAGGCTTGTTCCTACAACATCTAAGGTAAGATTCATGATATTTCTATGTTGTTTAAGGTATTTAAGAGTTGAAATACTTGGATTGTAGAAAGGTATGGCAAAATGGGTCATGAATGTGGAATAGTGTCATTTTGAGAAATAGTTTGAATTGAGTTATGAGTCTTGATGTATTGTGATGTAAATGTGTTATAAATGATGTTGAGAACATGAGATGAGCAATGTACGTGAATGGAAATAGTTGTGTGTTATAGCCATGGATATGAGTAATTGAAAGTAAGTCTAGAAATGTGGATAATGTGGGTGAATAATGATTATTGTTATGGTATTGTGAATGCACTATTGACGTTTGGGAGTTGATATACGCTATGGAGGGATGTTGTATAAATAAAGGAGATGCTGTTCGGTTTTCTCTAGCTTTAGCCATATGTTCTAGTTGTCGATTCTAACGATAGTATGACTTTAATGAAGGTAGAAACGCTAGCATTGGAGGAGAAAACGTAAGTGGTAAATAGTTGAACGGAAAGGTATGTAAGGCTAACCCTTCTTTCATAAGGCATGGTTCTTTGGCCAATCATCTAAATCTTCTACGAGCTTATGATGTTCTCCGAATGCTTCTATCTTCAAAGCTATTAAGCTTATGATTCTCGATATGCTACGATTGTACTAAATTTCTCGTATGACGAGTAGGCCTATTAAGGCAAACGTGACGAATGACGATACTAGTGATAAGGATAACAATGACGATAATGATGACGATGATGATAATGACGTTAATAGAAATGATGCTTATGAGCTAGTATATGTATGTACCTATGTATGACTATTATGGTACCCCGAGCTTATGAGGCCGGGTATGATATGTAAATAAGTATGTATATGATTACGTAACGCGCGCACACCTCTGCAGATGGTACGAACAACCCTGACGCCTTGGTAGGGCTAGGTAGATGTAACCCAGAAGCCTTGGTAGGGCCAGGTATGAGTAACCATGAGCCATGGTTGGCCAAGTATGTATGAAACACCGATCCTACGTGGTCGGGTATGCTACGTAAATGCCATATATATGATATGATTATGTATATGACGTGAATATGAATATGATACGACTATGTATATGAATGTGAATAAGGGCATGTATACGAATATGAGCACAAATATGGTATGGGTACTATTATGGAATACAGATAATGATGTATGTACACAAATACGTATTAGCAATGGAAAGTTCCTATGAAAGACAAGTAAGTGCATATGACGATGTTATTGCCATCTCCCATTCTAAGCTATTTCTTATGTTGCTATTTATGCTTCTACATTGATATTGATCATGCCTTACATACTCAGTACATTCTTCGTACTGACGTCCTTTTGTTTGTGGACGCTCCGTCATGCCCGCAGGTGCACAGGGAGACAGACTTGATCCATAGCTGCCTTCTCAGAGATTACATAGCAGAGCTCCATTTTATTCGGAGCCATAACTTTTGTGTACTTATTCTTTTGTGTACATAATTATGGGTATAGCGGGGTCCTATCCCGCTTATGTGATATGTTATACTCTCCTTAGAGGCTCGTAGTCATGTGTATGTGATTAGATGTGTTTGGCCTTGTCAGCCTATATTTTGTACACCATTTTGTTGGCCTCGTCGGCCCATGTACATTGATGTGGCATAGATGGCTATGATGATATAAAGGCATTGTTGTCCAAAGGGACCAGTATGATTGATGGGTAGAAATGTATGTTTTACTATGTGGCTCACCTAGATGTAAGTATAAGTGTAAGTTAAGGGGCGCCCGGGTGGGCTAGCACCGGGTGCTCGTCGCGGCCCTTTAGACGGGTCATGATAAAAGTGGTATCAGAGCAGTTCAGTCCTAGGGTGTGTCTACGAGCCGTTTCTAGTAGAGTCTTGGTTATGGGTGTGTTACGCGCCACACTATAAACAAGAAGATGCGGACATTTTAGGAATGAATGACCTTCTTTCTTCGCAAGAATCGTACGATAGAGCTATGACGTAAGAAATTCTTGTTCCTTAATCGTGTGTTATGTATTTCAGAAATGCCTGTAAGGAGAAAGGCTACAGCAGCCCAAAAGGGAAAGACGGTGGCAGAAAAGCGGGCGGAAAGAGCACCCCCACCGGTAGTAGAGGAAAGTGAGTCTCAGATTGTGGCTCAATCCCAGTCCTCCTGTTCAGTGCCTATATTAGAGGAGCGTGAGGGATCCTCAGCCCCAGCTCCAGCGCCTCCACCGGATGCTTCGGGCCAAGATGTGAAAGAGGCCATTAATTTGCTGACTCAATTGGTTACGGCCCAGACTCAGAGGCAAAGTTCAGGGTAAGGCGATAGGGCTGTTAGTGCAAGGGCCCGCGACTTTATTACTTTTAACCCTCCGGAATTCTTCGGGTCAAAGCCGGAGGAGGACCCTCAGGATTTTATTGATGGTATGTTTAGGACGCTTCGATTGATGCATACTTCGGACACCAAATCGGTGGAGTTAGCGTCATATAGATTGAGAGATGTCTCGATCCAATGGTATACAGTCTGGATGGCTTCACGGGGAGCCAATGCACCTCCCCCGGTATGGTAAGAGTTTGTTGATGCTTTTCTTCGACATTACATACCTCCAGAAGTTCGGCGAGCTAGAGCCGATAAGTTCTTAAATTTGAGGCAAGGTAGCATGAGTGCTCTAGAGTATAGTCTCCACTTCAATTCCTTGGCTAGGTATGCTTCGGCCAAGGTAGCGGATATGGGTGACCGGGTACACCGATTTGTGAAGGGCCTAGGGCCACACTTGATGGATAGATGCTTGACTGCGTCCCTTCAGGACAGTATGGATATTGCGCGCATTCAGGCCCATGCTTAGAACTTAGAAGAAAGCTTGCAACAGCAAAGAAGTGAACGCGAGCAAGATAAGGGCCATAGCAAGAGGGCCAGATCTTCAGGTCCGATGAGTGACTTTAGAGGCGGGCACAGGCAGCAGATGTCCAGGCACTCAGGCTATTCTATAACTAGTGCGCCTACGCGGTTTTCAGGCCAGAGATTCGACAGATCTACTCGTTCCGGGATGAGTTAGAGTTATTCGGGGTCTCAGTTCAGAGATGATTCGGGTCAGGCAAGGTCACCCGCACCACGATGTCCCCAGTATGGGAAGTTGCATTGGGGTCGATGCCGATTGGGTTCGGATGTTTGCTATTCATGTGGTCGACCAGGCCATATCATGCGTGATTGCCCCTCAGTTCATGGTAGAGGTAGGACCCAGCCTTCAGGGTCGGTAGCCGGGTCTTCAGCATCTGTACGCCCTATGGGGCTAGGTTCACATGCGCCCGTCGGCCATGGTAGAGGTAGAGGGAGAGCTCCCAGTTCTAGCGGTCCTCAGCACCGTGTTTATGCTTTGGCTGGACGCCAAGACCTTGAGTCTTCCCCTGACGTGGTTACAGGTATAATATCGGTATTCTCTCATGATGTATATACTTTGATTGATTAAGGCTCCACCTTATCATATGTTACTCCGTCTATTGCGGGTCGATTTAGAGTCGAACCGGAGTCAATCAAACCTTTTGAGGTGTCTACACCCGTGGCTGAATCGTTAATAGCTAGCCGGGTATATAGAAATTGTGTAATTATGATTTGTGATCGTCGTACCACGATTGATTTGCATGAGCTAGGAATGGTGGATTTTGATGTTATCATGGGCATGGATTGGTTGGCTTCTTGCTATGCCAATGTTGATTGTAGAATGAAAATTGTTCGTTTCCAATTTTCGGGAGAACCAGTTTTAGAATGGAAGGGGAATACGGCGTCACCAAAAGGTAGGTTTATTTCCTATCTAAAGGCAAGAAAAATGATCACGAAAGGGTGCATTTATCATCTAGTGCGAGTTCAAGATGTAGAAGCAGAGTCGCCGACTCTACAGTCAGTTCCAGTGGTGAATGAATTTCCGGATGTGTTCCCGGAAGAACTTCCAGGCCTTCCTCCCGAGCGGGAAATTGATTTTGCTATTGATGTGCTGCCAGGCACTAAGCCTATATCTATTCCTCCTTATAGAATGGCTCCCGCAGAATTGAAGGAGTTGAAAGAGCAATTGAAAGACTTGCTTGAGAAAGGCTTCATTAGGCCTAGTTCGTCCCCGTGGGGAGCACCCGTATTGTTTGTCCGAAAGAAAGATGGCTCCTTGAGAATGTGCATTGATTATCGGCAATTGAACAAGGTGACTATTAAGAATAAATATCCTCTTCCCAGGATTGATGACTTATTTGATCAATTGCAAGGTGCCAAGTGGTTTTCAAAGATTGATTTGAGGTCCGGGTATCATCAAGTGAGAGTTAGGGAGAAAGATATCCCTAAGACGACCTTCAGGACAAGATATGGTCATTTTGAGTTCCGGGTAATGTCGTTTGGACTAACAAATGCGCCGGCAGTGTTTATGGATTTGATGAACGATGTGTTCAGGCCCTTTCTGGATTTGTTTGTGATTGTATTCATCGATGACATCTTGGTGTATTCTAGATCCGAGGCGGAACATGCAGATCATTTGCGACCTATCCTTGGAGTTCTTCGGACTCGAGAGTTGTTTGCAAAGTTTTCCAAATGCGAGTTTTGGTTGAACTCAGTGGCATTTCTGGGGCATATCGTTGCAGCCGATGGTATTCGAGTGGATAGTCAAAAGATTGAGGCCGCGAAAACTTGGCCAAGGCCCACAATTCCTACGGAGGTGTTATATCCCGCATTTTGTACAGTCGGATATTTCAAGATAATTATGAGAAGTCAAGGGCAAGGCTATATTTTGATCTCGTTTAACACACAAGTTGTTTATGAAATTTTTTGAAGTGGAAATATTAAGAAAGGCTAGGGGTAAAAAGGTAAATTCGCAAGAGGGCTCATGGAAATATTGAGGAAGGCTAAGGGCAAATTTGGAATTAGGAAAATAATTTTTTTTCATGAGTTACAAGAAAAAAAAATGGTAGTCTTGAAGCAAATGGGCCATGTGGCCGCCCCAAGTTGGCGTGGGCCAAGGCCCACATGGAGGCCCAATATATGCTCATAAAAGATGACAAAGTAGTCATATTTTCATCTTATCATTTAGAACATTGAAGAAACTTGGAGAAGAAAACATAAGGGGCCATTCGGCCAAGCCAAGCAAAAATTGAGCCCTTGAAAACTTTGATCAAAAATTATTTTCTTCTAGCATTCCTACTAATTTGAAGGTCCTCTTTAACGTGGGATAATTGTTGGAGCAAGTAGACCACTCTTTGTTGCAAGATCATAACCCTAGCCAAGTGAGAAGTTAAGGGAAAAAGGTAAGATTTAATCTTCTTTTCATATGTTATGTGTCACACCCCGACCTTACTAGGGTGTGATGGGCACCCGACCCTTAATTAGGGCCGAGCGAACCCTCAGACTCTTGATGCACATAAAGTTACGTCAAACTTTTAAATCAAATCAGATAAAATACATAGTAAATTTTTTTTTCTTTCTTTCAGAAATGTTCTTTCTCGAAGCTTCCAAGCGAACAAATCTATAGTCATACAAAATTCAATACATAACACAGACCGACATATCGGCTGACGGAGCCTCTTACAGACTGACATACTATACCCACGACGCTGTCTGCAAAGTCTCTAACACCATACAGAAACCACAACACATATACCATAGTGGACTTGGCAGTTCTGCAGGAGCAAATGGAGTTCGCCACCACTGCTGAAATATCTTTTATAGCGTCCTTGTCTCGTCTGGGAGTACCTGCGCGGTATGAAACGCAGCCCCCAAAGAACAGGGGGTCAGTACGGAATATGTACTGAGTATGTAAGGCATAGAATACAGGAAGCAGAACCATAATCGAAACAAACAGTACCAAGGGTAAGCATATTATCCAGATTGCCGAATTACTTACTTCTCAGACACAGATCATACAGACCGTACAAATCATACAGAGCGTAACAAAATCATACAGAGCATACAGAATGCCGACATACTTACTTTCCAGACACCGATCGCACATACCGATATCAGACATCAGAAGGAGTGTGGCACGTACAGAACACACAGATAATGTCATAAGTCAGACGGAGTACAGAACGTACTAAATGCTCAGATGATGTCATATATCGGACGGTATACAGAACGTACAGATTACTCAGATGATGTCATATATCGGACGGAAGACAGAACGTACAGATTACTCAGATGATGTCATATATCGGATGGAATACAGAACGTACAGATTACTCAGATGATGTCATATATTGGACGGAATACAGAACGTACAGATTACTCAGATGATGTCATATATCAGACGGAATACAGAACATACAGAATACTCAGAATCGTATGTCACATATGTGTATAACAAAACCCGGCCCTGTGATAAGGGACGCGGTAAACAGAATCATCATATGTCAAATTCATGTATCATATATGCATATATCAGAACTCGGCCCTCCAGTGAGGGGCGCGGTAACAGAGCCCGGCCCTCTAGTACGGGACGCGGTGAACAGACAGATCATATGCCATCCTGGCCACCACCCCATATCATCATATCATCATACCGTATAACAGAGCCCGGCCCGCCTATGAGGGACGCGGTGAACAATGCAGGGGAATGCGCACGATAACAGAACCTGGCCCGGGACGCAGTGAACCATATCGTAGCGGACACACGAGGACATAACAGAACCTGGTCCGGGACGCAGTGAAAGATACATTGAGTCATGCACGAGCAGAGTCGTGAGAAACCACATGCATAGAAATCAAGACTCGACAGACCAGTGTACTTACCGATACCTGGAGGCTCGGAACAGATTTCAGGTCAATCCGACGTAGTATGAGAAAATTACGAGCGTTTGAAGTACAGAACGCTTTATAAGCGTTTCAGAAGCCTTTTTCGGAGGATCAGAGTCATAGTCATATCAGGCACCTTCGGATGTCCTTACGAATCAGATCAAATAGAGATTTTTGGAACCATACTTACGTATAAGAAAATTTTGGACGTCTTGATACAAAAACCTCTTCGAACATTTCAGAGCAATCCGAGATCGTATACGGAAGTTAGGGACATTAAATCTTACAGAAGTTTCTCGAACCGGAATAAACATATCAGAATGCTCATATCAGGATACTGATTTCGGAATTCTCATATCAGGATACTTATATCAGAATACCTATATCAGCATACTTACATCAGAATACTTATATCAAAATACTCATATCGAAATACTTATATCAAGGACTGACATCAAAATACTTATATCAAAATATTTATATCAAAACACTTACATCAGAATACTTATATCAAAATGCGGATATCAGAATACTTATATCAAATACTTATATCAAATTACTTATATCAAAGGATGAACCAGAATCATAAACTCAGATCAAGAAGTGATTTAGAATCATAACCAGTCTCAGAATCACAGAACAAAGTTACTCCAAGGCAGCATATCACATCATACCTTACTTGGCTCTAGGACATGCCAGAGAATGAAAAGGTAAGCCTTACATACCTGTGCTGCGACCAACTAGTTACGCTTGTGCATCCCACTTGTTTGTCTACATGCAAGAAAGTTCGTCCCTTCATTAGTTCCATTATCATATACTTGCTTTCACCTTTCAAACACATTCACTTATATTCTGCCGGAATTTCGGCAGCATCTCCCCTGTAAATACCCCATCCCCGAGAATACGGCTCGACCCAATCAACAACAACAATCCGGGAATTTGACCCGGCCACAATATCAACAACGATGACAACAAACATTCTAACAACATCGACCATTAATGTAAACACACTTTAACATCAACAACCTTTTTTCGCAATATGCGACGACATTCCAATTACGTTCAAATCAAGATATATAATCAATCCAAAACCATTCAAACATGATTCCATAACATTTCCAACAATCCACAAAATTTTCCAAAACGACCCAAGCAAGGTTCCAACTCACCCGGAATTGTCCCCAAGCCCGAGAACAACACCAAACACATTCTTTCCTTCCAAATTCACACATTATGTCACAATACATACATTTACAACTTCATTTCATAAATTCAAGAAACCACATCAAGACTACATTTCCTTCCAATGCGGCCCACACGATTATAATCTTATCTTGGATTATTAAAACTTCATTTTCCATCATAAAACTCACAACGACGACAACTAAAATACTAACGAAGATTTATTCATTCTCAACTACACAAAAGGGGGACCATACGGCCAACACCATACCCACACACTACATGCACAATTCCATGAATTTCCATCCTTTTCCATGCATTATAACCATCAACATACTACATAAAATTGACATAATCTTTTCAAATAACACAACATACACGGCTACATAATACACACGGCTACAATTTCAACATAGATAATTCCATGTATTTCATTCATTTCTACACACTACAACAACCAAACATGCTAAATAGAGCTAGTTCATCACTCCTACACACATACACCTACATGGCCACATCAACATACACACTTCCATGAATTTTTATTCATTTCTACATATTCCAACATGTTCAAAACTCCCATAACATATGAGAAATAAGATTAAATTTTTACCTTTCTTCTTCACTCCACAACTTGCCTAAAGTTGGTCACGGATGAAAACGGACAATCTAACGCTTCCAATAACGCTTCCACGTTAATGAGCACCCTTCAATTAGTAGGTTTGCTTGGAGAAACAATTTTTTTGATGGCCAAATCTTGGTCTTGTTTTCCATTACTCTTGGCCGAAAATGGCCCCCTTTTTTTTGTTTCCCATGTTTCTTGAATTTTCTACAGAGAGAGATATGAATTATATGTCTAGCTTGGTCATCCATAATATATATATAGTTATAGTAGCATGTGAGGGGCACATGCCCCTCTCTAGATTTTTCTCCTCTTTTTCTATTTTTCCTTTTCTAGAGTTTTCATCTTCTTTTCTTTTCTTTTCTTGAATCTTGTGAAATTACCTTCTTGCCCCTAGCCTTTCCACAAAATTACCATAATGTCATTTTGCCAATTTCCCTTTTCGCCCTTGGTCTTCCTCAATATTTCCACACTAACAATATTCATAAAAAATATTTTCAACAACTCGTATATTAAAATAATTTTTGAAACATAGTCTTGTTCTTAACTTCTCCCCATTATCTTGAATTTTCCCGACGTACGAAATACGGGCTATAACATTATGGATGGTTGTGTATGTTGTAGTATGTAGAAATGGGTGAAATTCATGAAAATATTGATGTATGTTGTGGCTGTGTATATGTGTGTTGTGTAGGAATGATGAATCAATTATTTTATCTAGTGTTTTGGTTGTTGTTGTTGGGGATTCTATGTTGATAATGAAAGTTTGATGATTCTAGTTGAAGTTGTAAGTGTTGGAGAGTTGTTTGAGAAGCTAATGTGAATTTGAAGCCATTTCTTGTATTTATGGAAAGTAATGTTGCTAGCGTGTGAATTGTTGGTGTAGTTCATGAACTTGAAGGAAGGAAATGTGTTATTATTGTTCTTGTTGCATTTGGAAGGTTTCGGGTGGAGTGGCATATTGGTTAGATTATTTTGAATATTGTGCGGATTGTTTGAAGTGTTCTTGAATATTGTTTGAATGGTTTCGGATTAGTACTTGAGTATGTGAGCAATTATGAATTGAACATAAATGAAACGCCGTCGAAGTTTGTAGAAAGAAGTAGCTAACGTTGGAATGCGTTTTGAATTGATTGTTGATATTGTTAGAATGACTGTTGGTATTTGTTGTTGATGATTTGGCCGAGTTGGATTCTCGGGGTTAGTTGTATTTACAGGGGAACTGCTGCCGAAATTTCTGTAACTAAAGCGTTGGTTGAAGATTGAACTTCTAAGTATGTATAGCTAATGTTTGGTATACACTAAAATTGTTTTAGATCTTGCGAAGCCAAAGACTTAAGTTCAGATTAGCGTAGGAAGCGGGCAAGGTATGTGTCACGACCCAGCCCCGTGGGCCGCGACTGGCACCCTACCTGGGTACCCAGACCGAATCGAACATTCATTATCAAATCCAAACTTATTTCCAAATTTTTTCGAAATCATATCAAACGTAATTTATATTAAAATATGTCTTAAGCGGTCACACCAAATCAAAATGCCATATCAAATACAAACTGAGCGGCGGAATAGACATCGCCGGTCAAAAGTGCAAACATAAGCATAAGGGCCATTTGGGGCCATCATAACAAACAGACCGCTTTAAGACCAGAAAAACGAAATCAAACCAACATATACAGGACCCTCACCCCACTTATATGACTACAGGCCTCTACGAATTCAAAACAAAGACACATGGCGAGACAGGGCCCCGCCGTACCCAAATAGTCAAATACACCGGATATATATATAGCAAAAGGAGTCTGTACCAAAGTGGACTCCGGATCAAAGAGAAGTACTCCGGGATAGCAAGAAGTGAAGCCTACTGTGGAGGATCACCGATATCTGCACCTGCGGGCATAAAACGCAGCCCCCGTAGAAAGGGGGTCAGTACAAAATATGTACTGAGTATGTAAAACACAGAGTACAGAAATATGGATCAAAACCGAAAGCAAACCTGATGACAAAGTGGAGTACAAATCGGTATGTCAAAATCCGTATAGAAATCATATACGTATACATAATGCAAACGAAATCATGCAAACGCTTAGGAACGTGGTCGCCACTCCGACGCTGGCGCCACACACAGCATAACACCAGAAGGTTTCAAATCTCCGTACATCCCCGAACACAAACATAATCATAGGTGAGCGTATCGCATCACGAGCCATATCACATCAAAACTCCAAACGGAACCCGGCCCTATGGTGAAGCCTCGGGAACCGTAACACAGCATACGGCCGAATTATCATAAGGCGCACGAATCAAAACCGGCCCGGGAACCGGTGAACGAAGTCATAATAAGGCACGAGCGGAGTCGTGAGCAAACAAATGCAATTCATATTTCAAAATAGTCTTTCAAAACATAATAATCCCATAAGTCATTTCATAATACAAAATAATCGAATACTTAGTCGATACACAGTTTCGTTTCACAAAATGTTTCCAAAATAATGCATATAGTTCAAAACATAACTTAGCGTATCGTAATATTCAAAACATATCCCGTAGGAGGAAGTTCCCAAAATCAAAAGTATCATTTCAAACTTTATTTAAAAGGACAGCCCAATAAGACAAATAGGGCGTCTCGGGGTTAGCGGGCCCACCTCGAGTCAAATTGAGATGGCGAACATATTTTACGAACATTCATAGGCCAAAGGGTCATACATAATCATTTCTAAGTTACCCGACCACATTTCGATAGGTTTCGGACGAGTGGTGGCATTCTAGCCAATATAGAGCCCTTAGGCTTCAATTGAATTGAATGAATAGTAACTTTTCTGTGGATCGGGTTTCGAGGAGCAGAAATGCTCCGGAAGTCCTCATATTCGCCTATCATACTAAGATATGCCAAACGAAGAAGTGAGAAGCTTTACATACCTTACAGACGTCTTACGCTCTCCCAAAAGTCAAGTCCCATTTCGTCTGAAATCTGCAAATGGTCAAAGTTACCAATTGAGATTCTTAGGCTTAAAAATGCCTTTAACTTCATTTTTGCCTACCGAAATTTCGGCAGCATTTCCCCTATAAATTTAACACCCCCGAGACTTAGCTCGGCTCAAAATACATCAATACAACAGCCCACACATCAACAAACAACACAACTCATAATCAAACTTCAAAAGCCTACCTTACTACACAAGTTGGAAATCTTTCATTCAAACTTCAAAATTCCAAATCTATATCCATATTATTGTATTCATTCACTCATTCAAGATTATGCCATCACATTCCGAAAACATTCCTAGCCATACACGAAATTGCCCAAAATTCATTGCTTTCCATAATTCTCCCAAAACACTAAAACTCACAACGAACGTTCTAACTTGCGTTGTTTCATTCCGAATTCATTAACATCAACCATAAATCATATTTAAAGTCTTTAGCACCCTAAATATACAATGATATACGTAAATATACAAAAGGCATACACTTTCCGACAATGTCCGAAATCATTTTCCAACGCCAATCCAATTCATCAATCAATCATTTACGACATAAAGATCACAACAACACATTATACCAACTAAACAAGATGAATTCACATCACTTTCTCCTTCCTAGGGCTCACGGCCAACATGCAATATACACACACACCCACGGCTTTCTATATACACCAAAGTTACGGGATTCTCGTCTATTTCCAATCCTTAACACATTCATATCAATTCTATAACATTAGAGGGGCAAAATTCTTACCTTTTCTTGAATTTCCGACTTGTCGCAAACGAGGCTCTTGTGCCAAACTAATTATACCCCGTTGAAGAGGGCCTTGAGTACTTCACAACTATGTAGAAATTAAGATTTTTGGATTAGAATCAAAGGCTTGGGAATTTTTTTCTTTCTCCTTTTTCCCATTCGGCCGAGAGGTGTTTTCTTGGTGTTCATCAATTTTTTTGTTCTTGTTCTTGATAAATCTAAGTGATAAGTTGATATATATCTAGTTGTAGAAGTCATGTGCATAACACATGACATTAAAATGGGTTTGGGCCATGCCAAAGTGGCCGGCCACCCCAAAGACTTGGGCTTCAATTTTGTGTTGTCCAATTCTTGGCCCAATTCGTAAAAGTCCCGTTTTGTAATTCCCGAAACTAATTTCCGAAATTCCAAATTTATCCTCGGCCTTCCCCGATGTCTTAACATTAAAGATTCCATAATCAACATAGTCATATTCACTAAAATCAAAATATTTCCTTATAACACACAAGTCGTAATTATTTCTCGATTTCCAATTATACGAAAAACACGGGACATAACATTCTCCCCCCCTTAAGAACATTCGTCCCCGAATGTTAAATAAATCTTATGAAGGCTCACAAATATAACGGGAAAACCATTTTTATAAATAGCACACATGGTCCATCCGTTTATTAATACAACGAATACAAAAGTCTAGATTACAAGAGGCGTAGGGAATAAATGGGGGGGGGGGGGGGGATCTCTTCTTCATCTCATCCTTCGCCTCCCAAGTCATCTCTTCCCGGTTCTTATTGTGCCATAGAACTTTGACAGAAGGCACTTCCTTAGTGCGCAATCTCCTTTCCTGCCGATCCAGAATAGACACAGGCTGCTCGTCATAAGACAACTGCTCCGTCACCTGAAGGTCATCTACTGGGAATATCCTGGAAAGATCATCAATACACTTCCGCCACATAGATACATGAAACACCGGGTGTACGGCCTCCAAATCGGATGGCAAGTGTAGCTCGTAGGCGACTGCGCCTATCCTCCGAACAATCTGGTATGGCCCGATGTACCGCGGGCTCAACTTACCCTTCTTGCCAAATCTCATAACTCCCTTCATGGGCGACACCTTCAGGAATACCCAGTCGCCAATCTGGAACTCCAACGGTCGACGTCGTCTATCAGCATAAGCTTTCAGTCGACTCTGAGCAGCTAATAGTCGCTCCCGAATAAGCTTCACCTTATCTACAGCTTCCAGGATCACGTCTGGCCCAATCAACTTAGTCTCGCCGACGTCAAACCAGCCAATAGGAGATCTGCATCTCATGCCATAAAGGGCCTCGTACGGAGCCATCTAAATGCTGGAGTGATAATTGTTATTGCAGGCGAATTCTATAAGCGACAAATGATCATCCCAGCTGCCCCTGAAGTCAATGACGCAGGCCCGCAACATACCTTCGAGCGTCTGAATGGTGCGCTCGGCCTGCCCGTCGGTCTGAGGATGAAAAGCTGTGCTGAGGCTCACCTGAGTCCCTAATCCCTCCTGAAATGACCTCCAGAAAGTAGCTGTAAACTGGCACCTCGGTCAGTAATAATAGATACAGGGACCACGTGAAGTCTGACTATCTTTCTGATATATAATCTGGCATAGTCCTCAGCCGAATAAGTAGTCCGGACCGGAAAGAAATAGGCTGATTTCGTCAGCCTGTCCACAATAACCCAAATAGAGTCGTACCTGCGTAGAGTACGCGGCAACCCAACAATGAAGTCCATATTAATCATCTCCCCTCTCCAGGCTAGAATTTCCATCTCCTGTAGTAATTCACCGGGCTCCTGATGCTCGATCTCGACTTGCTGGCAGTTCGGGCACTGACTAACAAACTCGGCAATATCTTTCTTCATGCCGTCCCACCAATACAAACACCTGAGATCCCGATACATCTTAATGGAACCAGGATGAACAGAATACCATGCATTATGTGCCTCGCCCATAATCTTCCACCGTAAGCCCGCAACGTCCGGTACACAGAATCTGCCGTCATATAATAACACTCCTTCAGGCGAGATTTCTAACTGAGTCTTTGTTTTATTAAGGGCCACACGCTATATTCTGTAACGGACAAACGCTTTCCAGACATCATAGCCAATATCATTCCTTATCACACTACTGAGTTCCCTACCACATTACCGTAATCCCACTTCATACCGAACACCTCACACCAACGGATTCAAAATCACTTCATACCAGACAGTTCACACCATCGAATTCAGAATCATACCAAACACTTCACACCGACGGATTCAGAATCATACCAAACACTTATCTTAAACGGTCGCCCGTGCAGAACAGTCATATCAAAATCATAAAGGTGGCGGAATATACATCGCCCAAATGCATACACACATGTACCAGCTCAGGGGCCGTCTTGGCCATAGTAGTATACGGCCGCTTAAGAACACCCAACAGATCCACATACAAACACACCGGAGATTTATCAGACAGATTCATAATCGGGGTCAGACGTACGGAATCATATCGGACACAATCGAAACCCAGACGGACAGACAAAATCATACTCCAGGTGGGCAGACAAAATCATATTGCAGGCGAACAGACAGAATCAGATTCCCGACGGATAGACAGAATCACATTTCAGAGTCATAAAGAGTCATACGCCCAAATCAGAACGCTGTAGCGTATCAGATCAGATGTTGTCACCTGTGAATCATATGATGTCTACAAAGATTGTGCCACCTCGAGCTCAGCCCAGTACAGTGGTCACACCACACACAAACATATCGTATCAGATCATGGCATAGAGCTGGGGCACAGATGTAACTGATACCATCATAATCAGAGACAGAAGTACAGAGTGGAACAGTCTGAGTCGTGGTCCGGATCAGATTACCAGAAGTATGACAGGCAGCAACGTCACTTAGCCGGACAGACAGAAGGATAGCGGGCAGAGCCATAATCTTATCAGACAGATCCGAGATGTACTAATAGAATCATAATCGTGTCCAGAGTCAGATATCCAGAGATGTGTCAGACAGATTCACAATCAGAGCTAATCATACAGAGGTATTTCAACCAAAAACAGATTCAGAATGTACCAAGGTTTATCAAATGGGAACACAATCGAGGCCAGAAGCATAGAGGCGTAATAGACAGAGCCTTATCAACATCGGGAGTGCAGAAATATAGCAGATAGAATCCGAATTAGGATCAGCTCACTCTTATTAAGACTCCAACGATTCATGAAAAATTTCCCTTTATTTGTAAACTTATTCGCCAAGCTGTCACACAAATTTTCTTGCGTCTCGCGTATCGATCCTTTCAAAGACTCCACTTATTCACACTGCTGATCTTTCATCTTTCCTACCCTCCATACCCATTTTCTCTTTCAGACATCGTCATTCCAAACTAAGTTATAATGTAATTGGGGATTTTCTATCCCTTGACAACATTCGGATCGTCGCCCCCGCTTCGCTTCATGCATTCGGTTTAGTGAAACCTTTCGTCGATCACGACTTTGGTTGCCGGGACTCGGCTCTTATTCCACATGGGCCCCAAACGAAAATCATACACACATACACACATACAGATATATTTACCCATACCTTACTGACGAACGTCTCTGATTGTCGTTCAAATTCGCTCAATTTCCCGAGCGATGTTGTACCTTTACTTTTTGCCCATTTAGTCCGCCTTATTCTGCGCGACCCCTGTAAGGGCACTAATTACTCCACACATTCTCTTTTCCTTTAGATTACCCCAAATTTTCGTTTATCTCTAGCATACTTACACTTGTGCAAAAACCTTGCATCACTTCCCAGGGGGGGTCACCCATCCCAGAATTGATCTGGCTTGAGCACGCTTAACCCTGAAACTTTCACGCATTTTAACGTGTTAGGGCTAATATAATTTCGTCGATCGCCACTCACGACCTTTGTCACGTAATTTAAGACAAATCGGGGTCTTAACAACTTTTCAAAACGTCCTCGTAGCGGGTCCCACCCCGGCCTACGAGAATTCTATTACTTTTCTGACTTGGTGATTACCTTGTCGTCACTTGTAAATCCTCAACATATACCTCCATGCATACATACGCACTTTCAGACAGACCACAAGTCTAAATTCGTATTCTACAATTTCTATCTCCAAATAGTCGAGGGGAACTGACAGAATGTTACTGTAAGGTATCTTCCAACCATCAGCAAAAGAAAACTAGAGTCCGACGAACTTCGCGAAATCATCAAATGCCTAGTTCACATAATTACCCCCACGGTTATACATATCTATATACTTAAGCCGAGAGCGTACCGCCCAATTCTCAACGGCTTGGCATACGTTTTGTATTATTTCAATTAGAGGAACCTTGATCGTCGGACATTCTTGCCCTTCACATGGGTTGTGCTAAAACAAAATGGGGTTAGAACACATTTCTGGTCCCTCCAAATAAATTGCGAATCTACTACTCGTATATATTTTCTTGAGGTAAACTTTTTCCCGCTAAAGGTAATGCTCCTTACAAATAACATGGAGGGTACCTTTTAATCCACCATTTCAGGTTTATCATAATGGTATCGACCTTCAAGACAGGTTAAGAAATCATATCCCATTCCCTTTTTCGTATTTCTAGAAAAATTTGGGCAGAGGTTCCTCTATACTTCTTACTATCCCAAAACCTGTACACAGGAAATACCAACCAGGCCTCACAGGGCCACCACATATACATACATACATATCACATCATATCACCTCATAGCCACACGGGCTAACAATTTCAAACAAAAGTATAAATATGCCGAGGCTTACCTCACATGCCCAACTCGACTGTACCAGCTACACTTTTCATATTTATTTCTCTTTTCCCTGTTCGACCTTATGTTTTAATCGTACTTCAGAATACCTTACCCAGCATACGTCCTCCGTAACATTTCTTACCAGATTATTGCATAGCTTCCAATATCAGCAGTCATTGTCTTACGTCGATACCGCTCTCCAGCTACAATCAAGGGTTAGAAAAAAAAAGGAATTCATTTCTTACAGCTGGCTCTATCGCACGATCTAAGATTCCAAAGAAGGCAACATCCTAAATGCCCTGTAGCTTCCTTTTTATAGATGTGGTGCACAACACATCGATAACCAAGACTCTACGAGACACGGCCTGTAGACATTCCGAGGACAAACTGCTCTGATACCACTTTTCTCACGACCCAGCCCCGTGGGCCGCGACTGGCACCCTACCTGGGTACCCAGACCGAATCGAACATTCATTATCAAATCCAAACTTATTTCCAAATTTTTTGAAATCATATCAAACGTAATTTATATTAAAATATGTCTTAAGCGGTCGCACCAAATCAAAATGCCATATCAAATACAAACTGAGCGGCGGAATAGACATCGCCGGTCAAAAGTGCAAACATAAGCATAAGGGCCATTTGGGGCCATCATAACAAACAGACCGCTTTAAGACCAGAAAAACGAATTCAAACCAACATATACAGGACCCTCACCCCACTTATATGACTACAGGCCTCTACGAATTCAAAACAAAGACACATGGCGAGACAGGGCCCCGCCGTACCCAAATAGTCAAATACACCGGATATATATATAGCAAAAGGAGTCTGTACCAAAGTGGACTCCGGATCAAAGAGAAGTACTCCGGAATAGCAAGAAGTGAAGCCTACTGTGGAGGATCACCGATATCTGCACCTGCGGGCATAAAACGCAGCCCCCGTAGAAAGGGGGTCAGTACGAAATATGTACTGAGTATGTAAAATACGGAGTACAGAAATATGGATCAAAACCGAAAGCAAACCTGATGACAAAGTGGAGTACAAATCGGTATGTCAAAATCCGTATAGAAATCATATACGTATACATAATGCAAACGAAATCATGCAAACGCTTAGGAACGTGGTCGCCACTCCGACGCTGGCGCCACACACAGCATAACACCAGAAGGTTTCAAATCTCCGTACATCCCCGAACACAAACATAATCATAGGTGAGCGTATCGCATCACGAGCCATATCACATCATAACTCCAAACGGAACCCGACCCTATGGCGAAGCCTCGGGAACCGTAACACAGCATACGGCCGAATTATCATAAGGCGCACGAATCAAAACCGGCCCGGGAACCGGTGAACGAAGTCATAATAAGGCACGAGCGGAGTCGTGAGCAAACAAATGCAATTCATATTTCAAAATAGTCTTTCAAAACATAATAATCCCATAAGTCATTTCATAATACAAAATAATCGAATACTTAGTCGATACACAGTTTCGTTTCACAAAATGTTTCCAAAATAGTGCATATAGTTCAAAACGTAACTTAGCGTATCGTAATATTCAAAACATATCCCGTAGGAGGAAGTTCCCAAAATCAAAAGTATCATTTCAAACTTTATTTAAAAGGACAGCCCAATAAGACAAATAGGGCGTCTCGGGGTTAGCGGGCCCACCTCGAGTCAAATTGAGGTGGCGAACATATTTTACGAACATTCATAGGCCAAAGGGTCATACATAATCATTTCTAAGTTACCCGACCACATTTCGATAGGTTTCGGACGTGTGGTGGCATTCTAGTCAAAATAGAGCCCTTAGGCTTCAATTGAATTGAATGAATAGTAACTTTTCTGTGGATCGGGTTTCGAGGAGCAGAAATGCTCCGGAAGTCCTCATATTCGCTTATCATACTAAGATATGCCAAACGAAGAAGTGGGAAGCTTTACATACCTTACAGACGTCTTACGCTCTCCCAAAAGTCAAGTCCCGTTTCGTCTGAAATCTGCAAATGGTCAAAGTTACCAATTGAGATTCTTAGGCTTAAAAATGCCTTTAACTTCATTTTTGCCTACCGAAATTTCGGCAGCATTTCCCCTATAAATTTAACACCCCCGAGACTTAGCTCGGCTCAAAATACATCAATACAACAGCCCACACATCAACAAACAACACAACTCATAATCAAACTTCAAAAGCCTACCTTACTACACAAGTTGGAAATCTTTCATTCAAACTTCAAAATTCCAAATCTATATCCATATTATTGTATTCATTCACTCATTCAAGATTATGCCATCACATTCCAAATACATTCCAAGCCATACACGAAATTGCCCAAAATCCATTGCTTTCCATAATTCTCCCAAAACACTAAAACTCACAACGAACGTTCTAACTTGCGTTGTTTCATTCCGAATTCATTAACATCAACCATAAATCATATTTAAAGTCTTTAGCACCCTAAATATACAATGATATACGTAAATATACAAAAGGCATACACTTTCCGACAATGTCCGAAATCATTTTCCAACGCCAATCCAATTCATCAATCAATCATTTACGACATAAAGATCACAACAACACATTATACCAACTAAACAAGATGAATTCACATCACTTTCTCCTTCCTAGGGCTCACGGCCAACATGCAATATACACACACACCCACGGCTTTCTATATACACCAAAGTTACGGGATTCTCGTCTATTTCCAATCCTTAACACATTCATATCAATTCTATAACATTAGACGGGGCAAAATTCTTACCTTTTCTTGAATTTCCGACTTGTCGCAAACGAGGCTCTTGTGCCAAACTAATTATACCCCGTTGAAGAGGGCCTTGAGTACTTCACAACTATGTAGAAATTAAGATTTTTGGATTAGAATCAAAGGCTTGGGAATTTTTTTCTTTCTCCTTTTTCCCATTCGGCCGAGAGGTGTTTTCTTGGTGTTCATCAATTCTTTTGTTCTTGTTCTTGATAAATCTAAGTGGTAAGTTGATATATATCTAGTTGTAGAAGTCATGTGCATAACACATGACATTAAAATGGGTTTGGGCCATGCCAAAGTGGCCGGCCACCCCAAAGACTTGGGCTTCAATTTTGTGTTGTCCAATTCTTGGCCCAATTCGTAAAAGTCCCGTTTTGTAATTCCCGAAACTAATTTCCGAAATTCCAAATTTATCCTCGGCCTTCCCCGATGTCTTAACATTAAAGATTCCATAATCAACATAGTCATATTCACTAAAATCAAAATATTTCCTTATAACACACAAGTCGTAATTATTTCTCGATTTCCAATTATACGAAAAACACGGGACATAACAGTATGTAAGGCTTACCCTTTCTTTCTTTTGGCATGTCCTAGAGCTAAGTAAGCTATGATACGTATCTTGGGGTAACTCTATTCTTGATTCCGAGCTTGTTAATGATTCTTATTCACTTCTTGATGTGAGTATGCTTAGTATAGTTGAGATTATAATATGATTGAATAACGAGCAAAGCATAAAGAGTTCTTGTTTTTTTTAAAGAGTTCTATAAATATTAATGTCCCTAACTTTCGTAGACAGTCTCGGATTGCTTTAAAACGTTCGTAGAGGTTTCTATAATGAATAACGTTCCTAACTTTCATATGCTAACTCGGATTGTTTTGGAAACGTAGCGTAACGATATCCATAATGAATCCATTCCTAGATGTAGGATATCCTGAGTTCTTTGACCTCTTATGCCTGAAGGGGCCATCATTATTATTATGCCGGAAGCGGCATGCCCGAAGGGGCCATCATTATTATTATGTCGGAAGCGGCATTCCCGAAGGGGCCATCATTATTATTATACCGGAAGCGGCATGCCCGAAGGGGCCGTCATCATTATTATTATGCCGGAAGCAGCATGCCCGAAGGGGCCATCATTATTATTATGCCGGAAGCGGCATGCCCGAAGGAGCCATCATTATTATTATGTCGGAAGCGGCATGCCCGAAGGGGCCACCATTATTATTATTATGTCGGAACCGGCATGCCCGAAGGGGCCATCATTATTACTAAGCCGGAAGTGGCAGCCCGAAGGGGCCATCATTATTATTATGCCGGAAGCGGCCGTCCGAAGGGACTATTGTGACACTAAATTTATTTTGTGTATTCTAGAATTTGCGTATGCTGTATTTATATTGTGCATGCTAGAATTTGGGTAAAGGCCACAGGACTTGGTTCAGAATGTTGTTTCAGGTTACTTACAGTTTGATTTCTAAACTTGTTTACTGCTGCACCTTCCTTGTGCTATGATTCAGTAATTCTTTACATATTCAGTACATATTCCGTACTGACCCCCTTTCTTCAGGGGTTGCGTTTCATGCTGCGCAGGTGCATACAGATGAGTAGAGGATATTGCTAGAAGATATTCCAGCTGAATTGGTGAGCTCCATTTCCTTCCGGAGTGTTGCCGTGTCAGAGTACTTACGTTATCTTATCTCGTCTATATTAGAGACATTGCAGACAACGTCCTGTGGTACGTTTGTCGAGATGTCGACAGAGTGATGTCAGCTGAACCATTTGTGTACGTTAAAAGAGCATGTATTTTAGATGATTTCAATTGGGTTAAAGTACTTATTTGATTGAAAGTTTTCATAATCGTTATAAGGATAATGATCTCTATGTGAAAAGTTTCATGTTTTTAAAAAGTTTTTGAAATGACAGGTTTTGATAGAGCGAATGTCTAAGGGTTCGCTCGACTCTGATAAGAGTCGGGTGCCCGTCATGCCCTATCAGGACTGGGGTGTGACAGGAGGTTCGTAGTTTTCTAGGCTTAGCAGGTTACTACAGGAGATTCGTTGAAGGTTTTTCTTCTGTTTCTGCACCACTCACAAAGTTGACCCAGAAATCGGCAAAGTTTCAATGGACGGATGCTTGTGAACGTAGCTTCCACGAGTTGAAAAATAGGTTGACTTCCGCCCCAGTCTTGACACTTCCAGAGGGATTGGAAGGATATGTTGTTTATTGCGATGCTGCTGGGGTTGGGTTAGTCTGTGTATTGATGCAACATGGTAAAGTGATTGCGTATGCCTCAAGGCAATTGAGGAAACATGAGCGGAATTATCCGACCCATGATCTAGAATTGCCCGCAGTGGTTCATGCGTTAAAGATATGGAGACATTATTTATATGGTGTCCATATGGATATTTACACAGATCATAAGAGTCTCCAGTACATCTTCAAGCAGAGAGAGTTGAATTTGCGGCAACGACGATGGTTGGAACTGCTAAAGGATTATGATGTCGATATTTTGTATCACCCTGGAAAGGCAAATGTTGTAGCTGATGCTCTTAGCCGCAGATCCATGGGAAGTTTATGTGATGTACGACCAAAGAGAAGAGAAATGGCTCGCGAGCTCCAGCAATTAGCTAGCCTGGGAGTTCGACTGGTGGACTCAGGCAGCGGGGGAATTACTATTCAGAATTCAGCGATCTCGTCGCTAGTAGCAGAAGTGAAAGAGCGACAATATGAGGACCCCATGCTAAGGCATTATAGAGATACACTCTCTCAGAAAGAAGAGTCATCATTTGAGCTTTCGGGAGACGGCGTTCTTCGATGATGAGGCAGATTGTGTGTTCCCGATGTAGCAGGTCTACGCCACCAGATATTGAAAGAAGCTCATTGCTCCCGTTATTCTGTCCACCCCGGAGCGACGAAAATGTATCATGACCTTAAGTCTATATATTGGTGGAATGGAATGAAGAAAGATATAGCAGAATTCGTAGCTCAATGTCCAAATTGCCAGCAAGTGAAAATCGAGCATCAAAAGCCGGGTGGATTGTTGCAAGCTATAGAAATCCTAACTTGGAAATAGGAAGTGATTAACATGGACTTCATTTCAGGCTTACCCCGTTCTCGACGTAAGTATGATACCATATGTGTGATTGTACATAGGCTCACAAAGGCAGCTCATTTCGTACTGGTCAGAACGACCTATGTGGCAGAAGATTATGCAAAGCTTTATATTAAAGAGATAGTAAGACTCCATGGTGTTCCAGTATCTATTATCTCAGACAGAGGGACTTAGTTCACAGCCAACTTTTGGAAGTCTTTCCAAGAGGGTCTAGGGACCCAAGTGAACCTTAGTACGGCATTTCACTCGCAGACAGATGGACAAGCCGAGCGTACCATTCAGACTCTTGAAGATATGTTGCGGGCATGTATGCTAGATTTTGGAGGAAATTGGGATGATCATTTGCCCCTCATTGAATTTGCTTACAATAATAGTTACCATTCCAGCATTCAAATGACACCGTATGAAGCTTTATATGGGCGAAAGTGTAGATCCCAAATTGGGTGGTTTGAAACAGGAGAGACTAAATTGATAGGGCCAGACTTGGTCCAGCAAGCTATAGAGAAAGTTAAGCTCATACAAGATCGGTTATTAGCAGCCCAAAGTCGTCAAATGTCCTATGCGGATAATCGCCGAAGAGACTTAGAGTTCCAAGTGAAAGATTGGGTATTCTTGAAAGTGTCACCGATGAAAGGTGTAATGAGATTTGGCAGAAAGGGGAACCTTAGTCCCCGGTACATTGGACCTTATGAGATTGTGCGCAAAGTGGGCAAAGTGGCCTACGAATTAGATCTACCTCCGGATTTGGAGTCAGTTCACCCAGTTTTTCATGTCTCAATGCTTCGAAAATGTATTGGAGATCCTACTAAGATCATGCCAATAAGTGATGTACATGTGACAGAAAAGTTATCTTATGAAGAGGTACTCATTGCCATAATAGATAGGCAAGTACGGAGGCTTAGAAACAAAGAAGTGGCCTTAGTTAAGGTTCTATGGAGAAGCAGCAAACAAGAGGAAATGACATGGGAAGCGGAAGAAAGTATGCGATCTAGATACCCTCATTTATTTCAACCCTTGGGAGAGATTCAAGATGAAACATCATCGGTATGAGGTATGTATGATTTCCTTTTCATGCTTTTAGTCGTGTGTGGCCATAGATATGTTGATATTGTGACGTAGCCCTGTGAGGCGATGATATTTTGGGTTGTTGTGACAGGATGGTAGTGCCATATTATAGGGGAGACTCTGGCGAAATTTTTATAGAATCCCCGAAGACTTTAAACATTCGAGGACGAATGTTCTTAAGGGGGGAAGAATGTTACACCTCGGAAAAATCCTCCGTTGTTGTCCAAGTGAATGGACCCACGAGGAGTACGAGTATCCGATGTTTTCATGAGTAAGAAATAACATTTGACGACCCTAAGTAAGATTCCGAAGGCAATTGTAATAAGAGATAGGTTATGCTCCATAATGAATAATTATAGGTTTTGGAAATGTGAAAAGTTACAGGTTTGCATTCTGGCCAGTTGGTCGTAAAGTGAAATACGGACCGTAAAGTGGTATATGGTCCGTAAACTTCCATGTCGTATTTTGGCTTCCAAAACTTCAACTTTCTGCCAAATGATTAAATGGTTAAATACGACCTGAAATACGGACCGTAAAGTGGTTTACGGCCCGTAAACCGTGATCGTAAATCACCATGTTTCAGCCTCAGTTTCTGGTTCTGTTATGATTAAACACGACCATGAAAGACGGTCCGTAAACTGGAATACAGACCGTAAACCAAGTTTACGACCACTGTGTTGTTCATTTAGGATCAGATTTTGAGTCATTAAATAAAGGTACCAAGGTTATTTCATTTCACTTCTACTCCACACCCCTTCTCTCTAAAACATCTCTCTACATATATTCCACAAGAATTCAAGGATATTTGGTGATCAACAACATTAAACAAGTGAGTCAAGTGTAAGCAAACCTATTAAAGATTATTCAAGTCAAGAAAATCTCATGGAGATAAACTAGGGTTTTTGCTGAAGTGGAGTACTATAAACTAAGGCTTGTTCCTACAACATCTAAGGTAAGATTCATGATATTTCTATGTTGTTTAAGGTATTTAAGAGTTGAAATACTTGGATTGTAGAAAGGTATGGCAAAATGGGTCATGAATGTGGAATAGTGTCATTTTGAGAAATAGTTTGAATTGAGTTATGAGTCTTGATGTATTGTGATGTAAATGTGTTATAAATGATGTTGAGAACATGAGATGAGCAATGTACGTGAATGGAAATAGTTGTGTGTTATAGCCATGGATATGAGTAATTGAAAGTAAGTCTAGAAATGTGGATAATGTGGGTGAATAATGATTATTGTTATGGTATTGTGAATGCACTATTGACGTTTGGGAGTTGATATACGCTATGGAGGGATGTTGTATAAATAAAGGAGATGTTGTTCGGTTTTCTCTAGCTTTAGCCATATGTTCTAGTTGTCGATTCTAACGATAGTATGACTTTAATGAAGGTAGAAACGCTAGCATTGGAGGAGAAAGCGTAAGTGGTAAATAGTTGAACGGAAAGGTATGTAAGGCTAACCCTTCTTTCATAAGGCATGGTTCTTTGGCCAATCATCTAAATCTTCTACGAGCTTATGATGTTCTCCGAATGCTTCTATCTTCAAAGCTATTAAGCTTATGATTCTCGATATGCTACGATTGTACTAAATTTCTCGTATGACGAGTAGGCCTATTAAGGCAAACGTGACGAATGACAATAATAGTGATAAGGATAACGATGACGATAATGATGACGATGATGATAATGATGTTAATAGAAATGATGCTTATGAGCTAGTATATGTATGTACCTATGTATGACTATTATGGTACCCCGAGCTTATGAGGCCGGGTATGATATGTAAATAAGTACGTATATGATTACGTAACGCGCGCACACCTCTGCAGATGGTACGGACAACCCTGACGCCTTGGTAGGGCTAGGTAGATGTAACCCTGAAGCCTTGGTAGGGCCAGGTATGAGTAACCTTGAGCCTTGGTTGGCCAAGTATGTATGAAACACCGATCCTACGTGGTCGGGTATGCTACGTAAATGCCATGTATATGATATGATTATGTATATGACGTGAATATGAATATGATACGACTATGTATATGAATGTGAATAAGGGCATGTATAAGAATACGAGCACAAATATGGTATGGGTACTATTATGGAATACGGATAATCATGTATGTACACAAATACGTATTAGCAATGGAAAGTTCCTATGAAAGACAAGTAAGTGCATATGATGATGTTATTGCCATCTCCCATTCTAAGCTATTTCTTATGTTGCTATTTATGCTTCTACATTGATATTGATCATGCCTTACATACTCAGTACATTCTTCGTACTGACGTCCTTTTGTTTGTGGACGCTGCGTCATGCCCGCAGGTGCACAGGGAGACAGACTTGATCCATAGCTGGCTTCTCAGAGATTACATAGCAGAGCTCCATTTCGTTCGAAGCCATAGCTTTTGGGTACTTATTCTTTTGTGTACATAATTATTGGCATAGCAGGGTCCTGTCCCGCTTATGTGATATTTTATACTCTCCTTAGAGGTTCGTAGACATGTGTATGTGATTAGATGTGTTTGGCCTTGTCGGCCTATATTTTGTACACCATTTTGTTGGCCTCGTCGGCCCGTGTACATTGATATGGCATAGATGCCTATGATGATATAAAGGCATTGTTGTCCAAAGGGACCAGCATGATTAATGGGTAGAAATGCATGTTTTACTATGTGGCTCACCTAGATGTAAGCATAAGTGTAAGTTAATGGGCGCCCGGGTGGGCTGGCACCGGGTGCTCGTCGCGGCCCTTTAGACGGGTCGTGACACTAGCCCATAAGCTCACCCTGGAATCTCTGTCAAGTAGACTCATATCACTCTCGAGGACGGGAGCTAGAACTAGTAACAGACTTTGCACTCAAAGTAGAGTACATCAAGAGTTGCATTAGTAGAAACAACAAGTACTGGTAGGTATCATAGGCTGACAACAATTAGTCATAGGCCGACAACAATTAGTTCACATGAATGAAGAAAGAAATCAACAAGTAGGCAGATAAGCAGTCGAGCATACTCACAAATGACATTATCATAATAATCAAGGACTTCCGCTCAAACATACATCATACAGAAACTCACTTTCCAAGTCATAAGCCTAGGTGACGATTCTAAACCACAAGCCTATTGAGTCTCAATAATCTCAAATAGATAATCACAAATCCAAGTTCTGAACCTAGGCAGAGTCACTAATCGACAATCTGGTCCAGTCTATAATCAGATCTATGCCACAACAATGGTACAAACAAACCTTACCAAATCAGAAATAAAGAGCCATATGATGATGCAGGATAAAATTTAATGATATGCAAAGCACTGGCCAAATACCTCAAACTTGTACACACATGCTAAAGGAATTGATCACACAATATTTATGACCTGCAGGGGACCTATGGTGTCCATGTACCACTAGATCCGGAATAGATCTCGGATCACGAGTCCACTCGCTTCGAAACAGACCTCGGATCATGAGTTCACAAATAGGCCACATCCTCACCCCCTGTCAAATGTGCCTCATACATATCACAAGATAGGCCACATCCTCACTCCCTGTTAGATGTGCCTTATATATATATATATATATATATATATATATATATATATAGTATATAAGATGAGTATTCAAAATATGGTTCAAGTATAGAAAACCCAATTTGGAACATCAACACAGATGTAAGCATGAGGAATGAGAATGAATGCATAATACTCAACCATGGAATAAATCGACGAACCAGTTCAATCAGCATAGAGAGTCTATGACACCCTTTACTTCCAAATATAGCAAGTACCTTGTCACTAAGTGCTCCATTTTCTCATTAATCATCATCAGTAGCCATGCATGATATTATCATCAACAGTAAATAATAATCAAGATTTCAACCGTGTATTATCATAATTATACAACACGATTTAGGCCTAATCTCATTATCCTTCCTTTCTCCGATGATATATGACATAACAAGAGAGAAATGAGTGCAACACATATCACAACACAACAATTAAGGCAACAAACCTAATCATAATAACAGGGCAACAAGCCACAATCAACAACAACCAACCCAATAGAATTCCATCCCAACTCCATACCCAAAGGCCTAGCATGCTTTCCTCGTCAATATCTAATTCCCACATATGTTTCACTAATAGGAGTCTAACCGAAAGGTAAGCCGTAACCTACCTCGCTGTCGAGCTGGAGCCACGAACAAATCCAGTTGAGCCTTTCCTCTTCAGAGAGCCTCAGAATAATTAATGTCTAGCAAATATGAATTTTACGTTAGAATACGAATCTAAGGATATCCATATTGCTATAATTTTATCCAAAATCCAAAAATGGACCCAAAATAGCCAAACCCGAGCCAGAAGGGCAAAACTATAATTTTAATGATAAATCAGGCTCAATATAGTCAAAATGGTACCCTACAAGTCTAAATGAGTCCAACAATACCCATATTGCTATACTTTAATTCGAAACCCCAAAACAAACCCAAAATGGTAACCCCGAGCCCGCAAGGCTAAACTGCAAATTTCTTTCAAAATTATTTTTCCCATAGATTAATTAGTTTAGATCCAGAAAAACCATTCAAAAAGCCATGATCTTGATCTTCAAAACCATGATTTTCCACTTTTCAACTTTTGGGTTAAAACCCCAATTTTCCCCAATCAAGCTCGGATAAAATCCATAACCAATGAAAATAATCATGGGGAAACACCAAAATAATGGTTAGATACTTACCCCCTCGTTGAGACGGGAACAACACCGCAAAAATCACCTCAATATGAGCTCCCAAACTTGTAAGAAAAGTAACTAAATCTCAAACAAGTGGAGAAAAGAAAATGCAGCAGCTGTTTCGATCCAAATTAGGTTTTAATTGATCCCGAATCTCATTTTCGACCAGTCCAATAAACTCCTTGTGAAATTCCACCCCAGATAGCCTTTTGAATCACCCAATTTGGCCATAAAATGAGAGAGATATGATGTTTTCAAGTTTTGGAAAGAACGTAGAATTTTTAAGGGCGAAGTTGGGGGGCAAAATCGTAATTTTTAGCAAAATTACACCAGAAACCAGTTGTGAATTTCTTTAGTAAAATGGGCATATCTACCTCATACAATGGAGAAATGCAATGAGTCTTGTTGTTATAGTTTCAAAATTACGGTACAGATCTAACAGTTTAATCGAAACGTAAAGCAAAGGTTGTTTGCTCATTATGGGACCCTTTTTGCTCAAAACGACATCGAAACCAAAAACAAACACCATCCAACCCAAACACATCCGAAGCTCATCGGAATCTAACCAAAATTGTGGACAAGTCCAAAATTATCATACGAACCTGCTCGAATTCTCAAAACATCCAAACGGGACCGTCTTGGCCCGATTTTGACCGTGGTCAACTCCAAATCATCTCAAAAGTTAGTTTCTCAATCAACCACCTAAATCACACCCGAACCTCTCGGAAACTGAACTAACTACTCAACTAAGTCATAAATTACATTTCGGATCTAAAGGAACTGTCGGAATTTAATTACGGGCACATTTATCCAAAAGTCAACTTTTGTTCAACTTCTCAAACTTAAGCCTTTAAAATTCCAAAACTTAGATTTTCTTCTCTGATTCTCATCCGATCACCTCGAGAATGGAACCACCCATCCCCACAAGCCATAAACATCAAATAAATCTAACAGAAATAACAAATCTCGGATCCAGGTCTTATTTCTTTCTGTGATCATCTTTTCACCATAAATAGGCATATTAAATATTAAAACCGACTTAATTGTGAAAAACCAACCAAACAAACTCTAAAATTAGCTCCGCCAATTTTTAAAGGTCATAAATAATATTCCAAATCTAATGGAATCTTCAGATCGCCAATTAGAGCACGTTTTCCCACAATAAATAATTTATCCAAATAATTGAATGCTAAAATTTACAATGTGAAACCTTCTCCAAAGTGTACCAAATGATATCCGTTTGACTTCAAATTTTGCTAGCAAGTCAAAATGATTATAACTGAGCTTCTGGAATATACGACACGCAAACTAGAGCACTGATTCTCAAAAGGACCGACCGGGTCGTTAGTCCTAAAAACCCTTAAAGTCTTGTTCAATTTCGATGTGGGATAAACAGATTTCTAAAGGAATTCTTTTGAATCCGTGTGAAAATATGAAATCCAATAGAAATTGAGCATAAACAAACAAAACCCATTAAGAAAACGTCCTTGGCAGACCGTATTCATCAGAAAAAGTAGAAGAGAGGGAGAGTTATATCTCGTTTGCTAGAGATATCGTGGAAAGAGGGCAAAGCATTAATTGCTTTGCTCAAATTAGTTGAACAACACTGCGATAAAGCAGTTGTACACTGCCATTTTGCCATTTTTGGCTTGCTGACACAATGAGAGTGTTATATCCCGTGTTTTCACACGTTGGGAAAAATTTGGAGATATCCTTGACTTGTAAGAAATAAGGTTATAATTAATTTTTATTTGACATAGGAGTTGTGTATGAAAGAATATTAATATGGAGGTGTCGAGGAAGGCTAAGGGCAAAACGTGGAATTTCGGAAATTAGCTTCGGGAATTGCAAAAATAAAATTTGTAGCCAATTGGGCTTGTAAAATAAGAAGTAAAATGAGGCCCAAAAATTTTGTAGGTGGCCGGCCAAGCCAATGGCCCAAGCCCATGATTTGGTTAACACCATGTGACCATTTAATTAAGGGACTATTATATACATATGAAGGTTCAAGAAAAGTTAGAAGAGAAAGAACAAAACAAAGAGAGAGCAAGAGAAAGGGGTTCGGGTTTGGCCTTGGAAAATCACCATAAAAAATCTCCCTCTAAAAATTAATTTCTTGTTGAATTCCTACTAATTCAAGGTCCCTTTTCAACTTGGTGTAGTTGGTTTGGAAGAAAGAGGCCTTGGTTCATCAATTTGATCATTTGTCCAAGTGAAGAAGACTAGAGGAAAAGGTAAGAATTTATCCCTTATTCTTGTGTTATGAAGTTTTGTTTGTGTTGTAGTATGTGGGAATGAGTTGATTGTACAGAAAAATGGAAGTTTACCAAGTGGGTATGTATATAGGCATGTGGTCGTGTATATATGTATGTGTATAATTATAATGTGTTGAATTTATATCATATTCTAGTTGTGGTTGGGGTGAAATGCATATTGGAAATGAAAGTTGAATGAATTTGATAGAAGTTGAAAAATAGTGATGTAGCCGTGGGGTGTCTTTGGTAGAATGAGAATGAATCAATTTTGTTTAGCAAGTTAGTAGTGTTGTTGTGATGTTTGCAAGGTACATGAAAGTAAAACGATATAAGTTTGTTATGAAATGGAATGTAGAAGTTTATGTCGTTTTAGAATGATTTTACGACATTATGAAAATGAAGTTATTAAGTTGCAAATTATGATGAGTATTGATGAAGTTGGAATCTAGAAACATATTATGAATATGTTTGTTAAAGATTAGAAGTTTTGAGTGAATTATGACTTTGGCGGAAAAGTTGTATATTATGTATATCGTGTGTATAACTTGAGGAAAGGATATGAAATGTTTCTAAATCTATAATGTGATAACCTTGATTGATAATGAGTGTGAAATCATTGATATTAGTTTGAAAGTTTGGGTTGGAGAGAAGGTTATGGCAAGTGTCGTCAAGTAGAACTAGTTGTGCCATATTATGTTTTTGATGTTCGTTGTTGTTGTTTGGGTTGTTGTTGATGATTCTGAGCCGAGTTGAATTCTCGGGAGTGCTATATGTATAGAGGAAGTGCTGCCGAAATTTCGGTAGACAAGTATGAGTTGAATTGAATTCGTAACATCTATAACTTACAATTGGTAAATGTAACCATTTGCAGATTTTCGACGAAACGGGGAGTGAGCTTGGATAGGCTTAAGAAGCTCAAAAGGTATGTAAAGCTATCCCGAGTCTTCTTTTGGCATGTCCTAGAAGTACTAGGATCAGATTTACGCCTCGGAGGATATTCTGCTCATCGGAACCCGCGTCTGAAATTGTTACATTTTCGTTCAATAGAATTGAACCCTTTTTGTATGCTTTCTTGAAAATTTTGCAAACCTTCCCCAAACTTTATGAAAAGTTATAGAATGCCCGTAGAACCTTCGTAGGTGACCCCATAAGCTGAGAATGCATAATTTGAGCCCACCGCCTTGCTTGTTCCGAGGTGGGCCCACTATTCTCGGTTTTGCCCTTAATGTACTTAAGTCTTCTTTTCGAGCGGTCTTTGAAAGAAATGTTTTGACTACCATTCTAATTACCTAATAAACGTCGTTTTAAATATTCCATTAAGTCTGATAAATTGTTTTGATACTCGAAAATCATTTACTATGATTCCTTCCGACTTCATTAGATCGGTTTGTCTTTGATATGCCTCATCGAGTCTATGGAAACATTCATGATATTTTAATTGCATTAGTCTCTCACTACTCCATTCGTGGATGCCCCAATGTTTCCCACACTGAGCCCGGGCTAGGATATGTTGTCAAGCGTGATCCCCTGCATTGTTCGCCGTGCCTCGATGTGAGGGGGCAGGTATTTGCGTACATGGGTTTGTGGAGTATAATGTGCCATGTCCGCTTGTTCTGATATGATTTGCTATGGCCATTTGATATGACATACTATGCTACGGGGTTATGCCCTATTCTGATTCTTCTGTGTTGTGGCACCAGCGTCAGGAGGGTGGCCACGTTCTATCTGCCGAGTCCCTTGGCAGGGGCCGGATTTGATATGACATATGTTCTGTACACACTCTGCATGTTTTGGAATTATCTATCTGATACTTTGGATTTTCCGGTTACTTTCTATATGTTCTGCACCAGTTATGGGTTTGTTTCTGTAATTCAGGCTTTACATATTCAGTACCTATTTCGTACTGACCCCCTTTATTCGGGGGCTGCGTTTTCATGCCGCGCAAGTACCGACGACAGGTTTGCTGATCCGTCCGCTTAGGATCTCATTCTGCTATTTTTGGAGAGCTCTTTTATTCAGAGCCATCTTTTGGTATAGTCTGTCACTTCTATATATGTATATTCTCGTTCATGGGTACGGCGGGGCCCTGTCCCGTCATATGACTTTGTCGGTCTGTTTAGAGGTCTGTGGACATGGTTGTGGGTTGGGGTCTTTCTGTACAGTTGTGTGCTTATGTTGTGTTTGGGCGATTCCATTCGCCGCGGCGGCCGGTCCGCATATATTTAAATGTTGCTTTGTTGGCCCTGTGTGGCCTTTGTTGGTATTTTCTGCGTGCAGGGTATATGGGATAGTCCGTAAAACAAAGGAAACTCTGCCGAAATTTTTCTGGAGATTATCTAAATTGGAAATAAAGCCTTGTCGGCTTCTGCTATATACTAGAATGTGTTTGAGTGCCCAGATCGGACACTAGTCACGGCCTACGGGGTTGGGTCGTGACAGAGAGAGAAGAGAAAGTGAGGCGGCTCTAGGGTTTCACAATGAAATCCTCATCTCCATAACACACAAGACCTTTGAGGTTTGTTTGTGTGTAATATATGTGTATATGTTTGGTTGAAGTGTGGTTGGGTCGGGTTTGGTCCAAATTTGGACTGGCCTGGCCATTTTTATTAGAAGGAAAGAGTTTTGGCCCAACTATATATATACCCATGCGTATACAGAATGTATATGCGCGCGCGCGCACACACACACACACACATATATATATATATATATATATATATATATATATATATATATATATATATATATATATATGTATATGTATATGTATATGAAGGGGAAATTTTGCACAAATGGCTATAAATGCAGCTTCAATTTATAAAATGGACATTTCAACTGTAGCCAATTTACAACGTGATCATCAAATACTTTTCAAAATTGACCATAATTAAAGATGTAGTAGCCGATTAATCATTTTTATTATGACCCCAATTAATCACATAAGATAAACTCAACAATTCCAATTTTCAACGTAATTAAAGTGTAGAAAACAATTGACCTTTTTAATTATAACTAGGGTTATCATATAAATTGACTTGTTAATTCAATTTTGTGAAGTTAAACAAATTGTAAATTTGAGACGTAATTGGATTATTTATATAATTAATCAATTTTCTTGATTTAACCGAGTAAAGTATTTATCAATTTTGATATTAACAGTTTAAACAATTAACTGAACAATTTTTTTAACCTATTTTAGGATTAAAATTCTGACAAGTATTCTTGAAAATTGTAGGAAATATACAAAATACACAAGATGATATACACTAATATATTTGATGATATTTTGCCAAATGAAATGGCAAAATGTCACCGAAACAATTTTGTAAAATCATTTTTGGCTCGTAAAATATGTATTTCACTCCGTTTGTGATTCCAGAACTCTGAATAATTAAATAAAATTATTGGAGGTCAAAAATTGGGTGTCAACAAACATGACTACTAAAAAATAAATGATAACATCCTGAAGTAAGTGGGGCTCATCAGCTAGAAGATATGATGGAGTCCTAGCGAGCAGATCCATCGTCCTGAAAATCAGCACCTACATCGTGAAATGCAGACCTCGAGCAAAAGGGACGTTAGTTCACTGGAATTGTAACACCGTGAAATTTATATTTATTTATCAAGGGAATTTAAAAGGTCTTTATTTTTTGGTAAATATTTTATCACTTTTCTTGAAATTAAATTTTTTATTTTTTAGTTTGAAAAAGAAGAAGAAGAAGAAGAAGAAGAAGAAGAAGATATTAGACTTGTCATATTTTATTGGATCTTGAAGCCCATTAGTTGAACGCATTTGATAAATGTCACGACCCAACCGGAGGGCCGCGACGGGCGCCCGGTGCTAGCCCACCCGGGCACCTCTTATTGTCACGACCCAAACCCCGTGGGCCGCGACTAGTACCCTAACTGGGTACCCATACGTACCTACCTGATCGAATTCGAACCATACAGATTTTTTTTTTTTTTTTTTTTTTTAAAACAGAAGTACGGAAGTAGGCCGATACAAATACGGCGTGCGCGTAACATACATATATATACATATACCTGAACACACAGACATTTACAGATAAGCCGATAAGGCTAACATACAGACGGAACCCGTAACCCACACATCTATCTACAGGCCTCTATAGACATACAGAATCATATGACGGGACAGGGCCCCGCCGTACCCGGAATATACATACATACGGAATACACAGACGACAGAAAATATATACCAAAGATATGCTCCGGGTCAAAGGAGCTCTTCAGATAGCAGAGTCGGAAACCTACGCTGGCGGCGTCTCACCTGGTGCGTCTGTACCTGCGGGCATGTAGCGCAGCCCCCGAAGAACGGGGGTCAGTACGGAAAATGTACCGAGTATGTAAAGCAGCAACGTAACAGATATAAACATAGTCCGAACTAGAGTCACAGTAATATAACGGGCAAAATCATAAGTCAAACTGACAGACAGAGTTATGATCCAGACGGACATACAGAATCGTGTTACACACAAATGGACAGAATTATAGTTCGGACAGACAGACGGAATCATAATACAGACCGACGAGCAGAATCTGAATCCATACGGACATACCGAAGCAGAAGCCATACGGACATGCAGAATTAGTCGTAACACAGACGGACAGACAGACAGTAGCATGACGGACAGAATTATGCATGCAGAGTAGCACAGAGTCATACAAAATCATACAAAGGCGTGTGCTTTATAAATACAGATGGCACACGCATATATTCATACAGATCCCGGCCCTGTCTGGGGGCGCGGTAACAGAACCCGGCCCTCTTAGTACGGGACGCGGTGGACAGACAGAATCAAATCGGATCATATGCCATCCTGGCCGCCATCCCCATACACAGATCATACAGACATACAGATCCCGGCCCGTACGCCGAGGGACGCGGTGAACAATGCAGAGAAAATATGCACGATAACAGAACCTGGCCCGGGTCGCAGTGAAAGAATGCATTGAGACAGACACGAATTGATAAATGAGAAACCACCTACCTACAGACTCAACATACAGACTCGATCAATCGGAAGGGTGCCAAACGGCGAGCCAAAATCAGAATATCCAGATAGTATGCATAGCACGCGCTCATATCCTAATTAGGAAGGCACGACAGATTATCAGAATGGGATGCTCGGATGTTCAGAAATAATATTGTATAAATTACACAAAAATATCCATAATATTCACAAAATAATAGTTCAGAAGTTTTTGGAGAAGATCGGACCAAAACAGAAGTATTTTAAAAATCGTACCGGAAGTATCGGGCCTTGTGGGCCCACCTCGGACCAACCCGAGGCTACATACGTAAATTACTGATGATTGACCTTATGAGGTCACCCATACTCATTCGGAAGTGTTCCGACTCCGTTTGGGGAAGTTTTGTACAAAATCTCACTTTAAGGGCAATTTGCAATAAAATAGTTTCAATTGAATTGAAGGAATTGGAGCGGTTTTCCGTCTCGAATTCCGGGGAACGGAGTCGGACCTAGGGCTCGCGGCCGAGCCTACCACATCCAGAACATGCCTAGGAGCGTATAGAAGTGCTTCACATACCTCGATGGCGCCTTATGCTCGCTCGGCGTCAATCCAAATTTCGTCCAAAATCTGGAAATGGTCAAGTTTACCATTGGGTTAGTTTCATTCTTTCAATACTCTATCTTTACACATAATTGCCTACCGAAATTTCGGCAGCATTTCCTCTGTATATACGACATCCCCGAGACTTAGCTCGGCTCAATTCCTCAACACAACAGCCCAGAGAAAACATCCAAACAACAACAAACATCAATAAACACTAATTCATACACTATGGCATTATTAGCCATCTTTCGACACAACGAGTTATTTTTCGTTTTAAACTTGCATTTCCAACCAAACTTATTATTTTCATATCCATTATCCATCAAAATCATTACGACACACATCGGAGGCATCCATACCATATTCACATAACATTCATAAGTTACTCAAACATTCAACTTCCTATCAAATCACTACCTTCCCAATCTTTCCTAACTTCCAACATACAAGTTCATAAACACATTTTCATATTCCAAGTTCGTTATCGTCAATCACAATTTCAAGACATTAGGCTAACGCAACATACTTTCCGACAACGACTTAACAAACAATTCTTCGTTTTGGCTTAACCATTATCCTTCAATCTACTTCACAAAGCCATAACACAATTAACATACAACCAAAATCAAATTCACATCCCATATTACACATAGTACCATACGGCCAACATACTATATTTTCCAACTCTCACTAATTCATCCCACTTTCCTTTCTAATACAATTTCCACCATACTACAACTAACTTACACAAGAATTCAAACCATTACAATCATGCAATACATATATATGCATTCGGCCACCACCCATATTTTTTTTCAACATACAAAATTTCCATGTTTTTCCTTCATTCACACATACTACAACATACCTATATCATTTTTAACACAACAAAAGCATGGAATCCTTACCTTTCTTCAAGTTCTTCACTTGGGGTTGAAGTTGTTTTCTTGCCAAAATATTTACATCAACTTGTAGATAATCTTGTGCTTAGTAATAATCTCTCAAGAGAGGAACTTTTTAAACCCAAGAATTGGCTCCAAAAATTTTTCTTTCTTTTCCTTTTCTTTCTCCTCTCACCCGAAACCCTCTCCTTTTGTTCCTTCTTTCTTGCTTTGTATTTTTTTTTTCTTGAAAGTTCTAAGGATAATGATGGATATATAATGCCACATGGAAAATTTATCCATGGGCTTGGATCATGGTATGGCCGGTTGGGCCATCCCATTTGGGCCTAATTTTTTTCCTATCATTTTTGAGCCCAAAATTGTTGTCTAAAGATGGTAATTTATGGAGAAAATTTCCAAAATTCCCTTGGCCACCTTTCGTAATTCCACACCATTAAATTCATAACCTACACATGCATACAAAGTAAGGTCCAATTGTGGCCTTATTCATCACAAGTCAACCCACCTTGAATTTTTCGAATAAACAAAAATGTCGGATGTAACATCCTCCCCCCCTTTAGAAACATTCGTCCTCGAATGTTAAATTGACCTTATGGGGTGTCATACTACTTCGGGAGGGTCCTCTTTGTGGTTGTCCTTCACCGACTTTCCGACATGGCTTCTTTACCATCATTATGGGGTGAAAATTTTTCATCATTGATTCAGATGCCTTCATAATATATCTTCTTGCACCCCACGCAATCGCCGAACCATAAGCTATATTCTTGTAACTGACAAACGCTTTCCAGACGTCATAGTCCGTATCATTTCTTGTTACCCTCCGGAGATTTCTACCACATCAATATAATCCCACTTCATACCAGACACTTCTTACCAACAGGTTCAGGACTGGAACCGGACGCGTAGAAGCATATCGGACGGATTTGAAATCAGAATCAGACTTACAGAAATGTATCATACAGAGTCGTACTTAGAATCAGACATGCGAAGATGTATCAGACAGATGCGTGATCAAAATTAGGCGTACAGAGGCACACCAGACGGATTTATATCCAGAGTCAGACATACAGAGGTGTGTCAGACAGAGTCGTAATCGGAGTTAATTGTACAGAGATATGTCAGACAGGAACGTATTCAGAATCAATCATACAAATCGTCTTGGGTGTCGCTTATTGACTTTTTCAAAGATTCTTCTTATTTGCCCTTTTTATCTCTCTTCTTCCCTGCTATCCATACACTCTTTCCTTTTACAACCATCGCCATACCAGACTAACTTATGATGCAATTAGGCGTTTTCTATCCCCTGATAACATTCGGGTCGTTGCTGACTGTTATCCAGATTCGCTAAATTTTCCGAGTGGTATCGCACCCTTTGCTTTTTGCCCATTTAATCCGCGTCGGACTATGTGGTGTCTGTAAAGGCGCTAATTACTCCATACATTCTCTTTTCCTTTAAATTACCCCAAATTTTCATTTATATCAGTCATACCTGCACTTGTGCAAAACTTTGCATTACTTCCCAGGGGGTCACCCATCCCAGAATTGCTCTGGCTTGAGCACGCTTAACTCCGAAACTTTCATGCATTTTGACGCGTTAGGGCTTATATAATATCGCCGATTGCCCCTCACGACCTTTGTCATGAAATTTTAGAGTAAATCGGGGTCTTCGCAGATTTTCGGAAAAATTTTGGTAGCGGGTCCCACCCCCGGGTAAGTCATACCATTACCATATTGCCTTTCTGAATCTCGGTATCTACCAAATTAACATTTATCTTACTATTTCTAATACCCAGAAGTATGAGATCACGTGATTCAACAAAATACAAAATTATCCATACATACATTTCTCAAAAAGGATTGGCTGGCGTACCTGGGCGTGCACTCGAAGACGCTCCTGGATCCTGCCGGCCGGTTAAAGCAAACACGCGGTTCGAAGGACCGCTGTAACCAGAAGCTGCACCTCGTCCTCTGCCACGACCCGCTGGCGCTGGTGCTGGTGCTGGTGCTCCTCGCCCCGCAGGGCGCATGGCTGCTGAAGGAGAAGATGAGCCTGCAACGGACCCAGCAGGCCGGGCTGAACCCGAACTGCCCTTAAGTGGGCACTCTCTGACTCGATGGTCTGGGCTCCCACAAAAATAACAAGCGCCCATAGCGCGATAACACTCCCCCGGGTGGGGTCTCCCACAGTAAGAACACGGGGGTATGGGTGGCCTCGACTGTCCGGGACCTCTGGAGCTCTGTCCTGCGAACTGTGGGGGCGTACTGTAGGCTGGCTGGGACGAGTACCTGTTACCCTGCCGCTGGGAAGGCTCGCCCTGGAACCCCTCTGAATACCCAGCCGATCTGGCCCTCTTAGGCCGGCCCCTGTCGTAACTCCTATCAGGCCGACGTTCCCTACGTCGGTCTTCCATGCCCTGGGCGTGTGCCTGTACCCGGGCTACATGCATCCCTGGCTGAGCAGCCACAGCCAAACAACCATCAATAAGATAAGAGTCCAGTCCCATCACATACCTGTGCACCCGGTCGGCCATCTCAGCTACTATGGTTGGTGCATACCTAGCCAGTGAGTCGAACTCTAGGCTGTACTCGCGAACACTTCTACCATTCTGTCTCAAATTCAAGAACCGATCAACCCTAGCTCTTCGTAGCTCTGGTGGTAGAAAATGGTCAAGAAAGGCCTTAGTAAATTCGGCCCATACTGCTGCTGGTGCATCGGCACCCCTGGAGAGCTGCCAAGACTCATACCAATTTGCTGCCACCTCATACAATCGATACGAAGCCAACTCCACAGACTCAGTCGGCGAAGCCTTAATCAATCGCAGTGTGCTCTCCATCTTTCTAATGAACTCCTGGGGGTCCTCCTCAGATTTTGTCCCGGAGAATTCTGGAGGACTACATGTCAAAAACTCGCGAGCCCTGGAGCTCTCATACCTGTCCGCACGACCACCCCCAAATCCATGCCTGCGAACCTGCTCCGCCATTAATGTGGTCAATAGCTGAACCGCATCTCGCATGGCCCCAACCTCCGCCCCTGCCTGTGGAGCTAGAGGCTCGGGCGCTGGAACCTCAGGAGCTTGCGGTGGAGCCGTCTCCCGATTAGCAGCTCCTGCTGCTCTGATATCCTCTCGCGAGGGGGGTGTAACAGACCCAGACGACGGGGGCACATCCTCGAGTGCAGGCTGTACACTGGCCCTGGTAACCCTCGGGGCCTGGCTATTCTCTCCTGCTTCAATCCTCGCCTTGCCCTTCTGGGCGGCTGTTGCCTTCCTCGGAGGCATCGCTGAAACATAGCAGATCGTTAGGAGAGGGTCATCCTACTAATACAGTTCTATCGCACGATCTAAGAATCCAAAGAAGGGTAACATCCTAAATGCCCTGTAGCTTCCTGTTTATAGATGTGGTGCACAACACATCGATAACCAGAACTCTACTAGACACGGCCTGTAGACATACCGAGGACTAACCGCTCTGATACCACTTTTGTCACGACCCAAACCCCGTGGGCCGCGACTAGTACCCTAACTGGGTACCCATACGTACCTACCTGATCGAATTCGAACCATACAGATTTTTTTTTTTTTTTTTTAAAACAGAAGTACGGAAGTAGGCCGATACAAATACGGCGTGTGCGTAACATACATATATATACATATACCTGAACACACAGACATTTACAGATAAGCCGATAAGGCTAACATACAGACGGAACCCGTAACCCACACATCTATCTACAGGCCTCTATAGACATACAGAATCATATGACGGGACAGGGCCCCGCCGTACCCGGAATATACATACATACGGAATACACAGACGACAGAAAATATATACCAAAGATATGCTCCGGGTCAAAAGAGCTCTTCAGATAGCAGAGTCGGAAACCTACGCTGGCGGCGTCTCACCTGGTGCGTCTGTACCTGCGGGCATGTAGCGCAGCCCCCGAAGAACGGGGGTCAGTACGGAAAATGTACCGAGTATGTAAAGCAGCAACGTAACAGATATAAACATAGTCCGAACTAGAGTCACAATAATATAACGGGCAAAATCATAAGTCAAACTGACGGACAGAGTTATGATCCAGACGGACATACAGAATCGTGTTACACACAAATGGACAGAATTATAGTTCGGACAGACAGACGGAATCATAATACAGACCGACGAGCAGAATCTGAATCCATACGGACATACCGAAGCAGAAGCCATACGGACATGCAGAATTAGTCGTAACACAGACGGACAGACAGACAGTAGCATGACGGACAGAATTATGCATGCAGAGTAGCACAGAGTCATACAAAATCATACAAAGGCGTGTGCTTTATAAATACAGATGGCACACGCATATATTCATACAGATCCCGGCCCTGTCTGAGGGCGCGGTAACAGAACCCGGCCCTCTTAGTACGGGACGCGGTGGACAGACAGAATCAAATCGGATCATATGCCATCCTGGCCGCCATCCCCATACACAGATCATACAGACATACAGATCCCGACCCGTACGCCGAGGGACGCGGTGAACAATGCAGAGAAAATATGCACGATAACAGAACCTGGCCCGGGTCGCAGTGAAAGAATGCATTGAGACAGACACGAATCGATAAATGAGAAACCACCTACCTACAGACTCAACATACAGACTCGATCAATCGGAAGGGTGCCAAACGGCGAGCCAAAATCAGAATATCCAGATAGTATGCATAGCACGCGCTCATATCCTAATTAGGAAGGCACGACAGATTATCAGAATGGGATGCTCGGATGTTCAGAAATAATATTGTATAAATTACACAAAAATATCCATAATATTCACAAAATAATAGTTCAGAAGTTTTTGGAGAAGATCGGACCAAAACAGAAGTATTTTAAAAATCGTACCGGAAGTATCGGGCCTTGTGGGCCCACCTCGGACCAACCCGAGGCTACATACGTAAATTACTGATGATTGACCTTATGAGGTCACCCATACTCATTCGGAAGTGTTCCGACTCCGTTTGGGGAAGTTTTGTACAAAATCTCACTTTAAGGGCAATTTGCAATAAAATAGTTTCAATTGAATTGAAGGAATTGGAGCGGTTTTCCGTCTCGAATTCCGGGGAACGGAGTCGGACCTAGGGCTCGCGGCCGAGCCTACCACATCCAGAACATGCCTAGGAGCGTATAGAAGTGCTTCACATACCTCGATGGCGCCTTATGCTCGCTCGGCGTCAATCCAAATTTCGTCCAAAATCTGGAAATGGTCAAGTTTACCATTGGGTTAGTTTCATTCTTTCAATACTCTATCTTTACACATAATTGCCTACCGAAATTTCGGCAGCATTTCCTCTGTATATACGACATCCCCGAGACTTAGCTCGGCTCAATTCCTCAACACAACAGCCCAGAGAAAACATCCAAACAACAACAAACATCAATAAACACTAATTCATACACTATGGCATTATTAGCCATCTTTCGACACAACGAGTTATTTTTCGTTTTAAACTTGCATTTCCAACCAAACTTATTATTTTCATATCCATTATCCATCAAAATCATTACGACACACATCGGAGGCATCCATACCATATTCACATAACATTCATAAGTTACTCAAACATTCAACTTCCTATCAAATCACTACCTTCCCAATCTTTCCTAACTTCCAACATACAAGTTCATAAACACATTTTCATATTCCAAGTTCGTTATCGTCAATCACAATTTCAAGACATTAGGCTAACGCAACATACTTTCCGACAACGACTTAACAAACAATTCTTCGTTTTGGCTTAACCATTATCCTTCAATCTACTTCACAAAGCCATAACACAATTAACATACAACCAAAATCAAATTCACATCCCATATTACACATAGTACCATACGGCCAACATACTATATTTTCCAACTCTCACTAATTCATCCCACTTTCCTTTCTAATACAATTTCCACCATACTACAACTAACTTACACAAGAATTCAAACCATTACAATCATGCAATACATATATATGCATTCGGCCACCACCCATATTTTTTTTCAACATACAAAATTTCCATGTTTTTCCTTCATTCACACATACTACAACATACCTATATCATTTTTAACACAACAAAAGCATGGAATCCTTACCTTTCTTCAAGTTCTTCACTTGGGGTTGAAGTTGTTTTCTTGCCAAAATCTTTACATCAACTTGTAGATAATCTTGTGCTTAGTAATAATCTCTCAAGAGAGGAACTTTTTAAACCCAAGAATTGGCTCCAAAAATTTTTCTTTCTTTTCCTTTTCTTTCTCCTCTCACCCGAAACCCTCTCCTTTTGTTCCTTCTTTCTTGCTTTGTATTTTTTTTTTCTTGAAAGTTCTAAGGATAATGATGGATATATAATGCCACATGGAAAATTAATCCATGGGCTTGGATCATGGTATGGCCGGTTGGGCCATCCCATTTGGGCCTAATTTTTTTCCTATCATTTTTTAGCCCAAAATTGTTGTCTAAAGATGGTAATTTATGGAGCAAATTTCCAAAATTCCCTTGGCCACCTTTCGTAATTCCACACCATTAAATTCATAACCTACACATGCATACAAAGTAAGGTCCAATTGTGGCCTTATTCATCACAAGTCAACCCACCTTGAATTTTTCGAATAAACAAAAATGTCGGATGTAACACTTATCATACCTTTACATTTACATCTAGGTGAGCCACACACTAAATCATACATTTCCATTCATCAATCATACTAGTCCCATTGGACAACAATACCTCTATATCATCATTGGCATCTATGCCCATATCAATGTACATAAGCCAATGATGCTAACAAAATGAAATCCAAAATATAGACTGACAAGGCTAAACACATCTAACCATATACACATGTCTACGAGCCTCTAAGGAGAGTATGTCATATCATATAGGCGGGACAGGACCCCGCTATGCCCATAAATATGTGCACAAAATAATAAGTACCAAAAGCTATAGCTCCGAATGAAATGGAGCTCCGCTATATAGTCCCCGAGAAATGTAGCTATGGATCAAGTCTGTCTCCCTGGGCACCTGCGGGCATGACGCAGCGTCCACAAACAAAAGGACGTCAGTACGAAGAATGTACTGAGTATGTAAAGCATGATCAATATCAACATAGAAGCATAATACACAACATAAAAAAGGCATAAGATGGGAGATAATCGTATTATCGTCATAAGCACTTACTTGCTTCTAATGGGGACCTTCCATTTCTAGCACGTATTTGTGTACATACATCCATATCCGTATCCGTACTCATTTACAGTGCGTCCATAATCGTATTCATATACATAGTCTTATTCATATTCGTATCATATTCATATACATAGCATGCCCGACCACGAAGGTTCGGTGTTTCACGTACCCGACCATGGCTAGGCTCGGTTATCATACATACTTGGCCAACCAAGGCTCAAGGTTACACATACCTGGCCCTACCAAGGTTTCAGGGTTATTCTTACCAACTGCAGAGGTGTGCGCGCGCGTTACATAAATATATAAATATTCTACCCGGCCTTATAAGCTCGGGGTTCCATAATAGTCATACATAGATACATATACGTAATAACTCATAAGCATCTTTACTATTATCATCACTATCATTATCGTCATCGCTATTATCGTCATCGCTATTATCGTCGTTATCGTATCGTTATCACTATCATCGTCGTTCATTACATCTATCCTTATAGGATTACTCATCGTATAAGGAACTTAGTACAATCGTAACATATCGAGAATCATAAGCTTAATAGCTTTTGAAGATAGAGTCATTTGGAGGACATCATAAACACATAAAAGATTTAGAAGATTGGCCAAAGAACCATGCCTTATGAAAGAAGTGTTAGCCTTACATACCTTTCCGTTCAACTATTCTACCACTTGCATGTTCTCCTTCAACGCTCACGTTTCTATTTTCATTGAAGTTATACTATCATTAGAAATCGATAGCTAGCATACAGGACTAAAGCTAGAGAAAATTGGACAGCATCTCCTTTATTTATACAACATTCCTCCATATCGTATATCAACTCCCAAACGTCAATAATACATTCACAATATCATAACAATAGCCTTTATTCATCCACATTATCTATATTTCTCAATTCACTTCCAATCACCCATATCCATGGTCATGACACACGTTTACATTCATTCATATACAATGTCTATCTCATGTTCTTAAAATCATTTATAACATATCAATATCACAACACATCAAGAATCATGACTCAATTCAAGCTATTACTCAAAATAGCACTATTCCACATTCATGACCCATTTTTCTATATCCTTCTACAATCCAAGTATTTCAACTTTCAAATACCTTAAAAAACATGGAAATACCATATATATTACCTTAGATGTTGTAGGAACCTGCTTTGGATGGAAATACTTCACTTGAGCCAAAACCCTAGTTCATCTCCAATGAGATTTCTTGACTTGGATGATCTTTTAATGGGTTTCTTACACTTGATTCGCTTAGTTTATGTTGTTGATCAGTAATACCTCTTGAATTCTTGTGGAATAAATGTAGAGATATGTTTTAGAGAGAAGGGGTGTGCTATGGAAATGAAATGAAATAAGACTTGGTCCCTCATTAAATACACCAATCTGTTCCCGACAAGTTCTACGGACCAACATACGGTCCGTATAAATTATACTGACCGTATGTCTGGCCGTAGAATTGGTCCAGAGAATGGTGACAATCTAGGCTTATTGTACGGTCCAACATACGGTCCGTATGTTTTATACGGCCAGTATGTTTGGCCGTATAATCCCCAGTGATCCGAAATTCGTTCTCGTCGACTCGTTTGATCTCCAATCCTTATGGAACCTTCTTAGTACTTGTTTACCACCTCATTAACAATCTAATGGATGTTATAACTCTCCTCCAAATCATTATTAAATCCTCGTTACTTGTTACTCGTAATTCCTTTTCCATACCTATCGTATGCCTTGCCTTCTCTTGGCAACTTTCTCCCCCTTTCTCGAATATCTTTGAAATCTTAATTAGGGTCATCAAATGCCATTCCGTACTTATCGAAATACCGTATACTTCGTGCTCTACATTAGTCTATTCACTGTGCATCAACGGAAAATTTTTCGAGGTGTAACATTCTCCCCACTTAAGAACATTCATCCTCGAATGTTAAGTCGTCGGGGATTCTATAAAAATTTCGCCAGAGTTCCCCTATAATATGGCACTACCATCCTGTCACAACATCCCATAATAACAATGCCTCACAGGGCCACAACATAATAGCAATAGAATTTGGTCACACATGACCCAAAAGCAAAAAAGGAAAACATATATACCTTAGATCTTGATATCTCTTCTTGGATTTCTTCTAAGGGCTGAAATAAATGTGGGTACTTGGATCGCATAATTTCTTCCGCTTCCCACATCATTTCTTCTCGTTTACTGCTTCTCCATAAAACCTTCACTGAGGCCACCTCTTTGTTTCTAAGCCTCCGTACTTGCCTATCTAGTATGGCAATGGGTACCTCTCCATAAGTCAGTTGTTCCGTCACTTGAACATCATTTACTGGCACGATCCTAGTAGCATCTCCAATACATTTACGAAGCATCGAGACATGGAAAACTGGGTGAACTGACTCCAAATCAGGAGGTAGATCTAACTCATAGGCCACTTTGCCTATTTTGTGCACAATCTCATACGGCCCAATCGGGGAATAAGCTTCCCCTTTTTGCCAAATCTCATTACACCCTTCATTGGTGACACTTTCAAGAATACCCAATCTTTCAGTTGGAACTCTAAGTCCCTTCGACGATTATCCGCATAGGACTTTTGACGACTTTGGGCTACTAATAACCTATCTTGTATGAGCTTGACTTTATCTATGGCTTGCTGGACCAAGTCTGGCTCTATCAATTTTGTCTCTCCTGCCTCGAACCGCCCAACTGGGTATCTACACCTTCGCCCATATAAAGCCTCATACGGTGCCATTTGAATGCTAGTATGATAACTATTGTTATAAGCAAATTCAATGAGTAGCAAGTGATCATCCCAATTACCCCCAAAATCTATCACACATGCCCGTAACATATTTTCAAGAGTCTGAATAGTACGTTCATCTTTTCCATCAGTCTGCGGATGAAATGTCGTGCTAAGGCTCACTTGGGTCCTAAACCCTCTTGGAAGGACTTCCAAAAATTAGCTGTAAACTGAGTCCCTCTATTAGAGATAATAGATGCTGGGACACCATGGAGTCGCACTATCTCTCTAACATAAAGCTTTGCATAATTGTTACACCTTGGAAAATCCCCCGTATATGTACAGTGAATAAGCTAACCAAGAGCGTAGCATATGAGATGTTTTGACGAGCAATAAAGAGTATTAGATGACCCTCGACGAGATTCTAAAGGCATACAATGTAAGGAAAGAAAGTTGCTAAGGAAAATGAATCATACGCGGTGTATCGGATAAGAATAACAAGCAACGATTTGGTGATGGCATAATGAGGTCTTAGGGATAAGCAATAACGTCCTTTATATGGGTATTGAAGTGTTAAACAAGTGTTAAGAAGGTTCCATAAGGATCGGAGATCAAACGAGTCGACGAAAACGGAAGTCGCTTCAGTTGGCATTATACAGCCAAACATACGGTCTGTATAAATTATACTGGCCGTATGTTGGACCGTATAAGTGGAAAAAATGAAGATAACATGCTGGACCAAATGTACATCCATACATACGGTCCGTATAAATGGTACGGACCGTATGTTGGTCCGTATAACATGGTCGGGCAGCTTTTAAATTTAAGTGTAAGGGATCTTTTTCATTCATTTTTCATTTCATCTCCCCTCTCCTCACTTCAAGAAAACTCTAGAACATTCCTTATCCCTCATTCACTAAGAGTCAAAGGGAATCCATGATCAACCACACCAAGTTCATGAAAACAAGAGTGTGAAACCCAAGTAAAGTTCATCCGCCTCAAAGAAAACCAAAAGAGGTGAGATAGGATTTTGTTCCTAGAGGAGAAACTCCACTCAAGACTTGTTCAACCATCATCCAAGGTAAGTTTCATGACCATTATATGGTTTTTAAGTTATTGGAAGGTTAAGATACCCGAATTGTAAAAGAACATAGCAAATGGGTCATTCAAGAGTGAATAGTGTCATGAGTGAGTGGTAGTTGAATTGAATCATGAACGTTAGTGTGTTGTGAGTATGAATATGTTATAAATGAAATGTATACCATGAGATAAGTGTGATACATAGGAAAATACGATAGCGAACCCAAAACCATAAATGTGGGGAAACATGAAGAGAAATGGTGGATCATGGCCATTGTATATGACTGATAAGTGTGATTTGCTATATTGTGATTGTTATTGTGGGTGATTGGGAGTTGATATGGAATACGGGAAAAGTAGTATAAACAAAGGAAGTGCTGCCCAATTTTCTCTAGAAATAGTAGTGCGTTCTTATAGTTGGTTAACTAACGATCGTACGAATCCTCTTTTTGAAGGTAGAGGCGTGACATTGAAGGAGAATAAGCAAACACTAAATTGCTTAAACGACAAAGGTATGTGAGGCTTAACTCTTCTTTGAAAAGGCATGAATCCATCAAGCTTTCCACAAATCCTTCTATAAGATGAAGCTTAAGAGTCCTTCTATACATTAAATCCCCTATGAGCATGATAGTGATGACAATGAGCTAGAGTCTAGAGACTCAAGAAATTGTGGCATCATGTTCCTACAATGCTAATGATGTTGTTATTGTTAACACTCTCCTTATGTTTTATTCCCTTCAAGGCGAGGCATGATACTCGTAAATGTCCATAATACAATCGGGGGTTCACGACCTTACGTCACCCCGACATAGTATGGTTGTCTTAAAGCCTAATGAATGCTCTTAATGCTATTGTATGTTATGAAAATAAAATGATAAGTAATGCTAACTTGTAACACTATGGGATGCATGGAACACTAAGAAATGATAACAGGATGCTATGGATTGAGATGTATAATAATGACGTGTTGTGATTGATGTTGTGCTGATAAGATTCCACCGTGCCTAAATGGCCGGGCATGTCACCGCTAATGCGGGCTGCGTATGATTCCACCGCGCCTATATGGCCAGGCATGTCACCGCTAATGCGGGCTTCGATGTTTACACCGAGCCGAGAGGGCCGGGCATGATCACCACTAGTGGGAGGCATATGAGGGTTACCCGAACGCGGGTAACGATACAGATTACGATGTGATAATGTATATGAGGACGTACGTGATGATGTATGGGATGTGATAACATGTGTACTATGATTGTGTTAAATGTGAATTGGACAGGTAGCATATGAATTGAAATTGCCTTCGGAGCTTGAATCAATCCATCCAGTCTTTCATGTTTCGATGCTCTGCAAGTGTGTTGGAGATCCCACAAACATTGTCCCGATAGACGATGTGCTTATGAAGAGGTGCCTATTGCCATCTTGGATAGGCAAGTGCGAAAGCTTCGAAATAAAGAGGTAGCTTCAGTCAAAGTCCTATGGCAAAACAACAATCGGGAAGAAATGACTTGGGAGGCAGAAGAGAAGATGAGGTCCAAGTATCCACACTTATTCCAACCCCCAGGAGAGATACAAAATGAAACGCCGACAATATAAGGTATGTATGCTTTATCTTTATATTTTTGGTCGGGTGAGGCCATAGATATGATGCTATTGTGATGTAGCCCTGTGAGGCAATGATATTATGGGTTGTTGTGACAGGTTGGTAGTGCCAAGTTACAGGGGAAACTCTGGCAAAATTTTTGTAGAATCTCGAGTGTTTAACATTCGAGGACGAATGTTCCAAAGGGGGGGGGGGGGGGGGGGAGAATGTTACACCTTGGAAAATCCCCTGTATATGTACAGTGAATAAGATAACCAAGAGCATAGTGTATGCGATGTTTGGACGAGCAATAAGGAGTATTAGATGACCCTCGACGAGATTCTGAAGGCATCCAATGCAAGGAAAGAAAGTTGCTAAGGAAAATGAATCATACGTGGTGTATCGGATAAGAATAACAAGCAACGATTTGGTGATGGAATAATGAGGTCTTAGGGATAAGCAATAACGTCCTTTAGATGGGTATTGTCATTCCAGTCATTTCTGGCACTCATTTTGCCTCGTTGCTCATCTTCCTCTAGTTTGGTCTTTCACAATTCCGTCACTTATATTACTCGTGCTCTCAGCTATACATGTCATAACCTATTACTGCACTGTCATCTCGCTCGCTGCCTTATTATCTCCCTCTTATAATTACCTCCTTCTTTTCACGTGCTCGCTTTCATTTCCGTTACCGCATATTCTTTATTTTTAACTTTCCCTATAGAACTTTATAAGTCTTTCTCATTCGTTCTATACCCTGCCTTTCCATTTCATGTTTGCCTTTATCCCTTAGTCACATAGATCACATCGTATCTTTTAGTCACTTCCTCACTGGACTTTACTCATTCTCATAACAATCTTCCAAACCACCATAAGAAGGGGAACTAGAATCCGACTAGCATCACGAGGCTCCTAATGCCTGATTTACATAGTTTACCTCCAGATTGTTCTTGGGTCGTGAGCGAACCATTTAGTCCATAAATTACTTACCATATATGCTTCATACTCTTCGAATAAAAGTGAAACTTAACTGCTAAACGTTTTTGCTCTTCAACACGAGCTTTTTCTGAGGTAAAATGTGGTTGGAAAGTATCCTGGTCCGTTCAAATGATTTCCAAACTTTGCTGCTCATATTTGCTTCTTCGAAATCAAAATTTTCAAATAGGAATGATACCCCTTACAGTTGACATGGGAACACCTTGGTCACTGTTACTCGTAAATACTTGGTTGTCGACCCCTTTAATTTTCGCTCGCCGCTATTAGGTAACAATCTATAGCAAATGCACATACATAGGAAATTTCAACAAGGTCTCATATACCTGTAGTCGATCGGTCTCTAGTCCGATCTGGTGATCTATAAGGCGAAGTGTGCTCCTTGTCATCATCTGCCCGCCATCTATTCATCTGGACCTCATCGGAGTCCAGGGAATGTAGATAACCAGGAAACTCCTGGTTTACCGACGACCAGGATAGGGGGCTGGAGTAATCTGTAACACTTACCGGGGTAGCCGGTCTAACGTGGTGTCCTGCCATAGGAGCAACTGGTACGGCCTCGGGGACCGCCTCTCTAGATACCAAAAACTCTAGAGGAATTGTCGCTGGGTCCTCCGATGGGTCAGTCTCGATAGAATAACTGAGGCTCCTCTTACTCGGTCCTGGAGCCTGGGGTCCTGAATTTACCCTAGGGGCCTTCTTAGCACCCCCACTATCTGAAGCTGGCCTCTTCATCTTTCGCAATTCCGCACCTACCTACAGGAAAATGGGTTAGAAACAATCTTTTCTAGACTCTGGCTCTATCGCACTATCTAAGACAGAAGGAAAGATAATATCCTAAATGTCCTGTAGCTTCCTGTTTATAGATGTGGTGCACAATACACCGATAAACAAGACTCTACTAGACACGGTCTGTAGACACTTCGAGGATGAACTGCTCTGATACCACTTTTATCACGACCCAACCCCGTGGGCCATGACTAGTGTCCGAGCTGGACACCCACATGTACCTGTTAGACATAATCAGACTGACACTATAGACAGCATGGGAAACGGTATAGACCCAAAGGTTCTCAACGTCACATATCAAGATAATATGTCCCCTGCAGAGTCTTAACCAATCACAATGAAATCAAATACACAAGCCGACGAGGCTGCCACTATATATCATTATAATACGCAAGCCGACAAGGCTGCCACAACCAACAGAAACATCCACAACAACTGTATAGACACAGCTGATCATAATCTATTTACAACCCACACACATGTCTACAGACCTCTAAGAGTACTAACAGTGAAATATGACGGGACAGGGCTCCGTCGTACCCCTGGACAACCATATATAAATACATCAGAAGATCTGTACCAAAGGTCTAGGCTCCGGAACAACGGAGCTCTCCAAGACAGCTGACTGGAAATCCTAAGCTGGGGGATCACTGAATCGAGAATCTGTACCTGCGGGTATGGAATGCAGCCCCTCGAAGAAAGGGGGTCAATACGGAATATGTACTGAGTATATAAACCATAAGAACATCAAGTACAGATGAATCATGAAAACCAGTCTCAATAATTGAATGCATCTGTGGCTAACATCTGAGAATATCTGCGTAACTCTATATGACTGAAACTGACTCTACGACGTATGTTAGGAATAGATCATAATATAACTGACAGTGCTATGGAACGTACAGCCTGATCCATATATAATATAATAGTGCCGAGGAACATACGACCCGATCCATATATAATATAATAGTGCCGAGGAACGTACGGCCCGATTCATATATAATATAATAGTGCCGAGAAACGTACGGCCCGATCCATATATAATATAATATATATAAATGCATGTAAAACTCGGGAAGGGATACTCTGAACCCCTCTGGTGACATAAGAAACTAATATGAAAAGTCTGTGGGAGTTATGGACATAAAACATAGGAGGCCAACGGTACAAATATCTCTACACTCTCTAAGAATAGAGTCTTTAGAACTCGCTTGCTCACTGTGTTCGTTCATATGATAAGGATCATGCCAAAAAGAAAGAAAGGATAACTTTACATACCTGTTATAGGTTAACCGTAGTCAAGTTCACTTCGCCGCCCCTTTAGCCTATTCGATATGAAAGTAACGCTATCATTAGTAAACTATACTTTCTAGCTTATAAACCTACAATCAATCACTTATAGGAATCATTCTTTAGTTCACACTTTCTTGATTAGGATTTTCATTAGTTACGAACTTAATGGAAATCGGGCAGCATTTCCCCTATAGGCTCGCCTAACCCGAACTTCCAATTAACCTCTTGTTATCACAGAAATACTAACAATGACAGTAATAGAGATATGCATATAAAACCCTTACAATTCAGCCCATAAACAACTCTAACAATCCAACAGCCCTTCCTAATCCTTTTCCAATCCAAATCGTTAACGTTTTAAGATTATACAGCAAACAACCCAACACACGCTTTGTAGACGATACGTTATACACTTCTTTCTTCCAAATTTAGAATCCACATCAAGGACAACACGACCACAACATGAATAACAACATACGAACATAAATCATACTTTTAAACCTTTCAACCCACAATTTCATATAACAACAATTTCATGCAATTTCTTACTTCCAATTTCACCCAATCCAATTTTAATCCTTCCATTACAACACTATTAATACAATTATACCACAAAATAAGAAAATCTTACCTTAATTTACTCAGAGGAATTTCTACACCTATTTGCTCCAATTTCACAATTTCTTCTTCCTCAATTCAATATCCAATGTTGCTATCACCTTCTTGAACTTGCAAATCACTTGGGACTTCAAGGCAATGTTTTTTTTTTTTTTTTTAGTTAAACTTTTGTGAAATGAATTTAATTTGCTAAGTTGTTCGTCCAACTTTATATATATGGTGTCCCTCAAATGGACACGTGCTACCCCCCTATGACTCATCAGTTTTGATTTCTTGATTTGTTATTTTTTTTAATTTACGGGTGGGGCGCACAAGCATAATTAAATTAATTAATTTTAATTAATCACTAATCCTTACTTAATAATCTAATAATAATTAATTAGTCCCTAATCTCCAACAATATTTCTACACTAAATAAAATTTATAAACAATTTGTGTACTAATTAAAATTTGAGAATTAAAAGTTCCTATTTCATATCCAAAAATAATCCCGTCTTAACGTAAGTCGATTAGCTTGCGAATAACTCGACGTATAAAATAACGGGATATAACATTTATTTCCTAAACCCTTCGTTAATCAATCCTCTTAAATTAAAGTTTATTTACTCATAAGACGTTCTTTCTTCATACGCTCCTTTACTCCCTTCTGTAATTAATCAATCAAATTTGCATTTCATTATCACTATTAACTCAATGATATAGGGAACTCTTACCTTGATTGTTACACCTCAAAATTTTTTTCGTTCATGCACAGTGAATAGACTGACGAAGGGCGCGACGTATACAATGTTTTGATAAATAAGAAATAACATTTGATGATTCTAATTGAGATTTCAAAGACATGCTAAGTAGGAGACGGAAGTTGTTAACGAAGGCAAGGCATACGTTATGTATCGGAAAGGATTCACGAGTAACGATGTATGATGATTTAATTATGCTTTGGAGTAGAGTTATAACATCCCTTAGACTGTTAATGAAGTAATAAACAAGTGTTAAGAAGGTTCCATAAGGATTGGAGATCAAACGAGTCGACGAGAACGAAATCGGAATAGCTGGGCATTATACGGCTCAACATACTGGCCGTATGTTAGGCCGTATATTTGGCCCAGATGGTCAACCTTCTCTGGATCAAATCTACGGCCAGACATACAGTCAGTACAATTTATACGGACCGTATGTTGGTCCGTAGAAATGGGTCGGGACAGATTTGAGTATTATCAATAAGGGTCCAAGTCTTATTTCATTTCATTTCCCTTCACTCCCCTTCTCTCTAAAACATCTCTCTACACTTCTCCCACAAGATTTCAAGGGATATTAGTTATCAACTACATCAAATTAAGTGAATCAAGTGTAAGAAACCCATTAAAGTTCTTCCAAGGCAAGGAATCCAAGTGAAGGTGGAACTAGGGTTTTACTCAAATGAGGTGTTTCCACCCAAGGTTCATTCCTACACCATCTAAGGTAATATTTATGGTATTTCCATGTTGTTTAAGGTATTTGAAAGTTGAAACACTTGGATTGTAGAAGAATATAGAAAAATGGGTCATGAATGTGGGAATAGTGTCATTTTGAGTAATAGCTTGAATTGAGTCATGATTCTGGATGTGTTGTGATATGGTTAGGTTATAAATGATATTAAGGACATGGGATAAGCATTATATGTGAGAAAACTTACTAGTATACTATGACCATGATTATGGATGAATTGATGTAGAATTGTGAAATGAGGGTAATGTAGATGAATGACAATTGTTGGTTATGATATTGTGAACGTTATTATAAATGTTTGGGAGTTGATATACAATATGGGGAAGGTTGTATAAACAAAGGAAATGCTTTCTCTTGCAAATAAGCACGTTCCTATAATCGAGTAGCTAATATGAATGCGAATTTTCTTGAAGGTAGAAACATGAGCATTAAAGGAGGACAATCAACCGATGGAAATTGTTAAATGAAAGAGGTATGTAAGGCTAATCCCTTATTTCTAAGGCTTGACTCTTATGGTATGAATCCTCCTATCTTTCCATGATTTCCCTACATATCGGGAATTATGAATCTACGAGTATAAAGAGCTTCATACGAGATAAAGAAAAGAGATACGTTACGATCATGACAATACCGATGATGAATCTAAGTCTAGAAATCCTAAAGCTCATGATACGATATTCCTACGAAGCTAATGATCCTTATATGTTTCCTATAATATTATTTCCCTAACTCTCCATGACTTTCTTACATTCTGAGAACTATGAGTTAAAGTTGATAAAGAGCTTCTTATGAGGTAAAGATGAGAGAAATGTCATGAATACGAAAATAATGATGGTAAGTTTAAGCCTAGAGATTCTAAAGCAAGATATGATGTCTATGAAGTTAATGATCCTATTTACGATCCCTTGATGTTGTTCATGGTGTACACTCACCTTAAAATGTTAGTTCGTTCAAGGTGAGATATGATGAATATGGTCACTTCATAATGTAATCGGGGGTCTCGACCTTATGTCACCGCGATAATGTTATAGATTGTCTATAAGCTCTAATGCATGTCCTATGACCAATGTTTCGAAAAATTACGAGTCTATGTTCATAGAGGATTTCATATGAGATAAAGGTAAGAGATATGCCATAGATACGATGATGGTAACGATGAGCCTAAGTTAGAGATTATAAAGTCTATCATGCGATATCTTTACGAAGTTCATACTACGAATATGATACGATTTTCATAGATTGTCTTTAAATTCAAATGCATGCTCTATGAAAAGTTATGATATGTTTATGAGATATATGTGATGATAATGATGACGATGCTGATAGTGATGATGATAATGATGACGATGATAATAGTGATGACGCTAAAGATATTTATGGGATTTTATGTATATGTACCTATGTATGGCTATTATGAAACCTCGAGCTTATATGGCTGGGTAGAATATAAAAATAATAATAATAATTATATATATTCGCGTACACCACTGCAGTTGGGTACGGATACCACTGAGCCTTGGTAGGTCCGGGTACAGATATCACTGAGCCTTGGTAGGGCCATGCACGGGACAACACTGAGCCTTGATAGGGCCAGGCACGTATAACACCAGGCATTATTATAGCTGGGTACGTAAGACACCGAACCTATATAGTCGGGTACGATACTACTATGTATTAGAATGTATGAAAAGCCTGAAGGATATGTATGTGATACTGTCGAGCCACTATGTGGCCGAATACGGATAATGTTTAATGTGTATGAGCAGATACGGTACTATGATATACATATATGATACGATGATATATGTGCTATGATGATGCATGTACTATGGTTATATCTGACATAGGCATGAAAGGTATCCATCCTTGAAAGTTAAGCAGATTATATCTTCATATTATGTCTCATGACTTCTCTATTATGTTAATTTCATTCATGCCTTACATACTCAGTACAATATTCATACTGACGTCCATTTTCTTTGGACGCTGTGTTCATGCCCACAGGTAGACAGGGAGTCGATCCAGATTTACAGAAGCCGATAAGCAGTCTTTTGAGAGCACTCCATTATTCCGGAGGTGCCATTGATTTACTGTTTGTGTACATATATGTTTTGGGCACGACAGGATCCTGTCCCGTCCATATGTCTAGTACTCTAGTAGAGGCTCGTAGATACGTATGTGGGGGTAGCATGGTCTCACGATGTCCTTATTGTATATATTATTTTGATAGACAAAGGGCTTATGCGTATAAAGGTAATTATGTTTCCAAATGAAAAATGATTTTCCTATGATTTGAGCATTTGATTAATGAATGAACGCTTGATGTGTACGTTGGGTAACGGTACGAGTGGTGCTCGGTGGTTAGCCCCGCGTACCCGTCATGGCCCCTAGTCGGGTCGTGACAAAAGTGGTATCAGAGCAGTTCAGTCCTAGGAAGTGTCTACGAGCCGTGTCTAGTAGAGTCTTGTTTATGGTGTATTGTGCGCCATATCTATAAACAAGAGGCTACAGGGCATTTAGGATGGTTACTCTTCTTTCATCTCTAAGATCGTGCAATAGAGCTAAGCCATAAGAAATGAGATTCCTTATACTAACCGTTGATTGCAGTAGAAGAACGGTATTGACAGAAGAAAGTGATTGATGATGTTGAAGTTACAGAGGTAAGTCACTTCACTGAGACTACGTTATCAGGGTACATATTCATATGTTAATGGATTGGCTATCATAAAGGTAAGTCAGTGTTCATATGATAGAGGAAATTGATTAAATGTATCTCTTAATGATAAGTTTAGTTATAAGTTGAGAACAAAGCAAATTGAATGAATCAAGACAAAGGTAAGCGAAGGTACGAAAGATGTGTGTCGAATAAAGTAAGAATATTGAGATATGATTGAAATATAAAGCTGAAGGATGAAAGATAAAGTAAATAGGAAGGGATAACAGGGCAGATCATTAAAGGATCAGGTATATCTCGAAGCGTGATATATGAGGTAAGTTTTGACATCTTTGTGCTTTTACTTGAAAGTAGGAGCCCTGTGTGGCTGAGATATGTCGTATATATATATTGGCCCTATGAGGCATTGCTGGTATTTGCTGCGTGCAAGTTTTGGATAGCAAGAAATATAGAGGAAGCTCTGCCGAAATTTTCCTAGAATCTGAAGGAGATAAGATTTAGCTTGTGATATGTCCTAACGAGAAAAGATGTTATGCAAAAAGGTAATGGCAGGACAAGATTAAGTTAGGAGTATCATTGACAATTATAAGAGACGAGCTAAATATTGTTGAATTCATAGTAACGGTAATTATGAGATCAACATTAATATGGTAAAGAGAAATGCTAGAGTAAATTAGGGAGACTAGTAGTGCTAAAACACAGCATAGAAGAGGAATGGCAACTCCAATAGAGTGTGATATTGAAGCATTGATTGGATGGACAAGTACAAGTAAAATATGACAAGTTTATTGGCGAAATAGAGTAACAACATGATTGAGACAAGGGTGTGAAGTACAAACGAGTATAACGAACGAAGATACCTTGATAAGATAACTTATGTGGAAAGTGTAATAGGGCTGATCAGAAAAAGTGCTCATGCTTACTTCATGAGGTTTATTCTATTTCATAAGCGGGATTGCGAATGAGATCAAGAAGTGTCACTCTATAGATTTGATTATGATCGGGATATAATGAGAACCTAACAAGAATTGTAATACAAAGTATAGCAAGGGAACGACTAAAGATGTGACATGTTCTATATTAGTAAAGAGTGAGTGCAGGTGTGAAACCAACAAGCGAGCTATGGGGCAGTAGATTGAGAAAGCTTATAAGACCTTGTTAGGGGATAGTCTAGCATAAGGGTTCCTCAATGACAGAAATGATAGCAAGCAAAAAGGGGGAAGTCAACTTGAAAAAGAAATCAGAGAAATGTGATATGGCAGAGTAGTAGTAGTTTGTGATTGGTATGATCAAGAGTATGAGTGATATCTTTAGCTGGATGTAAAGGACCAAGACTACAGAAAGATGAATAATGAAATAGGACGAGTGTTAGAAAAAGTATGAAAACAATAAGGATGAGAGGGGATGATCAGAATGAACAAAATAAGTTTTGGAAGCGAAGAATGGATTGTATAAAGGTAATAAGATAAGTTATGGAGGAAAGAATGTAAAGGAATAAGTACGGGCATAGAAAGAAAAGGAAATATACGAAGTACGCGTGCTTAAGAAGTAGTCTTGTTATGATTAAGGGACAATGCATCTCCTACGAATATCATGTACCAAGTTAGAACGAGTAAAGTATATGAAGTAATGAGTTGAAAAGAAAAGGGTGGCCATGAGTTATGAAATTTACCATGTGACGATAAAGCGAGAGAGTAAAGCTATCATCAACGACAAATACAATATGATTATGTTTGGTGTTGAAATCAATGTTGAGTGCAACACAAGAGTAAAAAGAGTATGAGGCATAAGGGGTATTAGTTGCGCATGAGACTTAGGCCCTGAGAAACAAAGATGACGTTACAAGTGAACTTGGAGCACCGAAGAAGAGAGCAAGTGACATTGCATAGATGGTATGGATAACTAGGCATACTAGTATTGTGAGCATCCCTATGGGGAAAAAGTTGTTAATTGGAGCCGATTTAGACATTGACTCATAATTACCAGGTGAGCTAAGTAAAATACATCCTTGTTTGGATTGCTATGTCGGTTCTATTACTTGATTACGAAACTGCAAGATGAGTATGTTAAGACTTCACACATGAATTATCGTAGCTATAAATTATGGGAAACAACATGAATAAGATGTAGTATAGTAAGGGATATATGAATTCAAGATTTGATGGTGAGGCAACGGATTTGAGAATGGTACAAGTAAAACCCTTAAAGGGGGGAAGCGAGTAAAGGGAATTCAAGTGTAGAGATTTGAAACAATGGACCCTAAGATGTGGCAGATATAGACTCTACAACAAAGAGTGAGAGTTGCGCAGAAATGAGTCCAATGACTAGTAAATAAACGAACACGAATTGAGCAAGCATCTGAGAATGTACGGGAAATCATTCATGAAGACCTTGAACCACGTGACATTGAGAGCAAATAACTCGACGGATATTGTCAAATATCGCGATGCTATACTAGGAGGGAGGCAAAGGCACTGATGCTAGAGTCGTTGTTAATGATATTGCTATTTATAAGTGACAATTAAGAAGGGACCTAAGGTTTTCTATAGTAGAACATAAGATATGATAATCAAGGGAGAAATAAAGGAAGGAAGAGAGCATGACGAGATAAGTTACTACAGATAGACAAAAGAGTTTAGGTATATATAATCACCGAGCCTAGCCATGGTCGGGTACGCAAAACATCGAACCTTCATGGTCGGGTATGCTATGTATATGAATATGATTATGGATACGATATATAAATGAGTACGATTATGAATACGGATGTGGATACTTGTATATGTATAGATATGTATGTACACGAATCACGCAAGAACAATTATGTAACTTGTAGGTATTTATGTGTTACCAATGAAACCAAGTGGGTACTCAAAAGGAGGAGTAAGAGGTAAGCAAGAATAGTGTGGTCATGATACTTCGGGTCAGTTGAAGGAAAATATATAGTGAATTAGGTTGAAATGTTGAGTTGGGATTATCGTTAAGGATAAATAGGATAATTACTTGGACTATGACAAAAGTGCATACTATATGCTTCCAACGTTAGCCCTGGGGGTGCAACAACTTACAAATGCAATAAGATATTGAATGATGAGGGGCACGACGTGATTGACAAGTCCTAGTTAGAATTGATTCATTATAAGATCATCATAACCAGTATACTTGTACAGGGTCGATTCAACATTCGAGGACGAATGTTCCCAAGGGGGGAAGAATGTTACACCTCGAAAAATTTTCCGTTCATGTACAGTGAATAGACTGACGAAGGGTGTGACGTATACGACGTTTTGATAAATAAGAAATAACATTTGATGATTCTAATTGAGATTTCAAAGACATGTGAAGTAGGAGACGGTAGTTGTTAAGGAAGGCAAGGCATACGTTATGTATCGGAAAGGATTTACGAGTAATGATGTATGATGATTTAATGATGCTTTGGAGAGAGTTATAACGTCCCTTAGATTGTTAATGAAGTGATAAACAAGTGTTAAGAAGGTTCCATGAGGATTGGAGATCAAACGAGTCGACGAGAACGAAATCGGAATAGCTGGGCATTATAAGGCCCAACATACTAGCCATATAAATTATACTGGTCGTATGTTAGGCCGTATATTTAGCCCAGATGGGCAACCTTCTCTGGACCAAATCTACGGCCAGACATACGGTCAGTATAATTTATACGGACCGTATGTTGGTCCGTAGAAATGGGACGGGACAGATTTGAGTATTATTATAAGGGTCCAAGTCTTATTTCATTTAATTTCCCTTCACTCCCCTTCTCTCTAAAACAACTTTCTACACTTCTCCCACAAGATTTCAAGGGATATTAGTGATCAACTACATCAAATTAAGTGAATCAAGTGTAAGAAACCCATTAAAGTTCATCCAAGGCAAGGAATCCAAGTGAAGGTAGAACTAGGGTTTTACTCAAATGAGGTGTTTCCACCCAAGGTTCATTGCTACACCATCTAAGGTAATATTTATGGTATTTCCATGTTTTTTAAGGTATTTTAACGTTGAAACACTTAGATTGTAGAAGAATATAGAAAAATGGGTCATGAATGTGGGAATAGTGCCATTTTGAGTAATAGCTTGAATTGAGTCGTGATTCTTGTCACGCCCCGAACCATGTCCTGGGCGTAACACGACACTCGGTGCCTTGCTGCATATAACCGAGCAAACCACATGACTTACTGAGTCTACATAGGACATGAACTGATACAGAATATAAGATAAACATGCATGAATTGTGAAAACATGGAGTTCAATAATCATAAGTCTGAAAATATTATTTTTATTATATCATGAATGCGGAATTATGGTAATGTAGCCATTAAGGCCAACTCAACTGAACATGACAACTGACATAAATAGAATTAAAGACACAACCCCGAATGAGATGGGGCTCACCAAAAGCTGATACGAGCAATGTCCTAACGAGCAAATCTGCTGTCCTATCAATCAATACCTGCATCGTGAAATGCAGGCCCCCGGGTAATAGAAAGGGGACATCAGCAATTTGAATGTACTGGTATGTAAAGCAACTGAATGAAATAACATGGGACATGAAATAATAATGATAGGAACTGAAACTTGGTCATGAACATGAATATATATATATAACCGATCTATGGTCTGGTGCTGCGTCCTGCCAGCAGAACACTCAGTCCTTGCTAGGAAACATGAGATTTAATAAAATATGAAAGGATCCAGTCATTATGAGAGATCTTCCGGGACCTGGGTGGAGCGATCCTCATCCTACGGTGGCTATGTAGTTTCAGGCTATCTGAAGCCTTCCTCGGTAATTAAAGCTACCTCTAAAATCATGAACATGTAAAATAAGTGGCACTTGCAGCCCATGGTTTTCATGAATATTATCTGCTTATACATGGATATCATAAATTATAGCTTGCTTGCACGAACTTGTAATGTATAGAATTTTCTTGAAAGTAGCATAATATATCATAAACTAGCATGCATGAACCCATGGAATGAGATATATGGGTTTTTCATAGATTACAGATAGATTCTTAATAATCATAAAGAAATATTAAGAACTAAATGATGGAATTATAACAATTCATACATAATATAATCATGGACATGGACCTATGGTTATCATGAACATGGTATAGAAACCCTAGTTTTCGTAAAGAATCATAATTTATGGATTATGAGGCGTGGGGAAGAACAATGATGTTCCCACACGTAGATAGTAACCCTACATACCTTAGTCGCTCCAAAATTTGAATTAAAGACTTGAGCTTTGAAGAAGATTTCCAAAGTCTTGAATTATTGAACCTTGGGATGGGTTTTCTTGAAAACCCTAGTTTAGGAACAATGATTTCTTGCTTAGATTATTAAAGTATATATTAGAATTGAGTTGGAAGGGTTTACTCAAGTTAGAAAGGGATTAGGGACTTGAATTCAACCTAGAATCATGATAAAACTTACCTTGGAAGTTTCTTGAGGTTTGGGACTTGTTCTCTATGAATTTAGGGTAATTTTTCGTGAATGGGGTGTTGGGGGAAATAAACCCCAAATCTTAAATATAACTTAAAACGTGTAAACCCGACTTTTGACCTGAAACCCGACCTTTTATGCATTGGGTCCACGACGCAAATGCATTGCGCGACCCCCTGCAGGTCCATATTCACAGAGGGTGTTTTTGTGCGATTTTCCCGCGACGCGGGTCCATCGCACGCGCCTCCACAAGCGACATGTGTCGGTTCTACACAGTGTTCGGTAAAATAGGCATGAATTCTTGTACATAGCTCTGTTATAGACCCATAATATACCGTTGGAAAGATATTTCAAAGGTATACAACCTTCATCAAGGAGGTTTTCCCAAATTCCAAAATAATAAAGGGGTTATGGTCGTTGGAAGTAAGACATTCTACAAACTCACTTGAAAACATCCCTCGTAGAAAGGCTTCTGACTTTGATTTGTCCAAAGACTATTCTTATGACTTGATTAGTTTTAAAAACACTTCCTATAACCCTCATATTGGTTCCATTATATTATTTATTATAATCTTATGAGTCAAACCTTCGCCCGAAGCTACGAGGTGTTACAATTCTGGATGTGTTGTGATATGGTTAGGTTATAAATGATATTAAGGACATGGGATAAGCATTATATGTGAGAAAACATACTAGTAAACTATGACTATGATTATGGATGAATTGAAGTAGAATTGTGAAATGAGGGTAATTGATAACAACAAGGTTCGGGAGATCCCAAACTTACAATTAAAATATAAGAAGTGCGGAAGCAAAGAGAAAAGAATCTAAAAACTAGAAAATAAAAGATATGGGAAATTCGAAGGAACAATCCACGAATTTCCAAGAACGTAAGTTCTAAAGTCTTGACAAGATCCAAGTAACAACATATAGATTTATAGTAAGAAATCTAACGCCTTTACTTGAGATAACAAATAAAAAACAGTAGATTCGGATCCCGACCGCTTTATGAGTAACTTAAGACAACAATTAGTATTTAGAACTAATCGCCTTCGAAAGAATACGAAAAAGAAATCAAAGATATCAAAGAAGAAATTATCTTACTACCTTGAACTAAGAACTAGTTAGGTTGAAAGATAAATCCTAAAGTAATGCCACAAAGGTTCAAAAGAACTCTCAATATAATATATTCTTCAAAATCTGATTTACAATGAATGACAATCACCCATTTATATAGTTGTAAGAAGGAGCTAGTCAAAATAGAAATAAATGGGAATTATCTTCCCTAGAAGCATAGATGACTTCCCACACTTGGACCAAGGCAGTCAACATAGATTAAAACAACCTAGAAGACTACCCATACTTGGACCAATGCAGGTCAACACAGATAAAAAAAAACAATTAAATATTTATTCTAGAAACTAATATTTGGCCTAATTTTGGGCTGCTGGAAACTTCTTCTTTTGGGGCTGATTTGGGCCTCATTCCATCTCACTTTGGACTTTAATTTGGGCGTCCAAATATGTGTAAGACTTGAGGAAAAAATCTGAATTGGGCTGGAGCTCTTCTTCCATCACAAGACACTTTTGAATTGTTGATTGCAGCCCATTAAGCTTGTCTTGCAATTTCCTCGTTTGAGATCTTGTCATGGGTCTTCTTGGAACTTCCAAATCATCATCCACGTCCTTCAATAATTCTGAGCTACCATGGATGCTATCATTCCCCTCTTCTTGAGATGAATTCGTCCTCGAATTTAAACCTGCATCAAATAAGGAAAGATCAGAAACATTGAAAGTAGCACTAACTTGATACTCACTAGGAAGATCAAGTTTGTAAGCATTGTCTCCAATCCTTTCAAGGACTTCAAATGGACCATCTCCTCTTGGGTCTAGTTTGGATCTTCTTTTGGCAGGAAACCTTTCCTTCCTGAAATGCACCTATACTTGATCCCCGGGCTTAAAAATAACAGATTTTCACCCCTTATTTCTCCTTAAGGCAGTCTACTCATTCTTCCGCTCAATTGCAATCTTTGTTTGTTCATGAATCTTCTTCATCATTTCAGCCTTCTTCCGTAATCTTGTTGATAGCTCGACAATCCACGCACATCCTCCAAGATCCATCTTTTTTGGGCACCAATAGAACAGGAACTGAGCAAGGACTCAGGCTCTCTCGCACAAACCCCTTTTTAAGCAACTCTTCAACCTGCCTCCTTTGTCTCTTCAGGATTACTCCTATAAGCAGGCCTATTTGGAATCTGTGCACCAGGCACAAAGTCAATTTGGTGTTCAATTCCACGCAAAGGTGGAAGACCTTTAGGAATATCTTCAGGAAAGATATCATCAAAGTCCTGCAAAAGAGAAAAAACACTACTTGGCAAAGAAGAAGTTAGTAGCTCAGAATTAATCAAGACTTCTTTGTAAGTAAGTAGTATTATGGGCAGTCCCTTTTTTCTTGCATTCAAACACTCTTTGGCTTTTATATAGAGACTTTTTTTTTTCTTTCCCTTAGCCTCTTTCCTCTCACCAAAACTTTCTTTTTTTCCACTCAAACCCTCTTTTACCTCTTTGCTTAAGTTGCTACCCTCTTTCTCTCTCTCTTGGCCATCTTTCATTTCTTTTCCCTCGAGCTCACCTTTTTTCTGTCCCCTTTGTTTTTCCATTGATTCCCTCAATCTCTTTTGATCTTCAAACACCTGAGAAGGTGTTAAAGGTGCAAGAGTATACTTCTTGCCATTAAGCTCAAGTGAATATCTGTTCTTCCTTCCATCATGAAAAGTATTCCTATCGAACTGCCATGGACGACCAAGCAAGATATGACAAGCTTGCATAGGAATGACATCACAAAGAGTATCATCCTCATACCTGCTAACATTGAATGGAATCATGCATTGTTTGTTGACTTTCAGTTCACCACTATCATTCAACCATTGGAGTCTATAGGGCTTAAGGTGTTTCATGCATGCAAGCCCTAACGTATCTACCAAGTGTGAACTCACTACATTAGCACAACTACCACTGTCAATAATCATAGAACAAGTTCTCCCCCTTATCCCACACCTAGTATGGAATATATTTTCCCTTTGTTCTTCACTATTGACTCCCAAATTGATAGCCATAATCCTCCTAACTACTGCAACCAAACTATCATTAAAAGGAAGTTGTACATCATCTTCACTCACACCTCCCTCTTCTTCCTCATTCTCACTTTTTTTACTCTCATTTTCTCCATCAAGAATCTTCCTAGCTACTCCAACAAAACCACTATTAGGAAACTCTACGTCATCTTCACTCGCACCTCCCTCTTCTTTCTCTAACTCACTTTTTTCACTCTCATACTCTCCATCTTCTTTCATGAGAATATTTCTTCTATTTGGACATTCATGCATCATATGCCCTCTTCCATGACATTTGTAACATTGAATAGCACTAGAAGGTTTTGGTGATTTAGGATTAAAAGTTTTACCTCCCTCTTTGTCATCTACTTTGGCCTTCCCTTTGCCTTCTTGTGGCCTAGAAGTCACATCTTGTTTCGGCCATGGCTTCTTTGAATTGGTGTTTGGCCGACTCCTCCACGAGCTAGCTTGCTGCTTTCTTTTAATTTGCTTTTCTAGTTTTGCAGCCATATCCACTAACTCATCTAAAGTTACATATTGTTGTATCTCTACTACATCAGCTATTTCTTTATTTAAACCATTAAGAAATCTAGCCATAGTGGCCTCTTCATCTTCCATACAATTAGCTTGGATCATAGCCATATCCATAGCTTTGAAGTATTCATCAATAGTAATGGTTCCTTGCTCCAATCTTCGAAGACGCATTTATAGGTCTCTTTGAAAGTGAGAAGGCACGAACCTCTTCTTCATGACTCTCTTCATCTCAGCCCAAGTGGCAATGGGTGGTTCTCCATCTTGTTGTCTATCCCTTGTAAGCTTTTTCCACCAAATAGAAGCATAGTCAGAAAATTCAACAACGGCAAGCTTTACCTTCTTAGCTTCAGAATAGTTGTGACAATAAAAAATGGCTTCAACTTTCCGCTCCCAATCAAGGTACAAGTCTGGATCTCTTGTCCCCTTGAAAGTTGGCATCTTCATCTTTATGCTATTAATGTTATCATCTCCACTCTTCCTCGTTGTCCCCTCCTATCTCTCCCTACCCTATCTAGATCATCAACAAAATCATCTATAGGGTTTTCTTGATTTACAATGGGGGCATAGGGCATATTTCTTCTATTTTGAGGCCTAGGATTATTTTGTGGTTGTACAACATGTTGATCTCCCCTCCTAAGTTCAGCTATTGTCTCATTTTGTTCAGCAATGGCATCCTTGATCTCTTGAAATTGCAAGGTCCATCTTTCGAATTGTTGGTGCATAGCTTGTAGAGTGAAGTCATTTCTTCCTCGGATTTCAGCTTCTTGACGAGCCCTCCTTTCACCATCACTACCACCTGTATTGGTCATCTCAAAAAACTATTTATCACTCAAACTTTGGCTTTTTTTTTTCCCCTCAATTGTTCTCACTCACTCTTGCCTTTTTCCGCTAAAAAAACCTTTGGGAAAAACACTTTATGGATTTATAATTAAACCCACTAGAATCAAGCCCTTAGTAGTAAAACAAAGAATTTTTGGGCACTAAAGAAAATGAAGGACCAATCCTAGAAAGAATTAGAATTTAGTTGAAACAAGACTCGAACAAAAAGGACCTTTTTTTTTAACAAGATAAAAGGAGTAAGAAAAAAATTGATTGCTTCTTAGCTTTAAAGACTAGGATCCCCTCTTCTTGTTTTCTATCTTAATCTTTAGAAAACAAATAAATGGAAGAAATTTCTTGAAGAGCAAATACTAAACTTTTTTTTTCTTTTTTTTCGTCACTGTTCACTGCTACAGTACTTTTTAATTTTTTTTTTTTTTTGCTCTTTTTTTTTTCAAGAAATCCCCAAGATTATCAAGAACGGAATCTTGATAGAACCGCTCTGACACCGCTTGATAACAACAAGGTTAGGGAGATCCCAAACTTACAATTAAAATATAAGAAGTGCGGAAGCAAATATAGAAAAGAATCTAAAAACTAGAAAATAAAAGATATGGGAAATTCGAAGGAACAATCCACGAATTTCCAAGAACGTAAGTTCTAAAGTCTTGACAAGATCCAAGTAACAACATATAGATTTATAGTAAGAAATCTAACGCCTTTACTTGAGATAACAAATCAAAAACAGTAGATTCGGATCCCGACCGCTTTATGAGTAACTTAAGACAACAATTAGTATTTAGAACTAATCGCCTTCGAAAGAATACCAAAAAGAAATCAAAGATATCAAAGAAGAAATTATCTTACTACCTTGAACTAAGAACTAGTTAGGTTGAAAGATAAATCCTAAAGTAATGCCACAAAGGTTCAAAAGAACTCTCAATATAATATATTCTTCAAAATTTGATTTACAATGAATGACAATCACCCCTTTATATAGTTGTAAGAAGGAGCTAGTCAAAATAGAAATAAATGAGAATTATCTTCCCTAGAAGCATAGATGACTTCCCACACTTGGACCAAGGCAGTCAACATAGATTAAAACAACCTAGAAGACTACCCATACTTGGACCAATGCAGGTCAACACAGATAAAAAAAAACAATTAAATATTTATTCTAGAAACTAATATTTGGCCTAATTTTGGGCTGCTGGAAACTTCTTCTTTTGGGGCTGATTTGGGCCTCATTCCATCTCACTTTGGACTTTAATTTGGGCGTCCAAATATGTGTAAGACTTGAGGAAAAAATCTGAATTGGGCTGGAGCTCTTCTTCCATCACAAGACACTTTTGAATTGTTGATTGCAGCCCATTAAGCTTGTCTTGCAATTTCCTCGTTTGAGATCTTGTCATGGGTCTTCTTGGAACTTCCAAATCATCATCCACGTCCTTCAATAATTCTGAGCTACCATGGATGCTATCATTCCCCTCTTCTTGAGATGAATTCGTCCTCGAATTTAAACCTGCATCAAATAAGGAAAGATCAGAAACATTGAAAGTAGCACTAACTTGATACTCACTAGGAAGATCAAGTTTGTAAGCATTGTCTCCAATCCTTTCAAGGACTTCAAATGGACCATCTCCTCTTGGGTCTAGTTTGGATCTTCTTTTGGCAGGAAACCTTTCCTTCCTGAAATGCACCTATACTTGATCCCCGGGCTTAAAAATAACAGATTTTCACCCCTTATTTCTCCTTAAGGCAGTCTACTCATTCTTCCGCTCAATTGCAATCTTTGTTTGTTCATGAATCTTCTTCATCATTTCAGCCTTCTTCCGTAATCTTGTTGATAGCTCGACAATCCACGCACATCCTCCAAGATCCATCTTTTTTGGGCACCAATAGAACAGGAACTGAGCAAGGACTCAGGCTCTCTCGCACAAACCCTTTTTTAAGCAACTCTTCAACCTGCCTCCTTTGTCTCTTCAGGATTACTCCTATAAGCAGGCCTATTTGGAATCTGTGCACCAGGCACAAAGTCAATTTGGTGTTCAATTCCACGCAAAGGTGGAAGACCTTTAGGAATATCTTCAGGAAAGATATCATCAAAGTCCTGCAAAAGAGAAAAAACACTACTTGGCAAAGAAGAAGTTAGTAGCTCAGAATTAATCAAGACTTCTTTGTAAGTAAGTAGTATTATGGGCAGTCCCTCTTTTCTTGCATTCAAACACTCTTTGGCTTTTATATAGAGACTTTTTTTTTTCTTTCCCTTAGCCTCTTTCCTCTCACCAAAACTTTCTTTTTTTCCACTCAAACCCTCTTTTACCTCTTTGCTTAAGTTGCTACCCTCTTTCTCTCTCTCTTGGCCATCTTTCATTTCTTTTCCCTCGAGCTCACCTTTTTTCTGTCCCCTTTGTTTTTCCATTGATTCCCTCAATCTCTTTTGATCTTCAAACACCTGAGAAGGTGTTAAAGGTGCAAGAGTATACTTCTTGCCATTAAGCTCAAGTGAATATCTGTTCTTCCTTCCATCATGAAAAGTATTCCTATCGAACTGCCATGGACGACCAAGCAAGATATGACAAGCTTGCATAGGAATGACATCACAAAGAGTATCATCCTCATACCTGCTAACATTGAATGGAATCATGCATTGTTTGTTGACTTTCAGTTCACCACTATCATTCAACCATTGGAGTCTATAGGGCTTAAGGTGTTTCATGCATGCAAGCCCTAACGTATCTACCAAGTGTGAACTCACTACATTAGCACAACTACCACTGTCAATAATCATAGAACAAGTTCTCCCCCTTATCCCACACCTAGTATGGAATATATTTTCCCTTTGTTCTTCACTATTGACTCCCAAATTGATAGCCATAATCCTCCTAACTACTGCAACCAAACTATCATTAAAAGGAAGTTGTACATCATCTTCACTCACACCTCCCTCTTCTTCCTCATTCTCACTTTTTTTACTCTCATTTTCTCCATCAAGAATCTTCCTAGCTACTCCAACAAAACCACTATTAGGAAACTCTACGTCATCTTCACTCGCACCTCCCTCTTCTTTCTCTAACTCACTTTTTTCACTCTCATACTCTCCATCTTCTTTCATGAGAATATTTCTTCTATTTGGACATTCATGCATCATATGCCCTCTTCCATGACATTTGTAACATTGAATAGCACTAGAAGGTTTTGGTGATTTAGGATTAAAAGTTTTACCTCCCTCTTTGTCATCTACTTTGGCCTTCCCTTTGCCTTCTTGTGGCCTAGAAGTCACATCTTGTTTCGGCCATGGCTTCTTTGAATTGGTGTTTGGCCGACTCCTCCACGAGCTAGCTTGCTGCTTTCTTTTAATTTGCTTTTCTAGTTTTGCAGCCATATCCACTAACTCATCTAAAGTTACATATTGTTGTATCTCTACTACATCAGCTATTTCTTTATTTAAACCATTAAGAAATCTAGCCATAGTGGCCTCTTCATCTTCCATACAATTAGCTTGGATCATAGCCATATCCATAGCTTTGAAGTATTCATCAATAGTAATGGTTCCTTGCTCCAATCTTCGAAGACGCATTTATAGGTCTCTTTGAAAGTGAGAAGGCACGAACCTCTTCTTCATGACTCTCTTCATCTCAGCCCAAGTGGCAATGGGTGGTTCTCCATCTTGTTGTCTATCCCTTGTAAGCTTTTTCCACCAAATAGAAGCATAGTCAGAAAATTCAACAACGGCAAGCTTTACCTTCTTAGCTTCAGAATAGTTGTGACAATAAAAAATGGCTTCAACTTTCCGCTCCCAATCAAGGTACAAGTCTGGATCTCTTGTCCCCTTGAAAGTTGGCATCTTCATCTTTATGCTATTAATGTTATCATCTCCACTCTTCCTCGTTGTCCCCTCCTATCTCTCCCTACCCTATCTAGATCATCAACAAAATCATCTATAGGGTTTTCTTGATTTACAATGGGGGCATAGGGCATATTTCTTCTATTTTGAGGCCTAGGATTATTTTGTGGTTGTACAACATGTTGATCTCCCCTCCTAAGTTCAGCTATTGTCTCATTTTGTTCAGCAATGGCATCCTTGATCTCTTGAAATTGCAAGGTCCATCTTTCGAATTGTTGGTGCATAGCTTGTAGAGTGAAGTCATTTCTTCCTCGGATTTCAGCTTCTTGACGAGCCCTCCTTTCACCATCACTACCACCTGTATTGGTCATCTCAAAAAACTATTTATCACTCAAACTTTGGCTTTTTTTTTTCCCCTCAATTGTTCTCACTCACTCTTGCCTTTTTCCGCTAAAAAAACCTTTGGGAAAAACACTTTATGGATTTATAATTAAACCCACTAGAATCAAGCCCTTAGTAGTAAAACAAAGAATTTTTGGGCACTAAAGAAAATGAAGGACCAATCCTAGAAAGAATTAGAATTTAGTTGAAACAAGACTCGAACAAAAAGGACCTTTTTTTTTAACAAGATAAAAGGAGTAAGAAAAAAATTGATTGCTTCTTAGCTTTAAAGACTAGGATCCCCTCTTCTTGTTTTCTATCTTAATCTTTAGAAAACAAATAAATGGAAGAAATTTCTTGAAGAGCAAATACTAAACTTTTTTTTTCTTTTTTTTCGTCACTGTTCACTGCTACAGTACTTTTTAATTTTTTTTTTTTTTTGCTCTTTTTTTTTTCAAGAAATCCCCAAGATTATCAAGAACGGAATCTTGATAGAACCGCTCTGACACCGCTTGATAACAACAAGGTTAGGGAGATCCCAAACTTACAATTAAAATATAAGAAGTGCGGAAGCAAATATAGAAAAGAATCTAAAAACTAGAAAATAAAAGATATGGGAAATTCGAAGGAACAATCCACGAATTTCCAAGAACGTAAGTTCTAAAGTCTTGACAAGATCCAAGTAACAACATATAGATTTATAGTAAGAAATCTAACGCCTTTACTTGAGATAACAAATCAAAAACAGTAGATTCGGATCCCGACCGCTTTATGAGTAACTTAAGACAACAATTAGTATTTAGAACTAATCGCCTTCGAAAGAATACCAAAAAGAAATCAAAGATATCAAAGAAGAAATTATCTTACTACCTTGAACTAAGAACTAGTTAGGTTGAAAGATAAATCCTAAAGTAATGCCACAAAGGTTCAAAAGAACTCTCAATATAATATATTCTTCAAAATTTGATTTACAATGAATGACAATCACCCCTTTATATAGTTGTAAGAAGGAGCTAGTCAAAATAGAAATAAATGAGAATTATCTTCCCTAGAAGCATAGATGACTTCCCACACTTGGACCAAGGCAGTCAACATAGATTAAAACAACCTAGAAGACTACCCATACTTGGACCAATGCAGGTCAACACAGATAAAAAAAACAATTAAATATTTATTCTAGAAACTAATATTTGGCCTAATTTTGGGCTGCTGGAAACTTCTTCTTTTGGGGCTGATTTGGGCCTCATTCCATCTCACTTTGGACTTTAATTTGGGCGTCCAAATATGTGTAAGACTTGAGGAAAAAATCTGAATTGGGCTGGAGCTCTTCTTCCATCACAAGACACTTTTGAATTGTTGATTGCAGCCCATTAAGCTTGTCTTGCAATTTCCTCGTTTGAGATCTTGTCATGGGTCTTCTTGGAACTTCCAAATCATCATCCACGTCCTTCAATAATTCTGAGCTACCATGGATGCTATCAGTAATGTAGATGAATGACGATTGTTGGTTATGATATTTTGAACGTTATTATAAATGTTTGGGAGTTGATATACAATATGGGGAAGGTCGTATAAACAAAGGAAATGCTGCCCAATTTTCTCTAGCTTTAATAAGCACATTCATATAATCGAGTAGCTAATATGAATGCGAATTCTCTTGAAGGTAGAAACGTGAGCATTAAAGGAGGATAATAAAGCGATGGAAATTGTTAAACGAAAGAGGTATGTAAGGCTAGTCCCTTCTTTCTAAGGCATGACTCTTATGGTATGAATCCTCCTATCTTTCCATGATTTCCCTACATATCGGGAATTATGAATCTACAAGTATAAAGAGCTTCATACGAGATAAAGAATAGAGATACATTACGAGCATGACTGTTATATCCCGTGTTTTTACATTCGGATATTTCAAGATAATTGCGAGAAGTTAAGGGCAAGGCTATATTTTGATGTTGTTTAATACACAAGTTGTTTATGAAAACTATTGATGTGGAAATATTAAGAAAGGCTAGGGGTAAAAAAGGAAATTCACAAGGTGGCTCATGGAAATATTAAGGGAAGTTTGGGGTTAAAAGTGAATTATGGGAACTTAAAATTCTTGAACAAAAAAAAAAAAGGGGCCAAGTGGCCGTGTAAGGTTGGGGTGGGCCTTGGCCCACATGGATGAATTATAGATGTGTATATTAGATGACTAATTAGTCATATTTTCATCTTCATCTTTAGAAACTTGAAGAAGCTTGGAGAGAAAGAGCAAAAGAGAAGCCATTCGGCCATACATAGCCGAACAAGAACCTTGGAAAAGATTTGATCAAAAATTATTTTCTTCTAGCATTTTCACCAATTGGAAGGTCCTCTTTAACGTGAAGTAGTTGTTGGAGCAAGCAAAACACTTATTTGTGCACTTTACCACCCTAGCCAAGTTGAAAAGTGTAGTGAAGAAAGGTAAGGTTTAATCTTCTTTTTATATGTTATGGATGGTTTGTGTATGTTGTAGTATGTAGAAATGGATGAAATTCATGAAAATATGGATGTTATGTTGTAGCCGTGTAGGTGTTGGTGTTGGCCGTATATATGTTGTGTTGTGTATGAATGATGAACTAATTTTACCTAGTATTTTGGTTGTTGTTGTTATGGATTCTATGATGAAAATGAAAGTTTAATAATTCTAGTTGAAGTTGTAATTGTCGGGGAGCTGTTTTAGAAGCCAATGTGATTTGAATGTAGTCTTCTTGTATTTATGGAAAATAATGTTGTTAGTGTGTGAATTATTGGTGTAGTTCATGAATTTGAAAGAAGGAAATGTGTTGTTATTGCTATTGTCGCATTTTGGATGTTTTGTGTGGAGTGGCATATTGGTTAGATTATGTTGAATATTGTGCGGATTGTTTGAAGTGTTCTTGAGTTTTGTTGAATGGTTTCAGATTAGTATTTGAGTGTGCGAGCATTGGTGTTAGCTTGATTGTATGTAGTTGAAGTGAAAGTAAATGGAATGCCGTCGAATTATGTAAAAGAAAGTTGCTAATGTTAGAGTGCGTTTTGAATTAATTGTTGATGTTGTTAATATGGTTGTTGGTATTGTTGTTGATGATTTGGCCGAGTTGAATTCTCGGGGTTGTTGTATTTACAGGGGAGATGCTGCCGAAATTTTTATAAACAAAGTAATTATTTTAGAATTAGACTCTTAAGATCTATAGCTAATGCTTGATATTCATTGGTATTATTGTAGATTTTGGGGAAACCCGAGGCTTAAGTTCAGGTTAGCTTAAGGAGTGGACAAGGTATGTAAAGCTTACCCTTTCCTTCTTTTGGCATGTCCTAGTTGCAAGTAAGCTATGAAACGAGCCTCGGGGTAACTCCATTCATAAGATCCGAGCATGTCGACGATTCTTATTCATTTCTTGACGTTACCTTCCTAGTATAATCGAACTATGGTCCTTAGATCTTTTGTATCATTGGATAAAGAGCGTGTATACATAATTTTTATTCTTAAAAGTCTTATGTCGAATAATGTCTCTAACTTTCTTAGACGAGCTCGGATCGCTCCGATACGTTCTTAGGGAGTTCTAGAGCGAATTATGTTTGTAACTTTCGTAGGCGGGCTCGGATTGGGCTACTACTTGTCCGCGGTCCCCGAGACTTACCTTTGTATAACTCTAACGACTTTTGAAAGGATTTCACATAATTGTCGCCTTAACCCTCGAGTGTTGGATAGTTACTTAATTGCTGAGTTTAAACTAATAATGTTTTTAAATTGCATATAGTTTCTCACTATTTTGCTCGTGCATACTGTATTTACATCTTTCGCCGAGTCCCGGGCCGGTTTTGTTATCGTGCGCACTATATTATATTCGGCAGTATGATGTGTTATGGTTCCCCGAGTCCCCCACTAGCGGGCCGGGTACCGCTTATATACGGCGTTATGATGTGTTATGGCGTATGATGTGCTATGATGTTATGATGTGTTTCGGGGTTGTACGGAGATATAAAAGTTAATGGAAATTTGGCGACACTTCCTTTGTCTCGACAAATTCTTCCATGAAATAAGATAACCCTCAAACATCAATAAGAACACTCATGATAACATAATTAATAGATTCCTTAAGTTAAACATTGTTTACTTCTTAAATCCACCTTCAAGATCATCCATAACCATACCTATATTACAACATCATATCATTCTCAAAGAATACTCCTTTAATATCATTTGTATCATTCACCACAAGTTTGTACTCATAACATGTAAGAACTATTATTCAAGTTAAGTCATCAATCAAGAGTATCACTATTTCCATATTTGTACTCCATATTCTCCTCCCTTCCATAATCCGAGTCTTTTAATCTCTCAATACTCTTAATAACATGAATTGAACATAAATCTTACCTTTGATGATGTAGGAATGGATTTTGAATGGAACTACTTTACTTGGAGAAAACCCTACTTCAACAACAAAGAGATTCTTGGTTTTCACAAACCCTAGAGAGTATCCTTGCACTTTATTCTACTAATTCTTGGTGTTTACTCCTTGATTTCCCTTGGATATATGATGATATGATGAGAGAATTTTTGTAGAACCTTCAAGACTTAGAGAGAGAATCAAATCTAAAAAATTTGAGCTCAACTCGTCTATTTATAACTGAAACTGGAAAGTTCCAGAGAAGCGGTTCGACGAGTGGGTTGACTGTCACGTCGACACGTTGACGATCCATCGACTTGATCCGTAGACCTACTTCTGTAGATTAGAAGTTGCAGAGTGCTATTGACGGCGGAGATCAATGGCCCGTCAACGTGTCGACGCTCCATCGACATATCTCGTCGATCTGCTTCTGCAAATCAGAATTTTCAGAACATAGTGATGGTGCATATTGACGGTCCGTCGATAATGTCTGATGTCTGCAGACTTCCCTGAGTCTGCTCATCCTGCGTCGGTTCAATCTGTTCAACTTCTAAGCCCGCAAATCACTAGGAATACCTGCTGGTACACTGTGTTCAATATTTTCTGCCTTAACTTTCTCCAACAAGCTTTCCTCTTTTTTTCCCCAAATGTCTTTGGAATCTTAATTAGAATCATTAAGTATCCCTTCTTACTAGTAGGGACATCATATACACCTTATCCTACGTTAGCCTATTCACCGCACAACGACATGAAATTTTTCGAGGTGTAACAGTCTCCCCCCCTTAAGGACATTCATCCTCAAATGTTAAGTTCTCGGGGATTCTACAGAAATTTCACCAGAGTTTCCCCTGTAATATGGCACTACCACCCTATCACAACAACCCACAATAATATTGCCTCATAGGGCTACAACACAATGGCAAGAGGATGTGGCCACACACGACCAAAAGCATTAAGAGAAAGCGTTACATACCTTATGATAATGGCGTCTCATCTTGAATCTCCTCCGGGCTGGAAACAATTACGGGTACTTGGACTCCATGTTTTCCTCTGCTTCCTAAATTATTTCTTCTGGGTTATTGTTTCTCCATAAGACCTTGAATGAGGCTACCTGTTTGTTCCTAAGCTTTCGCACCTGCCTATTTAGTATGGAAATGGGCACCTCTTCATTGGCTAACTTCTCAGTAATCTGGACTGATTCAAGCTCTGGAGGTAAATCCAGTTCATAAGCTACTTGGCCCACTTTACGTACAATCTTATAAGGTCCAACATATCGGGGACTAAGCTTTCCCTTCTTGCCGAATCTCATTACGCCCTTCATCGATGACACTTTAAAGAACACCCAATCATTGATTTGGAATTCCAAGTCTCTGTCACGACCCGTCTAGAGGGCCGCGACGAGCGTCCGGTGCTAGCCCACCCGGGCACCCCTTAACTTACACTTAAGCTTACATCTAGGTGAGCCACATAATTAAACACATAATTCTACTCATTCATCATGCTAGTCTCATTAGACGACAATTCCTTTATATCATCATAATTGACACCTATGCCACGTCAACGTACATGAGCCAACAAGGCTATCAAAATGACATACAAAATATAGGCCGACAAGGCCAGACATATCTAACCATATACATGTGACTACGAGCCTCTAAGAAGAGTATAACATGTCACATAAGCGGGACAGGACCCCGCTATGCCCATAATTATATACACAAAATAATGAGTACCCAAAAGCTATGGCTCCGAATGAAATGGATCTCTGCTATGTAATCTCTGAGAAAGCAGCTATGGATCGAGCCTGTCTCCCTGTGTATCTACGGGCATGACGCAACGTCCACAAACAAAAAGACCTCAGTACGAAGAATGTACTGAGTATGTAAAGCATGATCAATATCAACATAGAAGCATAAATAACAACATAAGAAATAGCATAGAATGGGAGATGGAAATATCATCGTCATATGCACTTACTTGTCTTTCTTAGGAACTTTCCATTTCTAATACGTGTTTGTGTACATACATCATTATCCGCATTCATAATAGTACCCGTACCATATTTGTGCTTGTACTCATATACATGCCCCTTATTCACATTCATATACATAGTCATATCATATTCGTATTCATATCATACACACAATCATATCATATATATAGCATTTACATAGCAAACCCGACCACGTAGGATCGGTGTTTCATACATACTTGGCCAACCAAGGCTCAAGGTTACTCATACCTGGCCCTACCAAGGCTTCAGGGTTACATCTACCTGTCCCTACCAAGGCGTCAGGGTCATATCTTCCTAGCCCTACCAAGGCGTCAGGGTTATCCGTACCATCTGCAGAGGTGTGCGCGCATTACGTAATCATATACATACTTATTTACATATCTTACCCGGCCTTATAAGCTCGGGGTTCCATAATAGTCATACATAGATACATATACATAATAGCTCATAAGCATCTTTACTATTTACATCATCATCATAATCGTCATCAACATCATTATTACTATTATCGTCATTCATCACATTTACCTTAATAGGCTTACTCGTCATACGATGAGTTTAGTGCTATCATAGCGTATCAAGAAGCGTGAGCTTACTAGCTCGGAAGATCAAATCATTTGAAGGATATCATAGCCTCATAGAAGATTTAGATATTTGGCCAAAGAACCATGCCTTATGAAAGAAGGGTTAGCCTTACATACCTTTCCGCTCAACTATTCTACACTTGCACTTTCTCCTCCAATGCTAGCATTTCTACCTTCATTAAAGTCATACTATCATTAGAATCGATAGCTAGTACATATATGACTAAAGCTAGAGAAAATTGGACAGCATCTCCTCTATTTATACGACATTCCTCCACAATGTATATCAACTCCCAAACGTCAATAATACATTCACAATACCATAGCAATAGTCATTATTCATCCACAATATCCACATTTCTCAATTTTCTTTCAATTACTCCTATCCATGGCTATAACACATGACTATGTCCATTCACGTACATTGCTCATCTCATGTTCTCAACATCATTTATAACATTATTATATACACAACGTATTAGGAATCATAACTCATTCCAAACATTTACTCAAAAGTGACACTATTGAACATTCATGACCCATTTCTTATATTCTTTTGTACTTCGAGTGTTTCAACTTCCCAATACTTTAAACAACATGGAAACATCATAAAAATTACCTTAGATGGTGTAGGATTGAACCTTGGGTGAAAATACCTCCCTTGAGCAAAACCCTAGTTTTCTCTTCACTTGAATTTCTTGCCTTTGATGAACTTTAATGGGTTTTCTTACTTTGATTCACTTGATTTGATGATAATGACCTTTGATTTCCCTTGGTTTCTTGTGTATGAAATATATGTAATGCTCTAGAGGCTTTAGAGAGAAGTGGAGAAGTGTTGGAAATGAAATAATGAAGTTGGGAACACATTTAAAGTCTTGGAACATTTCAGTCCATCGGGAGTTCCACGGTCCGTGGAACATGATGCCGTCCGTGAAACTGGTCGTGGTTCACGATCAGCCAGCCATCTTCTCTGCTGGCCGTTCCACGAACCCATCCACGGTCCGTGGATCAGGGTGCTGTCCGTGGAACCTGGTCGTGGAACTCACAGTTCCACCAAAGTTGATCCCGTCGTCTCGTTTGATCTCTAATCCTTATGGAACCTTCTTAGCACTTGTTCATCACTTCATTAACAATCTAAGGGGCGTTATAACTCTACCTCAATACATCATTTAGTTACCATCAACTTGCTACTCATAAATCCCTTCCGATACTTATCGAATACATGACCCTCTCTTGGCAACTTCCTCGCCTAACATCGAATGTCTTTAAAACCCTATTTAGAATCATCAAATGCTATTTCTTACTCATGGAAATATCATATATTCTTGCCCCTCACTAGTTCATTTACTTAGTCAACAACGGAGGATTTTTTCGAGGTGTAGCATTCTTCCCCCCTTAAGAACATTCTTCCTCGAATGTTAAAGTCTTCGGGGATTCTATAAGAATTTTGCCAGAGTCTCCCTATAGTATGGCACTACCGTCCTGTCACAGCATCCCATAATATTGATGCCTCATAGGGCCACAACATAATAACAATATAAATTGGCCACACACGACCAAAACATAAAAGGAAAACATACGTACCTTATGATCTTGATGTCTCATCTTGGATGTCTTCCAAGGGCTGAAATATGTGTGGATATTTGGATCTCATGATTTCTTCCGCTTCCCATGTCATTTCCACTCGATTGTTGTTTCTCCAAAAAACATTAACTGAGGCCACTTCTTTATTTCTAAGACTCCGTACTTACCTATCTAATATGGAAATGGGTACTTTTTCATAAGTCAATTTCTCTGTCACTTGCACATCATTTATTGGCACGATCTTAGTATGATCTCCAACACATTTCCGAAGCATCGAGACATGGAAAACTGGATGGACTGACTCCAAATCCGGAGGTAGATCTAATTCATAGGCTACTTTGCCTATTTCGCACAATCTCATAAGGCCCAATGTACCGAGGACTAAGCTTCCCCTTTTTGCCAAATCTCATTACACCCATCATTGGTGATACTTTCAAGAATACCCAATCTTTCACTTGAAACTCTAAGTTTCTTCGACGATTATCCGCATAGGACTTTTGATGACTTTGAGCTGCTAACAACCGATCTTGTATGAGCTTGACTTTCTCGATGGCTTGCTGGACCAATTCCGACCCTATCAATTTAGTCTCTCCTGTTTCAAACCACCCAATCGGGGATCTACACTTTCGCCCATATAAAGCTTCATACAATGCCATTTGAATGCCAGAATGATACCTGTTATTGTAAGCAAATTCAATGAGTTCTGAAGGCTGTCTTAGGGATATCTTTCTCCCTAACCCTTACTTGGTGATACCCGGACCTCAAATCGATCTTTGAAAATCATCTGGCACCTTGCAATTGATCAAATAAAATATCTATCCTCGGAAGAGGATATTTATTCTTAATCGTCACCTTATTCAGTTGCCGATAATCAATGCACATTCTCAAGGACCCATCTTTCTTTCGGACAAACAATACGGGTGCTCCCCACGGGGATGAACTAGGCCTAATAAAGCCTTTCTCAAGCAAGTCTTTCAATCCTTCAACTCTTTTAATTCTGCGGGAGCCATTCTATAAGGAGGAATAGATATAGGCTTAGTGCCTGGCAACACATCAATGGCAAAATCAATCTCCCGCTCGGGAGGAAGGCCTGGAAGCTCTTCCGGGAACACATCCGGAAATTCACTTACTACGGGTACTGACTGAAGAGTCGGCGATTTAGCTTCTACATCTTGAACCCGAACGAGGTGATAGATACATCCCTTTGTGATCATTTTCCTTGCTTTTAGATAGGAAATAAACCAACCTTTTGATGACGCTGTATTCCCTTTCCACTCTAAAACTGGTTCTCCCGGAAATTGGAAACAAACCATTTTCATTCTAAAATCGATATTGGCATAACAAGAAGCCAACCAATCCATGCCCATGATAACATCAAAATCCACCATTTCTAGCTCATGCAAATCAATCATGGTACGACGATCACAAATCACAATTACACAATTTCTATATACTCGGCTAGCTATTACCGATTCGCCCGCGGGTGTAGACACCTCAAAAGGTTTGATCGACTCCGGCTCCACTCTAAATTGACCCGCAATATATGGAGTAACATATGACAACGTGGAGCCCGGATCAATCAAAGCATATATATCATGAGAGAATACCGATAATATACCTGTGACCACGTCAGGGGAAGACTCAAGATCTTGGCGTCCAGCCAAAGCATAAACACGGTGCTGAGGACCGCTAGAACTGGGAGCTCTCCCTCTACCTCTACCATGGCCGACTGGCGCATGTGAACCTGGCCCCATAGGGCGTATAGATGCTGAAGATCCGGCTATCGACCCTGAAGGCTGGGTCCTACCTCTACCATGAACTGAGGGGCAATCACACATGATATGACCTAGACGACCACATGAATAGCAAACATCCGAACCCAATCGGCATCGACCCCAATGTAACTGTTACACCTCGGAAAAAATTTCCATTGGTACGTAAGTGAACGAACTAGTGATAAGTATGGGTGTATGATGTCCATGAGCAAGAAACGACGTTTGATGACCTTAGGCGAGATTTCAAAGGAATCCGACGTAAGACGAGAAAGTTGGCTAAGATAAGGCAAGGTGAGGTAAGCAATGCATGTGCATGGATATGGGTGATTAAAATGAGAAGTCTAAGAAATATGGAAAGTTGCAGAATTGCAATCTGCCCAGTGGTCGTAAAGTGCAAATACGGATCGTAAACTGGTATACAGTCCGTAAACTGCCAGGTCGTAAACTGGCATGCAAGCCTTCAACTTTCTGCCAGTTGAGGAAATGGTAAAATATGATCTGGTTTACGGACCCTAAAGTGATTTACGGCCCGTAAACCATGGTCGTAAATCACCATGCCAGCAGCCAAAGTTTCTGGTTTTTGAAAAGGTTAAAGACGACCGCAAGGGACGAACCGTAAAATGGAATATGTGGTCGTAAACTCAGTTTACGACCACAGTTCACCGCAACACTGATTTTGCAATTCATTAAATAAAGGGACCAACACTTGTTTTATTTCATTTCCACATTACACACCTTCTCTCTAAAACCTCTCTCTACATTTATTATCGAAGCTTTCAAGGATCATAAGTCATCAACAACATAAAACAAAGTGAATCAAGAGTAAGAACATCATCAAAGGTCATCCAAGTCAAGAAATCCAAATGGAGAAAAACTAGGGTTTTGCTCAAGGTGGAGTATTATCAACTAAAGCTTGTTCCTACAAATTCTAAGGTAAGATTCATGATATTTATATGATGTTTAAGATATTGGAGAGTTGAAATGCATGGATTGTAGAAAATATGGTCAACTAGGTCATGAATGATGAATAGTGACATTTTGAGGAATAGTTTGAATTGAATCACGAATGTTGTTGTGTTGTGATATGAATGTGTTATAAATGGTATTAAGATCATGAACTAGACACTTTAGATGGATGGACGAAGTTGGGTGTTATACCCTTGAATATGGATGAATTAGAAGCAAGTTGAGAAATCTAGATAATGTGGATAATGTGAATGACTAATGGCCATTGTTATGATATTAATGAAGGTAGAAACGCTAACATTGGAAGGGGACGTACAAGTGTATAATAGTCCGACAAAAAGGTATGTAAGGCTAACCCTTCTTTCACAAGGTATGGTTCTTTGGCCAAATTCCTAAATCCTCTATACGAGTATGTTGTCTCCAAATGATTGATCTCCGAGCTCATAAGCTCACAATCCTCGATATGTACTACGTTTGTACTACGCTCCTCATATAACGAGTAAGCCTATGATATAGATGTAACGATAATGATGATGATAGTCATGATAATGATAATAATAATGATGCTAAAGGTGCCTCCGGGCTATTAGATGTATGTGTGCCTATAAAGGGCTATAATGAAACCCCGAGCCTATGGTGCCAGGTCGAGTATATGTTTATATATATGTATGTGTATGATTACGTAACGCGCGCACACATCTGCAGATGGTACGGATAACCCTGAAGCCTTGGTAGGGCCAGGTAGATATAACATTGAGCCTTGGTTGGCCAAGTATGTTTGAAACACCGAACCTTATGGTCGGGTACGGTACGTATGTATGTATATAAGTGTATGGCTATGTATATAATATGAATATGAATGTGAAAAGACTATGTATATGAATGCGAACAGGGGCATGTATACTAATACGATCACTATTATTAAATACGCATGAGAAATGGGAATTTCCTATGAAAGGTAGGTAAGTGCCATGATGATGACATTATTGTCTTCCCCTCCTATGCTACTTCACATGTTGTTTACTATGCTTATATATCGATGTTGATCATGCTTTACATACTCAGTACATTCTTCGTACTGACGTCCTTTTATTTATGGACGTTGCGTCATGCCCGCAGGTGCACAGGGAGATAGACTTGATCCAGAGCTGCTTATTCAGAGATTGCATAGCAGAGCTCGTTTTCTTCCGGAGCCATAGCTTTTGGGTACTTATTCTTTTGTGTATATAATTATGGGCATAGCGGGGTCCTGTCCCGCTCATATGTTTTGTTATACTCTTAGAGGCTCGTAGTCACGTGTATACGGTTAGATATGTCTGGCCTTGTCGGCCTATATTTTGTACACCTTATGGTAGCCTTGTCAGCTTATGTACATCTGATGTGGCATAAATGCCAATGATGATTTAAAGATGTGATTGTCCGATGGGACTAGTTTGATGAATGAAAGAAAATGCATGTCTAATTATGTGGCTCACCTAGATGTAAGCATAAGTATAAGTCAAGGGGTGCCCGGGTGGGCTAGCACCGGGTGCTCGTCGCGGCCCCCTAGGCGGGTCGTGACAAAAGTGGTATCAGAGCAGTTCAGTCCTAGGGTGTGTCTACGAGCCGTGTCTAGTTGAGTCTTGGTTATGGGTGTGTTGCGCGCCACACTTATAAATAAGAGGCTGCGGACATTTTAGGAATAAATGACCTTCTTCTTCATAAGAATCGTGCGATAGAGCTATCATGTAAGAAATTCTTGCTCCTTAATCGTGTGTTGTGCATTTCAGAGATGCCTATGAAGAAAAAGGCTACAGCAGCCCAAAAGGGCAAGACGGTGGCAGAAAAGCGGGCTAAAAGAGCACCGCCACCGGTAGTAGAGGAAAGTGAGTCCCGGAGTGCGGCTCAATCTCAGTCCTCCCAGACAGTGCCTGTTTCTGAGGAGCGTGAGGGGGCCTCAGCCCCAGCTCCAGCACCTCCAGCTCCTCCGCCGGATGGTTCTAGCCAAGATGTAAAAGAGGCCATTAATTTTTTGACTCAATTGGTTGCGACCCAGACTCAGAGGAAAAGTTCAGGGCTTGGTGATAGGGATATTAGTGCAAGGGACCGTGATTTTATTACATTAAACCCTTCGGAATTCTTTGGGTCAAAGCCGGAGGAGGATCCTCAGGATTTCATTGATGGTATGCTAAGGACGCATCGGTTGATACATGCTTCAGACACCGAGTCGATGGAACTAGCGTCATATAGATTGAGAGATGTCTCAATCCAGTGGTATATGGTATGGATGGCTTCACGGGGGGCCAATATACCTCCCCCAGTATGGCAAGAGTTTGTCGATGCTTTTCTCCGTCATTATATGCCCCCAGAAGTTCGGCGAGCCAGGGCCGATAAATTCTTGAATTTAAGGCAAGGTAGTATGAGTGCCCTAGAGTATAGCCTCCGCTTTAACTCCTTTGCTAGGTATGCTTCGGCCATGGTAGCGAATATGGGCGACCGGGTACACCAATTTGTAAAGGGCCTAGGGCCACACTTGATGGATAAATGCTTGACTGCGTCGCTTCAGGATGGTATGGATATTGCAAGCATTCAAGCACATGCTCAGAACTTAGAAGATAGCCTACAGCAGCAGAGGAGTGAGCGTGAGAAAGATCGGGGACATAGCAAGAGGGCCAGATCCTCAGGCCCGATGAGTGAGTCCAGACGCGGACACAAGCAACAGCTTTCTAGGCATTCAGGCTATTCCATGACCAGTGCCCCTCCATGGTTTCCACGCCAGAGCCTTGATAGATCTGCTCGTTTAGGGTCGAGTCCGAGCTATTCAGGACCTCAGTTCAGAGATGATTCAGGCCAGTCAAGGCCACCTGCACCACGATGTTCCCAGTGTGGGAAGTCGCATTGGGGTCGATGCCGATTGGGTTCAGATGGTAGCTATTCATGTGGTCGACCAGGCCATATTATGCGTGATTGCCCCTCAGTACATGGTGGAGGTAGGACCCAACCATCAGGGTCGGTAGCTGGATCTTCGGCATCTGTACGCCCTACGGGGCCAGGTTCACATGCGCCAGTTGGCCCTGGTATGGGTAGAGGCAGAGCTCCCAGTTCTAGCGGTCCTCAGCACCGTATCTATGCTTTGGCTGGACGCTAAGATCTTGAGTCTTCTCCTGACGTGGTCACAGGTATATTATCGGTATTCTCTCATGATGTATATGCTTTGATTGATCCGGGCTCCACATTATCATATGTTACTCCTTATATTGCGAGTCAATTTATAGTCGAGCCGGAGTCGATCAAACCTTTTGAAGTGTCTACACCCGTGGGTGAATCGGTAATAGCTAGCTGAGTAGTTATGATTTGTGACCGTCGTACCATGATTGATTTGCATGAGCTAGAAATGATAGATTTTGACGTCATTATGGGCATGGATTGGTTGGCTTCTTGTTATGCCAATGTTGATTGTAGAATGAAGATGGTTCAGTCTTAGAATGGAAAGGGAATACGGTGTCACCAAAAGGTAGGTTTATTTCCTATCTAAAGGCAAGGAAGATGATCACGAAAGGATGTATTTATCATCTAGTGCGAGTTCAAGATATAGAAGTTGAATCGCCGACTCTTCAGTCAGTTCCCGTAGTGAATGAATTTCCGGATGTGTTCCCGAAAGAGCTTCCAGGCCTTCCTCCCGAGTGGGAGATTGACTTTGCTATTGATGTGTTGCCAGACACTAAACCTATATCTATTTCTCCTTATAGAATGGCACCCGCCGAACTGAAAGAATTGAAAGAGCAATTGAAAGACTTGCTTGAGAAAGGCTTTATTAGGGCTATTTCATCCCCGTGGGGAGCGCCCGTATTGTTTGTCCGAAAGAAAGATGGCTCTTTGCAAATGTGCATTGATTATAGGCAATTGAATAAGGTGACGATTAAGAATAAATATCCCCTCTCGAGGATTGATGACTTGTTTGATCAATTGCAAGGTGCCAAATGGTTTTCAAAGATTGATTTGCGGTCCGGGTATCATCAAGTGAGAGTTAGGGAAAAAGATATCCCTAGGACAGATTTTAGAACAAGATATGGTCATTTTGAATTCCGGGTAATGTCATTTGGGCTAACTAATGCGCCAGCGGTATTTATGGATTTGATGAATAATGTGTTCAGACCCTTCCTGGATTTATTTGTGATAGTATTTATCGATGACATCTTGTTGTATTCTAGATCCGAGGCGGAGCATGCGGATCATTTGCGTACTGTCCTTGGAGTTCTTCGAACTCGAGAGTTATTTGCAAAGTTTTCCAAATGCGAGTTTTGGTTGAACTCGGTAGCATTTTTAGGGCATATCGTTGCAGCCGATGGCATTCGAGTGGATAGCCAAAAGATTGAGGCCGTGAAGACTTGGCCAAGGCCCACAACTCCGGAGGTTCGTAGCTTTCTGGGCTTAGCAGGTTATTACAGAAGATTTGTTGAAGTTTTTTCTTCTATTTCTGCACCACTCACAAAGTTGACCCAGAAATCGGCAAATTTTCAATGGACAGATGTTTGTGAACGTAGTTTCCAAGAGTTAAAGGGTAGATTGAATTCTGCCGCAGTTCTGACACTTCCAGAGGGATTGGAAGGATATGTCGTTTATTGTGATGCTTCAGGCGTTGGGCTAGGCTGCGTATTGATGCAACATAGCAAAGTGATTGCGTATGCTTCAAGGCAATTGCGGAAACCTGAGCAGAATTATCTTACCCATGATCTAGAATTGGCCGCGGTGGTTCATGCATTAAAGATATGGAGACATTACTTATATGGTGTCCACGTGGATATTTATACAGATCATAAGAGTCTTCAATACATCTTCAAGCAGAAAGAGTTGAATTTGCGGCAACGACGATGTTTAGAATTGCTGAAAGACTATGATGTGGATATCTTGTATCACCCCGGAAAGGCAAATGTTGTGGCTGATGCTCTTAGTCGTAGATCGATGGGAAGTCTAAGTGATGTACGACCAGAAAAGAGAGAAATGGCCCGTGATCTCCAACAGTTAGCTAGCCTAGGAGTCCGAGTAATGGACTCAGGTAGTAGCGGAGCTACTATCGAAAATACAGCAGTCTCGTCGCTAGTAACAGAAGTGAAAGAGCGACAATATGAGGATCCCATGCTAATACAATATAGAGACACACTCCCTCAAAAGGAGGGGTCATCGTTTGACGTTTCGTGAGACGGAGTTCTCCGATGCCGAGGCAGACTATGTGTCCCTGATGTGGCAGACCTACGCCACCAGATTTTGAGAGAAACTCATTGCTCCCGTTATTCTGTGCACCCTGGAGCAATGAAAATGTATCATGACCTTAAGACTATATATTGGTGGAATGGGATGAAAAAAGATATAGCAGGATTCGTAGCTCAATGTCCTAATTGTCAACAGGTGAAAATCGAGCACCAAAAGCCGGGCGGATTATTGCAAGCTATAGAAATCCCAACGTGGAAGTGGGAAGTGATTAATATGGACTTCATTACTGTTATATCCCGCATTTTGTACATTCGGATAATTTAAGATAATTGCGGGAAGTTAAGAGCCAAGCTATATTTTTAATTTTGTTTAGCACACAAGTTTCTTATGAAAATTTTGATGTGGAAATATTAAGAGAGGCTAGGGGTAAAAAGGGGAAATTCGCAAGATGGCTCATAAAAATATTACGGAAGCCTAAGGGCAAATTTGCAATTTGGAAAATAAATTTCCATAAATCACAAAAAAAAATGGGCTTGGACTTAAAGGGCCATTTGGCCATCCAAGGGAGAAAAAGAAAATATAAATGGGCCAAGGCCCATGTGGGAGCTAAATACTAGTGGATAAAAGATGACTTATGGATCATTTTTGTCAACTTTAACACAAGAATCTTCAAGAAGCTTGGAAAAAAAAAAGAGAGAGAGACACCACCCATTCGGCCAAGAGTAAAAAATTTGAAGACCAAAAATCTTGATTCAAAAAAATTGATTCTTCTAGTATTCCTACTAATTCAAAGGTCCTCTTCAACGTGGTATAATTATTTAAGCAAGAAAACCACTCTTGGTGGCAAGTGGAAAATTGAAGAAAAGGTAAGAATTTCTCTTCTTTCATATATTATAGAAGGTTTATGTATGTTATAGTATGTAGAAATGAATGAAAAGTATGAAAATAGTGTGTTGTGGGTGTGGCCGTGTGTGTGGTGTCATGGCCGTGTATATGTGTGTGTGTAGGAATAATGATCCAATTATTTTATCTAATGTTTTGGTTGTTGTTGTTGTGGATTCTATATTGATAATGAGGGTCTAATGATTCAAGTTGAAGTTGTAAGTGTTGGAGAGTTGTTTTAGAAGTTGATGTGATTTGAATGTAGTCTTCTTGTAATTATGAAAAATGATGTTGCTAGTATGTGAATTATTGGTGTAGTTCATGAAATTGGAAGAAGGAAATGTGTTGTTATTGTTCTTGTTGCATTTGGAAGGTTTCGGATGATGTAGAGTGTTGGTTGAATTGTTTGAACATTGTATGGATTGTTTGAAGTATTTTTGGATGTTATTTGAATAGTTGCGAATTAGTGTTTGAATATGTAAATAATTATGAGTTGAACGTAAATGGAAAGTCGTCAAAGTTTGTGGGAAGAAGTTGTTAATGTTAGTATGCTTTTTGAACTTATTGTGGATATTGTTGGAATAATTGTTGGCATTGTTGTTGCTAAGTTGGCCGAGTTAAATTCTCGGATTTGTTGTTGTATTTTTGGCGGGGTTGAATTCTCAGGGATGTTGTATTTACAGGGGAAATGCTGCCAAAATTTTTGTAGAAAAAGTGTTGGTTTGGAATTGGATTCTAAGTGTTTATGACTAATGTTTGGTATGTGTGAATATTGTTGTAGATCTTGTGGAACCAAATACTTAAGTTCGGGTTAGCGTAGGAAGCGGGCGAGGTATGTAAGGCTTAACCTTTCCTTCTTTGGCATGATCCTTATGAAACAAGTATATGACGTATTTGTATGACTTCAGAAAGATTCTTACTCTTAGAGCCATTAGGTTGGCTACCGTCCTTGATTTCCCATAAGCTGTTCCGTATGGTTTTGCTATGTATCTATGATGTCCGGTGACGTGTATCTATGATGTCCAATGATGTGTATTTATGATGTCCGAAGTTTGGCCAATACGTCTCCGAATGACATTTGAGAAACAAATGATATGACTATAGTTTTGACCTTTCAAATGTTAACACATTCGATTATTCCATCGAGCCCTTGATATGTTTTGATATGTACATATAGTTTCAAAAGCTCTATTTGATTCGATTCATAACAACATCCAAAAGGTACTTGACATGATTATGGCTCCAATTTCCCAAATTAGTTCCGGAAATGCTTATAGAGCGTTCTGTACTTCAAACGCTCGTAACTTTCTCAGACTAAGTCGGATTGACCCGAAACTTGTTTCTGAGCCTTCAGGGGTCGGTGAGTATACTTGTTCATCGAGTCTTAGAATTGATTTATATACATATGGTTCTTGATACTCCGCTCGTGCGTGCTACTATTATTTCGTCCGCCGAGCCTCGGGCTGGTTATATTATTGTGGGCCCTATATTATACTCGCCACTAGCATGTTATGTTATATATGGATCGGAGCCGACGCCTCGGCAACGTGATATGTTCTATTTTCTGTATATGTATGAACAAGAAATGTTTTTCAAAGGAAGTGTTACTATGGACATGTATATGTTATATATATGGATCGGGCTGCACGTTCCGCAGCAGTATGTATATGTATGGATCGGGCTGCACGTTCCGCAGTAGTATATATATATTTATGGATCGGGCTGCACGTTCCGCAGCAGTATATATATTTATGGATCGGGCCGAACGTTCCTCGGCAGTATATGTTATATATATTTATGGATCGGGCCGAACGTTCCTCGGCAGTATATGTTATATATATTTATGGATCGGGCCGAACGTTCCTCGGCAGTATATGTAATATGTATATGGATCGGGCAGAACGTTCCTTGGTAGTATATGTTATATGTATATGGATCGGGCCATACGTTCCTCGACACTAATATGTTATATATGGATCGGGCCGTACGTTCCTCGGCATTATCGCATTACATATGGATCGGTTATATGTATACGTATATGATGGCATATGATGTCGGCACGTATGATCTGTGCTTGGAAAGTAAGTATTTTGGTACTTTTCTGACACATGACATTGGTAAGAATGATTTACGTTCGGAAAGTAAACACCTTGGCGTTCTGACTAATGCACTTATTTTTTGTACCATTGTTCCAGTTATATTTCTATTTTTTTTTTGTATTCCATGCCTTACATACTCGGTACATATTCCGTACTGACCCCCTTTCTTCGGGGGCTGCGTTTCATGCCCGCAGGTACAGACGCACGTGTGAGTGGTCTGCCAGCTTAGGACATCCATCTTGCTGTGTTGAAGTGCTCCTTCGTTCCAGAGCCCACACTATTGGTACAGACCTTTCTGTTGTACATATTTATGTATATATATGACTATTTCAGGGGTACGACGGGGCTCTGTCCCGTCATATGGTTCTGTTATGTTTGTTAGAGGCCAGCAGACATATATGTGGGTCATGGGTCGTTATTGTCCGGTTATGTCTGTGATTTGTGTCTAAGCGGTCCTATTTGCTAAGACAGCCTTAACGGCTTGTAAGTATATTTAGTTATGTATATGTTTTGGATAATATGTTCCACGATAGCCTCGGCGGCTTCTATATGACATGTATGACATATATGACTGCTTAAGACGACATTTGTTCCCAGTATCCATATAAACTGATATATGGTTGATATGAATGAGCTATGGATATAACGATTTGGTAAGTAAGTGTGTATGGGTGTCCAGTTCGGGCACTAGTCACGGCCCACGGGGCTGGGTCGTGACAATTACGGGGTTACCTCGTTCTCGACGTAAGTATGACTCTATATGGGTGATTGTGGATAGACTCACAAAGTCAGCCCATTTCTTACCGGTCAGAACGACCTATGCGGCAGAAGATTATGCAAGGCTTTACCTTATAAAGATAGTGAGAGGCGTTCCGGTATCTATTATCTCTGATAGAGGTACTCGGTTTACAGCAAAATTTTGGGAGTCTTTCCAAGAGGGTTTAGGGACCCGAGTTAGCCTTAGTACGGCATTTCACCCACAGACCGATGGGCAAGCCGAACGTACTATTCAGACTCTTGAAGATATGTTACGGGCATGTATGATAGATTTTGGAGGAAATTGGGATGATCATTTGCCACTCATTGAATTTGCTTACAACAACAGTTATCATTCCAGTATTCAGATGGCACCGTATGAAGCTCTATATGGGCGAAAGTGTAGATCCCCAATCGGGTGGTTTGAAATCGGAGAAACTAAGTTAATAGGGCCAGACTTGGTCCAGCAAGCTATAGAGAAAGTTAAGCTCATACAAGATCGGTTGTTAGCAGCCCAAAGTCGTCAAAAGTCCTATGCGGATAATCGTCGAAGGGACATAGAGTTCGGAGTGAAAGATTGAGTGTTCTTGAAAGTGTCGCCAATGAAGGGCGTTATGAGATTTGGCAAAAAGGGGAAACTTAGTCCCCGGTATATTGGGCCATATGAGATTGTGCGCAAAATAGGCAAGGTGGCCTATGAATTAGAACTACCTCCGGAATTGTAGTCAGTCCATCCAGTGTTTCACGTCTCGATGCTCCAAAAATGCATTGGAGATCCTACTAGGATCGTCCCAGTAAATGATGTACAAGTGACAGAGAAATTGACTTATGATGAAATACCCATTGCCATATTAGATAGGCAAGTACGGAGGCTTAGAAATAAAGAAGTGGCCTCAGTTAAAGTTTTGTGGAGAAATAACCACCAAGAGGAAATGACGTGGGAAGCGGAAGAAAGTATGCGATCCAAATACCCACATTTATTTCAGCCCTTGGAAGAAGCCCAAGATGAGACGTCAAGATCATAAGGTATGTATGTTTTCCTTTTATGCTTTTGGGTAATGTGTGGCCAAACTTTTATGTTATTATGTTGTGGCCCTGTGTAGCATCGATATTATGGGTTGTTGTGGCAGGATGGTAGTGCCATGTTATAGGAGAAACTTAGGCGAAATTTTTGTAGAATTCCCGAGCACCTTAACATTCGGGGATGAATGTTCTTAAGGGGGGAAGAATGTTACACCTCGAATTTTTTTTCCGTTGGTACGTAAGTGAACGAACTAGTGATAAGTATGGGTGTATGATGTCCATGAGCAAGAAACGACGTTTGATGACCTTAGGCGAGGTTTCAAAGGAATCCGACGTAAGACGAGAAAGTTGGCTAAGATAAGCCAAGGTGAGGTGAGCAATGCATGTGCATGGATATGGGTGATTAAAATGAGAAGTCTAAGAAATATGGAAAGTTGCAGAATTGCAAACTGCCCAGTGGTCGTACAGTGCAAATACGGACCGTAAACTGGTATACGGTCCGTAAACTGCCAGGTCGTAAACTGGCATGCAAGCCTTCAACTTTCTGCCAGTTGAGGAAATGGTAAAATACGATCTGGTTTACGGACCGTAAAGTGCCCGTAAACCATGGTCGTAAATCACCATGCCAGCAGCCAAAGTTTCTGGTTTTTGAAAAGGTTAAAGACGACCGCAAGGGACGAATCGTAAAATGGAATATGTGGTCGTAAACTCAGTTTACGACCACTGTTCACCACAGCACATATTTTGCAATTCATTAAATAAAGGGACCAACACTTGTTTTATTTCATTTCCACATTACACACCTTCTCTCTAAAACCTCTCTCTACATTTATTATCGAAGCTTTCAAGGATCATAAGTCATCAAAAACATAAAACAAAGTGAATCAAGAGTAAGAACATCATCAAAGGTCATCCAAGTCAAGAAATCCAAATGGAGAAAAACTAGGGTTTTGCTCAAGGTGGAGTATTATCAACTAAAGCTTGTTCCTACAACTTCTAAGGTAAGATTCATGATATTTATATGATGTTTAAGATATTGGAGAGTTGAAATGCATGGATTGTAGAAAATATGGTCAACTAGGTCATGAATGATGAATAGTGAAATTTTGAGGAATAATTTGAATTGAATCATGAATGTTGTTGTGTTGTGATATGAATGTGTTATAAATGGTATTAAGATCATGAACTAGACACTTTAGACGGATGGACGAAGTTGGGTGTTATAACCTTGAATATGGATGAATTAGAAGCAAGTTGAGAAATCTAGATTATGTGGATAATGTGAATGACTAATGGCCATTGTTATGATATTAATGAAGGTAGAAACGCTAACATTGGAAGGGGACGTGCAAGTGTATAATAGTCCGACAAAAAGGTATGTAAGGCTAACCCTTCTTTCATAAGGCATGGTTCTTTGGCCAAATTCCTAAATCCTCTATACGAGTATGTTGTCTCCAAATGATTGATCTCCGAGCTCATAAGCTCACAATCCTCGATATGTACTACGTTTGTACTACGCTCCTCATATAACGAGTAAGCCTATGATATAGATGTAACGATAATGATGATGATAGTCATGATAATGATAATAATAATGATGCTAAAGGTCCCTACGGGCTATTAGATGTTTGTGTGCCTATAAAGGGCTATAATGAAACCCCGAGCCTATGGTGCCGGGTCAAGTATATGTTTATATATATGTATGTATATGATTACGTAACGCGCGCACACATCTGCAGATGGTACGGATAACCCTGAAGCCTTGGTAGGGCCAGGTAGATATAACATTGAGCCTTGGTTGGCCAAGTATGTATGAAACACCGAACCTTATGGTCGGGTACGCTACGTATGTATGTATATAATGAATATGAATGTAAAAAGACTATGTATATGAATGCGAACAGGGGCATGTATACTAATACGAGCACTATTATTAAATACGCATGAGAAATGGGAATTTCCTATGAATGGTAGGTAAGTGCCATGATGATGACATTATTGTCTTCCCCTCCTATGCTACTTCACATGTTGTTTACTATGCTTATATATCGATGTTGATCATGCTTTACATACTCAGTACTTTCTTCGTACTGACGTCCTTTTGTTTGTGGACGTTGCGTCATGCCCGCAGGTGCACAGGGAGATAGACTTGATCCATAGCTTCTTATTCAGAGATTGCATAGCAGAGCTCCTTTTCTTCCGGAGCCATAGCTTTTGGGTACTTATTCTTTTGTGTATATAATTATGGGCATAGCGGGGTCCTGTCCCGCTCATATGTTCTGTTATACTCTTAGAGGCTCGTAGTCACGTGTATACGGTTAGATATGTCTGGCCTTGTCGGCTTATATTTTGTACACCTTATGGTAGCCTTGTCGTCTTATGTACATCTAATGTGGCATAAATGCCAATGATGATTTAAAGATGTGATTGTCCGATGGGACTAGTTTGATGAATGAAAGAAAATGCATGTCTAATTATGTGGCTCACCTAGATGTAAGCATAAGTATGAGTCAAGGGGTGCCCGGGTGGGCTAGCACCGGGTGCTCGTCGTGGCCCCCTAGGCGGGTCGTGACAGTAACTTCCCACACTGGGAACATCGTGGTGCGGGTGGCCTTGCCTGACCCGAATCATCTCTGAACTGAGACCCCGAATAACTCTGACTCGGCTCGGAACGAGTAGATCTATCGAATCTCTGGCCTGAAAACCGCGGAGGCGCACTAGTCATAGAATAGCCTCAGTGCCTGGACATCTGCTATTTGTGCCCACCTCTAAACTCACTCATCGGACCTGAAGATCTGGCCCTCTTACCATGACCCGTATCCTGCTCGCGTTCACTTCTCTGCTGTTGTAGGTTTTCTTCTAAGTTCTGAGCATGAGCTTGAATGCATGCAATATCCATATTGTCCTGAAGGGACGCAATCAAGCATATATCCATCAAATGTGGCCCTAGGCCTTTCACAAATTGGTGTACCCGGTCACCCATATCCGCTACCATGGCGGAAGCATACCTAGCCAAGGAATTGAAGCGGAGACTGTACTCTAAAGCACTCATGCTACCTTGCCTCAAATTTAAAAACTTATCGGCTCTAGCTCGCCGAACTTCTGGAGGCATATAATGTTGGAGAAAAGCATCAACAAACTCTTGCCATACCGGGGGAGGTGCATTGGCTCCCCGTGAAGCCATCCAGACTGTGTACCATTGGATCGAGACATCTCTCAACCTATACGACGCTAACTCCACCGACTCGGTGTCCGAAGCATGTATCAATCGAAGCGTCCTCAACATACCATCAATGAAATCCTGAGGGTCCTCCTCTAGCTTTGATCCAAAGAATTTCGGAGGGTTCAAAGTAATGAAATCACGGGCCATTGCACTAGCAGCCCTATCCCCTTGCCCTGTACTTTGTCGCTGAGTCTGAGCAGCAACCAACTGTGTAAGCAAATGTATGGCTTTTTTACATCTTGGCCTGAAGCATCCGGTGGAGGAGCTGGAGGTGCTGGAGTTAGGGCTGAGGTTCCCTCACGCTCCTCTAGTATAGGTACTGAACGGGAGGACTGAGATTGAACCGCACTCTGGGACTCACTATCCTCTACTACCGGTGGCGGTGCTCATTCAGCCCGCTTTTCTGCCACCGTCTTGCCCTTTTGGGCTGCTGTAGCCTTTCTCTTTACAGGCATTTCTGAAATACACAACACACAATTAAGGAACAAGAATTTCTTATATCATGGCTCTATCGCACGATTCTTATGGAGAAAGAAGGTCAATCATTCCTAAAATGTCCGCAGCTTCTTGTTTATAAGAGTGGCCTGCAACACACCCATAACCAAGACTCTACTAGACACGGCTCATAGACATACCCTAGGACTAAACTGCTTTGATACCACTTTTGTCACGACCCGTCTAGAGGGCCGCGACGAGCGCCCGGTGCTAGCCCACCCGGGCACCCCTTAACTTACACTTAAGCTTACATCTAGGTGAGCCACATAATTAAACACATAATTCTACTCATTCATCATGCTAGTCCCATTGGACGACAATGCCTTTATATCATAATTGGTATCTATGCCACATCAACGAACATGAGCCAACAAGGCTATCAAAATTACATACAAAATATAGGCCGACAAGGCCAGACATATCTAACCATATACACGTGACTACGAGCCTCTAAGAAGAGTATAACATATCACATGGGCGGGACAGGACCCCGATATGCCCATAATTATATACACAAAAGAATGAGTACCCAAAAGCTATGGCTCCGAATGAAATGGAGCTCTGCTATGTAATCTCTGAGAAAGCAGCTATGGATCGAGCCTGTCTCCCTGTGCACCTGCAGGCATGACGCAGCGTCCACAAACAAAAGGACGTCGGTACGAAGAATGTACTGAGTATGTAAAGCATGATCAATATCAACATAGAAGCATAAATAGAAACATAAGAAATAGCATAGAATGGGAGATGGCAATATCATCGTCATATGCACTTACTTGTCTTTCTTAGGAACTTTCCATTTCTAATACGTGTTTGTGTACATACATCATTATCCGCATTCATAATAGTACCCGTACCATATTTGTGCTCGTATTCGTATACATGCCCCTTATTCACATTCATATACATAGTCATATCATATTCGTATTCATATCATACACACAATCATATCATATACATAGAGCATTTACATAGCATACCCGACCACGTAGTATAAGTGTTTCGTACATACTTGGCCAACCAAGACTCAAGGTTACTCATACCTGGCCCTACCAAGGCTTCAGGGTTACATCTACCTGGCCCTACCAAGGCGTCAGGATCATATCTACCTGGCCCTACCAAGGCGTCAGGGTTATCCGTACCATCTGCAGAGGTGTGCGCGCGTTACATAATCATATACATACTTATTTATATATCTTACCCGGCCTTATAAGCTCGAGGTTCCATAATAGTCATACATAGATACATATACATAATAGCTCATAAGCATCTTTACTATCTACATCATCATCATAATTGTCATCAACATCATTATTACTATTATCGTCATTCATCACATTTACCTTAATAGGCCTACTCGTCATACGATGAGTTTAGTACTATCATAGCGTATCAAGAAGCGTGAGCTTACTAGCTTGGAAGATCAAATCATTTGAAGGATATCATAGTCTCATAGAAGATTTAGATATTTAGCCAAAGAACCATGCCTTATGAAAGAAGGGTTAGCCTTACAGACCTTTCCGCTCAACTATTCTATACTTGCGCTTTCTCCTCCAATGCTAGCGTTTCTACCTTCATTAATGTCACGACCCGACTAGGGGCCGCGACGGGTACCCAGGGCTGACCACCGAGCACCCCTTACTTCTTCACTCGTCGGAGTCATTCTACCTTTCTTTACCGTTTAGTAGAACCTAGTCGTATAATAACCAAATTCAATATAACCTGATGCATACAAAAATATATGACTGACTTACATATGTACATAGGCCTCTAAAGGCTAACAAAATAACGTGCACAAATATGCCATAGTCATGTAGTGAGACCATCTACCCCACACTGCGTATCTACGAGCCTCTACTGAGATACCGTACATATAGACGGAACAAGGCTCCGTCATACCCAAAATATATATATATATATATATATATATATATATATATATATATATATATATATATATATATATATATACATATATACCAAAAGAATAAGCATAAGCTCCTCCGAATGATGGAGTGCTCTCAGTCAGCTGGCAGCTACTATGAATCTGGATCAGGGTCACCTCCCTGTCTACCTGTGGGCATGAGCACAGCGTCCAAAGAAAACGGACGTCAGTACAAATATTGTACTGAGTAAGAGAGGCATGAACAGTGAAATAAGACAATAATGAAAAGAAAGACATCAATACGAAACGTCATAACCAAGTTGTCAAGTATAAAGAGAATAAGCCAAACTGCCTTACTCTTACTCATCCCCGTACCACATATGCAAAGTGTATAAGCTGCCCGTCCAAATAGGAACGGTGTATAAGCCCGCGTCCGGGGTATAAGCTGCCCACTATAGTGGTGTATATAACTGCCCGCCTATATAGGTGCGGTGTAATACTATCATCATATGTTAACCATAGAACATGCAGAAAGACACAAGGATAGCTATACTTGATCGGGGTGACGTAAGGTCGGTAACCTCCGAATATATTATGGCATAATCATCATGGCTTTGTCTCACCTTGAAGGAACAATTATTATAAGATGAGACTAGCAACGAATAACAACGTTAAGAGAACATGAACTAAGATCATAAATCTCATAAGGTGTCGCTTCATATACATATGCACATAGAAGAAATTTTTAAGACTCGATGGGTACGTACATAAATCGACACTTGAAAGGCTCAGAAACAAGTTTCGGGTCAATCCGACTTAGTATAAGAAAGTTAGGAGCGTTTGAAGTACAGAACCTTCTATGAACGTTTCGGAAGCTATTTTTGGAAAATCAAAGCAGTAGCCATACCAAGTACCTTTAAACATGAAATCATTCTTATCATAGTCATCATAGAAATATTCTCATCCTCGACATCATCAATGTCATTGTAAAACATATCCATCGTTATTGTCATAAGATCTTACAAAATCATAAGCCTCTGTTTTGGTAGAATCCGGACACTTTGGAAAAACATTTACGAGGTATCGGGAAGAGAATCATGCCTTCGAATTATAAACACCTAACTTTCGAAAACAAGGAAAATATGGAAACAATTATGAACTCATAACATCGGAATCATGCCTTTGAAAGAAAGGGACGAGCCTCAACATACCTGCTCCACGTCCTATTAGCTACGCTTATTTATCCAAGCTTGCTAGTCTACATTCAAAAGAGCCACACAATTATTAGATTCGTCGTCATACACTTGCCTTAGTTCTCAAATAAATTCACTTATGATCTGCCGAAATTTCGGCAGCATTTCCCCTATAAATACACCATCCCCGAGAATCTAACTCGGCCAATTTTATCAACAACAATCCGAGAATTCAACTAGGCCAAACTATCAACAACAATACCAACAATCGTACTAACAACTTCAACAACCAATCCAAAATATATTCTCACATTAGAAACCTTCGTCACACAGTTCAACGACATTTCATTTACATTCAATTCAATCATATATAATCCAACTAACACCAATGATCTCGCATTCAAGTATTAATCCGAAATCTTTCTAACATGATTCAATAATACTTCAAACATTTCACATAACATTCAAAACAACCCAATAAACATACTACTTCACCTAAGACCTTCCAAATTCAACAAGAACAATAACGACACATTTCCTTCTTTCAAGTTCATAAACCATACCAACAATTTACACACTAACAACATCAATTTCCATGAATATAAGAAATGATTCTTAACATTACATAAGCTTCCAAACAACTCTCCAACACTTACAACTTTAACTAGAATCATTAAACTTTCATTCCCTTCATAGATTCCATTACAACAACAACCAAAACGCGAAGTAAAATTGACTCATTTTCTTCCACACCAAACCATATCCACACGGCCACATACTATATATACACGGCCACATATAGCATCCCTATTTTCATGAATTTCATCCACTTTTACATACTACAACATACATAATCATCCATAACATATAAGAAAATGATTAAACCGTACCTTTTTCCTTAACTTCTCACTTGGTTAGAATTTGTAACTTGCAAGAATATGTGTTTTTCTTGCTCCAATGACCACTTCACTTGCTAAGGACCCTTCAATGGATTGTTTAGCTAGAAGAAAATAATTTTTGATAAATTTTTCTCCAAGGTTCTTGTTGGTTTGGACATGGCCGAATGGCCCCGTGTGTTGGCTTCTCTAAGTTTCTTGAAATTTCTAGGAATGAGATGAATAATATGACTTATTTGGACTTATTTATTTTGTTCTTATATGGGCTTTGGCCAATTTACTATGGACGGCCAAATGGCCCTTTTTAATTCCAAGCCTATTTTTTTTTTTTGCTTTGAACTTCATGAAAATTTATTATTTTTTCCAAATTCCAAATTTGCCCGTAGCCTTCCTCTATATTTCCGTGAGTCATATTGCGAATTTCCCTTTTTACCCCTATCCTTTCTTAATACTTCCACTTCAAAATTTTCATAAACAACTTGTGTCTTAAACAAGACCAAAATATAGCCTTGTCCTTAACTTCTTGCAATTGTCTTGAATTATTCGAAGGCACAAAGTGCGGGATATAACAATTAAAGTCATACTATCATTAGAATCGATAGCTAGTACATATATGACTAAAGCTAGAGAAAATGGGACAGCATCTCCTCTATTTATACGACATTCCTCCACAACGTATATCAACTCACAAACGTCAATAATACATTCACAATACCATAGCAATAGTCATTATTCATCCACATTATCCACATTTCTCAATTTGCTTTCAATTACTCCTATCCATGGCTATAACACACGACTATGTCCATTCACGTACATTGCTCATCTCATGTTCTCAACATCATTTATAACATGATTATATTCACAACGTATTAGGAATCATAACTCATTCCAAACATTTACTCAAAAGTGACACTATTGAACATTCGTGACCCATTTCTTATATTCTTTGGTACTTCGAGTGTTTCAACTTCACAATACTTTAAACAACATGGAAACATCATAAAACTTACCTTATATGGTGTAGGATTTAACCATGGGTGCAAATACCTCCCTTGAGAAAAACCCTAGTTTTCCCTTCACTTGAATTTCTTGCCTTTGATGAACTTTAATGGGTTTTCTTACTTTGATTCACTTGATTTGACGATAATGACCTTTGATTTCCCTTAGTTTCTTGTGTATGAAATATATGTAATGATCTAGAGGCTTTAGAGAGAAGTGGAGAAGTGTTGGAAAGGAAATAAGGAAGTTGGGAACACATTTAAAGTCTTGGAACATTTCAGTCCATCGGGAGTTCCACGAACTGTTCAACGGTCCGTGGAACATGATGTCGTCCGTGAAACTGGTCGTGGTTCATGACCAGCCATCCGTCTTCTCTTCTGACAGTTCCAAGAACCCATCCACGGCCCGTGGATCAGGGTACTGTCCGTGCAACCTGGTCGTGGAACTCACAGTTCCACCAAAGTTGATCCCGTCGTCTCGTTTGATCTCTGATCCTTATGGAACCTTCTTAGCACTTCTTCATCACTTCATTAACAATCTAAGGGGCGTTATAACTCTACCCCAACACATCATTTAGTTACCATCAACTTGCTACTCATAAATCCCTTTCGATACTTATCGAATACATGGCCCTCTCTTGGCAACTTCCTCGCCTAACATCGAATGTCATTAAAACCCTATTTAGAATCATCAAATGCTATTTCTTACTCATGGAAATATCATATACTCTTGCTCCTCACTAGTTCATTTACTTAGGCAACAATGGAGGATTATTCCGAGGTGTAACTGTCTCGTCGGCGGTTGTCCGCATAAGATTTTTGGAGACTTTGGGTTGTCAACAATCGGTCTCTAATAAGCATAATCTTTTCCACTGCTTGCTGGATTAATTCTGGACCTATTAATTGTGTCTCCCTGACTTCGACCCATCCAATTGGCGACCTACACTTCCTTCCATACAAAGCTTCATACGGGGCCATCTGGATGCTGGAATGATAACTGTTGTTATAGGCAAATTCAACAAGTGGCAAATGATCCTCCTAACTACCTTCGAAGTCTAGTATACATGCCCATAGCATATCTTCCAAGGTTTGAATAGTGCATTCAGCTTGCCCATCAGTTTGTGGATGAAATGATGTGCAAAGTCTCACTTGAGTACCTAAACCTTCTTAGAAAGACTTCCACAATTTAGCAGTAATTTGTGTTCCTCGTTCTGTGATAATAGACACCGGGTTACCATGAGTCGCACTATCTCCTTAAGATACAACCTTGCATAATCTTCTACTGAATATGTGGTTTTGACAGGAAGAAATGGGCTGATTTTGTGAGTCTATCAACAATCACCAATATGGAGTCATACTTACGCCGGGAACGAGGAAAACCCATAATAAAATCCATGTTGATCACTTCCCATTTTCAGGATGGAATTTCCACGGCTTGTAACAATCCTCCTGGCTTTTGATGCTTAATTTTCACTTGTTGACAATTTGGACATTGAGCTACAAATTCTGCTATGTCCTTCTTCATTCCATCCCACCAATATATTAGCTTAAGATCATGATACATCTTTGTCGCCCCTGGGTGAATAGAATACCGGGAATAATGAGCTTCTTCCAAAATCTGATGACGTAGCCCTGCCATATCTGGCACACATAGCCTGCCTTGATACCTGAGAACTCCATCTGCAGAAACTCCAAATGGAAACTTCTCTTTCTCAGGAAATGTATCTCTATAGTGACTCAACTAGGGTTTTCATATTGGCACTTTCTTACTTCCGTGTCTAAAGAGGAAATAGCTTAATTATGAATATCAACCCCTGCATTGCCTGAATCAATTAGACGAACTCCGAGGCTAGCTAGCTGGTGAAGCTCACGGATTAATTATTTCTTCTCCGGAGGGACCTCACATAGACTTTCCATTGATTTGCGGCTAAGTGCATCAGCTACTACAGTCACCTTTCCAGGGTGATATAAAATACTCACATCATAATCTCTTAATAATTTTAACCACCGTCTTTGTCACAGGTTGAACTCCTTCTGCTTGAAAATATATTGGAAACTCTTGTGATCTGTATAAATATCAACATGCACACCGTACTAGTAATGTCTCCACATTTTTAATGCATGAATAACCATAGCCAATTGTCACGACCCGACAAGGGGGCCGCGACGAGCACCCGGTGCTAGCCCACCCGGTCACCCCTTAGCTTACACTTATGCTTACATCTAGGTGAGCCACATAATTATACATGCATTTCCATTCATTCGTCAACTAGTCCCATTTGGACAACAACACATTTATATCATCATAGGCATCTATGCCACATCAATGTACATGGGCCAACGTGGCCGACAAAATGATACACAAAACATAGGCCGACAAGGCCAAACACATCTACCCACACACACACATGTCTACGAGCCTCTAAGCGTATAACATATCACATTAGCGGGACAGGACCCCGCTATGCCCATAATTATATACACAAAAGAATGAGTACCCAAAAGATATGGCTCTGAAGGAAATGGACCTCTCTATGTAATCTCCGAATAGGCAGCTATGGATCAATTCTGTCTCCCTGTGCACCTGCGGGCATGACACAGCGTCCACAAACAAAAGGACGTCAGTACGAAGAATGTATTGAGTATGTAAGTGTTATGTCCCGTGTTTTCGTGTAATTGGAAATCGAGAAATAATTTCGACTTGTGTGTTTTAAGGACATAACTTGATTTTAGTAAATATGACTATGTTGGTTATGGAATCATTAATGTCAAGACCTCGGGGAAGGCCGAGGGTAAATTTGGAATTTCGGAAATTAGTTTCGGGAATTACAAAACGGGACTTTTAATGAATCGGGCCAAGAAAATTGAATACAAAAATTGAGGCCCAAAGAGTGAAGTGGCCGGCCAAGGGAGCAAGTCCAAGCCCATTTCATTAAGGTCATGTGCTATGCACATGACCTATAAGTGGATATATATCATGTTGGTCCTTAGAATTATCAAGAACTTAATCAAAAATTCAAGAACAAAAAGAGAAAGGGGGTTCGGCCGAATAGAGAAAAGGAGAAAGAAATAATTTTCCAAGCTTTGTTGTTAATCCAAAATTCTTAATTTCTACATAGTTGTGAAGTACTCAAGACGCTCTCCGACGTGATACAAGTAGTTTGGAGAAAGAGCGACGTTTGCGACAAGTCGGAAATTCAAGAAAAGGTATGAATTTTGTCCTCTTAATGTTATGAAATGGATATGTATGTGTTAGTGATTGGATTAGCATGAAGATTATGGGATGGGGTCGTGTTTGTGCATGGCGTGTGTGTGTGAAAAGGGTGTGTTTGGCCGTGTGCCTTAGATGGTAAAACAAGTGTGAATTGATTTCGTTTAAGGTTGTTAGTTGTGTCGTCATGGCCTTTATAACGTAAATGATTGATTGAAGAATTGATTTGGTGTTAGAAAATGATTTCGGAACGTTATCGGAAAGTGTATACCTTTGGTATATTTGTGTATATCATAGTATATTTATGATACTAAAGACTTTAAATATGATTTATGGTTGATGATAATGAATTCGGAATGAAACGACGCAAGTTAGAATGTTCGTCGTAACTTTTGGTGTTTTGAATGAAATATGGAAAGTAATGAACTTTGGGGAAATTTGTATGTGGTTTGGAAATTGTTGGTGGTGTGTTTGAATAATTGTGAATGAATAGACTAGTGTGGAAATAGATTTGGAATTTTGAAGTTTGAATATAGAATTACCAACTTATGTAATAAGGTGCAATTTTGAAGTTAGTGTGGTTGATTGTGGTTTGTATTGTGTAATGATGTTTGGGATTGTTGTTGTTGTTGTATTTTGAGCCGAGCCAAGTCTCGGGGATGTTAGATTTATAGGGGAAATGCTGCCGAAATTTCGGTAGCCAAGTATAGCCCCAAAGATGAAAATGCTAACTCTCATGAATAGTAACTGGTAAAAGTGACCATTTGCAGTTTTCGGACGAAACGGGAATCGCGATTTGACGAGCGTAAGGCGCCAACCAGGTATGTAAAGCCTACCTATCCTTCTTTTGGCATGTCCTAGTCATACTAGGTTAATATCGGAATCTCGGGGGTAACCCTGCTCTTGGAAGTTCAAGTTTGGGTACTATTCATCCAGCGCAATTGAACCCTTTTGTGGCATTTGGTCAAAGGAATGTTCGAATCGTCATAACTTTTGTGGTGTTGTCCGAAACCCTCCGAAACTTTCGTAGATGGCTCTAGGGAGCCTAAGGTCTGTGATTTGCGTCTGCCGCCTCAATTTGACTCGAGGTGGGCCCACGAGCCCCGAGGCTCCCCTTATTCGGTTTGTTTGGTTCGTTTGCGTCCGCTATGACCAGTGATCGTTTGTTTATGACTCAATGGTGCGTTTGAAACTTTCTATGCCGTTAGTGAACGTTTTGTACTTTGAATAATGTGAGATTTTCGGAAAATGACCTATAAACAGCTTTTTTCTAAAGATTTGGCAGTTTGGAACTTCGTAACTTTTATACACAAATTTTGTTCAATCTGATTCCTACTCCGAGCCTTCTGGCGTCGGTATATACCTATATGTAAACTATATGTTGAGTCCGGTAAATTATTTTTGATATGCATATGGTTTCTGCACTACTCTGTTCGTGCTGTCTGCTATGAGTTCGTTCGTCGGTACCCGGGCCGACTTTGTGATCGTGCGCGCTATAACATATTCGGGAGTTATGATGTGTTACGGTTTCCGAGGCCTCGCCATAGGGCCGGTTACCGTTTATGGAGTTGTGATGTGATATGGCATTTGATATGTTCTGATAATGTGATGTGTGTGTGATATGATGTGTCTGGAGACTGTACGGAGATTTGAAAACTTCTGGAGTTATGATGTGTTGTGGCACCAGCGTCGGGGGGTGACCACGTTCCTAAACCCTATACATGATTTGATTGCATTTGTACGTTCGCCTCCCGCACAGGTTTGCTTTGTTTACGTTGGCGGTGTGTTTGTTCTTTCTGACTCCAGCTGTGTTTGTGATTTCTGTACCTTCTGCTTTACATACTCAGTACTTCTCCCGTACTGACCCTCGTTTCTTCGGGGGCTGTGTTTTATGCCCGCAGGTACTGAAGCTCGTTTGGGTGGTCCTCCAGTTTAGGCTACTCATTCTGCTGTGTTGGAGACCTCCCCTTGATTCGGAGCCTACTTTTGGTACATATCTTCTGTTGTATGTGTGTGTTCGGTACATTTGTGGATGTGTGGGTACGGCGGGGCCCTGTCCCGTCATATGTTCATATGTTCTGTTTTGTTTAGAGGCCTGTAGTCAGATTTGTGGGTCGTGGGTCCGGTGTGTTTGTATGTGAGTCTGTTTTGCGATCTTAAGCGGCGCGTACGCTACTATGGCCAAGTCGGCCTCTGAGTTTGTATGTGTGTGTGTGCATTTGGGCGATGTACATTCCGCCCCTTTCTGATGTGTGTGTGTGCATTTGGGCGACGTATATTCCGCCATCTTTCTGATTTTTATTTGGCTAATCTGAACGGGCGACCGCTTAAGATAATTGTTCGATAAATGTTTGTGTCTGGCGTGTGCTGCTCATTTTCAGTTCGGATAACGCATGCTGAGTTTGATTGAGTTTGAATACGATGATCGGGTTGTGAGTTGGTTTGGGGTGCCTAAGTAGGGCACCAGTCGCGGCCCACGGGGTTGGGTCGTGACAAAAGTGGTATCAGAGCGGTTTGTCCTCGGAATGTCTACAGGCCATGTCTAGTAGAGTCTTGTTTATCGATGTGTTGTGCACCACATCTATAAACAGGAAGCTACAGGACATCTAGGATGTTGTGTTACCCTTTCTTTGGAATCTTAGATCGTGCGATAGAGCTGTGCTATTAGGGTCATTCTGATCTGACCCGTTGTTGTGTTTGCAGTGATGCCTCCGAAGAAGGCAACGGCGGCCCAGAAGGGCAAGGCGAAGGTGGGAGAGACCAGTCAGGCACAACGAGCTACTCGGGCTCGTGTCTATGATTTGCCTGAGGTTGCACCTCATTCTGAGGGGTCTGCTACACCCCCATTAGTACAGCCTGGAGCAGGACCTTCAGCAGCTCCAGAGGTCCGTGTACCCGCTCCTGAGACTCCAGCTCCTCAGCCAGGGGCGGAGGATAGGTCCCTGAGGGAGGCTGTACAGTTGTTGACCACGATAGTAGCGGGGCAGGCTCGCAGGCGCGGGCGGAGGGACGATGATGATGAGGACAGGCGGGACAGCCTGAGGGTTCGGGAGTTCTTGTTATGTGGCCCTCCCGAGTTTTTCGGGTCTAAGCCCGATGAGGACCCCCATGACTTCATTCGGGGGATGCGGCGTGCATTAGACTTGGTCAGGGCTTCAGAGACCGAGTCGGTTGAGCTAGCTACGCATAGACTTCGGGATGTTGCCGCGCATTGGTATGAGACTTGGGAGCTATCCCGGGGTGAGGGTGCTCCTCCAGCTATGTGGGATCAGTTTGTGACTGCTTTCACCCGCCACTTTCTGCCCCCAGAGTTACGACGGGAGCGAGCTGATCGGTTTTTACATCTGCAGCAGAGGGGTCGAAGTGTTCGTGAATATAATTTGGAGTTTGATTCCCTGGCCCGGTATGCCCCTGCCGTGGTGGCAGATATGACAGACCGGATGCATAGATATGTTATGGGGTTGGATCGTTACCTGATTGACGGCTGTATGGCGGTGTCATTGCAGACAGATATGGATATTGCCCGTCTACAGGCCTACGCCCAGGGGATGGAGAACCGGCACCGAGCAGATCGGCCCAGCAGAGAGTATGATGGGAGACTGCCGAAGAGGGCCAGATCAGCGGGGCATTTTGGAGATTCTCGGGGCGGGCAGCCTCAGTATCAGTCCAGTGGGTACTTTCCTCCGTCAGGCCGGGACACACAGTCTGTTAGCAAGAGATTTGATGGCGCAGGACCGTCCAGGGCAGACCAGAGTTCCAGAGCCCCAGGTCCTCAGGCGAGCAGGGGTCCCAGTCAGACTTGGCCACCTATGCCCCCGTGTTCGTATTGTGGAAGATCGCACCCAGGTGAGTGCTTCAGGGCCACAGGGGCCTGTTTTGCTTGCGGCCGCCAGGGCCATATCATGCGGGATTGTCCGTGGGCAGGCGGTTCCGGTAGCGCAGCACCGCCGATGAGATCCGTTGCTGGTTCTTCATCTACCCCTTCGGCCATGCGCTCCACGGGGCGAGGTATGCCAGCACCGGCGGGCCGCGGTAGAGGCCGTGGTGGGGGTTCAGATTCTAGCGGTCCCTCGAACCGCATTTATGCTTTGACTGGTCGGCGGGACCCAGAGGCATCCCCAGATGCAGACCCAGGTATATTACTAACCTTTTTCTGAATGAATATGCACAATGATAGGTCTGTACCTCAGTATTATGCGATATTCTCTTTTTGTGTGTCAGTAAAAGTAGGGTAAGAATCCGAGTTAATGAAAATATCCGAGGCAGTTATCTGTGCATGTGGGAGGGAAAATATATGGAATTTGGAAGGCTAGAACGATAAACCACGCAGCCAGAAAAGCAAACGACCTCTTTGGGTCAGAGTGGGACCCGCTACGAAAAATTTTCGAAAAATTTACTAAGACCCTGTTTGGCCTAAAATTACGTGACAAAGGTCGTGCGGGGGCAATTGACGAAATTATATCAGCCCTAACGCGTCAAAATGCGTAAAAGTTTCGGGGTTAAGCGTGCTCAAGCCAGAGCAATTCTGGGATGGGTGACCCCCTGGGAAGTGATGCAAAGTTTTTCATGAGTGAGAGTATGATTAAAATAAATGGAAATTTGGGGTAACCAAAAGGTAAATAGAATGTGTGTGGAATAATTAGCGCCCTTTCGGGAGTCACGCGGAACGAGGCGGACTAAACGGGCAAAAAGAAAAAGGGTATAACACTGCTTGGGAAATTGAATGAACTTGAATAACAACCAGAGATATTCGCCAGTAAGGTCCGAATAAGTGTGTGTATGTGTACGTGTATGTGTATGTGTGTGTATGATTTCCATTCAGTGCCATGTGGGCTAAGAGCCGAGCCCCGGCAACTAATGTTGCGATAAATAAAAGATAAGCAGTGTGAGTAATTGGAATCTTTGAAGGAGTCGATACGGGAGACGCAAGACAATTTGTGTGATAACGTGGCGGATAAGGTTACGAATAAAGGGAAATTCTCATGAATTATTGGAGCCTTAATAGGAATGATTTGATCCTAAATTGACAATCTATCTCTGGTGCTTCTGCACTTCCGATTCCGATGAGGCTCTGCCTAGTACGCCTATATATCTCTGAGTTCGACTATGTTCCCGTCTGATGAATCTTTGTGTGTTTGATCCTGAATACGTTTCTGTCTGGCACACCTCTGTATGTCTGACTCTGGATATAAGTCCGTCTGATATGCTTCTGTGCGTTTGATTTTGACCGCGCGTGTGTTTGATACATTTCGGTTTGTCTGATCACGACTGTGTATGAGATAATTCTGTACGTTTGATTCTGATTTCGAATCTGTTCGATATGATTCCGTACGTCTGACCTCGATTATGAATCTGTCTGGTGTATCTTCGTGTGTTTGATTCTGCTTACAAATTCGTCCGATACGCCTTTGTACGTCTAACTCCGATCCCAGATTTGTTTGACACATTTCAGTCTGTCTGATATACTTCTATACCTTTGATGTTGACTATGAATCTGTCCGATATGCTTATGTGCGTCCGGCTTTAGTTCTGAATCTGTTTGGCATGAAGTGTCTGATATGAAGTAAAGTGAGATTACGACGATGCGGTAAGGAAACTCAGGAGTGTGACAAGAAAATGATATTGACTATGATGTCTGGAAAGCGTTCGTCCATTACAAGAATATAGCGTGTGGTCCGGTAATCACGTGGGGTATGAGAAAGTGTATTATGAAGGCATTTGAGTCAGTGACGTGAAAATTTTCCCCCTAATGTTGGTAAAGGAGCCATGTCGGAAAAATCAATAAAGGACAACTATCAAGAGAACCCTCCCGGAGTAGTACGACACCCATGAGGTCGATTCAACATTCGACGACGAATGTTCTTAAGGGGGGGAGAATGTTATGTCCCGTGTTTTCGTGTAATTGGAAATCGAGAAATAATTTCGACTTGTGTGTTTTAAGGACATAACTTGATTTTAGTAAATATGACTATGTTGGTTATGGAATCATTAATGTCAAGACCTCGGGGAAGGCCGAGGGTAAATTTGGAATTTCAGAAATTAGTTTCGGGAATTACAAAACGGGACTTTTAATGAATCGGGCCAAGAAAATTGAATACAAAAATTGAGGCCCAAAGAGTGAAGTGGCCGGCCAAGGGAGCAAGTCCAAGCCCATTTCATTAAGGTCATGTGCTATGCACATGACCTATAAGTGGATATATATCATGTTGGTCCTTAGAATTATCAAGAACTTAATCAAAAATTCAAGAACAAAAAGAGAAAGGGGGTTCGGCCGAATAGAGAAAAGGAGAAAGAAATAATTTTCCAAGCTTTGTTGTTAATCCAAAATTCTTAATTTCTACATAGTTGTGAAGTACTCAAGACGCTCTCCGACGTGATACAAGTAGTTTGGAGAAAGAGCGACGTTTGCGACAAGTCGGAAATTCAAGAAAAGGTATGAATTTTGTCCTCTTAATGTTATGAAATGGATATGTATGTGTTAGTGATTGGATTAGCATGAAGATTATGGGATGGGGTCGTGTTTGTGCATGGCGTGTGTGTGTGAAAAGGGTGTGTTTGGCCGTGTGCCTTAGATGGGAAAACAAGTGTGAATTGATTTCGTTTAAGGTTGTTAGTTGTGTCGTCATGGCCTTTATAACGTAAATGATTGATTGAAGAATTGATTTGGTGTTAGAAAATGATTTCGGAACGTTATCGGAAAGTGTATACCTTTGGTATATTTGTGTATATCATAGTATATTTATGATACTAAAGACTTTAAATATGATTTATGGTTGATGATAATGAATTCGGAATGAAACGACGCAAGTTAGAATGTTCGTCGTAACTTTTGGTGTTTTGAATGAAATATGGAAAGTAATGAACTTTGGGGAAGTTTGTATGTGGTTTGGAAATTGTTGGTGGTGTGTTTGAATAATTGTGAATGAATAGACTAGTGTGGAAATAGATTTGGAATTTTGAAGTTTGAATATAGAATTACCAACTTATGTAATAAGGTGCAATTTTGAAGTTAGTGTGGTTGATTGTGGTTTGTATTGTGTAATGATGTTTGGGATTGTTGTTGTTGTTGTATTTTGAGCCGAGCCAAGTCTCGGGGATGTTAGATTTATAGGGGAAATGCTGCCGAAATTTCGGTAGCCAAGTATAGCCCCAAAGATGAAAATGCTAACTCTCATGAATAGTAACTGGTAAAAGTGACCATTTGCAGTTTTCGGACGAAACGGGAATCGCGATTTGACGAGCGTAAGGCGCCAACCAGGTATGTAAAGCCTACCTATCCTTCTTTTGGCATGTCCTAGTCATACTAGGTTAATATCGGAATCTCGGGGGTAACTCTGCTCTTGGAAGTTCAAGTTTGGGTACTATTCATCCAGCGCAATTGAACCCTTTTGTGGCATTTGGTCAAAGGAATGTTCGAATCGTCATAACTTTTGTGGTGTTGTCCGAAACCCTCCGAAACTTTCGTAGATGGCTCTAGGGAGCCTAAGGTCTGTGATTTGCGTCTGCCGCCTCAATTTGACTCGAGGTGGGCCCACGAGCCCCGAGGCTCCCCTTATTCGGTTTGTTTGGTTCGTTTGCGTCCGCTATGACCAGTGATCGTTTGTTTATGACTCAATGGTGCGTTTGAAACTTTCTATGCCGTTAGTGAACGTTTTGTACTTTGAATAATGTGAGATTTTCGGAAAATGACCTATAAACAGCTTTTTTCTAAAGATTTGGCAGTTTGGAACTTCGTAACTTTTATACACAAATTTTGTTCAATCTGATTCCTACTCCGAGCCTTCTGGCGTCGGTATATACCTATATGTAAACTATATGTTGAGTCCGGTAAATTATTTTTGATATGCATATGGTTTCTGCACTACTCTGTTCGTGCTGTCTGCTATGAGTTCGTTCGTCGGTACCCGGGCCGACTTTGTGATCGTGCGCGCTATAACATATTCGGGAGTTATGATGTGTTACGGTTTCCGAGGCCTCGCCATAGGGCCGGTTACCGTTTATGGAGTTGTGATGTGATATGGCATTTGATATGTTCTGATAATGTGATGTGTGTGTGATATGATGTGTCTGGAGACTGTACGGAGATTTGAAAACTTCTGGAGTTATGATGTGTTGTGGCACCAGCGTCGGGGGGTGACCACGTTCCTAAACCCTATACATGATTTGATTGCATTTGTACGTTCGCCTCCCGCACAGGTTTGCTTTGTTTACGTTGGCGGTGTGTTTGTTCTTTCTGACTCCAGCTGTGTTTGTGATTTCTGTACCTTCTGCTTTACATACTCAGTACTTCTCCCGTACTGACCCTCGTTTCTTCGGGGGCTGTGTTTTATGCCCGCAGGTACTGAAGCTCGTTTGGGTGGTCCTCCAGTTTAGGCTACTCATTCTGCTGTGTTGGAGACCTCCCCTTGATTCGGAGCCTACTTTTGGTACATATCTTCTGTTGTATGTGTGTGTTCGGTACATTTGTGGATGTGTGGGTACGGCGGGGCCCTGTCCCGTCATATGTTCATATGTTCTGTTTTGTTTAGAGGCCTGTAGTCAGATTTGTGGGTCGTGGGTCCGGTGTGTTTGTATGTGAGTCTGTTTTGCGATCTTAAGCGGCGCGTACGCTACTATGGCCAAGTCGGCCTCTGAGTTTGTATGTGTGTGTGTGCATTTGGGCGATGTACATTCCGCCCCTTTCTGATGTGTGTGTGTGCATTTGGGCGACATATATTCCGCCATCTTTCTGATTTTTATTTGGCTAATCTGAACGGGCGACCGCTTAAGATAATTGTTCGATAAATGTTTGTGTCTGGCGTGTGCTGCTCATTTTCAGTTCGGATAACGCATGCTGAGTTTGATTGAGTTTGAATACGATGATCGGGTTGTGAGTTGGTTTGGGGTGCCTAAGTAGGGCACCAGTCGCGGCCCACGGGGTTGGGTCGTGACAAAAGTGGTATCAGAGCGGTTTGTCCTCGGAATGTCTACAGGCCATGTCTAGTAGAGTCTTGTTTATCGATGTGTTGTGCACCACATCTATAAACAGGAAGCTACAGGACATCTAGGATGTTGTGTTACCCTTTCTTTGGAATCTTAGATCGTGCGATAGAGCTGTGCTATTAGGGTCATTCTGATCTGACCCGTTGTTGTGTTTGCAGTGATGCCTCCGAAGAAGGCAACGGCGGCCCAGAAGGGCAAGGCGAAGGTGGGAGAGACCAGTCAGGCACAACGAGCTACTCGGGCTCGTGTCTATGATTTGCCTGAGGTTGCACCTCATTCTGAGGGGTCTGCTACACCCCCATTAGTACAGCCTGGAGCAGGACCTTCAGCAGCTCCAGAGGTCCGTGTACCCGCTCCTGAGACTCCAGCTCCTCAGCCAGGGGCGGAGGATAGGTCCCTGAGGGAGGCTGTACAGTTGTTGACCACGATAGTAGCGGGGCAGGCTCGCAGGCGCGGGCGGAGGGACGATGATGATGAGGACAGGCGGGACAGCCTGAGGGTTCGGGAGTTCTTGTTATGTGGCCCTCCCGAGTTTTTCGGGTCTAAGCCCGATGAGGACCCCCATGACTTCATTCGGGGGATGCGGCGTGCATTAGACTTGGTCAGGGCTTCAGAGACCGAGTCGGTTGAGCTAGCTACGCATAGACTTCGGGATGTTGCCGCGCATTGGTATGAGACTTGGGAGCTATCCCGGGGTGAGGGTGCTCCTCCAGCTATGTGGGATCAGTTTGTGACTGCTTTCACCCGCCACTTTCTGCCCCCAGAGTTACGACGGGAGCGAGCTGATCGGTTTTTACATCTGCAGCAGAGGGGTCGAAGTGTTCGTGAATATAATTTGGAGTTTGATTCCCTGGCCCGGTATGCCCCTGCCGTGGTGGCAGATATGACAGACCGGATGCATAGATATGTTATGGGGTTGGATCGTTACCTGATTGACGGCTGTATGGCGGTGTCATTGCAGACAGATATGGATATTGCCCGTCTACAGGCCTACGCCCAGGGGATGGAGAACCGGCACCGAGCAGATCGGCCCAGCAGAGAGTATGATGGGAGACTGCCGAAGAGGGCCAGATCAGCGGGGCATTTTGGAGATTCTCGGGGCGGGCAGCCTCAGTATCAGTCCAGTGGGTACTTTCCTCCGTCAGGCCGGGACACACAGTCTGTTAGTAAGAGATTTGATGGCGCAGGACCGTCCAGGGCAGACCAGAGTTCCAGAGCCCCAGGTCCTCAGGCGAGCAGGGGTCCCAGTCAGACTTGGCCACCTATGCCCCCGTGTTCGTATTGTGGAAGATCGCACCCAGGTGAGTGCTTCAGGGCCACAGGGGCCTGTTTTGCTTGCGGCCGCCAGGGCCATATCATGCGGGATTGTCCGTGGGCAGGCGGTTCCGGTAGCGCAGCACCGCCGATGAGATCCGTTGCTGGTTCTTCATCTACCCCTTCGGCCATGCGCTCCACGGGGCGAGGTATGCCAGCACCGGCGGGCCGCGGTAGAGGCCGTGGTGGGGGTTCAGATTCTAGCGGTCCCTCGAACCGCATTTATGCTTTGACTGGTCGGCGGGACCCAGAGGCATCCCCAGATGCAGACCCAGGTATATTACTAACCTTTTTCTGAATGAATATGCACAATGATAGGTCTGTACCTCAGTATTATGCGATATTCTCTTTTTGTGTGTCAGTAAAAGTAGGGTAAGAATCCGAGTTAATGAAAATATCCGAGGCAGTTATCTGTGCATGTGGGAGGGAAAATATATGGAATTTGGAAGGCTAGAACGATAAACCACGCAGCCAGAAAAGCAAACGACCTCTTTGGGTCAGAGTGGGACCCGCTACGAAAAATTTTCGAAAAATTTACTAAGACCCCGTTTGGCCTAAAATTACGTGACAAAGGTCGTGCGGGGGCAATTGACGAAATTATATCAGCCCTAACGCGTCAAAATGCGTAAAAGTTTCGGGGTTAAGCGTGCTCAAGCCAGAGCAATTCTGGGATGGGTGACCCCTTGGGAAGTGATGCAAAGTTTTTCATGAGTGAGAGTATGATTAAAATAAATGGAAATTTGGGGTAACCAAAAGGTAAATAGAATGTGTGTGGAATAATTAGCTCCCTTTCGGGAGTCACGCGGAACGAGGCGGACTAAACGGGCAAAAAGAAAAAGGGTATAACACTGCTTGGGAAATTGAATGAACTTGAATAACAGCCAGAGATATTCGCCAGTAAGGTCCGAATAAGTGTGTGTATGTGTACGTGTATGTGTATGTGTGTGTATGATTTCCATTCAGTGCCATGTGGGCTAAGAGCCGAGCCCCGGCAACTAATGTTGCGATAAATAAAAGATAAGCAGTGTGAGTAATTGGAATCTTTGAAGGAGTCGATACGGGAGACGCAAGACAATTTGTGTGATAACGTGGCGGATAAGGTTACGAATAAAGGGAAATTCTCATGAATTATTGGAGCCTTAATAGGAATGATTTGATCCTAAATTGACAATCTATCTCTGGTGCTTCTGCACTTCCGATTCCGATGAGGCTCTGCCTAGTACTCCTATATATCTCTGAGTTCGACTATGTTCCCGTCTGATGAATCTTTGTGTGTTTGATCCTGAATACGTTTCTGTCTGGCACACCTCTGTATGTCTGACTCTGGATATAAGTCCGTCTGATATGCTTCTGTGCGTTTGATTTTGACCGCGCGTGTGTTTGATACATTTCGGTTTGTCTGATCACGACTGTGTATGGGATAATTCTGTACGTTTGATTCTGATTTCGAATCTGTTCGATATGATTCCGTACGTCTGACCTCGATTATGAATCTGTCTGGTGTATCTTCGTGTGTTTGATTCTGCTTACAAATTCGTCCGATACGCCTTTGTACGTCTAACTCCGATCCCAGATTTGTTTGACACATTTCAGTCTGTCTGATATACTTCTATACCTTTGATGTTGACTATGAATCTGTCCGATATGCTTATGTGCGTCCGGCTTTAGTTCTGAATCTGTTTGGCATGAAGTGTCTGATATGAAGTAAAGTGAGATTACGACGATGCGGTAAGGAAACTCAGGAGTGTGACAAGAAAATGATATTGACTATGATGTCTGGAAAGCGTTCGTCCATTACAAGAATATAGCGTGTGGTCCGGTAATCACGTGGGGTATGAGAAAGTGTATTATGAAGGCATTTGAGTCAGTGACGTGAAAATTTTCCCCCTAATGTTGGTAAAGGAGCCATGTCGGAAAAATCAATAAAGGACAACTATCAAGAGAACCCTCCCGGAGTAGTACGACACCCATGAGGTCGATTCAACATTCGACGACGAATGTTCTTAAGGGGGGGAGAATGTTATGTCCCGTGTTTTCGTGTAATTGGAAATCGAGAAATAATTTCGACTTGTGTGTTTTAAGGACATAACTTGATTTTAGTAAATATGACTATGTTGGTTATGGAATCATTAATGTCAAGACCTCGGGGAAGGCCGAGGGTAAATTTGGAATTTCAGAAATTAGTTTCGGGAATTACAAAACGGGACTTTTAATGAATCGGGCCAAGAAAATTGAATACAAAAATTGAGGCCCAAAGAGTGAAGTGGCCGGCCAAGGGAGCAAGTCCAAGCCCATTTCATTAAGGTCATGTGCTATGCACATGACCTATAAGTGGATATATATCATGTTGGTCCTTAGAATTATCAAGAACTTAATCAAAAATTCAAGAACAAAAAGAGAAAGGGGGTTCGGCCGAATAGAGAAAAGGAGAAAGAAATAATTTTCCAAGCTTTGTTGTTAATCCAAAATTCTTAATTTCTACATAGTTGTGAAGTACTCAAGACGCTCTCCGACGTGATACAAGTAGTTTGGAGAAAGAGCGACGTTTGCGACAAGTCGGAAATTCAAGAAAAGGTATGAATTTTGTCCTCTTAATGTTATGAAATGGATATGTATGTGTTAGTGATTGGATTAGCATGAAGATTATGGGATGGGGTCGTGTTTGTGCATGGCGTGTGTGTGTGAAAAGGGTGTGTTTGGCCGTGTGCCTTAGATGGGAAAACAAGTGTGAATTGATTTCGTTTAAGGTTGTTAGTTGTGTCGTCATGGCCTTTATAACGTAAATGATTGATTGAAGAATTGATTTGGTGTTAGAAAATGATTTCGGAACGTTATCGGAAAGTGTATACCTTTGGTATATTTGTGTATATCATAGTATATTTATGATACTAAAGACTTTAAATATGATTTATGGTTGATGATAATGAATTCGGAATGAAACGACGCAAGTTAGAATGTTCGTCGTAACTTTTGGTGTTTTGAATGAAATATGGAAAGTAATGAACTTTGGGGAAGTTTGTATGTGGTTTGGAAATTGTTGGTGGTGTGTTTGAATAATTGTGAATGAATAGACTAGTGTGGAAATAGATTTGGAATTTTGAAGTTTGAATATAGAATTACCAACTTATGTAATAAGGTGCAATTTTGAAGTTAGTGTGGTTGATTGTGGTTTGTATTGTGTAATGATGTTTGGGATTGTTGTTGTTGTTGTATTTTGAGCCGAGCCAAGTCTCGGGGATGTTAGATTTATAGGGGAAATGCTGCCGAAATTTCGGTAGCCAAGTATAGCCCCAAAGATGAAAATGCTAACTCTCATGAATAGTAACTGGTAAAAGTGACCATTTGCAGTTTTCGGACGAAACGGGAATCGCGATTTGACGAGCGTAAGGCGCCAACCAGGTATGTAAAGCCTACCTATCCTTCTTTTGGCATGTCCTAGTCATACTAGGTTAATATCGGAATCTCGGGGGTAACTCTGCTCTTGGAAGTTCAAGTTTGGGTACTATTCATCCAGCGCAATTGAACCCTTTTGTGGCATTTGGTCAAAGGAATGTTCGAATCGTCATAACTTTTGTGGTGTTGTCCGAAACCCTCCGAAACTTTCGTAGATGGCTCTAGGGAGCCTAAGGTCTGTGATTTGCGTCTGCCGCCTCAATTTGACTCGAGGTGGGCCCACGAGCCCCGAGGCTCCCCTTATTCGGTTTGTTTGGTTCGTTTGCGTCCGCTATGACCAGTGATCGTTTGTTTATGACTCAATGGTTCGTTTGAAACTTTCTATGCCGTTAGTGAACGTTTTGTACTTTGAATAATGTGAGATTTTCGGAAAAAGACCTATAAACAGCTTTTTTCTAAAGATTTGGCAGTTTGGAACTTCGTAACTTTTATACACAAATTTTGTTCAATCTGATTCCTACTCCGAGCCTTCTGGCGTCGGTATATACCTATATGTAAACTATATGTTGAGTCCGGTAAATTATTTTTGATATGCATATGGTTTCTGCACTACTCTGTTCGTGCTGTCTGCTATGAGTTCGTTCGTCGGTACCCGGGCCGACTTTGTGATCGTGCGCGCTATAACATATTCGGGAGTTATGATGTGTTACGGTTTCCGAGGCCTCGCCATAGGGCCGGTTACCGTTTATGGAGTTGTGATGTGATATGGCATTTGATATGTTCTGATAATGTGATGTGTGTGTGATATGATGTGTCTGGAGACTGTACGGAGATTTGAAAACTTCTGGAGTTATGATGTGTTGTGGCACCAGCGTCGGGGGGTGACCACGTTCCTAAACCCTATACATGATTTGATTGCATTTGTACGTTCGCCTCCCGCACAGGTTTGCTTTGCTTACGTTGGCGGTGTGTTTGTTCTTTCTGACTCCAGTTGTGTTTGTGATTTCTGTACCTTCTGCTTTACATACTCAGTACTTCTCCCGTACTGACCCCCGTTTCTTCGGGGGCTGTGTTTTATGCCCGCAGGTACTGAAGCTCGTTTGGGTGGTCCTCCAGTTTAGGCTACTCATTCTGCTGTGTTGGAGAGCTCCCCTTGATTCGGAGACTACTTTTGGTACATATCTTCTGTTGTATGTGTGTGTTCGGTACATTTGTGGATGTGTGGGTACGGCGGGGCCCTGTCCCGTCATATGTTCATATGTTCTGTTTTGTTTAGAGGCCTGTAGTCAGATTTGTGGGTCGTGGGTCCGGTGTGTTTGTATTTGAGTCTGTTTTGCGATCTTAAGCGGCCCGTACGCTACTATAGCCAAGTCGGCCTCTGAGTTTGTATGTGTGTATGTGCATTTGGGCGATGTACATTCCGCCCCTTTCTGATGTGTGTGTGTGCATTTGGGCGACGTATATTCCGCCATCTTTCTGATTTTTATTTGGCTAATCGGAACGGGCGACCGCTTAAGATAAGTGTTCGATAAATGTTTGTGTCTGGCGTCTGCTGCTCATTTTCAGTTCGGATAACGCATGCTGAGTTTGATTGAGTTTGAATACGATGATCGGGTTGTGAGTTGGTTTGGGGTGCCTAAGTAGGGCACCAGTCGCGGCCCACGGGGTTGGGTCGTGACAGTAAGGCATGAGCAACATCAATAAATAAGCATCACGAACAACATATGAAATAGCATAGGAGGGGGAGACAATAATATCATCGTCATAGCACTTACCTGCCTTTCGTAGGACTTTCCATTTTCCATACGTATTTGTACACCTACGTCATCATCTGTATTCCATAATAGTACTCGTACCATACTTGTGCTCATATTCGTATACATGTCCTTATTCGTATTCTTATACATAATATTATCACATTCATATTCATATTATATACATAGTCATTTCATATACATAGCATTTATATAGCATACCCGACCTCATAAGATCAGTGTTTCATACATACTTGGCCAACCAAGGCTCAAGGTTACTCATACCTGGCCCTACCAAGGCTTCAGGGTTATCTGTACCATCTGCAGAGGTGTGCGCGCGTTTCGTAATCGTATACATACTTTATACGTATTCATATACATATATCCTACCTGGCGTTATAAGCTCGGGGTGTCATTATAGCCCTTCATAGGCACATGTAAGTATAATAGCCCGTAGGTACCTTTAGCATCATTATTATTATCATCGTTATCACTATCATCATCATTTTCGCTACATCTATATCTTATGCTTACTCGTCATATGGGGTGCGTAGTACAATCGTAGCACATATCGAGGATCGTGAGCTTATGAGCTCGGAGTGTCAATCATTTGAATACAACATACTCATATAGAGGATTTAAGAGTTTGGCCAAGGAACCATGTCTTATGAAAGAAGGGATAGCCTTACATACCTTTTCGTCGGACTATTCTACACTTGCACGCTTCCTTCCAATGCTAGCGTCTATACCTTCATTAATATCATAACAATGGCCATTAGTCATTCACATTATCCACATTATCTAGATTCCTTAATTTGCCTCTAATTCACCCATATTCATGGTCATAACATCCAACTTCGTCTATTCGTCTAAAGTGTCTAGTTCATGATCTTAGTACCATTTATAATGCATTCATATCACAACACAACAACATTCATGATTCAATTCAAACTATTCCTCAAAATGTCACTATTTATCATTCATGACCTACTTGACCATATTTTCTACAGTCCATGTATTTCAACTCTTCAATACCTTAAACATCATGTAAAAATCATGAATCTTACCTTAGAAGTTGTAGGAACAAGCTTTGGTTAATAATACTCCACTTTGAGCAAAACCCTAGTTTTTCTCCATTTGGATTTCTTGACCTAGATGATCTTCGATGATGTTCTTACTCTTGATTCACCTTGTTGTATGTTGTTGATCCTCAAATATCCTTGAAAACTTGTATAATAAATGTAGAGAGAGGTTTTAGAGAGAAGTGGTGAAATGTTGTAATGAAATAAAACAAGTGTTGGTCCCTTTATTTAATGACTTGCAAAATCTGTGCTGAGGTGAACAGTGGTCGTCCATCGTGGTTTACGGCCCGTATTGCAGTTTACGGACCGTCCCTCGAGATCGTCTTTAACCATTTCCAGAACCAGAAGCTTTGGCTGCTTGCATGGTGATTTACGACCATGGTTTACGGGCCGTAAATCACTTTACGGTCCGTCCTCCAGGTCGTATTTTACCATTTCTCGGCTGGCAGAAAGTTGAAGCCTTGCATGGCAGTTTACGACCTGCTAGTTTACGGACCCGTATACCAGTTTACAGTCCGTCCTAGCACTTTATGACCACTGGGCAGTTGCAATTCTGCAACTTCCCATATTTCTTAGACTTCTCATTTTAATCACCCACGTCCATACACATGCATTGCTCACCTTATATCTCATCTTAATTTAGACAACTTTCTCATCTCACACCGGATACCTTTGAAATCCCGCCTAAGGTCATTAAACGTCGTTTCTTGCTCATGGACATCATGCACTCATACTTATCACTAGTTCGTTTACTTACGTACCAACGGAAAAAATTTCGAGGTGTAACACCAATTCGAGATCATGAGTTGGATAATTCCTTTCATGCTTCCGCAACTGCCGGGAAGAATTGGCAAAGAATTTACCGTGCTGCATCAGCACCCAGCCCAATCCGACACCGGAGGCATCACAATAAACAACATAGTCTTCTGACCCTTCTGGAAGTGTCAGGACTGGGGCCGAAGTTAATCTATCCTTCAATTCCTGAAAACTGCGTTCGTAGGCATCGGTCCACTGAATTTTTTCTAACCTCTGAGTTAGCTTCGTTAATGTTGTTGAAATAGAAGAAACCCCTTCCATAAATCTCCTATAGTAACCTGCCTAGCCCAAGAAGCTACGGACCTCGGTAGGCGTTGTAGGCAAGGCCAAGTCTTCACAGCTTCAATTTTCTGAGTATCAACTCGAATACCATCAGCTGAGATAATATGGCCCAGAAAGGTCATTGAATTCAGCCAGAACTCATATTTTGAAAATTTGGCATATAGTTCACGAGTCCGAAGAATTCCAAGGACAGTACATAGATGATCCGCATGCTCTGCTTCCGACCGAGAATATACTAGAATTTCATCAATGAATACTATCACAAATAGATCTAAGAAAGGCCTGAACACATATAAGAAAGGCCTGAACACATTATTCATTAAATTCATGAACACCGCTGGGGCATTTGTCAACCCGAATGACATTACTCGGAATTCATAATGACCATATCTGGTTCTGAAAGATGTCTTCGGAATATCTTTTTCTCTAACTCTCACTTGATGATAACCTGACCGCAGATCTATTTTGGAAAACCACTCGGCACCCTGTAATTGATCAAACAAATCATCGATTCTCAGAAGAGGATATTTATTATTTATCATCACCCTGTTCAACTGCCTATAATCGATGCACATTCGTAAAGAACCATCTTTCTTTCTCACAAATAAGATAGGTGCTCCCCATGGCGATGAACTGGGTCTAATGAATCCCTTCTCGAGAAAATCTTTCAATTACGCCTTTAGCTCTTTCAATTCTGCTGGAGCCAATCTATAGGGATGAATAGATATAGGTTGGTATCCGGCAACACATCGATAGCGAAATCAATCTCCCGTTCCAATCGAAGGACTAGAAGTTCATCTGGAAATACATCTGGGAAATCATTGACTACCGAGACGGATTGAAGAGTCGGCGGCTTTGCTTCGGTGCTAGATGATAAATATAGCCCTTTGCAATTATATTTCTTGCTTTGACGTAGGAAATAAACTTATCCCTTGGGGACGCTGTATTGCCCTTCCATTCGAGCACTGGTTCTCCTGGAAATCGGAATCGAACTATTTTTGTTCTACAGTCCATATTAGCATAGCACGAGGCCAACCAATCCATGCCCATAATCACATCAAAATCTAACATTTCTATCTCAGCCAAATCAACTTTAGTCTGACGATCTCATACCACAATCATACAATTCTTATACACTTGTCTACCTATTACTGGATCACTAACTGGTGTAGATACCTCGAAGGGTTTAATCGGCTCGGGTTTCACCCCAATTCGGCCAGCAATATAAGAAGTGATATAAAACAATGTAGAACATGGATCAATCAATGCATAAACATCATGAGAGAATATGGATAATATACCTGTAACCACATCCGGGGAGGACTCAAGATCCTGACGTCCAGCTAAAGCATAAATACGGGGTTGGGTGCCACCTGAACTGGATGCTCCCCCTCTGCCCCTACTGTGACCTGCTGGAGTCTGGGGAGTCTACCCTACCGGACGCACAGACGAGGAAGAACCAGCTGCGGATCCTGTGGGCTGAGCCCCAACTCTACCACCCATCGTCGGGCAATCACGCATCATATGCCCCACCTGACCATAGGCATAGCAAGCGTCTGAGCCCTGACGACACGAACCCGAATGTAACTTTCTACACTGGCTGCATCATGAAATCGGTGGCCTCCTTCGACTATAATCACTTCCAAATTGGGAACCCAAAACTCTCGAGCTCTGTCCCTGATTTGTCCCTAACCTGAATAACTAGGGCGATCAAATCTCCTACTCGTAAATCGAGGGGGTGCACTAGTCGCGGACTGACCCAAATACCTGGAATACTGTTGATGACCCCCTTTGTACTCACTACTACAAAATCTGGCCCTCTTACTCTGCCCTCTATCAATATCGCGCTCACCCTTCTGCGGCTGTTGCTGTTCTTCTAGATTTTGAGCGTGGGCCTGAATATGGGAGATATCCATCCCCTCCTATAGTGAAGCTGTCAAGCAATCTTTGAACAAATGTGGCCCTAAGCCACTCACAAATCTATGTACTCTATCTCCCATGTCAGCCACCATAGTCAGAGCATATCGAGCTAATGAATTCAAGTGAAGGCTATACTCCCGGGCACTCATATTCCCTTGCTTAAGATTCAAGAATTTATCAGCTCTGGCCCGACGGACCTCGGGTGGCAGGTAGTGACAAACAAAAGCTTTCACAAACTTTTGCCAAACCGGGGGAGGTGCATCCTCTACTCTCGAAGAAATCCAATAATCGTACCAAAGGACCGATACATCCCGGAGTCTGTAAGATCCCGACTCCACAGATTCAGTATCGGAGGCATGGATGATTTTCAACGTCCTCAACATTTCATCTATAAAACCTTGCGGGTCTTCCTCCAACTTTGACCGGAAAAATTCTAGAGGATTTACACTCATGAAATCACGAGCCCTTGCACTAGTGGCTCTATCACCAGGACCCGTACTTTTCCGTTGAGCCTGAGCGGAAACTAACTGAGTTAATAACTGAATGACCTCAATCATTTGTTGACCCGAAGCACCCGATGGAGGAACTGGAGGCATAGGAGCTGGAGTAGAGACCCCTCCTTGCTCTTCTAGAGTAAGCAGAGTGTGAGAGGTATTGGATAAAGCCTCAATATGGGATTCCACTTCTTCTACATTCATTGGAAACTCCCTTTCCATCCGCCTTTTTGTTGTATCCTTGCTTTTCTGGGCGACGGTGGCTTTTCTCTTTACCGGCATCGCTGAAATCATACGCACAATTAGAGAAGAGGAAATCTTATAACATGGCTCTAGCGCACGATCTAATACGAAGAAAGATAGTCATTTTTCCTAAATGCCCCGCAACCTCTTGTTTATAAGTGTGGCGTGCTTCACAATCATAAAAAAGACTCTACTGGACATGGCTCGTAGACACACCCTAAGACGGAACTGCTCTGATACCACTTCTATCACGACCCGACTAGGGGCCGTGAAGGGTACCTAGAGCTGACTACCGAGCACCACCCATTATGCTAGTTATCATACCCAACCTGAACACACATAATCTCCAAGGCTATACATATATATATATATATACATAAGCTCTCACGGCTGCAAAATGATATACAAAATATACACTGATGTATCCACGAGACAACTACTACCCACACATATGTATCTATGAACCTCTACTAGAATACTGAGACATAAGGGCGGGACAGGACCCCGCGGCGGGACAGGACCCCGCCATACCCAAATATCTACACAAAAGAATGCATCAATAACTGGAACCTCTGGAGTAATGGAGTGCTCCTGTGTAGCTGCTAAGAATCTGGGCCACCTCCCTGCCTACCTGTGGGTATGAACACAGCGTCCAAAAAGAAAGGACGTCAGTACGAACAATGTACTGAGTATGTAAGGCATATACGATAACATAATAAGGAAACATAGAAAGCATAAGAGGGAAAGATAATTGTAGCTGCTTGCCTCTTGAGGCAGAATCATGCATGCTCACTTTTACCTTTCAAACATGTCACACATACATACATAATCTGTCTGAATCGATAACATCATTAGCCCACATCCGGGGTAATCGTATCATGTCGGCCACTAGTGGTGTCATGTCCGGCCAAATAGGCACGACGTTATCATAAGCCGCCCGCCTTAGCGGTGTCATGCCCGGCCATCTAGGAACGGTGTAATCTTACATATATACTTATCATGAAGCATGCATAAGAGCTTAAGTAAGCACTGTAACTCTATTGGAGTGACGTAAGGTCGGTAACTTCCGATTACATTATGGAAAATCATGATCGTCATGTCTCACCTTGAAGGAACTAGCACTATAAGGTGAGGCTATCAATAATGAATAGCACCAAGGAATCATGTAAAGATCATTAACATCATATCATTATCAAGGAACATATCTCATCTCCATCTCGTAGGAGGCTTTTAATACTCTTTAGCTTTCGTCTTTTGGAATGTAAGAAGGTCATGGGAATTACCGGAAATGAGTTATAACATATATACGAATCATGCCTTTGAAGGAAGGGCTAGCCTTACATACCTTTATATCTTTTTAAATCTATTGCCTACTTGCTTGCCTTTCGAGCTCGCGATGCTTCCTTCACTAGAATTTTGTACTAAAATTAGACAACTAGAAACATACATAAGCTTAAGCTAAAGAAACTAAAAGTTAATGGAAATTTGGCGACACTTCCTTTGTCTCGACAACTTCTTCCATGAAATAAGATAACCCTCAAACATCAATAAGAACACTCATGATAACATAATCGATAGATTCTTTAAGTTAAACATTGTTTACTTCTTAAATCCACCTTCAAGATCATCCATAACCATACCTATATTACAACATCATATTCATTCTCATAGAATACTCCTTTAATATCATTCGTATCATTCACCACAAGTTTGTACTCATAACATTTCATGAACTATTATTCAAGTTAAGTCATTAATCAAGAGTATCACTATTTCCATATTTGTATTCCATATTCTCCTCCCTTCCATAATCTAGGTCTTTTAACTTCTCAATACTCTTAATAACATAAATTGAACATAAAACTTACCTTTGATTATGTAGGAATGGACTTTGAATGGAACTACTTCACTTGGCGAAAACCCTACTTCAACACCAAAGAGATTCTTGGTTTTCACAAACCCTAGAGAGTATCCTTGCACTATATTCTACTAATTTTTGGTGTTTACTCCTTGATTTCCCTTGGATATATGATGATATGATGAGAGAATTTTTCTAGAACCTTCAAGACTTAGAGAGAGACTCAAATCTGAAAATTTGGAGCTCAACTCGTCTATTTATAACTAAAACTGGAAAGTTCCAGAGAAGCAGTTCGACGAGCGGGTTGACGGTCACGTCGACGTGTCGATGGTCCATCGACTTGCTCCGTCAACCTGCTTCTGTAGATCAGAAGTTACAGAGTCCTATTGACGGTGGAGATCGACGGCCCGTCAATGTGTCGATGGTCCGTCGACGTATCTCGTTGATCTGCTTCTACAGATTAGAATTTTCAGAACATAGTGTCGGTGTATATTGACGGTCCGTCGACATGATCGATGGTCCGTCGATAATGGCTGATGTCTGCAGACTTCTCTAAATCTGGTCAGCCTACGTCGGTTCAATCCGTCAACTTCTAACCTCGCAAATTACCAGGAATACCTACTGGTACATTGTGTTCAATATTCTCAACCTTAACTTTCTCTAACAAGCTTTCTTCTTTTCTTTCCCCAAATGTCTTTGGAATCTTAATTAGAATCATTAAGTATCCCTTCTTACTAGTAGGGACATCATATACACCTTAATCTACGTTAGCCTATTCACCACACAATTACATGAAATTTTCAGGGTGTAACATATGGAATTTAGGGAAACAGACCCACAAGGGTAAAACGGGAAATTTGAAAGTAAAATATGCAATTCAAGTCTAAGTGATCAAAACCCACTAATCAATTCCTAAAACAACTCAATATTAAGCTAAATTTGTATTTAAAGAGAAATCCCCAATTTTGGGTATGAACCCTAACTCTCAAATTCATAAATTGGTTTACTAATAAAGAAGGATTCATGTTTATATAGCTACTACCCATCTATTCCATAATAATATAAGCTTATTCCATCAACAAATCAAGGTTTGGTAATCAAAAGTTCATTCTAGAAAGAAACCCCAAAAATCCTCTTTAATCTTATGTTATTGGAAAACTCTAGAATGAATTAGGGAGATTCTAAGGTGGATTATGAATCATAAATGAAGAATAGGGTTGGATGAACTTACCCCAATGAAGAATTGCCTCAGAATCTTTTGTTTTTTCTCTCAAAATTGCTCTAAAACCTAGAGTGATGAATGACGACTGATAGGGTTTAAAAAAGGATTTAAGTAATTTAAGTCCCCGTCGACCGCTACAGTAGTAACATGACCGCCATGGCGGTCACTCACATTTACTATACACCACTTTAGTGGCATAGCCATCACCACGACGATACCGTTGTCACGACCCAATTTAGCTAAGTCGTACGGACACTTATCTTTCCCACTTCGGTAAGCAAACCCTCAACCCAGAGATAATAAAAACGTGAATAGTTAACTAAATAAGTGGAAGAGAATAAATCACGTAAGTCTGACGATAATAATATAAATAAGAAAATACGGAAGTAAATGAAATCCGCCTTAGTATCTGATCTAGTCATACAAGAGCATCTAACTAAAATCTACAAGTCTGGAATATCAATTATGTCTCAGAATAGAAATAAGACATAAATAAAAAGAATCTTCAAGGCGGCGGACGTCTTGTGCGCACCTTGTAGACTCTAACCAACTCTCGAGACGACTATTAGCTACGAGAAACAGAAGTAGATCCAACTTGGAATTCTGCATTCATAAAAGAATGCATCAAGTGCAGGTCAGTACAAAGCCACAGTACTGGTAGGTATCATAGGTCGACTAAGTATAGCTAACATAATTCAGACAATAAAGCATGATAGGCAGATAAATCAATAAGTATAAGTCAAACACAATCAGAACCAAGTACACGTCATCACCTAGGTCGAAGCATCTAAACCCAAGTGTGCCAAGTCTCAATATATCTAATTTGAAACCAACAACACAAGTAAAACACCAGATTATTACAATACAAGCCATAATGCAATGCAATGCAATGCAATGATGTAAGAATGCAAATACAATGCAATGATGTGTACACATATTCTCGGGATAGAAGTATCGACGTCCCGGTAGCACAATCCATGGGGGACTCGTGAAGTCCATGTACTCACTCAATCCACGATTTCGAGACAATCATCGGACCTCAGACTCTCACATCACTCCACACAATCCACGATTCCGGGACAACCATCAAAAATCGGACTACTCACATCACTCGGACACGATTTCGGGACAACCGTTGGTAATCGGACTACTCACATCACTCGCACACAATCTAGAATTCTGGGACAACCATCGGATATTGGACTACTCACATCACTCTCATGCAAACTAAGCTCAGCTCATCACAGTAATATCAACAATGTATCAACAATATATCATGGGAGATGTGAATGCATGCGATGTATGAGTCAACATGAATAATCAGATCAATATCACAAGTACCAAGCATGGGTATGCCAACAATATCATAAAAGACTACGCGAGTCATATAGAGCAATATCCTTGTAATCAATGCCAACAAGTGAGGCACCATACTATCATGAACAAGATATATCAATAATCTCTGATATCTACCATCACTACGCAACATCAAGCCCATAACAATGGAACAAATCGAATCACAACACAACTGGGTGGCTACACCTAATCACACAACAGTGCCCAACCTAATACAATATCCAACCTAACTTCATACCCGAAGGTTTACATGATTTCTCTGACAATATAGTCTAAATATATGCTTCGCTACACGATGTCTCACCAAGGGTAAGCCATCACCTACCTGGATGGCCAAACAACAATACACCAACAATCACTCCTTAGCCTTGCCCTTCTGTTGAGCCTCAAGATCAAGAAAGTCCAGGCATATTCAAAATCTAGATTAAAAATCATGAAGATTGATACTGATATTGCTATCATTCGAATTGGGTCAAAACCAACCCTAGAATTTGGGAAAACGAGGCCCACAAGAGCAAAATGGGAAATTCGGGGGTAAATTATCCAATTAAACACCAGGTGATCAAAACCCATAAACTAATTGCTAAATTAACTCAAGGATTCATTCAATTTTGAAATCCAAGCAAAACCCCCAATTTTGTGTTACAACCGTAGTTTTTATACGTTGAGATTTATGAGTGTTGATTGTTTTAAGTATGGACGTTAGAGTTACCTTCAAGAATATATGAGATTATATGCGCCAATCTTATGATTATGAGGGTTTAAGTGCATATAATAAGATATGGGAGGATTGGAGAGCAAGTGAATCAAGAGAATTAAGTTTGTTGAAATTTTGGAAGAAAGGATGGGGGACAATTTTGGTCCAACTTGGGGAGAGAATATCTTTTAGTATATGAGAAGTTTTGAGGTAAATCAAAAGCCTAAAATGAAGTTCGTCGAGTCTAGTTTCCAACACAACAAACCGCTCGTCGATACAACTTGGAGTAGAGAATTATGAACATTACAAGCCAGGCTGACAGAGCATAAATGCGCTGCTACAATAATCGAGCTACTACAGTAACCGACTCTAAAATGCTATAGAAGGGGGTTTAACCCCTCATTTTCATTCCAAACACCCCTCCAACTATCCCAACTTCTCTAGAATGTTCCCTAACTTCCATCCACTAAATTTTACTGCAAATTAAGTGGAATCTCCGGGTTTAGGGTCGGATAGCGACTAGTGTGATTATAGTATCGTTTTGCAGTGGATTTCGGCTTGGATTCAAGGTGGATATTGGAGATATTATTGTTCTAACAAGGACAAGGTATGAATCTCTCCTTATTGATATTATATTCATAGTTGGACTTCTTGGCCTTGTTTTGCCGTTTGAGACATAGAGGATGCAAGTTATCAGTTGGTTCGCTCGATTTTCGTAAGGTGTCGGGTGCCAATCAGGCCTCAACAAGGTTAGGGCGTGACATAGTGGTATATGAGTGTTGATTCATTTAAGTATGAATGTTGGAGTTACCTTCAGGAACATAAAAGATTATATGCGCCAATCTTATGATTATGAGGGTTTAAGTTCATATAATAAGCTATGGGAGGATTAGAGAGGAAGTAAATCAAGAGAATTAAGTTTGTTGGAATTTTGGAAGAAACGATGGGGGATAATTTTGGTCCAACTTGGAGAGAGAATATCTTTTAGTTCATGAGGAGTTTTGAGGTAAATCAAATGCCTAAAATGATGTTCGTCGAGTCTAGTTTCCAATGCAATAAACCACTCGTCGAAACAACGTCGGAGTAGAGAATTATGGACGTTACAAGCCAGGCTAACAGTGCAGAAACGTGCTGCTACAATAACCGTGCTGCTACAGTAACCGACTCAAAAATGCTATACAAGGGGGTTTAACCCCTCATTTTCATTCCAAACACCCCTCCAACCATCCCAACTCCTCTTGAATGTTCCCCAACTTCCATCCACTAAATTGTACAGCAAATTAAGTGGAATCTCCGGGTTTAGGCCCGGATAGCGACTAGTGTGATTATAGTATCGTTTTGCAGTGGATTTTGGCTAGGATTCAAGGTGGATATTGGAGATATTATTGTTCTAACAAGGACAAGGTATGAATCTCTCCTTCTTGATATTATATTCATAGTTGTCCTTCTTGCCCTTATTTTTCAGTTTGAGCCATAGAGGATGCGAGTTCTCAGCTGGTGCGCTCGGTTTCTGTAAGGTGTCGGGTGCCAATCACGCCTCACCAAGGTTGGGGCGTGACAAAGTGGTATATGAGTGTTGATTGTTTTAAGTATGGATGCTGGAGTTACCTTCAAGAATATATAAGATTATATGCGCCAATCCTATGATCATGAGGGTTTAAGTTCATATAATAACCTATAGGAGGATTGGAGAGCAAGTGAATCAAGAGAATTAAGTTTGTTGGAATTTTGGAAGAAACGATGGGGGACAATTTTGGTCCAATGTGGGGAGAGAATATCTTTTAGAATATGAGGGTTTTGAGGTAAATCAAATGCCTAAAATTAAGTTCGTCAAGTCTAGTTTCCAACACAAAATTGCTCGTTGATACGACGTCAAAGTAGAGAATTATGGACGTTACAAGCCACGCTGACAGAGTAGAAACGCGCTGCTACAGTAACCGAGCTCTAAAATGCTATAAAAGGGGGTTTTGTCACACCCCGATCTTACTAGGGTGTGATGGGTACCCGACCCCATATTCGGAGCCGAGCGAACCCGCTGACTCTTATTACATACATAACCTCTTTGGACTTCTAACTTAAATTAAATGAAATACACAATTAGACCTTTCAGAAATATTCTTTTTCGTTGTTCCCAAATCAAACAAAATCTATAATCATTTGGAACTTATCACATACACAGAATGACACATCGGCTGATGGATCCGCTTACATGACCGACATCCTACACCCACAACTCTGTCTGCAAAGTCTCTAACTTCAACCAAGACATCATGGCATAATACTCTGACCCGGCAACTCTCCAGGGGCAAATGGAGCTTGCCAACTTCGCTGGAACATCTCCTATAATGGCTTCTACTCATCTAGGTGTACCTGCGCGGCATGAAACGCAACCCCCCAAAGAAAGGGGGTCAGTACGACCAATGTACTGAGTATGTAAGGCATGAATAGTAACATAGTAAGAGATGTAATTATGAATAATAACAGAATTGAGATATAGAGCATATCATGGGGTAAAAGAGTAACCTGTACATCTGAGTGCCCTTTTAGGTGGGTACCATGCATGCTTAGCTTTCTTTGAAAAACATTTCTTTTTCATATATATGGAAAATAGAACATATCATATTGCCGAGGCGTCGGCTCCGATCCATTTAAACACATATATCCCGCGTCCGGGACGATATTAACCGATGTGGGATTTGCTTGAACCAATGTGGGATTTGCCTAAATCAATGTGGGATTCGCCTAAATCAATGTGGGATTCGCCCCCCTTTAGGACTCAGCGTTCTTGCTGAGGTTTGCCCCACCATTGGGTTTGCCCCACCACCGGCTCTGATACCAACTGATCAGGTGGCAATGCGTCTATAGCGCCTCACCTTTTCCCTTGCCCCATATACTTATACATATATCATGTTCATCTATCATATACACATATCATATACATATATCATGTAAGCAGCATGCAAGAGAGCCCAAAGAATGTTATGTCTCTATCGGAGTGACGTAAGGTCGGTAACCTCCGAATATATTATGGAATAATCATCATGGCTTTGTCTCACCTTAAAGGAACAATTATTATAAGGTGAGACTAGCAACGAATAACAGCGTTAAGAGAACATAGAATAAGATCATAAATCTCATAAGGCGTCGCTTCATATACATATGCACATAGAACAATATTTCTTTTTAAAACTCGATGGGTACGTACATAAATCGACACTTGAGAGTCATAAACACGTTTCAAGTCAATCCGAGTTAGTATGAAAACGTTATGGACGTTTTAGTACAGAACCTTCTATAAACGTTTCAGAAGCTATTTTTGGAAAATCAAAGCAATAATCATATCAAGTACTTTTCGAATATCGCTTTGGATCAAATCAACATAGAACTCTTGGAACCACACACCCGTACCAAACATAGCAAAATCGTTCCTCGGAAGTCAAGAACATTAGCCATCCTAGTGGCTCTAAGAATAGGAGGTTCTTTGAAATCATACATATACTTTGTCTGTTTGTTTCACAAAGATCATGCCAAAAGAAAAAAGGGTAAGCCTTACATACCTGCTCCACGTCCTATTAGCTACGCATAATTGTCCAAGCTCGTTATCGCTAGTCTACATTCAAGAAGATTTACATAATCATTAGATTCATTGTCACATACATTTGCCTTAGTCTTTCAAATAAATTCACTTATGATTTGCCGAAATTTCGGCAGCATCTCCCCTGTAAATACACCATCACCGAGAATCTAACTCGGCCAAGTCATCAATCAACAATCCGAGAATTCAACTTGGCCAAACTATCAACAACAATACCAACAATCATGCCAACAACATCAATATTCAACTCAAGACGCATTCTAACATTAACAACCTTTGTCATACAATTCAACGGCATTTCATTTATATTCAATTCAATTCACATAATATTCAAACAACCCAATCAACATACTACTTCACCCGAAACCTTCCAAATTCGACAAGAACAATAACAACCTATTTTCTTCTTCCAAATTCAATTACAACAACCCAACTTACAATCTTCCAAACACATGTCTCACTTCCAAATTCATGAATTATATTTACAACCTATACATTAACATTATCATTCATACAATATAAGAAACCATACTAATGTCACACTAACTTCTTCCATAATCCACAAACGATCACAACTTCATTTCCAACCATTAAATTCTAATTTTACATCATAGAATCCACAACTACAACAATCAAATTACTAAATAAAATCAATTCATCATAGCTACACAACATAACCTTCATTCGGCCATCACTCCAACATACCTATTTTCATGTATTTCATCCATTTCTGCATGCTACAACATAGACAAATCATCCATAACATGTAAAAGAAGATTGAACCTTACCTTTCTCCACTTGTCTTCTTACTTAGCAAGGGTTTGTAAATCACCCAAATAAATGCTTGGCTTGTTCTAACAACTCCTTCATGTTAATGAGGACCTTCCATTTGGTGGAAATACTAGAAGAAAAATATTTTTCTTGATCAATTTCTATGACCTCATTTCTCCTATCCATGGCCGAATGGCCTTATTTTTTCCTCTCCAAGTTTTCTTCTTGAAATTTCATGAATAATTTGTCTTGCCTTAGTCATCTCTCTACATATATATATATATATATATATATCTCCTTCCAATACCAAGTGGACACATGCCCTCTTTCTTGATTTCTTAAATTAAACAAATATGACCACTTGTCTTGCTATATAAGCTTGGTCCATATATATTTATATAATTAGCCCCTATTAAATAAAAATGTGGAAATATGCTTATATGCCACACGGCCAACATGGCCCCTTCAAGAACCTTCTTGAATATTTTGTGAAATTCCCATTTTGCCCCTAGCCTTCCACAATATTACCATGAACCAATTTGTGAATTTCCCTTTTTACCCTTAGCCTTTCTCAATATTTCCATACTAATGAATAACTTGTTTACTAAAAAAATTTTTGGAAAATAGTCTTGCCTTTGACTTCTCGCAATTATCTCGAATTATCCGAATGTACAAAATACGGGATATAACATCCTCCCCCCCTTTAGAACATTCGTCCTCGAATGTTCAACTGGCCTCATGGGGTGTTATGATACTTCGGGAGGGTCCCTCTTATAGTTGTCCTTTTCTTCATACTCATTCCTTATCTTTCACCCTGTTTCCTTTATAGTCGAACTCTTCGGTCTTTACATGAATCCTCATTCAGTGTCATGGGTTTTCTAATCCATTGCGCCATCTCATTATCCTTGACCTTCCCAGGTCATTTCTTGACACAAGTATACTTGTCTTTGATTTCTTTGTATTGGCGCTCGTTTCGTCCATCGTTATTTCTTGTTGGCTCTCCGGTGTGGATCCCCTACAAATATGATTGAACTGTTCACGTCGATGATTCATTTAATTTCATAGCGCATATTCTCATATTCCGTATAATCAAAGGTCCATGAACTATTTTCTAGTGTCCGATGAACTCTTTTGTTTCATTCATAGGCACTGCGTTCTTTCTTTCTTTCAAAAATTCTCAGACTACCAATTGTTGATGCTTTCGTTATAATAGTCGACGTCGTTCGAAACATCCTTTAAATCTTGTCGTTTTCTCCATCATCCGTTGTGAACTTCGCTTGTAGCTCTTTCCTGCTCTTTTTATTACTCTTTAAAACATGTCGCTGCGTATTTAGGTACGGCGCCAATTGACCGATATGAGGGATTCAAATCATGGCATAAACATATCATAATTCATGTTGGCATGAAGCATTCTCTTAAGGTGTCTTCCATCCTTCCCCTTCATGTCGGCCTCACGGTACCCTCATTGTCAATTCGTTTCTACTCCTTTCATGTATTCTTTTGATATGCCGCTATGTTTCGAACTCTGGACCCGAGCTAATAAATTTCCTCCTTTGGACTTGAAGCCTAATATAATATGTTCTCCCCCGCCCCCCCCCCCCCCCCTTTTTAAGGGGCTCCTTATACGCCAGCAGTCCTTTTGCGAAGTCTTCGTTTATACCTCACTCCTCATCTTCCTTCCCAACTCTGTGCCTAACATATCGAAAACTTCTTATCCTAAGTTTTTCTTTTAATTTCTGTCGTCCACATTTCCATACCCTTCCATCCACTATTCGTCCTTTCACTGGCTTAGCTCACTTGCTCGTAATTCTTCTTTAACTACGCGTTTGTGTTGTAGATGTGCGTCCATATTTCTCAAGCGTTCCGCTACATTTGTTCTTAGCACAGAATCCCTACAGATTATACTTCTCACCTTAACATCATCGCAAGGCCTAAGCATTCTTTCTCTTACTTCACATCCCCCTGTCCTAGTCACTATTCCTTTAGCCCCACTTATTGAAATTGGTTCTTGAACCTCACACACTCCTCTTTTGTTCCATTTTACCACGCTCTATCCTCTTCACGCGCCTATCCTTGAGTTTTTACCCAAGTAGTCTCATGCTTTGCCGATAGTTTCTCTCGGGGGTTTCACTCACCGAGGTTTCTTACCTTTTATCATTTTTTCGACATTTTGATCTCCTTGCCTTCTATTTACTCACTCTCTTTCTTTTTCAAATATCGTTGTATTAGAACTTTCCAATCTTAACCTGTAGTGAGCATAGCATTAGTTTAGCTCGTAACGCTTGTTCCGTTTATTTTTGTTGTCACTTGAACTCCGGTACCCTTACTCGATTGATGCCTTCCATACCGTAACACCGGTTGCTGGGATACATATGCCCACCGATACAATCACATATGGGATATCATACGCATTCATATATATATATATATATATATATATATATATATATATACTATCAACTAGCCCAAAAAATACTTCCAAACGCTATTCAAGCCTATCTTAATTCCAGAGCTGTGATGCACTTTCTATCTCTTCACCAGTCTAGTCTGTCTCGTCCTACGCGACCTCTCATGGTCTCCAACCATCCCATATACTCTAGTTGCCCTTAGGCCACTCTAGCTTCTCATTTGTCTCTTATGTCTGGATATATAGAATTTCTTGCACCCTTCCCAGGGGGTCACCCATCCTAAGATTTCTCCCACCTTATCACGCTTAACCTCGAAACTTCGATGGAATCCGGTGCCTTAATGCTGATATAATCGCGTCCACTTCCTCGCATGACCTTTATTACATGATCTAGAGCAAGTCGAAGTCTTATAGATTCCGAGACATTTTCATAACACGTCCTTCCCTTTACAATTACTATTTTACCTTTTTCAATCCTCAATATTCACCCTTCATCTTCGTGTATCACTTCCTTTCGTCCTAGATTCCCAGATTCCTGATGGTAATGTTATATCCCGTATTTCGCACCTCTGGATAATTTGAGATAATTGTGATTAATAAGAGATAAGGCAATATTTTTGATTTAATTTAATACATAAGTTGTTCATGAAAATATTAATGCGGAAATACTGAGGAAGGCTAAGGGCAAAATTGAAAATTTGGAAAATAGTTTCATGAATTACAAAAAAATTGGTCATGGATGATTGGGCTTGGAAAAAAAAAAGGGGACAAAGCCCAAGTGTGGCCGGCCAAGGCATGGGTCAAGCCCACTTGGGAATTTTGATCTAAATGAATAAAAGGGATAAATCCCCCATAAATTGTCATTTTCCTTCAAGAACCTTCAAGAAAAGAAAAACTTGAGAGCCAAAAATAGGCCATTCGGCCAAGTGGAGAAAAGAAGAATAAAATTTTGAAGCTTCAACTTTGATCCAAAAATTTATTTCTCCTAGTATTTCCACTAATTCAAAGGTCCTCTTCAACGTGGTATAATTGTTGAAGCAAGAAAACTATTTTGGTGGCAAGTTCAAAATTCTAGTCAAGTGGAAAATTAAGGGAAAAGGTAAGAATTCATATTCTTTTATATGTTATGCAAGGTTTATATATGTTGTAGTAAGTAGAATTGAATGAAAAATCATGGAAATATTATGTGTTGTGTGTGGGCCGTGTGGGTGTGTGTGTATAATTGTGGCGTGTGGTTGTTGAATGGTGGAGGAGTGGTGAATTAATTTTATTTAATATGTTAGTTGTGTTGTTGTGGACTCTATGATGCCAATGAAAGACTAATGGTTCAAGTTGGCATGGAAATTTGTTGTAGGTTGTTGTAGGAAATTATACGATTTTAATATGGTTTTATGTAGTTGTGAGAATGAAGTTGCTAAAGTATAAATTGTTGTTGTAGTTTATGAATTTGAAAGAAGAAAATGTGTTGTTGTAGCTTTTGTTGCATTTGTAGAGTTTCGGGTGGAATGGAGTTTGGTTGGATCGTTTTGAATGTTGTTCGGGTTACTAATGTTAAAATATGTTCCAAAATTATTGTTGGTATGGTTGTTGATGAATTTGGCCGAGTTAAATTCTCGGGGTTGTTGTATTTACAGGGGAGATGCTGCCGAAATTTCTGTAGACAAGTACTAGTTAGAATTGAATTTCTAAGTACTTGTAGCTAACGTTTGGCAATTAATGACGTTACTGTAGATCTTGGGGAGCCCAAGACTTGAGTTGGGATTAGCTTAGGAGGCGAGTGAGGTATGTAAGGCCTACCCTTTTCTTCTTTGGCATGATCCTTATGAAATAAGTATATGACGTATTTGTATGACTTCAGAAAGATTCTTATTCTTAGAGCCATTATGATGTCCGATGATGTGTATCTATGATGTCCGATGACGTGTATCTATGATGTCCGAAGTTTGGCCAATATGTTTCCGAATGGCATTTGAGAAACAAATGATATGACTATAGTTTTGACCTTCCAAATGTTAACACATTCGATTATTCCATCAAGCCTCTGATATGTTTTGATACATACATACAGTTCCAAAAGCTCTATTTGATTCGATTCATAACGATATCCGAAGGCACTTGACATGATTATGGCTCTAATTTCCCAAAAATGGCTCCTGAAATGCTTATAGAGCGTTTTGTACTTCAAACGCTCGTAACTTTCTTATTCTAAGTCGGATTGACCCGAAACTTGTTTCTGAGCCTTCAGGGGTCGGTGAGCATACTTGTCCATCGAGTCTTAGAATTTATCTATATACATATGGTTCTCGACACTCCGCTCGTGCGTGCAACTACTATACCTTCCGCCGAGCCTCGGGCCAGTTATATCATTGTGTGCACTATGTTATACTCGCCGCTAACATGTTATGTTATATATGGATCGGAGCCGACGCCTCGGCAGCATGATATGTTCTGTTTTCTCTACATATATGAGTAAGATATGTTTTTCAAAGGAAGTATTATTATGGATAAGTATATAGTATATTGATGGATCGGGCTACATGTTCTGCAGCAGTAAAATATATGTATGGATCGGGCTGCACGTTCCGCAGCAGTATATATTATATTTATGGATCGGGCCAAACGTTCCTCGACAGTATATGTTATATGTATATATGGATGGGGCTGAACGTTCCTCGGCAGTATATGTTATATTTATGGATCGGGCCGAACGTTCCTCGGCAGTATATGTTATATGTATATATGGATCGGGCCGAACGTTCCTCGACAGTATATGTTATATTTATGGATCGGGCCGAACGTTCCCCGGCAGTATATGTTATATTTATGGATCGGGCCGAACGTTCCTCGGCAGTATATGTTATATATATATATATATATATATGGATCGGGCCGAACGTTCCTCGGCAGTATATGTTATCTGTATATATGGATCGGGCCGTACGTTCCTCGGTACTAATATGTTATATATGGATCGGGCCGTACGTTCCTCGGCACCATCACATTACGTATGGATCGGTTATATGTATATGTATATGGTGGCGTACGATGTCGGCACGTATGATCTGTGCTTTGAAAGTAAGTATTTTGGTACTTTGGATGTTTTACCCATTTTCGGTACTTTTCTGACATATGATATCGGTAAGTATGAATTACGTTCGGAAAATAAACGCCTTGGCATTCTGTCTAACGCACTTACTTTTTGTACCATTGTTCCAGTTATGTTTCTGTTTTCTGTATTCCATGCCATACATACTCGGTACATATTCCGTACTGACCCCCTTTCTTCGGGGGCTGCGTTTCATGCCCGCAGGTACAGACGCGTACGTGAGTGGTCTGTCAGCTTAGGTCATCCATTCTGCTGTGTTGAAGTGCTCCCTCGTTCCGGAGCCCACACTTTTGGTACAGATCTTTCTGTTGTACATATTCATGTATATATGACTATGTTAGGGGTACGGCGGGGCCCTGTCCGGTTATGTATGTGGGTCATGGTTCATTGTTGTTCGGTTATGTTTGTTTGATATGCGCCCTAAGAGATTCCAATTGCTATGATAGCCTTAACGGCTTGTGCGTATGTATATGTATGTATATGTTTTTGGGCGATATGTCTTTCGACAGCCTTGGTGGCTTCCGTATGATATTCTTACAGGTGACCGCTTAAGACGACGTCTGTTCTCAGTATCTGTATGAATTAAAATATGTTGGATACGGATAAGTTACTGATATGTCAAATTGGTGAGCAGGTGTGTACGGGTGTCCAGCTCGGGCACCTGTCACGGCCCACGGGGTTGGGTCGTGACAAAAGTGGTATTCGGGCGGTTTGTCCTCGGAATGTCTACAGGCCGTGTCTAGTAGTGTCTTGTTTATCGGTGTGTGGTGCACCACATCTATAAACAGGAAGCTACAGGAAATTTAGGGTGTTACCTTTTCTTTCGATCTTAGATTTTGCGATAGAGCTGTGTTATTAGGATGGTTCTTTTCTGACGAAATGTTATGTTTTCAGCGATGCCTCCGAGGAAAGCAACAGCTGCCCAGAAGGGCAAGTCAGTAGCAGTTGGAGAGACTAGCCAGAGCCAGAGAGTTACCAGGGCCCGTGCCCAGACTATGCCCGAGGTTATGCCCCAGTCAGTGGGCTCTGCTACGCCACCATTACTAGAGGAGCCTAGAGCAGCAGCCGCTGCCACTATGGATCAGGAGGCGGCTCCACCATTAGCTCCAGAGGCCCCAGCGCCCGTGCCTCCAGCTCCACAGCCAGGGGCGGAGGACAGGGCGATGAGAGAGGCAGTACAGTTGTTGACTAGACTAGTAGCAGGGCAGTCTCGCAGACGCGGGCTAGGGGGTGATGATGTGAATAGGTATGACAGCTTGAGAGTTCGTGACTTTTTGACCTGTAATCCCCCAGAGTTCTACGGGTCAAAGCCCGAGGAGGATCCCCAAGACTTTATTCGACAGATGCAACGTACGCTGAGATTAGTCAGAGCTTCTGAGACTGAGTCTGTCGAGCTGGTTTCATATAGATTGCGTGATGTAGCGGTTAATTGGTATGAGTCCTGGGAGCTATCTAGAGGCGAGGATGCTCCTCCAGCTGTTTGGGACGAGTTTACAGCAGCCTTTCTCGGCCATTTTCTGCCGCCCGAGATGCGACGAGCGAGGGTTGACAGATTTTTACAGCTGAGACAGAGGGGCAGGAGTGTTCGAGAGTACAGCCTAGAGTTTCACTCCCTAGCCAGATATGCGCCCACCATCGTGGCTGATATGACTGACAGGATGCACCGATATGTGATAGGGTTGGATGACTACTTGATTGATAGTTGTATGGCGATGGCATTTCAGTCCAGGATGGATATTGCACGGCTGCAGGCATACGCACAAGGAATGGAGGATCGACATAGAGGGCGTCAGCCTGATAGAGATCGTGATAGGAGGCAGCACAAGAGGGCTAGATCAACTGGATATTTTGGGGAGTCTCGAGGTGGCCGGCCTCAGCAGCAGTATAGCAGATACCCTCCCCAGTCAGCACGGAGCACACCCCCACAGTCTACGGGCAGGACACCAGATAGTGCAGGGTATTCAGGAGCAGGTCAGAGCTCCGGGGCTTCGGGCTCTACGGGTTCTTGTTTTACTTATGGCCGTCAGGGCCATTTTATGAGGGATTGTCCGCTTAGGAGGGGTTCAGCTAGTGCAGCTCAGCCTACCGGGTCAGTTGCTGGTTTATCTTCCCCTTCTGTAGCTATGCGTACGACACCGGCAGGTCGCGGTAGAGGTCGAGGAGGAGCTCCCGGTTCTAGCGGTCCTTCGAACCGCTTATATGCTTTGGCCGGCCGATAGGACCAGGAGGCATCACCAGACGTGGTTACAGGTATACTGTTGACCTTTTTCTGAAATGTGTATGCATTGATAGACCCAGACTCTATTTTACTATATATATTTCTCTCCCCCGATTGCTAGTAAAACTGGGGTAAGAACCCGAAACTGATAGGACCGTTTGTGGTAGTTATTCATACAGATAAAAAGTGAATGTTGAGAATTTAAAAGGCTAACTCGATAATTACATAATCAGAAAAATAAAAGACCCTCTCTAGATCGGAGTGGGACCCGCTACGAGAACTTTCCGGAAATTGTTAAGACCCCGATTTACCCTAGATTATGTGAAAAAGGTCGTGCGGGGAAGTGGGTGCAATTGTACCAGCATTAACGTATCGAAATGCATTGGAGTTTCAAGGTTAAGCGTGCGAGGGCCAGAGCAATTTTGGGATGGGTGACCCCCTGGGAAGTGTACTAAAATTTTCACAAATGTAGATATGAGAGACAAATGGGGAGTTGGGATAACCCAAAGGAAATTAGAATATACAGAGTGGTTAGAAACCTTAAAGGGATCGCGTAGGTTAAGGCAGACCGGATTGGTGGAGAGAAGAAAGCACGACGCAGCTTTGGAATCAGAATAAGTTTGGATAGCGTTTGGAAATGTTTTGTGAGCGAAATGGTAGTAAATGTATGTATATGCGTATGACATTCCATTTGTAAGTCGTATTGCTCAATAGGTGAAGCCTGGAAACTAGTGTTGCGATGTACAGAAGACATTAACTGGGCGGAATTCAAGAGACAAAGCGAAAGGTACGGTACGAAGGTTATGAAATAGACTGATATTGATTTCACTACAGGTAAGATTGGAAAATTTTAATACAACGATATCTGTAAAAGAAAGATAGTAAGTAAATGAAAGGTAAGAAACATGATTGAGCAAAACCTCCAGAAGAGCCGACGGGCAAGTATGAAATTATTCGCGTAGAAATTTAAGGGACAGGTCTGTAAAAGGACTAGAATGTGATAGTATAGGACAACAAGGAGGAACAAACTTGAGGAAGGTCGACGGTGGAAAAAGGGCAAGCATATGGAAGTACGGAGAATATTTTAATAAGTTGGCGATAGCCGACTGACTACTTATCAAAGGAAGGATAATTCCACAGCCATGTTGGTATAGTTGATTTGAGCATAGAGAAGCCTTTCTAGAGGGTGACTTAAGAGTGGAGCCGATTCGCGCGAATAAAAGTAATATCTTACGAACTTCAGAGCTGATGCTACACACAATAAGAGAAGAAAGCTACTCCCCAAGAAAGAGGTTAAGGATACTGATGGCTTAATTGAAGGAAGAAGAGAGTGGTTAGAAAAAGTGAACGGAAACGGATACGCACCAGAAGGGTAATGACACCGTTGGACATAAAGGATAGTATAGGGAGTAAATATGGAAGACACATGGGGAGGTCAACAAATATAAAAAGAGCAGTCCGAAACGACGCCATATGAGGCTCTACATGCCAGAAAGTGCAAGTCACAGATCGGTTGGGTTGATACTGTCGGAACTAAGTTAATTAGCAGATATGATTCAGCAGGCAGTCGATAAAGTGAAACCCACACGGGGATGGTATGTGATAAAAAGGAGATTCCCCCCCCCCCCCCGAAGTGTTATAAGACCCCACAAGGCTAGCTTAACATTCGAGGACGAATGTTTTAAAGAGGGGGGGGGGGGGGAGGATGTCATATCCCCTATTTCGCACCTTCGGATAATTTGAGATAATTGTGATTAATCAGAGATAAGGCAATATTTTTGATTTAATTTAATACATAAGTTGTTCATGAAAATATTGATGCGGAAATACTGAGGAAGGCTAAGGGCAAAATTGAAAATTTGCAAAATAGTTTCATGAATTACAAAAAAATTTGTCATGGATGATTGGGCTTGGAAAAAAAAAAGGGGACAAAGCCCAAGTGTGGCCGGCCAAGGCATGGGTCAAGCCCACTTGGGAATTTTGATCTAAATGAATAAAAGGGATAAATCCCCCATAAATTGTCATTTTCCTTCAAGAACCTTCAAGAAAAGAAAAACTTGAGAGCCAAAAATAGGCCATTCGGCCAAGTGGAGAAAAGAAGAAGAAAATTTTGAAACTTCAACTTTGATCCAAAAATTTATTTCTCCTAGTATTTCCACTAATTCAAAGGTCCTCTTCAACGTGGTATAATTGTTGAAGCAAGAAAACTATTTTGGTGGCAAGTTCAAAATTCTAGTCAAGTGAAAAATTAAGGAAAAAGGTAAGAATTCATATTCTTTTATATGTTATGCAAGGTTTATATATGTTGTAGTAAGTAGAATTGAATGAAAAATCATGGAAATATTATGTGTTGTGTGTGGGCCGTGTGGGTGTGTGTGTATAATTGTGGCGTGTGGTTGTTGAATGGTGGAGGAGTGGTGAATTAATTTTATTTAATATGTTAGTTGTGTTGTTGTGGACTCTATGATGCCAATGAAAGACTAATGGTTCAAGTTGGCATGGAAATTGGTTGTAGGTTGTTGTAGGAAATTATGCGATTTTAATATGGTTTTATGTAGTTGTGAGAATGAAGTTGCTAAAGTATGAATTGTTGTTGTAGTTTATGAATTTGAAAGAAGAAAATGTGTTGTTGTAGCTTTTGTTGCATTTGTAGAGTTTCGGGTGGAATGGAGTTTGGTTGGATCGTTTTGAATGTTGTTCGGGTTACTAATGTTAAAATATGTTCCAAAATGATTGTTGGTATGGTTGTTGATGAATTTGGCCGAGTTAAATTCTCGGGGTTGTTGTATTTACAGGGGAGATGCTGCCGAAATTTCTGTAGACAAGTACTAGTTAGAATTGAATTTCTAAGTACTTGTAGCTAACGTTTGGCAATTAATGACGTTACTGTAGATCTTGGGGAGCCCGAGACTTGAGTTGGGATTAGCTTAGGAGGCGAGTGAGGTATGTAAGGCCTACCCTTTTCTTCTTTGGCATGATCCTTATGAAATAAGTATATGACGTATTTGTATGACTTTAGAAAGATTCTTATTCTTAGAGCCATTAGGATGGCTACCGTTCTTGATTTCCCATAAGCTGTTCTGTATGGTTTTGCTATGTATCTATGATGTCCGATGATGTGTATCTATGATGTCCGATGATGTGTATCTATGATGTCCGAAGTTGGCCAATATGTTTCCGAATGGCATTTGAGAAACAAATGATATGACTATAGTTTTGACCTTCCAAATGTTAACACATTCGATTATTCCATCAAGCCTCTGATATGTTTTGATACGTACATACAGTTCCAAAAGCTCTATTTGATTCGATTCATAACGATATCTGAAGGCAGTTGACATTATTATAGCTCTAATTTCCCAAAAATGGCTCCTGAAATGCTTATAGAGCATTCTGTACTTCAAACACTCGTAACTTTTTTATTCTAAGTCGGATTGACCCGAAACTTGTTTCTGAGCCTTCAGGGGTCGGTGAGCATACTTGTCCATCGAGTCTTAGAATTTATCTATATACATATGGTTCTCGACAATCCGCTCGTGCGTGCAACTACTATACCTTCCGCCGAGCCTCGGGTCGGTTATATCATTGTGTGCACTATGTTATACTCGCCGCTAACATGTTATGTTATATATGGATCGGAGCCGACGCCTCGGCAGCATGATATGTTCTGTTTTCTGTACATATAAGAGTAAGATATGTTTTTCAAAGGAAGTATTATTATGGATAAGTATATATTATATTGATGGATCGGGCTGCACGATCCGCAACAGTAAAATATATCTATGGATCGGGCTGCACGTTCCGCAGCAGTATATATATTATATTGATGGATCGGGCTGCACGTTCCGCAGCAGTATATATTATATTTATGGATCGGGCCGAACGTTCCTTGGCAGTATATGTTATATGTATATATGGATCGGGCCGAACGTTCCTCGGCAGTATATGTTATATTTATGGATCGGGCCGAACGTTCCTCGGCAGTATATGTTATATGTATATATGGATCGGGCCGAACGTTCCTCGGCAGTATATGTTATATGTATATATGGATCGGGCCGTACGTTCCTCAGTACTAATATGTTATATATGGATCGGGCCGTACGTTCCTCGGCACCATCACATTACGTATGGATCGGTTATATGTATAAGTATATGGTGGCGTACGATGTCGGCACGTATGATCTGTGCTTTGAAAGTAAGTATTTTGGTACTTTGGATATTTTACCCATTTTCGGTACTTTTCTAACATATGATATCGGTAAGTATGAATTACGTTCGTTAAATAAACGCCTTGGCATTCTGACTAACGCACTTACTTTTTGTACCGTTGTTCCAGTTATGTTTCTGTTTTCTGTATTCCATGCCTTACATACTCGGTACATATTCCGTACTGACCCCCTTTCTTCGGGGGCTGCGTTTCATGCCCGCAGGTACAGACGCGTGCGTGAGTGGTCCGTCAGCTTAGGTCATCCATTCTGCTGTGTTGGAGTGCTCCCTCGTTCCGGAGCCTACACTTTTGGTACAGATCTTTCTGTTGTTCATATTCATGTATATATGACTATGTTAGGGGTACGGCGGGGCCCTGTCCCGTCATATGATTCTGTTATGTTTGTTAGAGGCCTGTAGACATGTATGTGGGTCATGGGTCATTGTTGTTCGGTTATGTTTGTTTGATATGCGCCCTAAGAGATTCCAGTTGCTATGATAGCCTTAACGGCTTGTGCGTATGTATATGTATGTATATGTTTTTGGGCGATATGTCTTTCGACAGCCTTGGTGGCTTCCGTATGATATTGTTACAGGTAACCGCTTAAGACGACGTCTGTTCTCAGTATCTGTATGAATTAAAATATGTTGGATACGGATAAGTTACTGATATGTCAAATTGGTGAGCAGGTGTGTATGGGTGTCCAGCTCGGGCACCTGTCACGGACCACAGGGTTGGGTCGTGACAAAAGTGGTATCAGGGCGGTTTGTCCTCGGAATGTCTACAGGCCGTGTCTAGTAGTGTCTTGTTTATCGGTGTGTGGTGCACCACATCTATAAACAGAAAGCTACAGGACATTTAGGGTGTTACCTTTTCTTTCGATCTTAGATTGTGCGATAGAGCTGTGTTATTAGGATGGTTCTTTTCTGACGAAATGTTATGTTTTCAGCGATGCCTCCGAGGAAAGAAACAGCTGCCCAGAAGGGCAAGTCAGTAGCAGTTGGAGAGACTAGCCAGAGCCAGAGAGTTACCAGGGCCCGTGCCCAGACTATGCCCGAGGTTATGCCCCATTCAGTGGGCTCTGCTACGCCACCATTACCAGAGGAGCCTAGAGCAGCAGCCGCTGCCACTATGGATCAGGAGGCGGCTCCACCATTAGCTCCAGAGGCCCCAGCGCCCGTGCCTCCAGCTCCACAGCCAGGGGCGGAGGACAGGGCGATGAGAGAGGCAGTACAGTGGTTGACTAGACTAGTAGCAGGGCAGTCTCGCAGACGCGAGCTAGGGGGTGATGATGTGAATAGGTATGACAGCTTGAGAGTTCGTGACTTTTTGACCTGTAATCCCCCAGAGTTCTACGGGTCAAAGCCCGAGGAGGATCCCCAAGACTTTATTCGACAGATGCAGCGTACGCTGAGATTAGTCAGAGCTTCTGAGACTGACTCTGTCGAACTGGTTTCATATAGATTGCGTGATGTAGCGGTTAATTGGTATGAGTCCTGGGAGCTATCTAGAGGCGAGGATGCTCCTCCAGATGTTTTGGACGAGTTTACAGCAGCCTTTCTCGGCCATTTTCTGCCGCCCGAGAGGCGACGAGCGAGGGTTGACAGATTTTTACAGCTGAGACAGAGGGGCAGGAGTGTTCGAGAGTACAGCCTAGAGTTTGACTCCCTAGCCAGATATGCGCCCACTATCGTGGCTGATATGACTGACAGGATGCACCGATATGTGATAGGGTTGGATGACTACTTGATTGATAGTTGTATGGCGATGGCATTTCAGTCCAGGATGGATATTGCACGGCTGCAGGCATACGCACAAGGAATGGAGGATCCACATAGAGGGTGTCAGCCCGATAGAGATCGTGATAGGAGGCAGCACAAGAGGGCTAGATCAGCTGGATATTTTGGGGAGTCTCGAGGTGGCTAGCCTCAGCAGCAGTATAGCAGATACCCTCCCCAGTCAGCACGGAGCACACCCCCACAGTCTACGGGCAGGACACCAGATAGTGCAGGGCATTCAGGAGCATGTCAGAGCTCCGGGGCTTCGAGCTCTACGGGTTCTTGTTTTACTTGTCGTCGTCAGGGCCATTTTATGAGGGATTGTCCGCTTAGGAGGGGTTTAGCTAGTGCAGCTCAGCCTACCGGGTCAGTTGCTGGTTTATCTTCCCCTTCTGTAGCTATGCGGCCGACACCGGCAGGTCGCGGTAGAGGTCGAGGCGGAGCTCCCGGTTCTAGCGGTCCTTCGAACAGCTTATATGCTTTGGCCGGCCGACAGGACCAGGAGGCATCACCAGACGTGGTTACAGGTATACTGTTGACCTTTTTCTGAAATGTGTATGCATTGATAGACCCAGACTCTATTTTACTATATATATGTCTCTCCCCCCGATTGCTAGTAAAACTGGGGTAAGAACCCGAAACTGATAGGACCGTTTGAGGTAGTTATTCATACAGATAAAAAGTGAAAGTTGAGAATTTAAAAGGCTAACTCGGTAATTACATAATCAGAAAAATAAAAGACCCTCTCATGATTATGGCTCTAATTTCGCAAAAATGGCTCCTGAAATGCTTATAGAGCGTTCTGTACATCAAACGCTCGTAACTTTCTTATTCTAAGTCGGATTGACCCGAAAATTGTTTCTGAGCCTTCAGGGGTCGGTGACCATACTTGTCCATCAAGTCATAGAATTTATCTATATACATATGGTTCTCGACACTCCGCTCGTGCGTGCAACTACTATACCGTCCGCCGAGCCTCGGGCCGGTTATATCATTGTGTGCACTATGTTATACTCGCCGCTAACATGTTATGTTATATATGGATCGGAGCCGACGCCTCGGCAACATGATATGTTCTGTTTTCTGTACATATATGAACAAGATATGTTTTTCAAAGGAAGTATTATTATGGATAAGTATATATTATATTGATGGATCGGGCTGCACGTTCCGCAGCAGTAAAATTTATGTATGGATCGGGCTGCACGTTCCGTAGCAGTATATATTATATTGATGGATCGGGCTGCACGTTCCGCAGCAGTATATATTATATTTATGGATCGGGCCGACCGGTCCTCGGCAGTATATGTTATATGTATATATAGATCGGGCCGAACGTTCCTCGGCAGTATATGTTACATTTATGGATCGGGCCGAACGTTCCTCGGAAGTATATGTTATATGTATATATGGATCGGGCCGAACGTTCCTCGGCAGTATATGTTATATTTATGGATCGGGCCGAACGTTCCTCGACAGTATATGTTATATATATATATATATATATATGGATCGGACCGAACGTTCCTCGGCAGTATATGTTATATGTATATATGGATCGGGCCGTACGTTCCTCGGCACTAATATGTTATATATGGATCGGGCCGTACGTTCCTCGGCACCATCACATTACGTATGGATCGGTTATATGTATATGTATATGGTGGCGTACGATGTCGGCACGTATGATCTGTGCTTGGAAAGTAAGTATTTTGGTACTTTGGATGTTTTACCCATTTTCGGTACTTTTCTAACATATGATATCGGTAAGTATGAATTACGTTCGGAAAATAAACGCCTTGGCATTCTGACTAACACACTTACTTTTTGTACCGTTGTTCCAGTTATGTTTCTGTTTTCTGTATTCCAAGCCTTACATACTCGATACATATTCCGTACTGACCCCCTTTCTTCGGGGGCTGCGTTTCATGCCCGCAGGTACAGACGCGCACATGAGTGGTCCGTCAGCTTAGTCCATCCATTATGCTGTGTTGAAGTGCTCCTTCGTTCCGGAGCCTACACTTTTGGTACAGATCGTTCTGTTGTACATATTCATGTATATATGACTATGTTAGGGGTACGGCGGGGCCCTGTCCCGTCATATGATTCTGTTATGTTTGTTAGAGTCCTGTAGACATGTATGTGGGTCATGGGTCATTGTTGTTCGGTTATGTTTGTGTGATATGCACCCTAAGAGATTCCAGTTGCTATGATAGCCTTAACGGCTTGTGCGTATGTATATGTATGTATATGTTTTTGGGCGATATGTCTTTCGACAGCCTTGGTGGCTTCCGTATGATATTGTTACAGGTGACCGCTTAAGACGACGTCTGTTCTTAGTATCTATATGAATTAAAATATGTTGGATACGGATAAGTTACTGATATGTCAAATTGGTGAGCAGGTGTGTACGGGTGTCCAGCTCGGGCACCAGTCACGGCCCACGGGGTTGGGTCGTGACAGGTAACCAATATACCTTCGTCGCCGTTACTTGTAAGTACTCGGGTATCAGTCTCTTCGGATTCCCACTCACCGTTCTTGTATACCAATCTACAGCAAAACTGATCGTCAACTTTCCCTGAATCCTCTAACAGGCCTTGTTCCTACTAAACCTCGAATGTTATCAATTTTAATCCTCTGGACTGCTAATCGTCTTTCTCGCTGTTATTCTTCATGTCATACCAAATCCATAACCTTTCTGAAACAACTCATCCCACTTATCCTCTGGTTACGATATTTCCTTTCCACGCTTCCTTCTGTTAGGCATACCCAACAATTCTGGCAGAATCTCCTTTACCATTCTTACTATTCAAAATTTGTACGTAGCAAATATCGACAATACCTCACGGAACATACGGCTATATGACACATTCCAGCCATCCGGTGCTTCTAGTTTCAAGTAACAGAACAAATATATCAAGACTTACCTCTATGACTTGCCATATCGTCACCCACCTTCTTCCGTCATATGTAAGGCTTTATTTAAGGAATCTCATTTCCTATGACTTGGCTCTATCGCACGATCTAAGACAAAAAGAAGGTCAATGATTCCTAAATGCCCTGCAGGCTCCTGTTTATAAATGTGACCGGCTTCACACCCATAAACAGGACTCTACCGGACACGACTTTGCAGACAACCCCTAGGACAACCTGCTCTGATACCACTTTGTCACACCCCGATCTTACTAGGGTATGATGGGTACCCGACCCCATATTCGGATCCGAGCGAACCCGCTGACTCTTATTACATACATAACCTCTTTGGACTTCTAACTTAAATTAAATGAAATACACAATGAGAGCTTTCAGAAATATTCTTTTTCTTGTTCCCAAATCAAAAAAAAAATCTTTAATCATTTGGAACTTATCACATACACAGAATGACACATCGGCTGATGGAGCCGCTTACATGACCGACATCCTACACCCACGACTCTGTCTGCAAAGTCTCTAACATCAACCAAGACATCATGGAATAATACTCTGACCCGGCAACTCTCCAGGGGAAAATGGAGCTTTCCAACTTCGCTGGAACATCTCCTATAATGGCTTCTACTCATCTGGGTGTACCTGCGCGGCATGAAACGCAGCCCCCGGAAGAAAGGGGGTCAGTACGAGTAATGTACTGAGTATCTAAGGCATGAGTAGTAACATAGTAAGAGATGTAATTATGAATAATAACAGAATTGAGATATAGAGCATATCATGGGGTAAAAGAGTAACTTGTACATCTGAGTGCCCTTTTAGGCGGATACCATGCATTCTTAGCTTTCTTTGAAAAACATTTCTTTTTCATATATATGGAAAATAGAACATATCATATTGCCGAGGCGTCGGCTCCGATCCATTTAACCACATATATCCCGCGTTCGGGACGATATTAACCGATGTGGGATTTGCCTGAACCAATGTGGGATTTGCCTAAATCAATGTGGGATTCGCCTAAACCAATGTGGGATTCGCCTAAGGCAAGCCTTACTCACCCCCCTTTGGGACTCAGCGTTCTTGCTGAGGTTTGCCCCACCATTGGGTTTGCCCCACCACCGGCTCCGATACCAACTGATCAGGTGGCAATGCGTCTATAGCGCCTCACCTTTTCCCTTGCCCCATATACTTATACATATATCATGTTCATCTATCATATACACATATCATATACATATATCATGTAAGCAGCATGCAAGAGAGCCCAAAGAATGTTATGTCTCTATCGGAGTGACGTAAGGTCGGTAACCTCCAAATATATTATGGAATAATCATCATGGCTTTGTCTCACCTTGAAGGAACAATTATTATAAGGTGAGACTAGCAACGAATAACAGCGTTAAGAGAACATAGAATAAGATCATAAATCTCATAAGGCGTCGCTTCATATACATATGCACATAGAACAATATTTCTTTTTAAAACTCGATGGGTACGTACATAAATCGACACTTGAGAGTCATAAGCACGTTTCAAGTCAATCCGAGTTAGTATGAAAACGTTATGGACGTTTTAGTACAGAACCTTCTATAAACGTTTCAGAAGATATTTTTGGAAAATCAAAGCAATAATCATATCAAGTACTTTTCGAATATCGCTTTGGATCAAATCAACATAGAACTCTTGGAACCACACACCCGTACCAAACATAGCAAAATCATTCTTCGAAAGTCAAGAACATTAGCCATCCTAGTGGCTCTAAGAATAGGAGGTTCTTTGAAATCATACACATACTTTGTCTGTTTGTTTCACAAAGATCATGCCAAACGAAGAAAGGGTAAGCCTTACATACCTGCTCCACGTCCTATTAGCTACGCTTAATTGTCCAAGCTCGTTATCGCTAGTCTACATTCAAGAAGATTTACATAATCATTAGATTCATTGTCACATACATTTGCCTTAGTCTTTTAAATAAAATCACTTATGATCTGCCGAAATTTCGGCAGCATCTCCCCTGTAAATACACCATCATCGAGAATCTAACTCGGCCAAGTCATCAATCAACAATCCGAGAATTCAACTCGGCCAAACTATCAACAACAATACCAACAATCATGCCAACAACATCAATATTCAACTCAAGACGCATTCTAACATTAACAACCTTTGTCATACAATTCAACGACATTTCATTTATATTCAATTCAATTCACATAATATTCAAACAACCCAATCAACATATTACTTCACCCGAAACCTTCCAAATTCAACAAGAACAATAACAACCTATTTTTTTCTTCCAAATTCAACCACAACAACCCAACTTACAATCTTCCAAACACATGTCTCACTTCCAAATTCATGAATTATATTTACAACCTATACATTAACATTATCATTCATACAATATAAGAAACCATACTAATGTCACACTAACTTCTTCCATAATCCACAAACGATCACAACTTCATTTCCAACCATTAAATTCTCATTTTACATCATAGAATCCACAACTACAACAATCAAATTACTAAATAAAATCAATTCATCATATCTACACAACATAACCTTCATTCGGCCATCACTCCAACATACCTATTTTCATGTATTTCATCCATTTCTACATGCTACAACATACACAAATCATCCATAACATGTAAAAGAAGATTGAACCTTACCTTTCTCCACTTGTCTTCTTACTTAGCTAGGGTTTGTAAATCACCCAAATAAATGCTTGGCTTGTTCCAACAACTCCTTCATGTTAATGAGGACCTTCCATTTGGTGGAAATACTAGAAGAAAATTATTTTTCTTGATCAATTTCTATGACCTCATTTCTCCTAGCCATGGCCGAATGGCCTTATTTTTTCCTCTCCAAGTTTTCTTCTTGAAATTTCATGAATAATTTGTCTTGCCTTAGTCATCTCTCTACATATATATATATATATAGCTCCTTCCAATACCAAGTGGACACATGCCCTCTTTCTTGAAGTTTCTTAAATTAAACAAATATGACCACTTGTCTTGCTATATAAGCTTGGTCCATATATATTTATATAATTAGCCCCCATTAAATAAAAATGTGGACATATGCTTATATGCCACACGGCCAACATGGCCCCTTCAAGAACCTTCTTGAATATTTTGTGAAATTCCCATTTTGCCCCTAGCCTTCCACAATATTACCATGAACCACTTTATGAATTTCCCTTTTTACCCTTAGCCTTTCTCAATATTTCCATACTAATGAATAACTTGTTTACTAAAAAAATTTTTGGAAAATAGTCTTGCCTTTGACTTCTCGCAATTATCTCGAATTATCCGAATGTACAAAATATGGGATATAACAGGTTTAACCCCTCATTTTCATTCCAAACACCCCTACAACTATCCCAACTCCTCTGGAATGGTCCCTAACTTCCATCCATTAAATCTTACCGAAAGTTAAGTGGAATCTCCAGGTTTAGGCCCGGATAGCGACTAGTGTGATTATAGTATCATTTTGCGGTGGATATTGAAGATATTATTGTTCTGACAAGGACAAGGTATGAATCTCTCCTTATTGATATTATATTCATAGTTGGCCTTCTTGGCCTTATTTTGCCATTTGAGACATAGAGGATGCGAGTTATCAGTTGGTTCACTCGGTTTCCGTAAGGTGTCGGGTGCCAATCACGCCTCAGCAAGGTTAGGCCGTGACATTTTGGATATAAACCCTAACTCTTAAATTCAAGAATTCATCACTAATAATGGAAGGTAAATGATTAACAACCATAGATACATCATAATCTAGCATAAACCCAATCAATTTTATCACTTAAAGAAATTTAGGAAGTCTAACCAATTTTATGAACTTCTCAAGAAAGACCCATTAAACCTCCTTTCATGTAAAACCTCAATTTCCTACTTTAGAAATCATAGATTAAAGCTTAAACCAAGGGAATGAATCAAAGGGAAATACTTAGATTATCACTCTATTTGACCTTGTAATGAAGGAGATATGTTGGTTTCAATATTTGGAATAGTACAGATTTGTAAATACGAATTCTATGGCAATTTCGTAATTAATCTGAAAAATCTGGCAACCCAATTCTTAGTAAAATGACCATAATCCCCTCATACGATGTCGAAACTTGATGATTTCAGTTTCCATGGTTCCAAAATTATGATACGGATATAATGGTTCAGTCGAAACACGAATCAAAGGCTGTTTGCTCAATATAGTACCCTTTATGCTCAAATCGACGTCGAAACCGAAAACAATCACCATACAACCCAAACTTATCCAAAACTCATCGGAATCTAACCAAACTTCGTGACATGTCCAAAATCATCATACAAACTTGTTGGAACTTTCAAACCATCGACATGGGATCATCTTGACCTGATGTTGACCATGTTTCACTCCAATTCTAACTTAACCAGTTTCTCAACCAATGGCCCAAATCACACTCGAACCCTTCGGGAACCAAACCAATGACACCATTAAGTCCTAAATCACCCTCTGGACCTAATGGAACTATCGGAATTCGATTACGGACACGTTTACCCAAAAGTCAACTTCGAGTCAAACAAATTTTGCTTTAAGACTAAATTTTCTAAAAGTCATTCCAAAACCCAAAATGATGCCTAGGGAACTGTGCCACCGGTCCCTGCGGGTCCAAATAGTACTAACAAGGCTCGGGGACAAGTCAATAGGGGTAGAAACGGTAAAAATGCAATAATGACCCATTCAAATGGGTCATTACAACCGCTGCCACTGTACTGGTGCCGCTGCGGCAGACACCGGTCACCATAAAGTTACACAACTCCACAAGTCTCAACCCGAAATCCGACTATCACCCGAGGCCCCACAGACAAAAAGCAAACATGCATACACACATAAACACGTGCTACAAACTCACCCACGGCCTCAAATTTCCCAACGGGGGTCTCGTTGACCAAGTCAACCCCCAATACCCCAAAACCAACTTTCCAACCCAAGTCCTAAAATATTCTCTAATGCATTGGGAAATGAACCGAACATACCTGCAAGTCATAAATGACCATCCGGACCTCTCAGAATTGACAAATTTTTGGAAAAGGTCGGTTTACTGAAAAGTCAACTTTAGATCTAACATTTTTTGCTTTAAGTCTTATTATCATAGAAACCAATCTAATATTCATCTGATGACGTCGAAAATCTTACCACCCATTCCCATAAGTCTAATATAAGTTAAAGAAGCTCGAAAAAAGGCCAACAAGGTCAAAAGTACCGTAATGGCCAAACGGTCCTTTACAACCACTCTTTGCGAAGCCAAAGGACGGCGAGCAACTTTTGCTATACTTAGTTGTAGCTATGAAGATGAAACAAGGTTGACTTCAACTAAATTCAGTAGGTATGAAAAAAGAAGCAGTCAAGGATGGTTGAGTGAGGGAAACACATGATCTTACAAGGTTGAGAGTACACCAAAAATGGGGATATATGTACTCACCTTAAAATACATAGGGACCTACTTAAGCAAATTGAGATTAAACAAAGAAAATGGTTCCTATCCCCTCACAATCAATACCAAATAAAAATTCTACCAAATACCAACTTGATTTCCATATCTTTCCTGACAGTATTAGATTCATATGTAGAAATCCTTTGGTTTGGGTCCTACGACTTAATGTGGTGTACGCAGAAATTCCTCCTTAGGGTGAAAAAAATATTGTCAAGGCTCTTGTTTTAGGTTCATGACAGTGTAGTCCGAGTGGCCATGAGTTTGATATTGATGGAATGCACTTCATCTTGTTAATACACTTGTTTTTTTTTATGTTTTCAAAAGAGGGAAGGTTCCGTTCATATACATAAAGTTCATGTTCCACATTAGATATATCAGGCGTAGACACTAGATGACCACATGACATGTTAAAGGTGGTCCAATATGTAAGAAGATTGAAAGCTACACTGCACACATTTCTAGCTGCCACTTAGGATGCATTATAAAGGAACTTGTTCTTATTTATAAAAGAACTTAGTCTAATTTAGAAGGCACTTAAGAGAGACATAAGGAGAAGAAAAAGTTAACCTATATAAAAGATTGAAGGAACCTGGTCCTTACACATATCACTGAAGAAATGCTATTTGAAAAGGTTATACAGGAGAATGTTCTTGAAGAAAGCATATTGGATATAATTAGATTGTACACAACCTAGCCATCTATAGGGTTGCAAGCAGTGGAAAGTTAGTCCCTAAGCAAGATTAAGCAGGCTATCAAAACTTCCTTGGTCTTGCAACCTAGCCATCTAGTGGCTGGAATGAATTGAAAGTTAAGTTCTAGCACCCGACTCAGTGTGCTTTCAAACCTTGCTGAGATCGAGGGTGAACTACTGCAATCTTACAAACCTTGTGTAGTGAGCCTTAGTTGTATCAACACGAAGCTATAATGATAGAACAATAATGAAGATGGTTCAAAGGGAGAAGATTTTCAATATAGGAGTTGTGCCCGGGGGGTAGATTTGATCAAGAGCTGAAGAAGATTCAAAAAGTTGATCAAGGGCACATGATATGAAGTTGTTATGTGTTTGTCATCATAAAAAATGGAAAATTGTTAAGTAGTTGCTGACTCAATAATGTTGTTGAGCTTAAAATGATATTTTGATGATTTGACAAATAATATATCCAAAAGACAATCAAGAACAAGGGAGACACACGAAAAGAATTGAAGAACTAGATCTCCAAAGAACTCAGTGAACACGACATATCATTAGAGGAACTGGTCCTTATTGAAGTACACTGAAGACTATGAAAGACCTTATTTCATACCAACTGGAAGAATTGGAATATTGACTCATTCTTATTCGATGAAAGGTTTAATTTTTAACTATGGAAATATTAATATAAACTCAACACACGGAATTAGCATTGAAGTAGCAAAAGAAGAAGCCAACACGTATACATGGTAAGAAGGAGATCCAAGTCAAACAATGATTGATTTTAGAGTACAATTACGAAACCAATAATTGGTTGGATTCGAACAACTTCTACATGAACACAGCGCGTTGGAGATTAACCACAATTATATTTACAACATTCCAACATAAGGCATCAAGAGTGAGCGGAGTCAACACCTGAGTCTCTAGAAGAACCAACTACAAAGAACTCGAGCTTATCGAGATTTGTCTTTCAGTTTTTTATTGTAATAGTTAGGTTCGAGTTGTGTTCCATATATTTACCTTTTCTTTGTGTAATAGATATTTTTTATCGAGTTGTAAGGAACTTTCTTGACTGGGTAGAGTCATTGAAGTAGAGCTAGCAATTTGAACAGGTTGAGCATTAAGAGGGTACGTAGAGGCGAGATTGTTTGGAACAGTACCTTTGGTTTTGCAAGGGAGATTGTAAATCATAAATTTGTGGCCTCGTTTAGTGAAGTGCTTGGGAAAATTCCTACTGGGTAGGTCATGTTTTTTCCTCCCTTGATCAAGGAGTGTTTCTATGCTAGAATACTTGTGTTGATTTATTTTTCCGCAATTTACCTTCATGCATAGTTTCTACGCTAAAAGAAGTTCATACTCCCCATGGATTTTCATTATGTTAGACTTCGTGGCGGACTAAAAGATTCTTATGATTTTGGGACGTCCATTCTTGGATACTGGAGGTGCAGTGATAGATGTTCGAGAGGGAAAATTGAAGATGAGAGTTGAAGACGACGAATCTACTTTCAATGTCTATAAGCCTGATAAGCTTCAAGCTCTTATTGAGAATGTATCTAAAGTTACAATTGTTAAGAGAGGTGAGCATGAGAGTTGTAAGGTTGTTATTACAGTGAGACATAAATGTATTGAGCACGAGGTAAAATTAAGTGCTAAGAGTTGTGAGATTGAGGTAAAGCGAGTGTTATGTGTCATGAGCTTATGAGAGTATTAGATGATGTAATAGATGAGCAACATGGTTTAATGAGTGAAGTAAAGGTGAGGAATAAGGATGTCGATAAAAATCATCCATCTGAGGGACAAGTGAGGTCATGCTCAAAGCTTGAACCACTTGTATTGTGACGCGATATTAAATCAAGCTCTTGTTGGGGGCAACCCAATTTTCCTACTTTCGTAGTGTAGCTTCTTTGTTTTTCTTAGTTTTGGGATACGATAATTTCTTCATTGCTTTGTATGTTTTAGGATCAGGTACTACATGGAAATAATTTGAAAATACGATATTGGGTTCAGAAACGATAGAGTTAGTGAAAAACGTCAAAAAAGGGATGTTGCCAAAATTGCATTGATGTGCTGCCCCAGGAACCAAACTAGTGCCCGGCACCAATGAAAAAAAAATAGAATTTCGGAAAGTTCAAACTCTTTGAGAGTTGAACACTCTGAAAATTTGTGTTGGTGTGACACACCGCTTAGCTGGGGGGTTGTGGCGCACAAATGGAATTTTTGGGCAGGAAATTTTGAAATTTCACTTCTTTTTTTTTGAAAAAAATGAAAAGGGGGGAATCCAAAATTTCCCTATCAAAAGTAGTTTTCCCTTCTCTTCAACCCTACTCGTCTCTTTCCCTTCTCTCTATAAATAGACTCACTTTCCATTGCATCTACACACACAAATATGTTTGTGAATATGCTCGAGTAGTCTTTATGAGGCCAAATTGTTAGAATTGAGCTATGTTTTCAAACTTGTTGATTTGTATGCTAAAGTTAGAGTGTGGGGTGACCCAATACATGGTTGGAATTGTGAAATATATAGTTGAAATTGGTTTGCATCTCAATTGACTATGTTTATGACATAGTTACTTGACATACCATGCCTTGTAATTGTATAGTTATTAGTTAGCTTCTTATTTTTCCTTTTTTGTTAGTATATTATTGTTGTATAATATTGTCGAGTCCTCAAAGTATGTGTTAGATTGAGATACTACCTTATGGTTGAATGCATGAGCGAGGGTGTATAAAGGGGTAATCTGAGTTCCTAACGTCGTACCTATGAGAATGCTATAAATGTAAGAGTGACGTCAACCCAGCCTTATATGAGCTTGTATTTCTTATCTTGAATGTCTTAGCTAAATGTTCGTCTTGTGTAGAAATATGTCACCTAGGAAGAGAACTAGGGTGAACATTGAGGGTACTAGCAGCCATAGGGGTACTAGGGCGCCTAGGAGCACTATTGTCTCCTATGAAGAGAAGGTAGCGCGCACCTCCTCTACACACCACAGGCACCCACACCTCTTGCAATTTATGAGTACCCCATCAATCGCTTTGGGCTTGGAGTTGTGTGTACATGGGGGCAGTATTTCTTCCTTTTTTGGTAGCCATACTATATCCCAGATGCTGAGCTTCAAATAAATAACACAAGCTTGCGGATAAAGTTTCTGATATTATGGCGCAACTTGAAAGGATTGGGATAACGATCTTTATGGTTACAGAGTTCTATGTGAACTGATTTCCTTGTCCCGATCTTGACAAGACGTATTTGTTCCCTGTATGTCATTGGCAATTCTGGGTTGCAGAGATTCTCCACAAAAGTGTGTTGGTGCAACACACTACATAGCTTGGGGGTGCGGTGCACCAATGGTTTTCTAGGCCAATCCAAATCAGTTTTGAACTCTGTAGATAGATTCGACCTATGGTCAAATTTTAACACTATAATACATGGTTTACACGTTTTATAGAGGGATTCAAACCTTGGAGAGGTAAATAACGCAAGGACGGTCAAATATGGAGCGATGATTAACATAGTTTATCATATCTTTCTTCTATTCCTTTAGTTGAATGGCTATAGATTATGTAATCGCCATATTATGAGTGGCTAGTTTCTTATTATTTTAGGATTGCGTGATTATTCTTGATTGTTGTTAATTGAAACTTGATGTTAACAAAAATTTGATTATCATCAATATTATATTAATTTAATTAGTTTACTTATGTTTTCCTGCGCTTAATTATTCAATTTCCTGATCAACAGTTGAGTACTATCTATGCATCTAAATAATGCACTCGGGGGAGGGGATTTAGATAGCATTATAGGAGAAGGTAGGGTTTGTTTGGTGATCTGGCGGTTCGTCCGGCATTGATTAGCGGTTGTAAATAACTTATAACTAGCAAGCGATGTGCTAGTTGTTATCACGACCCAACCCCGTGGGCCGCGACTGGCACCCTAACTGGGTACCCATACGTACCTACCTGACAGAATCGGCTTACGAGACAAAACATTTCAAATAGGTGTTTACAGATTCAAGCCAATACAGATACGGCGCGCGCGAAAATATATATACATAGGCATACTGAAACTTTTGCATAAGCCGATGAGGCTAACATAACAGACAGAGTCACAAAATCGTACGCACCTACCTGAACAGATGTAACCCGTAACCCACATACATATCTACAGGCCTCTAACAGACATACAGAGTCATATGACGGGATAGGGTCCCGCCGTACCCAGAGTTACCATACGTACAGAATATACAGATGTCAAAAGATATATATACCAAAAGAACACGCTCCGGATCAAAGGAGCTCTCCAAAATAGCAGAATCTGTGCCCTAGACTGGCGGCGTATCACCGGGTGCGTCTGTACCTGCGGGCATGTAACGCAGCCCCCGAAGAACCGGGGGTCAGTACGAAAAATGTACCGAGTATGTAAAGCGAAAATATAACAAACATAATCATAGTTTGAATCAGAAGCACGGAAGTATAGCCAACAGAATCATAATCCAACGAACAGACAGAGGTATACCAGACTGAGTCGTAATTGAGACAGACAGGCGGAAGAATACCGGACAGAATCATAATCCGAACGGATAGACAGAAATGTACCGGACATAATCACAACCCAGACGGACAGACAGAATCATAGTCCAGACGGACAGATAGAATCATAGTCCAGGCGAACAGACAGAATCATAATTCATACGGACAGACAGAAGTATGATCCAAACGGACGGACAGAATTATGCATGCAGAGTCATACAGAGTCATATGCTTATACAGATACAGATAGCATATACATACATACATACATACAGATCCCGGCCCTCTCATGAGAGACGCGGTAACAGAACCCGGCCCTCTTAGTACGGGATGCGGTGGACAGACAGAATCAGATCATATGCCATCCTGACCGCCATCCCCATACACAAATCATAATATCATACAGATATAAACAGATCCCGGCCCGCACACCGAGGGACGCGGTGAACAATGCAGAGGAGTATGCACGATAACAGAACCTGGCCCGGGCGCAGTGAAGGAAGCATTGAGACATCCACGAACAGATTAATGAGAAACCACATACATACAGATCATTATACAGACTCAATCAAACTGAAGTATGCCAAACGGCGAGTCAAATCAGAGTAATCGGATAGTGTTCATAATACGCGCCTATATCCTACTTGGGAAGGCACGACAGATTATTACCAGAGTAAGACTTTCAGATGTCAAAATCATTTTGTAAGATTTATAGAAAAATATCGTCATATCATGATTAGAATGTTAATCCAGATGTTCTCTGAGAAAGGCGGACAGAAACAAAGTAGTTAAAGTTATACAGAAAGTATTGGGCCTTGTGGGCCCCCCTCGGACCAACCCGAGGAGGCGTACGTAAATTACAGATAGTAGACCTTATGAGGTCGTCCAGAATGATTTGGAAGTATTCCGACTCCGTTTAGGAAGGTTGCATACTTAAGGTTCACTTTGAAGACAAGTTATAAGGAAATGGATTCAATCTTACTGAAGGAATTGGAGCGGATTTCCATCTTGAATTCCGAGGAACGGAGTCGTATTTAAGGCTCGTGGCCGAGCCTATTATGTTCAGAACATGCCTAAGAATGAAGGGGTAGGCTTTACATACCTCGATTGCGTCTTACGCTCGCTTGGCTTCGATTCCAATTTCGTCCAGAATCTACAAATGGTCATGTTTACCAATTGTCAAATTCAAGCCTTTAAGAATCCAAATTTTATCACATACTTGCCTACCGAAATTTCGGCAACATTTCCCCTATATATATAACATCCCCGAGACTTAGCTCTGCTTAATCTATCAACACAGCAACCCAAAAACAACATCAATAACAACAACAAGCATTACAAGACACCTAATATGGCATAACTAGCCATCTTTCCGGCATAACATAACATTTCCATTCCGACCTTACACTTTCAAACCAATCTTACCATTTTCATATTCATCACTCATCAAGATCATTACAACATGAATCGGAGGCATATCATATCGTTTTTACCAAATACACATAAGATATACGCAATATACAAGTTTTCTACTAAGGGCATATTTCACCCGCAACCTCCAATCTTTAGCATAAACATCCATAGCATATTCTTATAATTTCATTCCCATAATCACATAAACTATACTAAAATCATCTACTTTCCGACAACCAATTAACAACACTTTTTCTCATTTTCATCACAAGATTACCACACAATTAACATACAAATTATAACAAATCCATGTTCTCTCCAACATATAGCACTACACGGCCACACACACATATTTATACATCCACACGGCCATGCACTAAAATTTCCAACATTCATTAATACATTCAACTTTCATTTCCAATACAAATTCCATAATCACCACAACTAGATTATAACATAAATTCAACTCATCATAAGTATACAACACACACACACACACGGTCAAAACCTCCCACACGGCCAACACATATTCATACACAGAACAAACAAGTTTCATACTCCTTACTCAATTCCACACTCTACAACATGCATACACCTTCCATAACATAACAAAGGCATGAAATTCTTACCTTTTCTTCAAATTCTTCACTTGCCACTAGAGTTGTCCTCTTTCCAAAATAATTATACCAAGTTGTAGAGAATCTTGAGCTTGGTAATAATCCCACAAGAAATGAATTTTTGAACCCAAGATTAGGCTCCAAGAATTTTATCTTTCTCCTTTCTCTTTTTCTCCTCTCTAGCCGTGACCTCTTTTTTTTTTTTTTTTTGTTCTTGATTTTTCTTTGTTTTTCTTGAAGCTTCTAGCAAGCTTATCCACATATATAATTAATTAACCACATAATAATTTGTGGGTTTGGGCCAACCTATGGCCGGTTGGGCTTCCCCTTGTTGGGCCTGATTTCTCTTATATTTTTTTGAGTCCAAATGGTTACATTTTGTAATTCATGAAGCAAATTTTTAAAATTCCAATTTTTGCCCTTGGCCTCCTTTCGTTATTCCACACCAATATATATTCATAGCCGACACATTCATACCAAGTAAGGTCCAAATATGGCCTTATTCATTACAAGTCAAGTTATCTCAATTTTTTTCGAACATGCAAAAATGCCGGATGTAACAGTTGTAGACCTTTACTTGGTGTGTGTTGCTTAGACAAATACAAGAGATACAATTGCATCCTTATCATTAGAGACGATCATGGAGACATAGATGTTTCAGTGGTTTGGGTAGGAGTTAGTTTATGATAGGTCCACTCTGAAGTAAAATCAATCATGTGGCTAGGAAACAAGTTTTCAATGGACTAACTCAAGTGGATACACAATATAATGGAATAAATAGTCGCGTAACTCTAGGATATTTCTCTATTCTGAATTCTCAAAATCACCTTCTGCTTTTGTTCTTACTTGCGTTACAATTAGAGTATTAATATAATAAAATTGGTCTGGCTATTTGATATAGTCAGAAAGTTAACACTAAATCCTCGTTGGCAATAATACTCTACTTCATTCTATATTACTTATCGACCATGTGTGCTTGCGAGTACTGCATTTGCATCGGTCATACAGACGGAGTGGGTCCATACTTTATGAGAGTGTTACTTGAGGCATTATGTGAGTGCACATTAAAGGTGGCAACTGGTTCGGGTTAACCGGTTCCGGTTAACCGTGTAATAGTTTACCGGTCCGGTTCCTATATTTTGGAAACTGGAACCGGACCGGTTAAACCGGTTTAACCGGTGAAAATTAAAAAAAAATATATATATATATATATAAGTTATATAGTATACTTAAACATATATAAGTATATATAGTATATATAGTATATAAATATATATAGTATATATATTAAGTATATATAGTATATAGTATATAAGTATATATAGTATATATAGTATTAAGTATATATAGTATATATATTAAGTTATACATATATATAAGTTATATAGTATACTTAAACATATATAAGTATATATAGTATATATGTAAGTATATATAGTATATAAATATATATAGTATATATATTAAGTATATATAGTATATATATTAAGTTATACATAAATATAAGTATATATAGTATATAAGTATATATAGTATATATATTAAGTTATACATATATATAAGTATATATAGTATATATGTATATATAGTATATATATTAAGTTATACCTATATATAAGTATATAGTACATATATATACATATATATAGTATATATATTAAGTTATACATATATATGTATACGAAAAGCACTATTCTGTATTGCTGACTTGCTATTAGCCTGTTAGTCAGTAAATATTTAAACTTTAATTATAAAGTTGTATAACATATGTAAATATAGCTACAATATACTAATAAATACTATAATATATATATATATATATATATATATATATATATATATATATATATATATATATATATATAATACAAAAAACAAAAAACAAAAAGGGTTTCACCACTTAAAACCGGACCGGTTCCGGTTTTTTAACCGGAACCGGGCTGTTATATCCCGCATTTTGTATAATCGAATAATTTGAGACAATCGCGGGAAGACGACAAGCAAGGCCATATTTGGCATATGAGTTGCTTATGAAAAATTTAGAAGTGGAAATAATGAGGAAGGTCAAGGGCATAAAGGGAAATTTGCAATATGACTCGTGGAAGTACGAAGGAAGACGAAGGGCAAATTTGGAATTGAAAAAATTAAAAACTCGCCATGAAGTGAAAAAAAAAAGATGGGCTTGAGTTGATTGGGCCAAAGTGGCCGGTCCATGGGGTGGGCTTAAGCCCACCAAGGTGACTTATTGCTCAAGCTTAAAAGATGACCAAGTCATCTTTGTGGTCATATTAAACTCTAGAAACTACAAGAAGATAAGAGCAAAAAGAAGAAGGAGAACCATCTAGGGACCATTTCGGCCAAGATCAAAACCAACAAGAAAATTTACAAAAATTCCTTCAAAAATTGTTTTCCACTAATTAAAGGGTCCTTAACAAGGTGGAGTTGTTGTGGAAGCAAGAAAAATTCATAATCATACAACTATATGCATACAAGCAATAATACTCTAGTCACATAGGCTTCCATGACTACTCTCCAACACTTGTAACTTCAACTAAAACCATCACACTTTCATTATCAACATAGAACCCACAACAACAACAACTAAAACACTAAATAAACAATTCAATCATTGTTCTTGCAAACCACCCATACACACGGCCATATACACCTAACACACATTATCTTTCATGATTATCATGCATTTCTACACACCACAACATTCCCAAGCATCCATAACATAGAAAGGAAGGTTAAATTCTTACCTTATTCCTTCAACTTCCCTCTTGGCTAAGGTTGCTAAATTGATGAAACGAACGTCTTATCTTTCGAAATAACTACACCACGTTGTAGAGGGCCCTTGAATTAGTAGAAATACAACAAGAAAATAATTTTTGGGGCATGATTTCATGGGGGAAAAATCCCCCTACCTTGACCGAAATATGCTTGTTTTTTTTTTTTGTTCTTCATCTTCTTTCTCTTTCTTTCTTTCTCCCACTTTCTTGAATGTTCCAAATGGCCATGTGATGAATTTTCATCCATGTGCCATATATTAAAAGATGAAATGGGACATGGCCCACACCCATGTGCATGGCACATGCCCCTTAGTTTTTCATTTCCTTTCTTTCTTTTTTTTTCATGAACAAATAATTCGCCAATTCCAATTTTGCCCTTGGCCTTTCACAATATTTCCTTGAGCCACTTTGTGAATTTCCTTTTTTTTTTTTTTTTACCCCTAACCTTTTCTCATATTTCCACATCCAAAATTTTCATAAACAATTTATGTATCAAACAAGATCAAAACGCAGCCTTGTCTTTAACTTGTCACAATTATTTCAAATTTTCCGAATACACAAAAATACGGGATATAACATCCTCCCCCCCTTTAGAACATTCGTCCTCGAATGTTCAACTGACCTTATGGGGTGTCATAATACTTCGGGAGGGTTCCTTCGCATAGTTGTCCTTTTCTTCATGCTCATCCCGGTTAAATCCGATATAATATGTTCTCCCCCCCCCCCCCCCCCTTTTAAGGGGCTCCTTATACGCCCACAGTCTCCGAGTACCCTTTACTTGATTGAGGCCTTCTTGACCGTAGCACCGGTTATTGGGTCTCACATGTTCACTGATACAATCATAGATGCGATATCACATGCATTCATATGCATATATATATATATATATATAATTGCTATCAACTAGCCCACAAAAATACTCCCAAACTTTATTCAGGCCTATCGAAATTCCAAAGCTGCGACGTACTTTCTGTCTCTTCTCTAGTCTGGCCTGTCGCGTGCTACATGGCCTTTTATGGTCTCCAACCGTCTCGTATATTCTAATTTCACTTAGGCTATTCTGGTTTTTCATTTGTCTTTAGACAGCTAAGTCTTTGGAATTTCTTGCATACTTCCCAGGGGGTCACCCATCCTGAAATTGCTCCCGCCTGAGCACGCTTAACCGTAAAACTACGATGGAATCCGGTGCCTTAATGCTGATATAATCGCGTCCGCTTTCTCGTATGTCCCTTATCACATACTCTGGAGCCAGGCAAAGTTTTACAAATTTCGAGACATGTTCGTAACACGTCCTTTTTGTATAATTACTATTTTACCCCTTTTGATTCTCAATAGTCACCTTTACAGATTCTTATCATTCAAGATCTGTACGCAGCAAATACCAACAATACCTTACAGTGCATGCAGCTACATATCACATCCTGGCCATCCAGAACTTTCTGTTTCCAGTAAAAGAACAAATATTTCCAAACTTGCCCTTGTGACCTTTCCATATCGTTACTTACCTTCTTTCGTCGTATGTAAGGCTTACATATGGAATTTCATTTTCCTATGACTTAGCTCAATCGCACGATCTTATGATAGAAAGAAGGTCAACAATCCCTAGATGTCCCGTAGCCTCCTGTTTATAAATGTGGCGCGCTTCACACCATAAAGTGAACTCTACCGGACACGACTTTGCAGACAACCCCTAGGACAGACCTGCTCTGATACCACTTTGTCACACCCTAATTCCGCTAGGGTGTGATGGGCACCCGACCCTTACCTTGGGCCGAGCAAACCCTCAGACTCTTGCTGCACATAAAATCACGTCAAACTTTTCAAATCAAATGAGATGAAATATATCGTAAATTTTTTTTTTCCAGAAATATTCTTCCACGTAGCTTCCAAGCATAACAAATCTATAATCATACAAAATTCAGTACATAACGCAGACCGACATTTCGGCTGACGGAGCCGCTTACGGACTGACAACCAATACCCACGACGCTGTCTGCAAAGTCTCTAACGTAATCCAGAGAGCATAACATACCAACTCTGACTCGGCAGCACTCCGGGAACAAATGGAGCTTGTCATCTGCACTGGAACATCTTCTATACTGTCTTCAACTCACCTGGGAGTACCTGCGCGGCATGAAACGCAGCCCCCGAAGAAAGGGGGTCAGTACGAAATATGTACTGAGTATGCAAAGCATGAAGCACAGAAAACGAAGTCATAATCGAAGTAAAATGTACAGAAGGTGAGCACAATAACCAGAATACCAAAGTGTTTAATTTGACGTACAAATCATACATAGGAGGTTCCGGAAGAAAAATACGGCAATCAAAATGCCAAAATGCTTGCTTTCCTTTGAAAAACATTTCCGTCTCATACACGCAGAAAACTAGACACACAATTACCGCGACCAAAAGTCCAGCGATCACTGTCACATAGTGCGGCATACCGCGGTCAGGAGTCCAGCGGTCAATGTCGCACACACCGCGGTCAAGAATCCAGCGGTCAACATCACAAATGCGGCATACCGCGGTCAAGAATCCAGCGGCCAATGTCGCACACACCGCGGTCAAGAATCCAGTGGTCAATAACCAAATTTATTACTTTCCAAGCATAAATCACATATGTCAGAATCAGGCATTACACATACATACAACGTGCCCCGGCCCTCGGTGAGGGACTCGGTGATTAGATTCATGTATGCCAAAATCGTATATCAGAAAAATACAGAAGGTAAGTAGCTTATCCAGAACATCAGAACACTTACTTTTCAATCACAAAGGATACATATCAAAGTCATGCAAAGGGCACAGGAACATGGTCGTCACTCCCGTCTCTGGCGCCATAACACACCATACTCCAGAAGATTCCATAAAATGTACACGGTATCTCGGGAACCGGACATATAACACGAGAACCCGGGAACCAGTCAGATCATAATCCATATACACAGTAACTGGGGACGGACATATACCACAGTACCCAGAGCCGGATACATCATAGTTCGAAAATTACATACATGGAACCCGACTCCTAGACAAGGTACTCGGCGAACCATACGCACGATACATACCGGCCCGGAACTCGGTGAAAGGGATCATAGCATATATACGAGCGGAGTAGTAAGAAATTAGGTGCACATAAATCAAAACCCGGTAAAAGAATCGAATGTAGTATCAGGATATTCACATTAAGAAGCTTTCCAATGACTTATGGAACGAATCAAACGGAGTCTTAGATTCATAGACGAAAGTCTTACTTTCATATCATACAAGGATAGCTCAAGTGAGACAAACGAAGGAAGTTTCGGAACTTGTGGGCCCACCTCGGGTCAAGTCGAGGTGGCGGATATAAATTACAAACATTGGACTCTATGGAGTCATCCAAGAAAGTTTCAAAGCAATCCGAATACGCTTGTGGAAGTTATGGATGTTTAGACACCTTTCCAACAAAACATAAGAATTATAGTTCAATTACATTGAACGAATAGTATTCAAAATCAAACTCGGGTTTCGATGGACAGAATTGTTCCCGAGGCTCAAGTCTTGAACTAGTATACATAGGACATGCCAAAAGAAGGAAATGGTGAGCTTTACATACCTCACTTGCGCCTTACGCTCGTCCGAACTCAATCCCCGTTTCGTCCAAAATCTACAATTTGTCATAGTTGCCAAATGTAAGTTTCAAGCTTAAATTCATATTGTCTACCGAAATTTCGGCAGCATTTCCCCAGTAAATTCAACATCCCCGAGAATCATCTCGGCCCAAAATATCAACAACAACAACCCAACAACAATACCAATAACATCAACGATCGAATTGAAACACATTCTAACATATGTTGTCTTCTTTTCTACATAACATATCAACTTCCAATCCGACTTCACACTTTCAAATCGATATCAACATTTTTGCATTCATACACTAATTTAAGATTATTCAAACATAGGCCAAGAACATTTCAAGCAATCCATTCAATATTCAACAATTCCATCCCATATGCTATGCCACCCGAATTCTTCCAAATGGAATCACAACAACAACAACATATTTTCTTTCTCCAAGTTCATGAATTATTCTAACAATTCATACCTTAACAACATTATTTTCTATATGCATACAAGCAATAATACTCTAGTCACATAGGCTTCCATGACTACTCTCCAACACTTGTAACTTCAACTAAAACCATCACACTTTCATTATAAACATAGAACCCACAACAACAACAACTAAAACACTAAATAAACAATTCAATCATTGTTCTTGCAAACCACCCATACACACGGCCATATACACCTAACACACATTATCTTTCATGATTATCATGCATTTGTACACACCACAACATTCCCAAGCATCCATAACATAGAAAGGAAGGTTAAATTCTTACCTTTTTCCTTCAACTTCCCTCTTGGCTAAGGTTGCTAAATTGATGAAACGAACGTCTTATCTTTCGAAATAACTACACCACGTTGTAGAGGGCCCTTGAATTAGTAGAAATACAACAAGAAAATAATTTTTGGGGCATGATTTCATGGGGGAAAAATCCCCCTACCTTGACCGAAATATGTTTTTTTTTTTTTTTGTTCTTCATCTTCTTTCTCTTTCTTTCTTTCTCCCACTTTCTTGAATGTTCCAAATGGCCATGTGATGAATTTTCATCCATGTGCCATATATTAAAAGATGAAATGGGACATGGCCCACACCCATGTGCATGGCACATGCCCCTTAGTTTTTCATTTCCTTTCTTTCTTTTTTTTTCATGAACAAATAATTCGCCAATTCCAATTTTGCCCTTGGCCTTTCACAATATTTCCTTGAGCCACTTTGTGAATTTCCTTTTTTTTTTTTTTTTTTTTTTACCCCTAACCTTTTCTCATATTTCCACATCCAAAATTTTCATAAACAATTTATGTATCAAACAAGATCAAAACGCAGCCTTGTCTTTAACTTGTCACAATTATTTCAAATTTTCCGAATACGCAAAAATACGGGATATAACATCCTCCCCCCCTTTAGAACATTCGTCCTCGAATGTTCAACTGACCTTATGGGGTGTCATAATACTTCGGGAGGGTTCCTTCGCATAGTTGTCCTTTTCTTCATGCTCATCCCGGTTAAATCCGATATAATATGTTCTCCCCCCCTTTTAAGGGGCTCCTTATACGCCCACAGTCTCCGAGTACCCTTTACTTGATTGAGGCCTTCTTGACCGTAGCACCGGTTATTGGGTCTCACATGTTCACTGATACAATCATAGATGCGATATCACATGCATTCATATGCATATATATATATATATATATATATATATATATATATATATATATATATATATATATATATCTAATTGCTATCAACTAGCCCACAAAAATACTCCCAAACTTTATTCAGGCCTATCGAAATTCCAAAGCTGCGACGTACTTTCTGTCTCTTCTCTAGTCTGGCCTGTCGCGTGCTCCATGGCCTTTTATGGTCTCCAACCATCTCGTATATTCTAATTTTACTTAGGCTATTCTGGTTTTTCATTTGTCTTTAGACAGCTAAGTCTTTGGAATTTCTTGCATACTTCCCAGGGGGTCACCCATCCTGAAATTGCTCCCGCCTGAGCACGCTTAACCGTAAAACTTCGATGGAATCCGGTGCCTTAATGCTGATATAATCGCGTCCGCTTTCTCGTATGTCCCTTATCACATACTCTGGAGCCAGTCAAAGTTTTACAAATTTCGAGACATGTTTGTAACACGTCCTTTTTGTATAATTACTATTTTACCCCTTTTGATTCTCAATAGTCACCTTTACAGATTCTTATCATTCAAGATCTGTACGCAGCAAATACCAACAATACCTTACAGTGCATGCAGCTACATATCACATCCTGGCCATCCAGAACTTTCTGTTTCCAGTAAAAGAACAAATATTTCCAAACTTGCCCTTGTGACCTTTCCATATCGTTACTTACCTTCTTTCGTCGTATGTAAGGCTTACATATGGAATTTCATTTTTCTATGACTTAGCTCTATCGCACGATCTTATGATAGAAAGAAGGTCAACAATCCCTAGATGTCCCGTAGCCTCCTGTTTATAAATGTGGCGCGCTTCACACCATAAAGTGGACTCTACCGGACACGACTTTGCAGACAACCCCTAGGACAGACCTGCTCTGATACCACTTTGTCACACCCTAATTCCGCTAGGGTGTGATGGGCACCCGACCCTTACCTTGGGCCGAGCGAACCCTCAGACTCTTGCTGCACATAAAATCACGTCAAACTTTTCAAATCAAATGAGATGAAATATATCGTAATTTTTTTTTTCCAGAAATATTCTTCCACGTAGCTTCCAAGCATAACAAATCTATAATCATACAAAATTCAGTACATAACGCAGACCGACATTTCGGCTGACGGAGCCGCTTACAGACTGACAACCAATACCCACGACGCTGTCTGCAAAGTCTCTAACGTAATCCAGAGAGCATAACATACCAACTCTGACTCGGCAGCACTCCGGGAACAAATGGAGCTTGCCATCTGCACTGGAACATCTTCTATACTGTCTTCAACTCACCTTGGAGTACCTGCGCGGCATGAAACGCAGCCCCCGAAGAAAGGGGGTCAGTACGAAATATGTACTGAGTATGCAAAGCATGAAGTACAGAAAACGAAGTCATAATCGAAGTAAAATGTACAGAAGGTGAGCACAATAACCAGAATACCAAAGTGTTGCATTTGACGTACAAATCATACATAGGAGGTTCCGGAAGAAAAATACGGCAATCAAAATGCCAAAATGCTTGCTTTCCTTTGAAAAACATTTCCGTCTCATACACGCAGAAAACTAGACACACAATTACCGCGACCAAAAGTCCAGTGATCACTGTCACATAGTGCGGCATACCGCGGTCAGGAGTCCAGCGGTCAATGTCGCACACACCGCGGTTAAGAATCCAGCGGTCAACATCACAAATGCGGCATACCGCGGTCAAGAATCCAGCGGCCAATGTCGCACACACCGCGGTCAAGAATCCAGTGGTCAATAACCAAATTTATTACTTTCCAAACATAAATCACATATGTCAGAATCAGGCATTACACATACATACAACATGCCCCGGACCTCGGTGAGGAACTCGGTGATTAGATTCATGTATGCCAAAATCGTATATCAGAAAAATACAGAAGGTAAGTAGCTTATCCAGAACATCAGAACACTTACTTTTCAATCACAAAGGATACATATCAAAGTCATGCAAAGGGCACAGGAACATGGTCGTCACTCCCGTCTCTGGCGCCATAACACACCATACTCCAGAAGATTCCATAAAATGTACACGGTATCTTGGGTACCGGACATATAACACGAGAACCCGGGAACCAGTCACATCATAATCCATATACACAGTAACTGGGGACGGACATATACCACAGTACCCCAGAGCCGGATACATCATAGTTCGAAAATTACATACATGGAACCCGACTCCTAGACAAGGTACTCGGCGAACCATACGCACGATACATACCGGCCCGGAACTCGGTGAAAGGGATCATAGCATATATACAAGCGGAGTAGTAAGAAATTAGGTGCACATAAATCAAAACCCGGTAAAAGAATCGAATGTAGTATCAGGATATTCACATTAAGGAGCTTTCCAATCACTTATGGAACGAATCAAACGGAGTCTTAGATTCATAGACGAAAGTCTTACTTTCATATCATACAAGGATAGCTCAAGTGAGACAAACGAAGGAAGTTTCGGAACTTGTGGGCCCACCTCGGGTCAAGTCGAGGTGGCGGATATAAATTACAAACATTGGACTCTATGGAGTCATCCAAGAAAGTTTCAAAGCAATCCGAATACGCTTGTGGAAGTTATGGATGTTTAGACACCTTTCCAACAAAACATAAGAATTATAGTTCAATTACATTGAACGAATAGTATTCAAAATCAAACTCGGGTTTCGATGGACAGAATTGTTCCCGAGGCTCAAGTCTTGAACTAGTATACATAGGACATGCCAAAAGAAGGAAATGGTGAGCTTTACATACCTCACTTGCGCCTTACGCTCGTCCGAACTCAATCCCCGTTTCGTCCAAAATCTACAATTTGTCATAGTTGCCAAATGTAAGTTTCAAGCTTAAATTCATATTGTCTACCGAAATTTCGGCAGCATTTCCCCAGTAAATTCAACATCCCCGAGAATCATCTCGGCCCAAAATATCAACAACAACAACCCAACAACAATACCAATAACATCAACGATCGAATTGAAACACATTCTAACATATGTTGTCTTCTTTTCTACATAACATATCAACTTCCAATCCGACTTCACACTTTCAAATCGATATCAACATTTTTGCATTCATACACTAATTTAAGATTATTCAAACATAGGCCAAGAACATTTCAACCAATCCATTCAATATTCAACAATTCCATCCCATATGCTATGCCACCCGAATTCTTCCAAATGGAATCACAACAACAACAACATATTTTCTTTCTCCAAGTTCATGAATTATGCTAACAATTCATACCTTAACAACATTATTTTCTATATGCATACAAGCAATAATACTCTAGTCACATAGGCTTCCATGACTACTCTCCAACACTTGTAACTTCAACTAAAACCATCACACTTTCATTATCAACATAGAACCCACAACAACAACAACTAAATCACTAAATAAACAATTCAATCATTGTTCTTGCAAACCACCCATACACACGGCCATATACACCTAACACACATTATCTTTCATGATTATCATGCATTTCTACACACCACAACATTCCCAAGCATCCATAACATAGAAAGGAAGGTTAAATTCTTACCTTTTTCCTTCAACTTCCCTCTTGGCTAAGGTTGCTAAATTGATGAAACGAACGTCTTATCTTTCGAAATAACTACACCACGTTGTAGAGGGCCCTTGAATTAGTAGAAATACAACAAGAAAATAATTTTTGGGGCATGATTGCATGGGGGAAAATCCCCCTACCTTGACCGAAATATGCTTGTTTTGTTTTTTTTAGTTCTTCATCTTCTTTCTCTTGCTTTCTTTCTCCCACTTTCTTGAATGTTCCAAATGGCCATGTGATGAATTTTCATCCATGTGCCATATATTAAAAGATGAAATGGGACATGGCCCACACCCATGTGCATGGCACATGCCCCTTAGTTTTTCATTTCCTTTTTTTTTTTCATGAACAAATAATTCGCCAATTCCAATTTTGCACTTGGCCTTTCACAATATTTCCTTGAGCCACTTTGTGAATTTCCTTTTTTTTTTTTTTTACCCCTAACCTTTTCTCATATTTCCACATCCAAAATTTTCATAAACAATTTATGTATCAAACAAGATCAAAACGCAGCCTTGTCTTTAACTTGTCACAATTATTTCAAATTTTTCGAATACGCAAAAATACGGGATATAACATCCTCCCCCCCTTTAGAACATTCGTCCTCGAATGTTCAACTGACCTTATGGGGTGTCATAATACTTCGGGAGGGTTCCTTCGCATAGTTGTCCTTTTCTTCATGCTCATCCCGGTTAAATACGATATAATATGTTCTCCCCCCCTTTTAAGGGGATCCTTATACGCCCACAGTCTCCGAGTACCCTTTACTTGATTGAGGCCTTCTTGACCGTAGCACCGGTTATTGGGTCTCACATGTTCACTGATACAATCATAGATGCGATATCACATGCATTCATATGCATATATATATATATATATATATATATATATATATATATATATATATATATATATATATATATATCTAATTGCTATCAACTAGCCCACAAAAATACTCCCAAACTTTATTCAGGCCTATCGAAATTCCAAAGCTGCGACGTACTTTCTGTCTCTTCTCTAGTCTGGCCTGTCGCGTGCTCCATGGCCTTTTATGGTCTCCAACCATCTCGTATATTCTAATTTCACTTAGGCTATTCTGGTTTTTCATTTGTCTTTAGACAGCTAAGTCTTTGGAATTTCTTGCATACTTCCCAGGGGGTCACCCATCCTGAAATTGCTCCCGCCTGAGCACGCTTAACCGTAAAACTTCGATGGAATCCGGTGCCTTAATGCTGATATAATCGCGTCCGCTTTCTCGTATGTCCCTTATCACATACTCTGGAGCCAGTCAAAGTTTTACAAATTTCGAGACATGTTTGTAACACGTCCTTTTTGTATAATTACTATTTTACCCCTTTTGATTCTCAATAGTCACCTTTACAGATTCTTATCATTCAAGATCTGTACGCAGCAAATACCAACAATACCTTACAGTGCATGCAGCTACATATCACATCCTGGCCATCCAGAACTTTCTGTTTCCAGTAAAAGAACAAATATTTCCAAACTTGCCCTTGTGACCTTTCCATATCGTTACTTACCTTCTTTCGTCGTATGTAAGGCTTACATATGGAATTTCATTTTTCTATGACTTAGCTCTATCGCACGATCTTATGATAGAAAGAAGGTCAACAATCCCTAGATGTCCCGTAGCCTCCTGTTTATAAATGTGGCGCGCTTCACACCATAAAGTGGACTCTACCGGACACGACTTTGCAGACAACCCCTAGGACAGACCTGCTCTGATACCACTTTGTCACACCCTAATTCCGCTAGGGTGTGATGGGCACCCGACCCTTACCTTGGGCCGAGCGAACCCTCAGACTCTTGCTGCACATAAAATCACGTCAAACTTTTCAAATCAAATGAGATGAAATATATCGTAATTTTTTTTTTCCAGAAATATTCTTCCACGTAGCTTCCAAGCATAACAAATCTATAATCATACAAAATTCAGTACATAACGCAGACCGACATTTCGGCTGACGGAGCCGCTTACAGACTGACAACCAATACCCACGACGCTGTCTACAAAGTCTCTAACGTAATCCAGAGAGCATAACATACCAACTCTGACTCGGCAGCACTCCGGGAACAAATGGAGCTTGCCATCTGCACTGGAACATCTTCTATACTGTCTTCAACTCACCTTGGAGTACCTGCGCGGCATGAAACGCAGCCCCCGAAGAAAGGGGGTCAGTACGAAATATGTACTGAGTATGCTAAAGCATGAAGTACAGAAAACGAAGTCATAATCGAAGTAAAATGTACAGAAGGTGAGCACAATAACCAGAATACCAAAGTGTTGCATTTGACGTACAAATCATACATAGGAGGTTCCGGAAGAAAAATACGGCAATCAAAATGCCAAAATGCTTGCTTTCCTTTGAAAAACATTTCCGTCTCATACACGCAGAAAACTAGACACACAATTACCGCGACCAAAAGTCCAGTGATCACTGTCACATAGTGCGGCATACCGCGGTCAGGAGTCCAGCGGTCAATGTCGCACACACCGCGGTCAAGAATCCAGCGGTCAACATCACAAATGCGGCATACCGCGATCAAGAATCCGGCGGCCAATGTCGCACACACCGCGGTCAAGAATCCAGTGGTCAATAACCAAATTTATTACTTTCCAAACATAAATCACATATGTCAGAATCAGGCATTACACATACATACAACGTGCCCCGGACCTCGGTGAGGAACTCGGTGATTAGATTCATGTATGCCAAAATAGTATATCAGAAAAATACAGAAGGTAAGTAGCTTATCCAGAACATCAGAACACTTACTTTTCAATCACAAAGGATACATATCAAAGTCATGCAAAGGGCACAGGAACATGGTCGTCACTCTCGTCTCTGGCGCCATAACACACCATACTCCAGAAGATTCCATAAAATGTATACGGTATCTCGGGAACCGGACATATAACACGAGAACCCGGGAACCAGTCACATCATAATCCGTATACATAGTAACTGGGGACGGACATATACCACAGTACCCCAGAGCCGGATACATCATAGTTCGAAAATTACATACACGGAACCCGACTCCTAGACAAGGTACTCGGCGAACCTTACGCACGATACATACCGGCCCGGAACTCGGTGAAAGGGATCATAGCATATATACGAGCGGAGTAGTAAGAAATTAGGTGCACATAAATCAAAACCCGGTAAAAGAATCGAATGTATTATCAGGATATTCACATTAAGGAGCTTTCCAATGACTTATGGAACGAATCAAACGTAGTCTTAGATTCATAGACGAAAGTCTTACTTTCATATCATACAAGGATAGCTCAAGTGAGACAAACGAAGGAAGTTTCGAAACTTGTGGGCCTACCTCGGGTCAAGTCGAGGTGGCGGATATAAATTACAAACATTGGACTCTATGGAGTCATCCAAGAAAGTTTCAAAGCAATCCGAATACGCTTGTGGAAGTTATGGATGTTTAGACACCTTTCCAACAAAACATAAGAATTATAGTTCAATTACATTGAACGAATAGTATTCAAAATCAAACTCGGGTTTCGATGGACAGAATTGTTCCCGAGGCTCAAGTCTTGAACTAGTATACATAGGACATGCCAAAAGAAGGAAATGGTGAGCTTTACATACCTCACTTGCGCCTTACGCTCGTCCGAACTCAATCCCCGTTTCGTCAAAAATCTACAATTGGTCATAGTTGCCAAATGTAAGTTTCAAGCTTAAATTCATATTGTCTACCGAAATTTCGGCAGCATTTCCCCTGTAAATTCAACGTCCCCGAGAATCATCTCGGCCCAAAATATCAACAACAACAACCCAACAACAATACCAATAACATCAACGATCGAATTGAAACACATTCTAACATATGTTGTCTTCTTTTCTACATAACATATCAACTTCCAATCCGACTTCACACTTTCAAATCGATATCAACATTTTTGCATTCATACACTAATTTAAGATTATTCAAACATAGGCCAAGAACATTTCAAGCAATCCATTCAATATTCAACAATTCCATCCCATATGCTATGCCACCCGAATTCTTCCAAATTGAATCACAACAACAACAACATATTTTCTTTCTTCAAGTTCATGAATTATGCTAACAATTCATACCTTAAAAGCATTATTTTCTATATGCATACAAGCAATAATACTCTAGTCACATAGGCTTCCATGACTACTCTCCAACACTTGTAACTTCAACTAAAACCATCACACTTTCATTATCAACATAGAACCCACAACAACAACAACTAAAACACTAAATAAACAATTCAATCATTGTTCTTGCAAACCACCCATACACACGGCCATATACACCTAACACACATTATCTTTCATGATTATCATGCATTTCTACACACCACAACATTCCCAAGCATCCATAACATAGAAAGGAAGGTTAAATTCTTACCTTATTCCTTCAACTTCCCTCTTGGCTAAGGTTGCTAAATTGATGAAACGAACGTCTTATCTTTCGAAATAACTACACCACGTTGTAGAGGGCCCTTGAATTAGTAGAAATACAACAAGAAAATAATTTTTGGGGCATGATTTCATGGGGGAAAAATCCCCCTACCTTGACCGAAATATGCTTGTTTTTTTTTTTTAGTTCTTCATCTTCTTTCTCTTTCTTTCTTTCTCCCACTTTCTTGAATGTTCCAAATGGCCATGTGATGAATTTTCATCCATGTGCCATATATTAAAAGATGAAATGGGACATGGCCCACACCCATGTGCATGGCACATGCCCCTTAGTTTTTCATTTCCTTTCTTTCTTTTTTTTCATGAACAAATAATTCGCCAATTCCAATTTTGCCCTTGGCCTTTCACAATATTTCCTTGAGCCACTTTGTGAATTTCCTTTTTTTTTTTTTTTTACCCCTAACCTTTTCTCATATTTCCACATCCAAAATTTTCATAAACAATTTATGTATCAAACAAGATCAAAACGCAGCCTTGTCTTTAACTTGTCACAATTATTTCAAATTTTCCGAATACACAAAAATACGGGATATAACATCCTCCCCCCCTTTAGAACATTCGTCCTCGAATGTTCAACTGACCTTATGGGGTGTCATAATACTTCGGGAGGGTTCCTTCGCATAGTTGTCCTTTTCTTCATGCTCATCCCGGTTAAATCCGATATAATATGTTCTCCCCCCCCCCCCCCCTTTTAAGGGGCTCCTTATACGCCCACAGTCTCCGAGTACCCTTTACTTGATTGAGGCCTTCTTGACCGTAGCACCGGTTATTGGGTCTCACATGTTCACTGATACAATCATAGATGCGATATCACATGCATTCATATGCATATATATATATATATATATATATATATATATATATATCTAATTGCTATCAACTAGCCCACAAAAATACTCCCAAACTTTATTCAGGCCTATCGAAATTCCAAAGCTGCGACGTACTTTCTGTCTCTTCTCTAGTCTGGCCTGTCGCGTGCTACATGGCCTTTTATGGTCTCCAACCATCTCGTATATTCTAATTTCACTTAGGCTATTCTGGTTTTTCATTTGTCTTTAGACAGCTAAGTCTTTGGAATTTCTTGCATACTTCCCAGGGGGTCACCCATCCTGAAATTGCTCCCGCCTGAGCACGCTTAACCGTAAAACTTCGATGGAATCCGGTGCCTTAATGCTGATATAATCGCGTCCGCTTTCTCGTATGTCCCTTATCACATACTCTGGAGCCAGTCAAAGTTTTACAAATTTCGAGATATGTTCGTAACACGTCCTTTTTGTATAATTACTATTTTACCCCTTTTGATTCTCAATAGTCACCTTTACAGATTCTTATCATTCAAGATCTGTACGCAGCAAATACCAACAATACCTTACAGTGCATGCAGCTACATATCACATCCTGGCCATCCAGAACTTTCTGTTTCCAGTAAAAGAACAAATATTTCCAAACTTGCCCTTGTGACCTTTCCATATCGTTACTTACCTTCTTTCGTCGTATGTAAGGCTTACATATGGAATTTCATTTTCCTATGACTTAGCTCTATCGCACGATCTTATGATAGAAAGAAGGTCAACAATCCCTAGATGTCCCGTAGCCTCCTGTTTATAAATGTGGCGCGCTTCACACCATAAAGTGGACTCTACCGGACAGGACTTTGCAGACAACCCCTAGGACAGACCTGCTCTGATACCACTTTGTCACACCCTAATTCCGCTAGGGTGTGATGGGCACCCGACCCTTACCTTGGGCCGAGCGAACCCTCAGACTCTTGCTGCACATAAAATCACGTCAAACTTTTCAAATCAAATGAGATGAAATATATCGTAAATTTTTTTTTTCCAGAAATATTCTTCCACGTAGCTTCCAAGCATAACAAATCTATAATCATACAAAATTCAGTACATAACGCAGACCGACATTTCGGCTGACGGAGCCGCTTACGGACTGACAACCAATACCCACGACGCTGTCTGCAAAGTCTCTAACGTAATCCAGAGAGCATAACATACCAACTCTGACTCGGCAGCACTCCGGGAACAAATGGAGCTTGTCATCTGCACTGGAACATCTTCTATACTGTCTTCAACTCACCTGGGAGTACCTGCGCGGCATGAAACGCAGCCCCCGAAGAAAGGGGGTCAGTACGAAATATGTACTGAGTATGCAAAGCATGAAGTACAGAAAACGAAGTCATAATCGAAGTAAAATGTACAGAAGGTGAGCACAATAACCAGAATACCAAAGTGTTTCATTTGACGTACAAATCATACATAGGAGGTTCCGGAAGAAAAATACGGCAATCAAAATGCCAAAATGCTTGCTTTCCTTTGAAAAACATTTCCGTCTCATACACGCAGAAAACTAGACACACAATTACCGCGACCAAAAGTCCAGCGATCACTGTCACATAGTGCGGCATACCGCGGTCAGGAGTCCAGCGGTCAATGTCGCACACACCGCGGTCAAGAATCCAGCGGTCAACATCACAAATGCGGCATACCGCGGTCAAGAATCCAGCGGCCAATGTCGCACAAACCGCGGTCAAGAATCCAGTGGTCAATAACCAAATTTATTACTTTCCAAACATAAATCACATATGTCAGAATCAGGCATTACACATACATACAACGTGCCCCGGCCCTCGGTGAGGGACTCGGTGATTAGATTCATGTATGCCAAAATCGTATATCAGAAAAATACAGAAGGTAAGTAGCTTATCCAGAACATCAGAACACTTACTTTTCAATCACAAAGGATACATATCAAAGTCATGCAAAGGGCACAGGAACATGGTCGTCACTCCCGTCTCTGGCGCCATAACACACCATACTCCAGAAGATTCCATAAAATGTACACGGTATCTCGGGAACCGGACATATAACACGAGAACCCGGGAACCAGTCACATCATAATCCATATACACAGTAACTGGGGACGGACATATACCACAGTACCCCAGAGCCGGCTACATCATAGTTCGAAAATTACATACATGGAACCCGACTCCTAGACAAGGTACTCGGCGAACCATACGCACGATACATACCGGCCCGGAACTCGGTGAAAGGGATCATAGCATATATACAAGCGGAGTAGTAAGAAATTAGGTGCACATAAATCATAACCCGGTAAAAGAATCGAATGTAGTATCAGGATATTCACATTAAGGAGCTTTCCAATGACTTATGGAACGAATCAAACGGAGTCTTAGATTCATAGACGAAAGTCTTACTTTCATATCATACAAGGATAGCTCAAGTGAGACAAACGAAGGAAGTTTCGGAACTTGTGGGCCCACCTCGGGTCAAGTCGAGGTGGCGGATATAAATTACAAACATTGGACTCTATGGAGTCATCCAAGAAAGTTTCAAAGCAATCCGAATACGCTTGTGGAAGTTATGGATGTTTAGACACCTTTCCAACAAAACATAAGAATTATAGTTCAATTACATTGAACGAATAGTATTCAAAATCAAACTCGGGTTTCGATGGACAGAATTGTTCCCGAGGCTCAAGTCTTGAACTAGTATTCATAGGACATGCCAAAAGAAGGAAATGGTGAGCTTTACATACCTCACTTGCGCCTTACGCTCGTCCGAACTCAATCCCCGTTTCGTCCAAAATCTACAATTTGTCATAGTTGCCAAATGTAAGTTTCAAGCTTAAATTCATATTGTCTACCGAAATTTCGGCAGCATTTCCCCAGTAAATTCAACATCCCCGAGAATCATCTCGGCCCAAAATATCAACAACAACAACCCAACAACAATACCAATAACATCAACGATCGAATTGAAACACATTCTAACATATGTTGTCTTCTTTTCTACATAACATATCAACTTCCAATCCGACTTCACACTTTCAAATCGATATCAACATTTTTGCATTCATACACTAATTTAAGATTATTCAAACATAGGCCAAGAACATTTCAAGCAATCCATTCAATATTCAACAATTCCATCCCATATGCTATGCCACCCGAATTCTTCCAAATGGAATCACAACAACAACAACATATTTTCTTTCTCCAAGTTCATGAATTATGCTAACAATTCATACCTTAACAACATTATTTTCTATATGCATACAAGCAATAATACTCTAGTCACATAGGCTTCCATGACTACTCTCCAACACTTGTAACTTCAACTAAAACCATCACACTTTCATTATCAACATAGAACCCACAACAACAACAACTAAATCACTAAATAAACAATTCAATCATTGTTCTTGCAAACCACCCATACACACGGCCATATACACCTAACACACATTATCTTTCATGATTATCATGCATTTCTACACACCACAACATTCCCAAGCATCCATAACATAGAAAGGAAGGTTAAATTCTTACCTTTTTCCTTCAACTTCCCTCTTGGCTAAGGTTGCTAAATTGATGAAACGAACGTCTTATCTTTCGAAATAACTACACCACATTGTAGAGGGCCCTTGAATTAGTAGAAATACAACAAGAAAATAATTTTTGGGGCATGATTGCATGGGGGAAAATCCCCCTACCTTGACCGAAATATGCTTGTTTTTTTTTTTTTAGTTCTTCATCTTCTTTCTCTTGCTTTCTTTCTCCCACTTTCTTGAATGTTCCAAACGGCCATGTGATGAATTTTCATCCATGTGCCATATATTAAAAGATGAAATGGGACATGGCCCACACCCATGTGCATGGCACATGCCCCTTAGTTTTTCATTTCCTTTTTTTTTTCATGAACAAATAATTCGCCAATTCCAATTTTGCACTTGGCCTTTCACAATATTTCCTTGAGCCACTTTGTGAATTTCCTTTTTTTTTTTTTTTTTACCCCTAACCTTTTCTCATATTTCCACATCCAAAATTTTCATAAACAATTTATGTATCAAACAAGATCAAAACGCAGCCTTGTCTTTAACTTGTCACAATTATTTCAAATTTTTCGAATACGCAAAAATACGGGATATAACATCCTCCCCCCCTTTAGAACATTCGTCCTCGAATGTTCAACTGACCTTATGGGGTGTCATAATACTTCGGGAGGGTTCCTTCGCATAGTTGTCCTTTTCTTCATGCTCATCCCGGTTAAATACGATATAATATGTTCTCCCCACCCCCTTTTAAGGGGCTCCTTATACGCCCACAGTCTCCGAGTACCCTTTACTTGATTGAGGCCTTCTTGACCGTAGCACCGGTTATTGGGTCTCACATGTTCACTGATACAATCATAGATGCGATATCACATGCATTCATATGCATATATATATCTAATTGCTATCAACTAGCCCACAAAAATACTCCCAAACTTTATTCAGGCCTATCGAAATTCCAAAGCTGCGACGTACTTTCTGTCTCTTCTCTAGTCTGGCCTGTAGCGTGCTACATGGCCTTTTATGGTCTCCAACCATCTCGTATATTCTAATTTCACTTAGGCTATTCTGGTTTTTCATTTGTCTTTAGACAGCTATGTCTTTGGAATTTCTTGCATACTTCCCAGGGGGTCACCCATCCTGAAATTGCTCCCGCCTGAGCACGCTTAACCGTAAAACTTCGATGGAATCCGGTGCCTTAATGCTGATATAATCGCGTCCGCTTTCTCGTATGTCCCTTATCACATACTCTGGAGCCAGTCAAAGTTTTACAAATTTCGAGACATGTTCGTAACACGTCCTTTTTGTATAATTACTATTTTACCCCTTTTGATTCTCAATAGTCACCTTTACATATTCTTATCATTCAAGATCTGTACGCAGCAAATATCAACAATACCTTACAGTGCATGCAGCTACATATCACATCCTGGCCATCCAGAACTTTCTGTTTCCAGTTAAAGAACAAATATTTCCAAACTTGCCCTTGTGACCTTTCCATATCGTTACTTACCTTCTTTCGTCGTATGTAAGGCTTACATATGGAATTTCATTTTTCTATGACTTAGCTCTATCGCACGATCTTATGATAGAAAGAAGGTCAACAATCCCTAGATGTCCCGTAGCCTCCTGTTTATAAATGTGGCGCGCTTCACACCATAAAGTGGACTCTACCGGACACGACTTTGCAGACAACCCCTAGGACAGACCTGCTCTGATACCACTTTGTCACACCCTAATTCCGCTAGGGTGTGATGGGCACCCGACCCTTACCTTGGGCCGAGCGAACCCTCAGACTCTTGCTGCACATAAAATCAAGTCAAACTTTTCAAATCAAATGAGATGAAATACATCGTAGCTTCCAAGCATAACAAATCTATAATCATACAAAATTCAGTACATAATGCAGACCGACATTTCGGCTGACGGAGCCGCTTACAGACTGACAACCAATACCCACGACGTTGTCTGCAAAGTCTCTAACGTAATCCAGAAAGCATAACATACCAACTCTGACTCGGCAGCACTCCGGGAACAAATGGAGCTTGCCATCTGCACTGGAACATCTTCTATACTGTCTTCAACTCACCTGGGTCAAGAATCCAGCGGTCAACATCACAAATGCGGCATACCGCGGTCAAGAATCCAGCGGCCAATGTCGCACACACCGCGGTCAAGAATCCAGCCGTCAATAACCAAATTTATTACTTTCCAAACATAAATCACATATGTCAGAATCAGGCATTACACATACATACAACGTGCCCCTGCCCTCGGTGAGGGACTCGGTGATTAGATTCATGTATGCCAAAATCGTATATCAGAAAAATACAGAAGGTAAGTAGCTTATCCAGAACATCAGAACACTTACTTTTCAATCACAAAGGATACATATCAAAGTCATGCAAAGGGCACAGGAACATGGTCGTCACTCCCGTCTCTGGCGCCATAACACACCATACTCCAGAAGATTCCATAAAATGTACACGGTATCTCGGGAACCGGACATATAACACGAGAACCCGGGAACCAGTCACATCATAATCCATATACACAGTAACTGGGGACGGACATATACCACAGTACCCCAGAGCCGGCTACATCATAGTTCGAAAATTACATACATGGAACCCGACTCCTAGACAAGGTACTCGGCGAACCATACGCACGATACATACCGGCCCGGAACTCGGTGAAAGGGATCATAGCATATATACAAGCGGAGTAGTAAGAAATTAGGTGCACATAAATCATAACCCGGTAAAAGAATCGAATGTAGTATCAGGATATTCACATTAAGGAGCTTTCCAATGACTTATGGAACGAATCAAACGGAGTCTTAGATTCATAGACGAAAGTCTTACTTTCATATCATACAAGGATAGCTCAAGTGAGACAAACGAAGGAAGTTTCGGAACTTGTGGGCCCACCTCGGGTCAAGTCGAGGTGGCGGATATAAATTACAAACATTGGACTCTATGGAGTCATCCAAGAAAGTTTCAAAGCAATCCGAATACGCTTGTGGAAGTTATGGATGTTTAGACACCTTTCCAACAAAACATAAGAATTATAGTTCAATTACATTGAACGAATAGTATTCAAAATCAAACTCGGGTTTCGATGGACAGAATTGTTCCCGAGGCTCAAGTCTTGAACTAGTATACATAGGACATGCCAAAAGAAGGAAATGGTGAGCTTTACATACCTCACTTGCGCCTTACGCTCGTCCGAACTCAATCCCCGTTTCGTCCAAAATCTACAATTGGTCATAGTTGCCACATGTAAGTTTCAAGCTTAAATTCATATTGTCTACCGAAATTTCGGCAGCATTTCCCCTGTAAATTCAACATCCCCGAGAATCATCTCGGCCCAAAATATCAACAACAACAACCCAACAACAATACCAATAACATCAACGATCGAATTGAAACACATTCTAACATATGTTGTCTTCTTTTCTACATAACATATCAACTTCCAATCCGACTTCACACTTTCAAATCGATATCAACATTTTTGCATTCATACACTAATTTAAGATTATTCAAACATAGGCCAAGAACATTTCAAGCAATCCATTCAATATTCAACAATTCCATCCCATATGCTATGCCACCCGAATTCTTCCAAATGGAATCACAACAACAACATATTTTCTTTCTCCAAGTTTATGAATTATGCTAACAATTCATACCTTAACAACATTATTTTCTATATGCATACAAGTAATAATACTCTAGTCACATAGGCTTCCATGACTACTCTCCAACACTTGTAACTTCAACTAAAACCATCACACTTTCATTATCAACATAGAACCCACAACAACAACAACTAAATCACTAAATAAACAATTCAATCATTGTTCTTGCAAACCACCCATACACACGGCCATATACACCTAACACACATTATCTTTCATGATTATCATGCATTTCTACACACCACAACATTCCCAAGCATCCATAACATAGAAAGGAAGGTTAAATTCTTACCTTTTTCCTTCAACTTCCCTCTTGGCTAAGGTTGCTAAATTGATGAAACGAACGTCTTATCTTTCGAAATAACTACACCACGTTGTAGAGGGCCCTTGAATTAGTTGAAATACAACAAGAAAATAATTTTTGGGGCATGATTTCATGGGGGAAAATCCCCCTACCTTGACCGAAATATGCTTGTTTATTTTTTTTTAGTTCTTCATCTTCTTTCTCTTGCTTTCTTTCTCCCACTTTCTTGAATGTTCCAAATGGCCATGTGATGAATTTTCATCCATGTGCCATATATTAAAAGATGAAATGGGACATGGCCCACACCCATGTGCATGGCACATGCCCCTTAGTTTTTCATTTCCTTTTTTTTTTTCATGAACAAATAATTCGCCAATTCCAATTTTGCCCTTGGCCTTTCACAATATATCCTTGAGCCACTTTGTGAATTTCCTTTTTTTTTTTTTTTTTACCCCTAACCTTTTCTCATATTTCCACATCCAAAATTTTGATAAACAATTTATGTATCAAACAAGATCAAAACGCAGCCTTGTCTTTAACTTGTCACAATTATTTCAAATTTTTTCGAATACGCAAAAATACGGGATATAACAACCGGAACGATTCTACGGCTAAGAATTCTAAGCTAAGGATTCAATGCGAGTATGGAAGTAATAAACTAGTTCTTGAACCTTATTTCCACCTCCTAGCTATGATGCTATTTCCTAAGGAATCCAAAGCCTATGAGTTGACGTCCATGATGCCATGATTCCATCTATGTTTACTGTTGACACTATTCTCCGTTGGTAGTCTCGCCTTAAAATACTTGTTCCTTCAAGGAGAGACAAAGCGACCACGATTGTTCCATAATATAATCGGAGGTCACCGACCTTACGTCACTCCAATGACTACATGATTCTTCTTTGGGCTCTCCTGCATGCCTATGTGACATATGTATATAAGATATGTAAATGCATATAAGACATGTAAATGTTTGTAAGATATGTGTATATATATTTATAAAATATGTACATGTCATATGTATATGTATATGATAAAAGATCCAGAGCGCTATAGACGCTGATATATGCACATGATACACGTATATGTATATGATGAAAGAGCCAGAGCGCTATAGATGCTGATATACGTACATGATATATGCATATGTATACGGGGAAGATGGAGATAAAGGCAGAGCGTTATATACGCATATCCACCTGATCAGTTGGCATTACATGACATGATATCGTCCCGGACGTGGGATGTGTATAATTATGGTTAAATGGATCGGCTGCCGACGCCTTGACAACATGACATGTTCTACTTTTATAGATATATATGAACAAGAAAATATTTTCAAAGGAAAGCTAAGCATGCATGGCATCTGCCCAAGGGCACTTATATATACAGGTTATGTTTCCACCTCAGGGCATGTGTTATAACTCTTTTATGTCATTATCCCTATTTTATATTTTCCGTATATTACTATTCATGCCTTACATACTCGGTACACTATTCGTACTGACGTCCCTTCTTGTGGACGCTGCGTTTCATGCCGCGCAGGTCAGCAGACAGGCGGGTTTGGTTCTTAGGAGCTCTACCAGCAGCACTTGACAGCGCTCCAGTTGTTCCGGAGCCTCACTTCCTTGGGACTATTTTGTGTATATATATATTCGGGCACGGCAGTACTCAGCCCTTTCTATGTATATGTGTACTATGTCTAGAGGCTCGTAGGCAGATATGTACAGGTAGAGGTCTTGTATTTTGAATTGTTCGCGTCTCTGTATAATGTGACAGCAAGTTTAGCACAGTTCATACTGCCTGCTGAGAAGTAAAGGTAAAAATGATAGATAAGGGGTGCTCGGTTAAAGTATCGGGTACTCGTCACGGCCCCTAGTCTGGTCGTGACAGAAGTGGTATCAGAGCAGTTCGGTCCTAGGGGTTTGTCTACGAGCCGTGTCCAGTAGAGTCTTGTTTATGGGTGTGTAGTGCGCCACACTTATAAACAGGAGGCTGCAGGGCATTTAGGAAATATGACTTTCTTTGTCTTCTAGATCGTGCGATAGAGCTATGTTACCAGGCTTCCTTGTTCTTTTCTTAATTCTATGTTACAATTTCAGTAATGCCGAAGAAGAGGAAGACTACGGCGGCCCAGAAGGGCAAGTTGACGGCTGGAAGCAGAGTTGAACAGGAGCCAGAAGAAGATGAGTCCTATACTGAAGCTCCCCCTCAGACTCCTCCTGCTTCCCCTGCACCAGCAGAGCAGGAAAGAGTTCCAGCTCCAGCCCCCGCACCTCCAGTTCAACCACCAGCAGCTCCGGGCCAGCAGATGGCAGAGGCCATCCAGTTATTGACCCAGTTAGTTGCCGCACAGGCTTAGCGGCAAGATGTAGACCTAGGAGACAGGGCGGTAAGTGCAAGGGCCCGCGACTTTATCACCCTGAGGCCTCCAGAGTTCTATGGATCAAAACCAGAGGAAGACCCGCAGAATTTTATAGATGTGATGCTGAGGACTCTAAGGATCATACATGCTTCGGATACGGAGTCTGTAGAGTTGGCTTCATACAGGCTGCGGGATGTAGCAGTTCTGTGGTACAGTAGCTGGATATCTTCGAGGGGAGCAAATGCGCCCCCTCCGGTTTGGCAGGAGTTTACTGAGGCATTTCTACGGCATTTCTTACCGCCAGAGGTTCGACGAGCTCGAGCCGATATGTTCTTGAACCTTAGGCAGGGAAATATGAGTGTTCGAGAATACAGTCTTCGTTTTAACTCGTTGGCCAGGTATGCCCCAGCCATGAAAGCTGATAGGGGAGATCATGTGCACCGATTTGTGAATGGGCTAGGGCCATATTTGGTTAAGGAGTGCTTGACGGCTTCACTCCAGGAGGGGATGACTATTACTCGAATCCAGGCCCATGCCCAAAATCTGGAGGAGCAGTACCAGTCACAGAGAGGGGAGCGGTATCCAGATAGGGGTTCCAGAAAAAGGGGCAGATTTTCCAGGGCTAGAAGCGAGTATAGAGGGGGACAGGCACAGGAGCAATTTAGGTATTCAGACAAATCGACGGCCAGTGCACCTCCTCGATTTGCGGATAGGGGGTTTGACCGTTCTACTCACTCGAGACCAGATCAGGGTACTAGAGCTTCAGGATCCCAGTATAGAACTGATTCTAGCAAGATGATGCCACCCCCGCCACGTTGTGCGCGATGTGGTAGGCCACACTCTGGAGAGTGTCGCGCAGGTACAGGTGCTTGTTATACTTGTGGGCGGGTTGGCCATTTGATGCGTGATTGCCCACTGAGGTATGAGGGAGACCAAGCCCAGCCCGCCGGGTCCGCGGTTGGCTCATCGTCGACCGTACGCCCTCTTGGACAGACTTCCCAAGCTCCAGCGGGCCGCGGCCGAGGTAGAGGAGGGGCACCTAGTTCAGCTGGTCCTCCACACCGCCTATATGCCTTGACAGGACGACAGGACCCTGAGCCTTCCGCAGACGCGGCCACATGTACTTTTTCGGCACCTTCTATGATATGCGTGTTAATTGATTTGGATTCTATCTTATCCTACGTTGCCCTTTGTATTGCTGAACATATTAAGAATTCGGAAATTAGGATGAAAAGTAGCCATACGCACAGGTAAAAAGACGAATACCAGAGATTGCCGAGGTTAGAACTGTAACTAAAAGAAAAGACATGTTACGCGGGCGTTTCGAAAACTGCTAAGACCCCAACTCGTTCCATATTATGTGATATAAGTAGTGCGAGGGAGTGGAGGCGAAAATACTATCGCCGAGACGCTGTAATGCATTAAAGTTTCAAGGTTAAGCGTGCTAGGGTGAGAGCAATTTCACGATGGGTGACCCCCTGGGAAATATGCTGAAAATTTCACAAATGTGGGAACAAGAGACGAATGTGAGATTAGGTAGCCTAAAGTAAACTGAAGTGTGTGAAGTGGTTATAAACCCTGTAGAAGCCGTATAGGCGGAGATGGACTAGACAAGCAGAAAAAGGAGAAAGCCTGACAGAGCATGTTAGATCTAAAATAGACGATGACGATTCAAAATCCAATAAAGGGGACTTATTAACACAGGGCCAGTGTTCGGAGCTAACACAATTAGCCTACGACATAAAGGCAACCTAAGCTCCAAAAATGGATATGTTAAGTGACGTATGAGATAGCTACAGGGAGACCTCCCCGAACCATCATACTACACTATGAGACCAGTTTAACATTCGAGGACGAATGTTCTAAAGGGGGGGAGGATGTTATATCCCGCATTTTGTATAATCGAATAATTCGAGACAATAGCGGGAAGACGACAAGCAAGGCCATAATTTATTTTGTTTGGCATATGAGTTGCTTATGAAAAATTTAGAAGTGGAAATAATGAGGAAGGTCAAGGGCATAAAGGGAAATTTGCAATATGACTCGTGGAAGTACGAAGGAAGACGAAGGGCAAATTTGGAAATTGGAAAAATTAAAAACTCGCCATGAAGTGAAAAAAAAAAGATGGGCTTGAGTTGATTGGGCCAAAGTGGCCGGTCCATGGGGTGGGCTTAAGCCCACCAAGGTGACTTATTGGTCAAGCTTAAAAGATGACCAAGTCATCTTTGTGGTCATATTAATCTCTAGAAACTACAAGAAGATAAGAACAAAAAGAAGAAGGAGAACCATCAAGGGACCATTTCGGCCAAGATCAAAACCAACAAGAAAATTTACAAAAATTCCTTCAAAAATTGTTTTCCACTAATTAAAGGGTCCTTAACAAGGTGGAGTTGTTGTGGAAGCAAGAAAATTCATAATCATACAAGTTGCCAAGTTGTAGTCAAGTGAGAAGTTGAAGAAGAAAGGTGAGTTTTAATCTTGTTTTATGTGTTATGAATGGTTTATATGTGTTGTAGTATGCTAAAATGGATGAAATTCATGAAGGAAAGGAATATGGTATGTGGTCGTGCACATGTATGCATGTGTAGGAAGCATGTTTCAATTATTTTATTTAGTGTTTGGTTGTTATTGTTGTGAATGTTATGTGGAAAATGGAAGTTGAATGAGTTTGGAGAGATTGTAGTTGTGAATGCACGTGAAGCCGTGTAGAGTGTGGTGTGTATATAGCCGTATATGTGTGATGTATGGTGAATGGATAGCGGGGAAGTTTTATTTAGTATGTTGGTCGTTGTGTTGTGGAGCTCATATTACAAATGAAAGCCTAATGAGCTTAGAGAAATATTAGTAGGGGAAAGCTTGTTTTGGAAAATTATGTAAATTGAATGTTATGTTCTTACATGTATGAAATATAATGATACTAGAATAGTGTTGTTGGAATATGTTATAAGATTGTAATTGTGTTCATTGGAGTCGGAAGGTTTTGAAGAAAGTAGTAAATTGATATCATGTATCTTGAATTGAATATGTGAATCGCTAGTGTGGTTGTGGAGTTTACATTGATAGTTGGTCGGGTTCGAATTCCCGGATTGTGATTGATCAAAATTTGGCTAGGTTGAATGTTGAGGATGGTATATTTACATAGGAAGTGCTGCCGAAGTTTCGGTAGCCAAGTGTTACCTTAAGATTCCAACTCTAAGTACCCTAATGAAAGTTTGGGTAAATGTGACCAAATTGCAGATTTTGGCGGATTTGCAGCTTGAATTCGGAATAGCAAAAGGAGCGGAAAGAGGTATGTAAGGCTTCACCCGTCTTTCTATGGCATGTCTTAGACGTAATAAGTTGGGTACGAGCCCCGGGGACAACTCTATTCCCCGGAATCCGCATCCAAAGTTTCCCCTTTTCCATTGAGTACAATTGAACTAGAAAGTGCGCGAAATGTTGGAAAGACCTCCTAAACCCCTAGAACTTGTATAAATGGGACCCGACTACCATAAAACCCCCACAAGTAACGCCATGACATGTAACATATGCAAATCGTATCCGCTACCTCATTCGGGCTGAGGTGGGCCCGTTGCTCTCGGGTTTTCCTTATAGTTCTGTTTGACTTACTTGAAGTTGAATCCAAAGGGGGCCTTTGATCCCGATTTCGTTACTAAATGATAAGTACTATGACTACTCTACCGAGGATACTTTTATGATGATAATGATAATGACGATGTTAGACGAGAGAATATGCCTATGATAAGTACGACCGGAACGATTCTACGGCTAAGAATTCTAAGCTAAGGATTCAATGCGAGTATGGAAGTAATAAACTAGTTCTTGAACCTTATTTCCACCTCCTAGATATGATGCTATTTCCTAAGGAATCCAAAGCCTATGAGTTGACGTCCATGATGCCATGATTCCATCTATGTTTACTGTTGACACTATTCTCCGTTGGTAGTCTCGCCTTAAAATACTTGTTCCTTCAAGGTGAGACAAAGCGACCACGATTGTTCCATAATATAATCGGAGGTCACCGACCTTACGTCACTCCGATGACTACATGATTCTTCTTTGGGCTCTCCTGCGTGCCTATGTGACATATGTATATAAGATATGTAAATCAATATAAGACATGTAAATGTATGTAAGATATGTGTATATATATTTATAAAATATGTACATGACACATGTATATGTATATGATAAAAGATCCAGAGCGCTATAGACGCTGATATATGCACATGATACACGTATATGTATATGATGAAAGAGCCAGAGAGCTATAGACGCTGATATACGTACATGATATATGCATATGTATACGGGGAAGATGGAGATAAAGGAAGAGCGTTATATACGCATATCCACCTGATCAGTTGGCATTACATGACATGATATTGTCCCGGACGCGGGATGCCCGGACGCGGGATGTGTATAATTATGGTTAAATGGATCGGCTGCCGACGCCTCGGCAACATGACATGTTCTACTTTTATAGATATATATGAACAAGAAAATATTTTCAAAGGAAAGCTAAGCATGCATGGCATCAGCCCAAGGGCACTTATATGTACATGTTATGTTTCCACCTCAGGGCATGTGTTATAACTCTTTTATGTCATTATCCCTGTTTTATATTTTCCGTATATTACTATTCATGCCTTACATACTCGGTACACTATCTGACGTCCCTTCTTGTGGACGCTGCGTTTCATGCCGCGCAGGTCAGCAGACAGGCGGGTTTGGTTCTTAGGAGCTCTACCAGCAGCACTTGACAGTGCTCCAGTTGTTCCGGAGCCTCACTTCCTTGGGACTATTTTGTGTATATATATATTCGGGCACGGCAGTACTCGGCCCTTTCTATGTATATGTGTACTATGTCTAGAGGCTCGTAGGCAGACATCTACAGGTAGAGGTCTTGTATTTTGAATTGTTCGCGTCTCTGTATAATGTGACAGCAACGCTTACTAGTCTATGTTTATGATGACGCGCCTAATGTTAAAGCTCAGCAATGAAAAAAAATGTATAGCACAGTTCCTACGGCCCGCTGAGAAGTAAAGGTAAAAATGATAGATAAGGGGTGCTCGGTACAAGTATCGGGTACTCGTCACGGCCCCTAGTCGGGTCATGACACGGGCGGTTTCCTAACCGGTTACCGGTCCGGTTCCGGTTGGAACCGGTTGCCACCTGTAGTGCACATCAAATAATTGGGCAAAGCTCTTTGACATATCCCAATTTTCTTATAAGTTGCAGTGGAGTGAATCCATGGGGCGTACGCCATTTAAGCTAGCCACAGGCCAATAGCTATAAACTCCATATTGACTATCAGCAGCATTCGAGGAGAAAAGCTCAGGGGTTGGCCAAAGGATGGGAGGAGCAACTTGACGCTGCTAAGTCTTACTTGGAAAAGGCAGCTAAGCGGGATGAAAAAATTTACGGACCACAAGAGGTGCCCTACGAACTATAGGACAGGGGACAAAATTATGGTGAAGTTTAACCAGAGACAGTTCAAAGTACTAGGGCATGCAACAAAATTTGATTCGCAAGTATGAGGGGTCATTTAGGATCCTTACCGAGGTGGGTAAGATCTCATACAAGGTTGACATTGTCACGACCCAACCGGAGGGCCGCGACGGGCACCCAGTGCTAGCCCACCCGGGCACCTCTTAACATACCTTTACATTCACATCTAGGTGAGCCACATATTAAATCATACATTTCTATTCATAAATCATATGAATCCCATTGGGCAACAATACCTTTATATCAACATTATCAACTAAGCCCATATCAATGTGCATAAGCCGACGAGGCTAACAAAATGATATCCAAAATATTGGCCGACAAGGCCAAACACATCAAACCATATACACATGTCTACGAGCCTCTAAGGAGTGTATGTCATATCATACAGGCAGGACAGGACCCCGCTATGCCCATAAATATATACACAAAAGAATAAGTACCAAAAGCTTTAGCTCCGAAAGAAATGGAGCTCCGCTATGTAGTCCCTGAGTAATGTAGCTATGAATCAAGTGTGTCTCCCTGGCCACCTGCGGGCATGACGCAGCGTCCACAAACAAAAGGACGTCAGTACGAAGAATGTACTGAGTATGTAAAGCATGATCAATATTGATATAGATGCATAATAAACAACACAAATAATAGCACAAGATTGGAGATAGTAGAATCATCGTCATAAGCATTTACTTGCTTTTCACAGGGACTTTCCATTTCTAATACGAGATTGTATACATATCTCCATATTCGTATCCGTACTCATATCCGTACTCACTTACATTTTGTATCCATAATCGTATTCATATGCCTATTCTTATTCATATTCGTATCATGTCTGTATTTGTACTCATATCTATATCATATACATATCCATATCATGTACATATCCATATCATATACGTATTTATATCATATACATATTGGTATCATATACATTTATATCATATACATACCTGGCCAACTAAGGCTTCAGGGTTTCACATACCTATCCTAACCAAGGCTTCAGGGTTACACATACCTGGACCTACCAAGGCTTCAGGGTTACACATACCTGGGCCTACCAAGGCTTCAGGTGTTATATCCAGTGTTTTCACACCTTTGGAAAATTTGGAAATAATCTTGTCTTGTAAGAAATAAGGCCATAACTAACTTTTATTTGACATAGGAGTTGTGTATGAAAGAATATTAATGTGAAAGTGTCGAATGAGGCCAAGGACAAATTTGGAATTTTGGAAATTAGTTTCGGGAATTACAAAATATGGTTCACAAGTTATTGGGCTTGTAAAATAAGAAGCAAAATGAGGCCCAAAAAAAAATTTAGGGGGTGGCCGGCCATAATGGCCTTGGCCCAAACCCAATTAAGTAGTCATGTGCTTGGTCATGTGACCAAGCACTTCAATTATATATCTAGAAGATGAACACTTAGGATAAGATAGAGCAAAACAAAGAAGAGCAAGAAGAGCTAAGGGGTTTCGGGTTTGAGGAGGAAAACCAACTACCAAAAATCTTGCTTCAAAAATTAATTTCTTGTTGAATTCCTACTAATTCAAGGTCCCTTTGTAACTTGGTGTAGTTGGTTTGGAGAAAGGAGGCCTTATTTCACCAAAGCGAGCACAAGTTCAAGTGAAGAAGACTTGAGGAAAAGGTGAGAATTTACCCCTTATCTTTGTGTTAGTAAGTCTTGTTTGTGTTGTAGTATGTAGAAATGTGTTGATTGTATGAAGAAATAGAAGTTTGCAAAGTGGGTTTGGAAAATGGCTTGTAGCCGTGAGCATGTGTGTATGGTGTGGTTATAATGTGTTGAATTCATGTTATATTCTAGTTGTGATTGTGATGAAATGCATATGGGAATTGAAAGTTGGATGAATTTAGTTGATATTGATAAAATGGGCATGTTGGCCGTAGGGTGTGTTTGGCTTGGGATAGAAAGGAATTAAGTTGTTTAGTGTGTTATTGTGATGTTTGCAATGTAAATGAAGTTAGAATGATATAAGTTTGTATTGAATTGGAATGTAGAAACTTATGTCGTTTTAGTATGATTTTCCGACATTAAGAAAACGAAGTTGTTTGGTCGTTAATTGTAATGATCATTGATGAATTCGGAAGTTGGAAACATGTTATGAAGTTGTATGCCAAAGGTTTGATGTTTTGCATAAGTTATGACTTTGACGGAAAGTTGTATATTATGTATATCGAGTGTATAACTTAAGGAATATGATATGAAATATTTCTAAATCCATATTGTGATGATCTTGAGTGATAATGAATGTGAAATCATTGATATTAGTTTGAAAGTTTGGGTTGGAATGAAGGTTATGTCAACTTGTTAGAAAGATGACTAGTTGAAGGATATTGTGTCTTTAATGGTTGTTGTTGATGTTGATGTTGTTGTTTGGGTTGTTGTTGATGGTTTCTAGCCGAGTTGAATTCTCGGGGGTGCTATATGTATAGGGGAAGTGCTGCCGAAATTTCGGTAGACAAATATGCATTAAGTTGAAATCATGGCATCCATAACTCACAATTGGTAAATGTGACCATTTGCAGATTTTTGACGAAACGGGAAGTGAGCTTGGATAGACTTAAAAAGCTCAAGAGGTATGTAAAGCAACCCCAATTCTTCCCTTGGCATGTCCTTAGTGCGTTAGGGTCGGATCCGGGCCTCGAAAGACTTCTCGGGCCTCGGAATCCGCAAGACAAAATTTCAGTTTTTCCTTCAGTACGCTTTGCATGAAATAATGCAACTTTGCTCTAAATTACTTGGAAAGTCATAGAATGTTTGTAGAACCTTTTTAGGTGACCCCATAAGCTTAGAGGGCACAATTTGAGCCCGCCGCCTTGTTTGTCCCGAGGCGGGCCCACTATTCCCGGTTTTGCCCTTAATGTACTAAAGCTTTCGTTTTAGGCGATTTTTGAAAGAAACGTTTGACTACCCTTTTTAATTACCTAACGAATATGGTTTTAAATATCCTATTAAGTCTTGTAAATTATTTTGACACCCGGAACGACTTCAGGAAGGTTATACTTCTGAAATTTATTATGATATCCGAAATGCATCTATTATGATCCCGTCCAACTCCATTGGATTTGTTTGGCTTTGATACGCTTCACCGAGTCTTTGAAAACATTTATGATATTTTTAAATTGCATTAGTCTCTCACTACTCCATTCGTGGATGCCCCAATGTTTCCCACACTGAGCCCGAGCCAGGATATGTTGTCAAGCGTGATCCTTTGCATTGTTCGTCGTGCCTCGATGTGAGGGGGCAGGTATACATGTACATGGGTTTGTGGAGTATGTTGTGCCATGTACGCTTGTTCTGATATGATTTGCTATGGCCATCTGATATGATATATTATGTGACGGGGTTATGCCCCATTCTGATTCTTCTGTGTTGTGGCACCAGCGTCGGGAGGGTGGCCACGTTCTGTCTACCGAGTCCCTTGGCAGGGGCCGGATTTGATATGACATATGTTTCTGTACACACTCTGCATGTTTTGAAATTATGTATCTGATACTTTGGATTTTCTGTTTATTTTCTGTATGTTCTGCACCAGTTATGATTTTGTCTCCGTACTTCAGGCTTTACATATTCAGTACATATTTCGTACTGACCCCCTTTCTTCGGGGGCTGCGTTTGCATGCCGCGCAGGTACCGACGACAGGTTTGCTGATCCGTCCGCTTAGGATCTTATTCTGCCATTTGGAGTGCTCTCTTATTCAGAGCCATCTTTTGGTATAGTCTGTCACTCCTACATATGTATATTCTCGTTCATGGGTATGGCGGGGCCCTGTCCCGTCATATGCTTTTGTCGGTCTGTTTAGAGGTCTGTGGACATGGTTGTGGGTTGGGATCTTTCTGTACAGCTGTGTGTATATGTTGTGTTTGGGCGATCCCATTCGCCGCGGCGGCCGGTCCGCATATATTTAAATGTTACTCTGTTGGCCCTGTGTGGCCTTTGTTGGTATTTTCTGCGTGCAGGGTATATGGAATAGTTCGTAAAACAAAGGAAACTCTGCCAAAAATTTTCTGGAAATTATCTAAATTGGAAATAAAGCCTTGTCGGCTTCTGCTATATACTAGAATGTGTTTGAGTGCCCAGATCGGGCACTAGTCACGGCCTACGGGGTTGGGTCGTGACAAAAGTGGTATCAGAGCGGTTCGTCCTCGGAATGTCTACAGACCATGTCTAGTTGAGTCTTTTTTATCGGTGTGTCGTGCACCACACCTATAAACAGGAGGCTACAGGGCATTTAGGATACTACCCTTCTTTCTGTCTTAGATCGTGCGATAGAGCTGTGTTATCAGGATGATTCCTCCCTAACGAATTGTTACATTTGCAGTTATGCCTCCAAAAAAGGCGACAACGGCCCAAAAGGCCAAAACAGCAACTGTGGGAGAGACTAGTCGGGCCCAGAGGGTTACCAGGGCCCATGCACATATTGCTCCTGATATTTTGCCCCCGGCAGAGGGCTCTTCCACACCGCCACATGTAGAGGAGATTGGAGCAGCAGCAGCTGCAGGTCGGGGGGCGGCTCCACCGCCAGCTCCCGAGATTCCAGTACCTGAGCCCCCAGCTCCACGTCCAGGCACTGAGGATCAGTCCATGAGAGAGGCAGTCCAGCTATTGACCAGACTTGTGGCAGGACAGGTTCAGGGGCACGGACTGGGAGGTGACCGGGCTTACAGGCGTGACAGTTCGAGAGCCCGTGAGTTCTTGACTTATGGTCCTCCAGAGTTATTCGGGACTAAGCCCGAGGAGGATCCTGAGGAGTTTATCAGGAAGATGCGGCGCACTTTACAGCTGATTAATGCTTCCGAGACAGAGTCAGTTGCGTTGGCCTCGTACCAGTTGTATGATGTGGCGGCTAATTGGTACGAGTCATGGGAGTTATCTAGGGGTGTCGGCGCTCCCCCAGCAGTTTAAATGATGTGGCGGCTAAATGATCAGAAAGGGTTATTTTTATCATCTGGTTCGGGTACAAGACTTGACAGCAGAAACGCCGACTCTTCAGTCAGTTCCCGTGGTTAATGAATTTCCGGATGTATTCCCAGATGAGCTTCCAGGCCTTCCTCCATAGCGGGAGATAGATTTTACTATTGATTTGCTTCCAGATACTCAGCCGATATCTATTCCCCCGCACAGAATGGCACCGGCAGAATTGAAAGAGCAGTTGAAGGATCTGTTAGAAAAAGGCTTTATCAGGCCAGTACTTCGCCTTGGGGAGCCCCGGTATTATTTGTGCGTAAGAAAGACGGGTCGCTGCGTATGTGTATTGATTATCGACAGCTGAATAAGGTAACTATAAAGAATAAATACCCCCTCCCCAGAATTGATGACTTGTTTGATCAGTTGCAGGGCGCCAAATATTTTTCGAAGATAGATCTTCGGTCAGGCTATCATCAGGTACGGGTACGAGAGGCTGATATTCCTAAGACAGCATTCCGGACCAGATATGGGCATTTTGAATTCAGAGTTATGTGTTTTGGGCTGACTAATGCTCCTGCGGTATTCATGGATTTAATGAACCGGGTATTCAGGCCGTTCTTAGACATGTTCGTAATTGTATTTATCGATGATATCCTGGTTTATTCTCGATCCGAGGCAGAGCACGCAGATCATCTGAGAGCGGTACTTGGGGTACTTCGGCATCGGAAATTATATGCAAAATTTTCTAAATGTGAATTCTGGCTGGCTTCAGTGGCATTTCTAGGGCATATTATTGCAGCTGATGGTGTCCGGGTGGATACACAGAAGATTGAGGCCGTGAAAAATTGGCCTAGACCCACGACGCCCACAGAGGTATGTAGTTTCCTGGAGTTAGCAGGCTATTACAGAAGATTTGTGGAAAAGTTTGCTTCGATTTCAACGCCTTTGACAAGGCTAACTCAGAAGGGAGCCAAGTTCCAGTGGACTGATGCTTGTGAACGAAGCTTCCAGTTGCTGAAAGAGAAGCTGACTACAGCCCCAGTCCTGACTCTTCCAGAGGGAGCCGATGGATATGTTATTTATTATGACGCTTCTGGCGTGGGATTAGGCTGTGTATTGATGCAGCACGGCAGAGTTATAGCTTATGCTTCCCGGCAGCTCAAAAAGCATGAAAAGAATTATCCTACCCACGATCTGGAGCTTTCAGCGGTAATCCATGCTCTGAAGATATGGAGACACTACTTATATGGTGTTCATGTTGATATTTACACAGATCATAAGAGTCTCCAGTATATTTTTAAGCAGAAAGAGCTTAATTTGCGGCAGCGGTGGTGGCTGGAGCTATTAAAGGACTATGATGTGGATATTCTGTATCATCCGGGCAAGGCTAATGTTGTTGCAGATGCACTTAGCAGGAAATCTATGGGCAGCTTAGCAGATTTACAGCCAGACAAGAGAGAGATAGTACGTGATATTCACCAGTTGGCTAATCTTGGGGTTCGTCTGGCCGATTCTGGAGGTACACGGATTTCTGTCCAAGGGGTTTCTGAATCATCTATTAAGGAAGATATCAAGCGGCATCAATACGAAGATCCTGTTTTAGCTCGATACAGAGACACATCCCGTCAAAAGGAGAAGACTCTGTTCGAGTTTGCACTAGACGGGACCTTCCTATACAGAGGCAGATTGTGTGTACCTGATATTGCAGGGCTTCGGCAGCAGGTTATGGGCGAGGCACACTATGCTCGCTATTCTGTTCATCCTGGATCTACGAAGATGTACCATGATCTTAGATGCCTATACTGGTGGGATGGTATGAAACGGGATATCGCAGAGTTCGTCGCTCAGTGCCCAAATTGTCAGCAGGTCAAGATTGAACATCAGAAACCGGGTGGGCTGTTGCAGGAAATGGAAATTCCGACGTGGAAGTGGGAGATCATTAATATGGACTTCATTACAGGTTTGCCTCGCACTCCACGGAAGTATGATTCCATCTGGGTTATTGTTGATAGGCTGACAAAATCAGCCCATTTTCTCCCCGTCAGAACTACTTATTCCACCGAGGATTATGCCAGGCTTTATATTAAAGAAATAGTGAAGCTTCATGGAGTTCCTATATCTATTATCACTGACAGAGGTGCTCAGTTCACAGCGAACTTCTGGAGATCTTTTCATGAAGGATTAGGGACTCAGCTGAGCCTGAGCACGGCTTTTCATCCTCAGAGTGACGGACAGGCCGAGCGCACTATCCAGACGCTTGAGGATATGTTGCGGGCCTGTGTTATTGATTTCAGAGGTAGCTGGGAGGATCACTTGCCATTGATCGAATTTGCTTATAATAACAGTTACCATTCCAGCATCCAGATGGCTCCGTACGAGGCTCTGTATGGCACGCAATGCAGGTCACTTATCGGCTGGTTTGATATTGGCGAGACAGAATTAATCGGCCCAGATATGATCCAGCAGGCCGTTGATAAGGTGAAACTTATCAGGGAACGACTATTGGCAGCCTAGAGTCGACAGAAATCATACGCTGATAAACGGCGTCGTCCTTTGGAATTCCAGGTTGGTGATTGGGTATTTCTGAAGGTATCTCCTATGAAAGGCGTGATGCAGTTCGGCAGAAAGGGTAAGCTCAGTCCGCGTTATATTGGGCCTTATCAGATTGTTAGAAAGATCGGAAATGTCGCCTATGAGTTAGATTTGCCATCTGATTTGGAAGCGGTACATCCGGTATTCCATGTCTCTATGCTCCGCAAATGCATTGGTGATCCCTCCAGAATATTTCCGGCGGATGATATTCAGGTGACGGAGCAGTTATCTTATGAGGAGTAGCCCGTATCTATTTTGGACCGCCAGGTAAGAAAGCTCCGGAACAAAGAAGTAGCCTCTGTCAAGGTGCTGTGGCGAAATGATAATAGAGAGGAAATGACTTGGGAGGCCGAAGAGGAGATGAAGAAGAAATACCCTCATTTGTTCCCTATGCCCTCAGGTAATCTCGAATCCTTGCTTAATTCTATTTCCTATAATGAATGTGTGTCGTATGGGTTATCTATAAGCATAAACTCCCCCAAAAGCATTTTTAGACCCTATAGGATTAATTTAACATTCGAGGACGAATGTTCTAAAGGGGGGGAGGATGTTATATCCCGTGTTTTCACACCTTTGGAAAATTTGGAAATAATCTTGTCTTGTAAGAAATAAGGCCATAACTAACTTTTATTTGACATAGGAGTTGTGTATGAAAGAATATTAATGTGAAAGTGTCGAATGAGGCCAAGGACAAATTTGGAATTTTGGAAATTAGTTTCGGGAATTACAACATATGGTTCACAAGTTATTGGGCTTGTAAAATAAGAAGCAAAATGAGGCCCAAAAAACAATTAGGGGGTGGCCGGCCATAATGGCCTTGGCCCAAACCCAATTAAGTAGTCATGTGCTTGGTCATGTGACCAAGCACTTCAATTATATATCTAGAAGATGAACACTTAGGATAAGATAGAGCAAAACAAAGGAGAGCAAGAAGAGCTAAGGGGTTTCGGGTTTGAGGACGAAAACCAACTACCAAAAACCTTGCTTCAAAAATTAATTTCTTGTTGAATTCCTACTAATTCAAGGTCCCTTTGTAACTTGGTGTAGTTGGTTTGGAGAAAGGAGGCCTTATTTCACCAAAGCGAGCACAAGTTCAAGTGAAGAAGACTTGAGGAAAAGGTGAGAAATTACCCCTTATCTTTGTGTTATTAAGTCTTGTTTGTGTTGTAGTATGTAGAAATGTGTTGATTGTATGAAGATATGGAAGTTTGCAAAGTGGGTTTGGAAAATGGCTTGTAGCCGTGAGCATGTGTGTATGGTGTGGTTATAATGTGTTGAATTCATGTTATATTCTAGTTGTGATTGTGATGAAATGCATATGGGAATTGAAAGTTGGATGAATTTAGTTGATATTGATAAAATGGGCATGTTGGCCGTAGGGTGTGTTTGGCTTGGGATAGAAAGGAATTAAGTTGTTTAGTGTGTTATTGTGATGTTTGCAATGTAAATGAAGTTAGAATGATATAAGTTTGTATTGAATTGGAATGTAGAAACTTATGTCGTTTTAGTATGATTTTCCGACATTAAGAAAACGAAGTTGTTTGGTCGTTAATTGTAATGATCATTGATGAATTCGGAAGTTGGAAACATGTTATGAAGTTGTATGCCAAAGGTTTGATGTTTTGCATAAGTTATGACTTTGACGCAAAGTTGTATATTATGTATATCGAGTGTATAACTTAAGGAAAAGGATATGAAATATTTCTAAATCTATATTGTGATGATCTTGAGTGATAATGAATGTGAAATCATTGATATTAGTTTGAAAGTTTGGGTTGGAATGAAGGTTATGTCAACTTGTTAGAAAGATGACTAGTTGAAGGATATTGTGTCTTTAATGGTTGTTGTTGATGTTGATGTTATTGTTTGGGTTGTTGTTGATGGTTTCTAGCCGAGTTGAATTCTCGGGGGTGCTATATGTATAGGGGAAGTGCTGCCAAAATTTCGGTAGACAAATATGCATTAAGTTGAAATCATGGCATCCATAACTCACAATTGGTAAATGTGACCATTTGGAGATTTTTGACGAAACGGGAAGTGAGCTTGGATAGACTTAAAAAGCTCAAGAAGTATGTAAAGCAACCCCAATTATTCCCTTGGCATGTCCTTAATGTGTTAGGGTCGGATCCGGGCCTCGAAAGACTTCTCGGCCCTCGGAATCCGCAAGAGAAAATTTCAGTTTTTCCTTCAGTAGAATTGAATCATTTCAGTACGCTTTGCATGAAATAATGCAACATTGCTCTAAATTACTTGGAAAGTCATAGAATGTTTGTAGAACCTTTTTAGGTGACCCTATAAGCTTAGAGGGCACAATTTGAGCCCACCGCCTTGTTTGTCCTGAGGCGGGCCCACTATTCCCGGTTTTGCCCTTAATGTACTAAAGCTTTCCTTTTAAGCGATTTTTGAAAGAAACGTGTTACTACCCTTTTTAATTACCTAACAAATATTGTTTTAAATATCCTATTAAGTCTTGTAAATTATTTTGACACCCGGAACGACTTCAGGAAGGTTATACTTCTGAAATTTATTATGATATCCGAAATGCATCTATTATGATCCCGTCCAACTCCATTGGATTTGTTTGGCTTTGATACTCTTCACCGAGTCTTTGAAAACATTTATGATAATTTTAAATTGCATTAGTCTCTCACTACTCCATTCGTGGATGCCCCAATGTTTCCCACACTGAGCCCGGGCCAGGATATGTTGTCAAGCGTGATCCTTTGCATTGTTCGTCGTGCCTTGATGTGAGGGTGCAGGTATACGCGTACATGGGTTTGTGGAGTATGTTGTGCCATGTACGCTTGTTCTGATATGATTTGCTATGGCCATCTGATATGATATATTATGTGACGGGGTTATGCCCCATTCTGATTCTTCTGTGTTGTGGCACCAGCGTCGGGAGGGTGGCCACGTTCTGTCTACAGAGTCCCTTGGCAGGGGCCGGATTTGATATGACATATGTTTCTGTACACACTCTGCATGTTTTGAAATTATGTATCTAATACTTTGGATTTTCTGTTTATTTTCTGTATGTCCTGCACCAGTTATGATTTTGTCTCCGTACTTCAGGCTTTACATATTCAGTACATATTTCGTACTGACCCCCTTTCTTCGGGGGCTGCGTTTTCATGCCGCGCAGGTACAGACGACAGGTTTGCTGATCCGTCCGCTTAGGATCTTATTCTGCCATTTGGAGTGCTCTCTTATTCAGAGCCATCTTTTGGTATAGTCTGTCACTCCTACATATGTATATTCTCGTTCATGGGTACGGCGGGGCCCTGTCCCGTCATATGATTTTGTCGGTCTGTTTAGAGGTCTGTGGACATGGTTGTGGGTTGGGATCTTTCTGTACAGCTGTGTGTATATGTTGTGTTTGGGCAATCCCATTCACCGCGGCGGCCGGTCCGGATATATTTAAATGTTACTCTGTTGGCCCTGTGTGGCCTTTGTTGGTATTTTCTGCGTGCAGGGTATATGGGATAGTCCGTAAAACAAAGGAAACTCTGCCAAAATTTTTCTGGAAATTATCTAAATTGGAAATAAAGCCTTGTCGGCTTCTGCTATATACTAGAATGTGTTTGAGTGCCCAGATCGGGCACTAGTCACGGCCTACGGGGTTGGGTCGTGACATTAGGGATACAAATACCTGGCCCTACCAAGGCCTCAGGTTTATCCGTACCCAACTGTAGAGGTGTACCCGGCCTTATAAGCTCGGGATTCCATAATAGTCATACATAGACACATATACATAATAGCTCATAAGCATCTTTAGCATTATTATTATTATCATCGTTATCATCATCGTTATTACCATTATAGTCGTCATCAATGTCATTATCACTATTATCGTCATTCATTACATCTATCTTTATAGGCTTACTCGTCATATGAGGAACTTAGTACAATCGTAACATATCGAGAATCATGAGCTTAATAGCTTTGAAGATAGAATCATTTGAAGGACATCATAGACTTATAGAATATTTAGATGATTGGCCAAAGAACCATGCCTTATGAAAGAAGGGTTAGCCTTACATACCTTTCCGTTCAACTATTTTACCACTTGCACGTTCTCCTTCAACGCTCGCGTTTCTACCTTCATTAAAGTTATAGTATCATTAGAAATCGAAAGCTAGCATACACGACTAAAACTAGAGAAAATCGGACAACATCTCCTTTATTTATATGACATTCCTCCATATCGTATATCAACTCCCAAACGTCAATAATACATTCACAATATCATAACAATAGTCCTTATTCATCCACATTATCTATATTTCTCAATTCACTTCCAATCACCCATATCCATGGTCATAACACACATTTAAATTCATCCATATACAATGTCTACCCTATGTTCTTAACATCATTTATAGCATATCCATATCACAACACATCAAGAATCATGACTAAATTCAAACTATTACTCAAAATGGCACTATTTCACATTCATGACCCATTTTTCTATATCCTTCTACAATCCAAGTGTTTCAACTTTCAAATACCTTAAACAACATGAAAATACCATAAATCTTACCTTAGATGTTGTAGGAACAAGCTTTGGATGGAAATACTTCACTTGAGCCAAAACCCTAGTTCATCTCCAATGAGATTTCTTGACTTGGATGATCTTTAATGGGTTCCTTACACTTGATTCACTTAGTTTATGTTGTTGATCACTAATATCTCATGAATTCTTGTGGGAGAAATGTAGAGAGATGTTTTAGAGAGAAGGGATGTGATAGGGAAATGAGATGAAATGAAACTTGGATCCCTCATTTAATACACCAAATTCTGTCCCGACCAGTTCTACGGACCAACATACGGTCCGTATAATTTATACTGACCGTATGTCTAGTCGTATATTTGTTCAAGAGAATGGTGACAATCTGGGCTGATTGTACCATCCAACATACGGTCTGTATGTTTTATACGGCCAGTATGTTTGGCCGTATAATCCCCAGTGTTCCGAAGTTTGTTCCCATCGATTCGTTTGATCTCCAATCCTTATGGAACCTTCTTCGCACATGTTTATCACCTCATTAGCAATCTAAGGGACATTATAACTCTTCTCCAAAGCATTATTAAATCCTCGTTAACTTGTTACTCGTAATTCCTTTTCCGATACCTATCGTATGCCTTGCCTTCTCTTGGCAAACTTTCTTCCCCTATCTCTAACGTATTTGAAATGTTAAATAGGGTCATCAAATATCATTCATTACTTATCGAGATACCGTATACTTCATTCTCTTCACTAGTCTATTCACTTGTGCATCAACGGAAAATTTTCTGAGGTGTAACATTCTTCCCCCCTTAAGAACATTCGTCCTCGAATGTTAAGTCCTCGGGGATTTTATAAAAAATTTGCCAGAGTTTCCCCTGTAATATAGCACTACCATCCTGTCACAACAACCCATAATAACAATGCCTCACAGGGCCACAACATAATAGCAATGGAATTTGGCCACACACGACCCAAAAGCATAAAAAAGGAAAACATACATACCTTATGATCTTGATGGCTCGTCTTGGATCTCTTCTAAAGGCTGAAATAAATGCGGATACTTGGATCACATAATTTCTTCCGCTTTCCATGTCATTTCTTATCGTCTATTGTTTCTCCATAAAACCTTAACTGAGGTCACCTCTTTGTTTCTAAGCCTCCGTACTTGCCTATCTAATATGTCAATGGGTACCTCTTCATAAGTCAGCTTTTCCGTCACTTGAACATCATTACTGGCACGATTCTAGTAGGATCTCCAACACATTTACGAAGCATCGAGACATGAAAAACTGGGTGAACTAACTCTAAATCAGGAGGTAGATCTAACTCATAGGCCACTTTGCCTACTTTGCGCATAATCTCGTAAGGCCCAATGTATCGGGGACTAAGTTTTCCTTTTTTTCCAAATTTCATTACACCCTTCATTGGTGATACTTTCAAGAATACCCAATATTTCACTTGGAACTCTAAGTCCCTTCGACGATTATCCGCATAGGACTTTAGATAACTTTGAACTGCTAGTAACCAGTCTTGTATGCGCTTGACTTTTTCTATGGCTTGCTGGACCAAGTCTGGTCCTATCAACTTAGTCTCTCCTACCTCGAACCACCCAATTGGGGATCTATACCTTCTCCCATATAAAGCCTCATACGGTGCCATTTGGACGCTATAATGATAACTATTGTTATAAGCAAATTCAATGAGTGGTAAGTGATCATCCCAATTTCCTCCAAAATCTATCATACAAGCCCGTAACATATCTTCAAGATGATGCGTTCAGCTTGTCCATCGGTCTGCGGATGAAATGCCCTGCTAAGGCTCACTTGGGTCCCTAAACCCTCTTGGAAGGACTTCCAAAAATTAGTTGTAAACTGAGTCCCCCTATCAGAGATAATAGATGTAGGGACACCATGGAGTCGCACTATCTCTTTAACATAAAGCTTTGCATAATCTTCCGCCACATACGTCGTTCTGACTGGCAAGAAATGAGCTGACTTCGTGAGTCTATCCACAATCACCCATATAGAATCATACTTATGTCGAGAACGGGGTAAGCCTGTAATGAAGTCCATGTTAATTACTTCCCACTTCCAAGTTGTAATTTCTATAGCTTGCAACAATTCGCCCGGCTTTTGGTGCTCGATTTTCGCTTTTTGACAGTAGGGACATGGAGCTACGAATTCCGCTATATCTTTCTTCATCCCATTCCACCAATATATAGACTTAAGATCATGGTACATTTTCGTTGCTCCGGGGTGAACAGAATAACTGGAACAATGAGCTTCTCTCAATATTTGGTGGCGTAAACCTGCCACATTAGGAACACATAATCTGCCTCGGTATCGGAGAACTCCGTCTCCTGAAACCTCAAATGATGACTCCTCCTTCTGAGGGAGTGTTTCTCTGTAATGCATTATCATGGAATCTTCATATTGTCGCTCTTTCACTTCCGCTACTAGCGACGAGACTGCTGAATTATGAATGGTAGTTCCCCTGCTACCTGAGTCCACTACTCGAACTCCTAGGCTAGCTAACTGCTGGAGCTCACTAGCCATTTATCTCTTCTCGGGTCGTACATCATACAAACTTCCCATAGATCTGCGGCTAAGAGCATCAGCCACAACATTTGCCTTTCCGGGGTGATATAGGATATCAACATCATAATCCTTTAGCAATTCCAACCATCGTCGTTGCCGTAAATTCAACTCTTTCTGCTTGAAGATATATTGAATACTCTTATGATCTGTATATATATCCACATGGACACCATATAAATAATGTCTCCATATCCTTAATGCATGAACCACTGCAGCCAATTCTAGATCATGGGTTGGGTAATTTTTCTCATGTTTCCGTAATTGCCTTGAAGCATACGCAATCACCTTACCATGTTGCATCAACACACAGCCCCAATGCCTGAAGCATCGCAATAAACAACATATCCTTCCAATCCCTCTGGAAGTGTCAGGACTGGGGCAGAAGTCAATCTATATTTTTACTCTTGGAAACTACGTTCACAAGCATCTGTCCATTGAAACTTTGTTGATTTCTGGATCAACTTTGTGAGTGGTGCAGAAATAGAAGAAAAACCTTCAACGAATCTCCTGTAATAACCTGCTAAGCCCAGAAAGCTGCGAACCTCCGTAGGAGTTGTGGGCCTTGGCCAAGTCTTCATGGCCTCAATCTTTTGGCTATCTACCCGAATACCATCGGTTGCAACAATGTGCCCCAGAAATGTCACTGAGTTCAACCAAAACTCACACTTAGAAAATTTTGCAAACAACTCTCGAGCTTGAAGAACTCTAAGGACAGTACACAAATGATCCGCATGTTCTGCCTCGGATCTAGAGTAAACCAAGATATCGTTGATGAATACAATCACAAATAGATCTAGGAAGGGCCTGAACACGTTGTTCATCAAATCCATAAATATTGTCGGAGCATTAGTTAGCCCAAATGACATTACCCGAAACTCAAAATGACCATACCTTATTCTGAAGACTGTCTTAGGGATATCTTTCTCCCTAACTCTGACTTGATAATACCCGGACCTCAAATCTATCTTGGAAAACCATTTGGCACCTTGTAATTGATCAAATAAGTTATCAATCCTCGAAAGAGGATATTTGCTCTTAATCGTCACCTTATTCAATTGTCGATAGTCAATGCACATTCTCAAGGAGCCATCTTTATTTCGGACAAACAATACAGGTGCTCCCCACGGGGATGAACTAGGCCAAATAAAGCCTTTCTCAAGCAAGTCTTTCAATTGCTCCTTCAACTCTTTCAATTCTGCGGGTGTCATTCTATAAGGAGGAACAAATATAGGTTTAGTGTCTGGCAACACATCAATAGCACAATCAATCTTCCGCTCAGGAGGGAGGCCTGGAAGCTCTTCCGGGAACACATCCGGAAACTCATTTACTACAGGAACTGACTGAAGAGTCGGAGGTTCAGCTTCTACATCTTGTGCCCGAACTAGATGATAAATGAATCCTTTCATGATCATTTTTCTTGCCTTTAGATAGGAAATAAACCTACCTTTTGGTGACGCAGTATTCCCTCTCCATTCTAAAACTGGTTCTCCCGGAAATTGGAAACGAACCATTTTCATTCTACAATCAACATTGGCATAGCAAGAAGCCAACCAATCCATGCCCATAATAACATCAAGTCTACCATTTTTAACTCATGCAAGTCAATCATAGTACGATGGTCACAAACCACAAGTATACAGTTTCTATATACTCGGCTAGCTATTACCGATTCACCAACGGGTGTAGACATCTCAAAAGGTTTGATCGACTCCGCTTCGACTCTAAATCGACCCACAATATACGGAGTAACATATGACAATGTGGAGCCCGGATCTATCAAAGCATATACATCATGAGAAAATATCGATAATATACCTGTGACCACATCAGGAGAAGACTCAAGATCTTGGCGTCCAGCCAAGGCATAAATATGGTGCTGAGGACCGCTAGAACTGGGGACTCTCCCTCTGCCTCTACCATGGCCGACCGGCGCATGTGAACCTGGCCCCATATGGCGTACAGATGATGAATATCCAGCTACCGACCCTGAAGGCTAGGTCCTACCTCTACTATGGACTGAGGGACAATCACGCATAATATGGCCTGGTCGACCATATGAATAGAAAACCTCTGAACCCGATTAGCAGTGACCCAAATGTAACTTCCCACACCGAGAACATCATGGTACGGGTGGCCTCGCTTGACCCGAATCAACTCTGAACTGAGACCCCGAAAAACACTAACTCGGCCCGGAATGAGTGGATCTATCAAATCTCTGGCCTGAAAACCGTGGAGGCGCGCTGGTCATAGAATGGCCTAAATGCCTAGAAAACTGTTATCTGTGCCCGCCTCTAAACTCACTCATTGGACCCAAAGATTTGGCCCTCTTTCTATGTCCCCTATGATGCTCGCGTTCACTTCTTTGCTGTTGTAGACTTTCTTCCAAATTTTGAACAAGGGCCTGAATGCGTGAAATATCCATGTTGTCCTGAAGGGACGCATTCAAGCACCTATCCATCAAATGTGGCCCTAGGACTTTCACAAATCGGTGCACTCGGTCACCCATATCCGCTACCATGGCCGAAGCATACCTAGCCAAAGAATTAAAACGGAGACTATACTCTAAAGCACTCATGCTACCTTTCTTCAAATGCAAGAATTTATCGGCTTTAGCTCGCCGAACCTCTAGAGGCATATAGTGTCGGAGGAAACCATCAACAAATTCTTGCCATACCGGGGGAGGCGCGTTGGCTCCCCGTGAAGCCATCCAAATCGTGTACCAATGGATCGAGACATCCCTCAATCTATATGACGCTAACTCCACTGATTCGGTGTCCGAAACATGTATCAAACGAAGCGTCCTTAACATTCCATCAATAAAATTCTGAGGGTCCTCATCTGGCTTTGATCCAATGAATTTCGGAGGGTTCAAGCTAATGAAGTCACGGGCCGTTACACTAACAGCCCTATCACCTTGCCATGTACTTTACCGCTGAGTCTGGGCAGTAACCAATTGAGTAAGCAAATGAATGGCCTCTTTTACATCTTGGCCTGAAGCATCCGGTGGAGGAGCCGGAGGTGCTGGAGCTGGAGCAGAGACTCCCTCACGCTCCTCAGAAATAGGCATTGTCTAGGAGGACTGAGATTGAGCCACATTCTGGGACTCACTTTCCTCTACAATTGCTGGTGGTGTTCTTTCAGCCAGCTTTTCTGCCATTGTCTTGCCCTTTTGGGCTGCTGTAGTCTTTCTCTTTACAGGCATCTCTGAAATAGACAATACACGGTTAAGGAGAAGGAAGTTCTAATATCATATCTCTATCGCACGATGTTATGAAGAAAGAAGGTCAGTTATTCCTAAAATGCCCGCAGCCTCTTGTTTATAAGTGTGGCGCGCAACACACCCATAACCAAGACTCTACTGGACACGGCTCGTAGACACACCCTAGGACAGAACTGCTCTGATACCACTTTTGTCATGACCCAACCGGAGGGCCACGACGGGCACCCGGTGATAGCCCACCCGGGCACCTCTTAAAATACCTTTACATTCACATCTAGGTGAGCCACATATTAAATCATAAATTTCTATTCATAAATCATACGAATCCCATTGGGCAACAATACCTTTATATCAACATTAGCAACTAAGCCCATATCAATGTGCATAAGCCGATGAGGCTAACAAAATGATATCCAAAATATAGGCCGACAAGGCCAAACACATCTAACCGTATACACATGTCTACGAGCCTCTAAGGAGTGTATGTCATATCATATAGGCGGGACAGGACCCCACTATGCCCATAAATATATACACAAAAGATTAAGTACCAAAAGCTTTAGCTCCGAAAGAAATGGAGCTCCGCTATGTAGTGTCACGACCCAACCCCGTGGGCCGCGACTGGTACCCTAACTGGGTACCCGTACGTACCTACCCGACCGACTTTCGAATCATACGGATTTTTTTTTTTTTTTAAAAAAAACAGAAGTTACAGAAATAGGCCGATACAACTACGGCACGCGCGCAAACATATATATATATCTGAACATACAGAAACATATAGATAAGCCGATAAGGCTAACATACAGACGAAACCCGAAACCCACACATCTATCTACAGGCCTCTACAGACATACAGAATCATATGACGGGACAGGGCCCCGCCGTACCCAGAATATCCATACATACAGAGTGTACAGAAGACAGAAGATATATACCAAAAATATACGCTCCGGATCAAAGGAGCTCTTCAAACAGCTAGATCAGAACCTATACTGGCGGCGCGTCACCTGGCACGTCTGTACCTGCGGGCATGTAGCGCAGCCCCCGAAGAACGGGGGTCAGTACGAAAAATGTACCGAGTATGTAAAGCAGATACATAACAGATATAAACATAGTCCGAACCGGAGTCACAGAAATATAACGTACAGAATTATAAATCAGACTGACGGACAGGGTCATGATTCAGACAGACATACAGAATCGTATTCTATATAGATAAACAGGGTCGTGGTTCGGACAAACCGACGGAATCATAATACGGACAGACGAGCAGAATCAGAACCCATACGGACATACAGACTTAGCCGTAACACAGATGGACAAACAGAAGTATATCGGACAGAGTTATGCATGTAGAGTAGCACAGAGTCATACAGAGTCATACAGAGGCGTGTGCTTTATAAATACAGATGGCACACGCATATATTCATACAGATCCCGGCCCTGTCTGGGGGCGCGGTAACAGAACCCGGCCCTCTTAGTACGGGACGCGGTGGACAGACAGAATCGGATCAGATCATATGCCATCCTGGCCGCCATCCCCATACACAGATCATACAGACATACAGATCCCGGCCCGTACGCCGAGGGACGCGGTGAACAATGCAGAGAAATATGCACGATAACAGAACCTGGCCCGGGTCGCAGTGAAAGGATGCATTGAGACAGACACGAACCGATAAATGAGAAACTACTTACATACAGACTCAATCAAACTGAAGGGTGCCAAACGGCGAGCCAAAAATCAGAATATCCAGATAGTATGCATACTACGCGCCTATATCCTAGTTGTGAAGGCACGACAGATTATCATCAGAATCAGATATTCGAATGCTCAAAAATCATTTTATATAAATTGCACAAAATAATCATATCATACACAAAATAATAGTCCAGAGGTTTTTAGAGGAAATCGGACCAAAACGAAAATATTTAAAATTTTACCGAAGATATCGGGCCTTGTGGGCCCGCCTCGGACCAACTCGAGGCTACATACGTAGATTATTGCTAATAGACCTTATGAGGTCCTCCATAATCGTTTGGAAGTGTTCCGACTCCGTTTAGGGAAGTTTTGTACAAAATTTCACTTTAAAGGCAATTTGTAAGAAAATAGGTTCAATTAGATTGAAGGAATTGGAGCGGTTTTCCGTCTCGAATTCCGGGGAACAGAGTCGTACTTAAGGCTCGCGGCCGAGCCTACCACATCCAGAACATGCCTAGGAGCATAGGGAAGTGCTTCACATACCTCGACAACGCGTTACGCTCGCTTGGCGTCAATCCAAATTTCGTCCAAAATCTGGAAATGGTCAAGTTTACCATTTGGTTAGTTTCACTCTTTCAATATTCCAACTTTACACATACTTGCCTACCGAAATTTCGGCAGCATTTCCTCTGTATATACAACATCCCCGAGACTTAGCTCGGCTCAATTCATTACCACAACATCCCAGGAATGACATCAAAACAACAACAATACATCAAGACATACGCTAAGGCATCATTAGCCATCTTTCAACATAACGACACATTTTTTCGTTTCAAACTTGCATTTCCAAACCAAACTTATTATTTTTGATATTCATCACCTATCAAAGTCATTACAACATACATCGAAGGTATCCATACCATTCTCACACGATATACACACAATATACAAACATACAACTTTCCATTAAAGCCACTACTTATCCAAAAAAAATTTCCAACCTTCAACATACAAGTTCATAAACACATTTTCATATTCCAAGTTCATTATCCTCAATCATAATTTCAAGAAATCACGCTAACGCGACATACTTTCCGACGACACTTAACCAACAAATTCTTCGTTTTAGCTTAAACATTATCCTTCCATCTACTTCACAAAGTCATAACAACACAAGTATTGCATTAAATGAATTCAAAACACCCACTTTCATACAAGGCACCACACGGCCAACATGCAATATCCTCCAACTTTCATTAATTCATCCCACTTTCATTTCCAATACAATTTCCATCATATTACAACTAGATTACAACATAAATTCAAATCATTCAAGACATGTAGTTCATACCCACATATTCGGCCAACACACCCTTTATTCCAACACACAAAATTTCCATATTTTTCATTCATTCACACATACTACAACATACATATACCATTTATAACACAACAAAAGCATGAAATTCTCACCTTTCTTCAAGCCCTTCACTTGGAGGATGAAAGTGTTTTCTTGCCACAATCTTTATACCAACTTGAAGAGGGCCTTGCACTTAGTCATAATCTCCCAAGGGATGAATTTTTGAACCCAAGAATTGGCTCCAAATTTTTTTTCTTCCTTTTTCTTTTCTCCTCTTTCTCACCCGAAATGGCTTCTTTCTTTTCTTGTTCTTGGCTTTTGTTTTGTGCTTCTTGAATATTCTTAATACTTATCCAATATATACAATTTCCATGGAATTTAATTAAATCATGGGCCTTGACATAGGGTGGCCGGTTGGGCCCTTTAAAGTTGGGCCTCATTTTATTAATTCTTGTTAAGCCCACTTTGGCTATATTTTGCAATTCATAAGGCAAGTTTCCAAAATTCAAATTTTTGCCCTTGGCCACCCTTCGTAATTCCACACCATTGAATTCATAACCTACACATTCATACCAAGTAGTGTCCAATTGTGGCCTTATTCATTACAGGTCAATTTATCTTGAATTTTTTTCGAACAAGCGAAAATGTCGGATGTAACATTCTCCCCCCCTTTAAAAACATTCGTCCTCGAATGTTAAATTGACCTTATGGGGCGTCATACTACTTCGGGAGGGTTCTCTTTACAATCGTCCTTTACCGACTTTCCGACATGGCTTCTCTGCCAACATTATGGGGTAATTTTTTTTTTTTTTTCACATCACTGATTTAAATGCCTCCATAATTTATTATCTCATACCCCACATAATTATCGGACCATAGACTATTTTCTCGTGACAGACGAACACTTTCCAGACATCATAGTCAATATCGTTTCTTGTTACACTACTGAGTTCTCTACCACATCAATATAATCCCACTTCATACCAGACACTTCTTACCAACAGATTCAGGACTAGAACCGGACGCGTAGAAGCATATCGGACGGACTCGTAGTCAAAGTCAGGGGCACGGAAGTATGTCAGACAGACCTGAGGTCGGAGTCAAACGTACAGAAAGGTATCATACAGAATCATGATCAAAGCTAGACGGACAGAAACGTATCAGATAGAGTCATAGTCAAGATCAGACATACGGAGATGTATCAGACAGACGTGTGATCTAAATTAGACGTACAGAGGCATATCAGACGGAGTCATATCCGGAGTCAGACATACAGAGGTGTGTCAGACAGATTCGTAATCGGAGTTAATCGTACAGAGATATGTCAGACAGAAACGTATTCGGAGTCAGTCATACAGAGGTATGTCAACTAGGAACATATTCAGAATCAGACATACAGAGATTTATCAGGTTGGAAACATAATCGGGTTCAGAAATACAGAGACAATAATAGGCAGAGCCTTAGCAGAATCGAAGTGCAAAAGTATAACGAATAGAATCTGAAGCCGAATCAGATCACTCTTAGTAAGGCTCCAGTGATATATGGAAAATTCCCTTATTAGTAACCTGGTTATCCAAGTTATCATACGAATCGTCTCGTGTCGCTTATCGACTCTCTCAAAGATTCCGCTTACTCGCACTTCTTATCTTTCATCTTTCCTACCATCCATACTCATTTTCCTTTTCAGACATAGTCATACCAGACTGAGTTATAATGGGATAGGGGTTTTTCTAGTCCTTGACAGCATTTGTGCCCGCACCCCCGCTTCGCTTCGTATATTCGGTTTAGCAGAACCTTTCGTCTATCACAACGTTAGTTGCCAGGACTCGGCTCTTAACCCACATGGGCACCAAACGAAAATCATACATACACACATACACACACATACACATACACACATACAAATATACCTACCAATATCCTATTGGTGAGCGTCTCTGACTGTTATTCGAATTCGCTCAATTTTCCGAGCGGTATCGCACCTTTCCTTTTTGCCCATTTAATCCGCGTCGGTCTGTGTGGTGTCTGTAAAGGCACTAATTACTCCATACATTCTCTTTTCCTTTAGATTACCCCAAATTTTCATTTATATCAATCATACCTACACTTGTACAAAACTTTGCGTTACTTCCTAGGGGGTCACCCATCCCAGAATTGCTCTGGCCTGAGCACGCTTAACTCCGAAACTTTCATGCGTTTTGGCGCGTTAGGGTTGATATAATTTCGTCGATCGCCCCGCAAGACCTTTGTCACATAATTTTAGGGCAAATCGGGGTCTTAGCAAATTTTTCGGAATTTTTTTTTTTTTTTTTTTGCGGGTCCCACCCCCCGGCTAAGTCATACAATTACCATATCGCCTCTCTGAACCTCGGTACCTACCAAGTTAACATTTACCTTACTATTTCTAATACCCAGAAGTATAAGATCACGTAATGCAACAAAATACAGGCTTATCCATACATATATCTCTCAAAAGAATCGTTGACGTACCTGGGCGTACACTCGAAGACGCTCCTGGGTCCTGCCGGCCGGTCAAAGCAAACACGCGGTTCGGAGGACCGCTGTAACCAGATGCTGCACCACGTTCTCTGCCACGACCCGCTGGCGCTGGTGCTGGTGCTGGTGCAGATGCTAGTGCTCCTCGCCCCATGGGGCGTACAGCCGTCGAAGGAGAAGATGAGCCTGCAACGGACCCAGCAGGCCCGGCTGAACCTGCACCGCCCTTAAGCGGGCACTCTCTGACCCGATGGTCTGGGCTCCCACAAAAATAACAAGCGCCCGTAGCGCGATAACACTCCCCTGGGTGGGATCTCCCACAGTAAGAACATGGGGGTATGGGTGGCCTCGACTGACCAGGACCTCTGGAGCTCTGTCCTGTGAACTGTGGGGGTGTACTGTAGGCTGGCTGGGATGAATACCTGTTCCCCTGTCGCTGGGAAGGCTCACTCTGAAATCCCCCTGAATATCCAGCCGATCTGGCTCTCTTAGGCCGGCCCCTGTCGTAACCCCTATCAGGCCGACGCTCCCTACGTCGGTCCTCCATGCCCTGGGCGTATGCCTGTACCCGGGCTACATGCATCCCTGGCTGAGAAGTCGTGGCCAAACAACCGTCAGTCAGATAAGAGTCTAGTCCCATCACATACCTGTGCACCCTGTCGGCCATCTCGGCTACTATGGCGGGCGCATACCTGGCCAGTGAGTCAAACTCTAGGCTGTACTCGCGAACACTTCTACCATTCTGTCTCAGGTTCAAGAACCGATCAACCCTAGCTCTCCGTAGCTCTGGTGGTAGAAAATGGTCAAAAAAGGCCTTAGTGAACCCGGCCCATTCTGCTGGGGGAGAATCGTCACCCCTGGAGAGCTGCCAAGACTCATACCAATTTGCTGCCACCTCATATAATCGATACGAAGCCAACTCCACAGACTCAGTCGGCGAAGCCTTAATCAATCGTAGTGTGCTCTCCATCTTTCTAATGAACTCCTGGGGATCCTCCTCAGGTTTTGTCCCGGAGAATTCTGGAGGATTACATGTCAAAAACTCACGAGCCCTGGAGCTCTCATACCTGTCTGCACGACCACCCTCAAATCCATGCCTGCGAACCTGCTCCGCCATCAATGTGGTCAATAACTGAACCGCATCTCGCATGGCCCTACCCTCCGCCCCTTCCTGTGGAGCTGGAGGCCCGGGCACTGGAACCTCAGGGGCTTGCGGTGGAGCCGTCTCCCGATTAGCAGCTCCTGCTGCTCTGATATCCTCCGACAAGGGGGGTGTAACAGATCCGGAGGACGGGGGCACATCCTCAAGTGCAGGCTGCACACTGGCCCGGGTAACCCTCGGGCCCGGCTGGTCTCTCCTGCCTCAATCCTCGCCTTGCCCTTCTGGGCAGCTGTTGCCTTCTTCGGAGGCATCACTGAAACATAACAGATCGTTAGGAGAGGATCATCCTACTAATACAGTTCTATCGCACGATCTAAAGATCAAAAGAAGGGTAACATCCTAAATGCCCTGTAGCTTCCCGTTTATAGATGTGGTGCACAACACATCGATAAACAAAACTCTACTAGACACGGCCTGTAGACATTCCGAGGACTAACCGCTCTGATACCACTTTTGTCACGACCCAACCCCGTGGGCCGCGACTGGTACCCTAACTGGGTACCCGTACGTACCTACCCGACCGACTTTCGAATCATACGGATTTTTTTTTTTTTTAAAAAAAACAGAAGTTACAGAAATAGGCCGATACAACTACGGCACGCGCGCAAACATATATATATATCTGAACATACAGAAACATATAGATAAGCCGATAAGGCTAACATACAGACGAAACCCGAAACCCACACATCTATCTACAGGCCTCTACAGACATACAGAATCATATGACGGGACAGGGCCCCGCCGTACCCAGAATATCCATACATACAGAGTGTACAGAAGACAGAAGATATATACCAAAAATATACGCTCCGGATCAAAGGAGCTCTTCAAACAGCTAGATCAGAACCTATACTGGCGGCGCGTCACCTGGCACGTCTGTACCTGCGGGCATGTAGCGCAGCCCCCGAAGAACGGGGGTCAGTACGAAAAATGTACCGAGTATGTAAAGCAGATACATAACAGATATAAACATAGTCCGAACCGGAGTCACAGAAGTATAACGTACAGAATTATAAATCAGACTGACGGACAGGGTCATGATTCAGACAGACATACAGAATCGTATTCTATATAGATAAACAGGGTCGTGGTTCGGACAGACCGACGGAATCATAATACGGACAGACGAGCAGAATCAGAACCCATACGGACATACAGACTTAGCCGTAACACAGACGGACAAACAGAAGTATATCGGACAAAGTTATGCAAGTAGAGTAGCACAGAGTCATACAGAGTCATACAGAGGCGTGTGCTTTATAAATACAGATGTCACACGCATATATTCATACAGATCCCGGCCCTGTCTGGGGGCGCGGTAACAGAACCCGGCCCTCTTAGTACGGGACGCGGTGGACAGACAGAATCGGATCAGATCATATGCCATCCTGGCCGCCATCACCATACACAGATCATACAGACATACAGATCCCGTCCCGTACGCCGAGAGACGCGGTGAACAATGCAGAGAAATATGCACGATAACAGAACCTGGCCCGGGTCGCAGTGAAAGGATGCATTGAGACAGACACGAACCGATAAATGAGAAACTACTTACATACAGACTCAACATACAGACTCAATCAAACTGAAGGGTGCCAAACGGCGAGCCAAAATCAGAATATCCAGATAGTATGCATAGTACGCGCCTATATCCTAGTTGTGAAGGCACGACAGATTATCATCAGAATCAGATATTCGAATGCTCAAAAATCATTTTATATAAATTGCACAAAATAATCATATCATACACCAAATAATAGTCCAGAGGTTTTTAGAGGAAATCGGACCAAAACGGAAATATTTAAAATTTTACCGAAGATATCGGGCCTTGTGGGCCCGCCTCGGACCAACGCGAGGCTACATACGTAGATTATTGCTAATAGACCTTATGAGGTCCTCCATAATCGTTTGGAAGTGTTCCGACTCCGTTTAGGGAAGTTTTGTACAAAACTTCACTTTAAAGGCAATTTGTAAGAAAATAGGTTCAATTAGATTGAAGGAATTGGAGCGGTTTTCCGTCTCGAATTCCGGGGAACGGAGTCGTACTTAAGGCTCGCGGCCGAGCCTACCACATCCAGAACATGCCTAGGAGCATAGGGAAGTGCTTCACATACCTCGACAACGCGTTACGCTCGCTTGGCGTCAATCCAAATTTCGTCCAAAATCTGGAAATGGTCAAGTTTACCATTTGGTTAGTTTCACTCTTTCAATATTCCAACTTTACACATACTTGCGTACCGAAATTTTGGCAGCATTTCCTCTGTATATACGACATCCCCGAGACTTAGCTCGGCTCAATTCATTACCACAACATCCCAGGAATGACATCAAAACAACAACAATACATCAAGACATACGCTAAGGCATCATTAGCCATCTTTCAACATAACGACACATTTTTTCGTTTCAAACGTGCATTTCCAAACCAAACTTATTATTTTTGATATTCATCACCTATCAAAGTCATTACAACATACATCGAAGGTATCCATACCATTCTCACACGATATACACACAATATACAAACATACAACTTTCCATTAAAGCCACTACTTATCCAAATTTTTTTTCCAACCTTCAACATACAAGTTCATAAACACATTTTCATATTCCAAGTTCATTATCCTCAATCATAATTTCAAGAAATCACGCTAACGCGACATACTTTCCGACGACACTTAACCAACAAATTCTTCGTTTTAGCTTAAACATTATCCTTCCATCTACTTCACAAAGTCATAACAACACAAGTATTGCATTAAATGAATTCAAAACACCCACTTTCATACAAGGCACCACACGGCCAACATGCAATATCCTCCAACTTTCATTAATTCATCCCACTTTCATTTCCAATACAATTTCCATCATATTACAACTAGATTACAACATAAATTCAAATCATTCAAGACATGTAGTTCATACCCACATATTCGGCCAACACACCCTTTATTCCAACACACAAAATTTCCATATTTTTCATTCATTCACACATACTACAACATACATATACCATTTATAACACAACAAAAGCATGAAATTCTCACCTTTCTTCAAGCCCTTCACTTGTAGGATGAAAGTGTTTTCTTGCCACAATCTTTATACCAACTTGAAGAGGGCCTTGCACTTAGTCATAATCTCCCAAGGGATGAATTTTTGAACCCAAGAATTGGCTCCAAATTTTTTTTCTTCCTTTTTCTTTTCTCCTCTTTCTCACCCGAAATGGCTTCTTTCTTTTCTTGTTCTTGGCTTTTGTTTTGTGCTTCTTGAATATTCTTAATACTTATCCAATATATACAATTTCCATGGAATTTAATTAAATCATGGGCCTTGACATAGGGTGGCCGGTTGGGCCCTTTAAAGTTGGGCCTCATTTTATTAATTCTTGTTAAGCCCACTTTGGCTATATTTTGCAATTCATAAGGCAAGTTTCCAAAATTCAAATTTTTGCCCTTGGCCACCCTTCGTAATTCCACACCATTGAATTCATAACCTACACATTCATACCAAGTAGTGTCCAATTGTGGCCTTATTCATTACAGGTCAATTTATCTTGAATTTTTTTCGAACAAGCGAAAATGTCGGATGTAACATGTAGTCCCTGAGTAATGTAGCTATGAATCAAGTCTGTCTCCCTGGCAACCTGCGGGCATGACGCAGCGTCCACAAACAAAAGGACGTCAGTACGAAGAATGTATAGTATGTAAAGCATGATCAATATCAATATAGAAGCATTATAAACAACATAAGTAATAGCACAAGATGGGAGATAGTAGAATCATCGTCAAAAGCACTTACTTGCTTTTCACAGGGACTTTCCATTTCTAATATGAGATTGTATGCATACCTCCGTATTCGTATCCGTACTCATATCCGTGCTCATTTACATTTCGTATCCACAATCGTATTCATATGCCTATTCTTATTCATATTCGTATCATGTCCGTATTCGTACTCATATCTATATCATATACATATCCATATCATGTACATATCCATATCATATACATATTTATATCATATACATATTTATATCATCTACATATTGGTATCATATACATATTTATATCATATACATACCAGGCCAACCAAAACTTCAGGGTTTCACATACCTGGCCCTACCAAGGCTTCAGGGTTACACATACCTGGCCCTACCAAGGCTTCAGGGTTATCCGTACCCAACTGTAGAGGTGTGCGCGCGTTACATAAATATATATACACATTCTACCCGGCCTTATAAATTCGGGGTTCCATAATAGTCATACATAGGCACATATACATAATAGCTCATAAGAATCTTTAGCATTATTACTATTATCATCGTTATCATCATCATCATTACAATTATAGTCGTGATCAATGTCATTATCACTATTATTGTCATTCATTACATCTATCTTTATAGGCTTACTCATCATATGAGGGACTTAGTACAATCGTAACATATCGAGAATCATGAGCTTAGTAGCTCTGAAGATAGAATAATTTGAAGGATATCATAGACTTATAGAAGATTTAGATTATTGGCCAAAGAACCATGCCTTATGAAAGAAGGGTTAGCCTAACATACCTTTCCATTCAACTATTTCACCACTTGCACGTTCTCTTTCAACGCTCGCGTTTCTACCTTCATTAAAGTTATACTATCATTAGAAATCGAAAGCTAGCATACACGACTAAAACTAGAGAAAATCGGATAACATCTCCTTTATTTATATGACATTCCTCCATATCGTATATCAACTCCCAAAAGTCAATAATACATTCACAATATCATAACAATAGTCCTTATTCATCCATATTATCCATATTTCTCAATTCACTTCCAATCACCCATATCTATGGTCATAACACACATTTACATTCATCCATATACATTGTCTACCACATGTTCTTAACATCATTTATAGCAAATCCATATCACAACACATCAAGAATCATGACTAAATTCAAACTATTACTCAAAATGGCACTATTTCACATTCATGACCCATTTTTCTATATCCTTCTACAATCCAAGTGTTTCAACTTTAAAATACCTTAAACAACATGAAAATACCATAAATCTTACCTTAGATGTAGTAGGAACAAGCTTTGGATGGAAATACTTCACTTGAGCCAAAATCCTAGTCCATCTCCAATGAGATTTCTTGACTTGGATGATCTTTAATGGGTTCCTTACACTTGATTCACTTAGTTTATGTTGTTGATCACTAATATCTCTTGAATTCTTGTGGGAGAAATGTAGAGAGATGTTTTAGAGAGAAGGGGTGTGATAGGAAAATGAAATGAAATGAAACTTGGATCGCTTATTTAATACACCAAATTCTGTCCCGACCAATTCTACGGACCAACATACGGTCCGTATAATTTATACTGACCGTATGTCTGGCCGTATATTTGGTCCAGAGAATGGTGACAATCTGGGCTGATTGTACGGTCCAACATACGGTCCGTATGCTTTATACAACCAGTATGTTTGGTCGTATAATCCCCAGTGTTCCGAAGTTCGTTCCCGCCGACTCTTTTGATCTGCAATCCTTATGGAACCTTCTTAGCACATGTTTATCACCTCATTAGCAATATAATGGACGTTATAACTCTTCTCCAAGTCAACCTTGTTAACTTGTTACTCGTAATTCCTTTTCTGATACCTATCGTATGCCTTTCCTTCTCTTGGCAAACTTTCTTCCCCTATCTCTAACGTCTTTGAAATCGTCACTAGGGTTATCAAATATCATTCCTTACTTATCGAGATACCGTATACTTCGTGCTCTTCACTAGTCTATTCATTTGTGCATCAACGGAAAATTTTTCGAGGTGTAACAGACATGGCTTCGTATATTAAAATCTATCATGTCTTCCATGCCAGCATGCTTAAATCATACCAAAGATAAGGATGTCCCGAATAAGGGTCAATCGAGTCGCATGCCTATTACATCACTACTTCGTGTCACGACCCAACCGGAGGGCCGTGACGGGCACTTGGAGCTAACCTACCGAGCACCACAAGATATGCATGCATCTCATCATATGATTACACCTCAGTGGGCCATCATGCTAACTCATAAATATCATCAGTTGTGAGGGACACCAGCCCAAAGGATATACATATACATCATCACAATGATCCCAAGTATACAAACTAATGAGGTTATCAAATAGTAATATAACAGAGGGTGGACCGAGAAGGTCATAGAACATCTGACTATGTATATCTGTCTACGAGCCTCTACTGGAATGCATAACATAATAAGGACGGGACAGGAACCTACCATACCCATCTGTACACAAAAGAACCATACCAATTAGACTGCAACTCCGAAACAATTGGAGTGCTCCTAAACATCCACTGAGAAGTCAACCTAAGGGCCTGAACCGTTTACCTGCGGGCATGAACACAGCATCCACCAACAAAAGGACGTCAATACGAATAATGTACTGAGTATGTAAGGCATGAAAAACAACATAATAGAGACATAAGATAGCATAAGAGAATATGAGACTTAATAAATGCAATCTGAATGTCTGACCTACCCTTGTTGACCAATGATGTCCATAAATGTTGTGTATGCATGCATGAGGTCATATATATACATATATATATATATATATCTATATATATATATGTATATATATATATGTATATATATATATATATATATATATATATATATATATATATATATATATATATATCTATAATGCCTGTCAAGCCTTTGTAGGCATCCCATCATATCATATCGTATCAGTCGACATCATCATCATCGTATCATCATATGACCAGCTGATTAGGTGGTAGTGCGTGTATGTGTATATATATATATGCAATGCAATGCATAAACATGATAGGAGTACAAGTGACTCTAGAGACCATACTAGATCTAAAGAGAGACTTTCTGAAGATATCACTATGGAACATGAAACAAATGGATCATTCCTAACTCTAAGAGTAGAATCATTATAGATTAATGCTATGTGTATGTCATGTTCATAAGGATCATGCCAAAAAGAAGGAAAGGGACAGCCTTAACATACCTCAAGTCGCCTAAGCAATCCAACAATCGGGCTAATCACAACTAGCATGCCAATCCTATAATAAAGAATACATATATAAACTTAGATGGTGCTAGTGTATCATGCATATCGAGAATAACTTGATTCTAAAGTAAAACGAGCAGCATTTCCACTTACTCTCCAATCACCTCAACATATACAACAACCCACAATAACAACAACAAGCTTACAAAAGTCCTTAAATACTTTCACTGCCCATACAAAGAATATACACTAAACAACCCAAAGTATACCAATATACAATAATAATATACACTTCTTTTCTTCCCAATCAAGAAGCATAATCTCATCAACACACCAACAACATTAGATACCATCCATATACATTGAAATTAGCTCAGCAACACATCCACAACTTGCTCAAAACAGTTCATGAACTTGACAACTACAACACAACAATTTATGACCTTTCCTCCATAACTATTTTTACTTTTAAGACTTACTAAACCTTCAAATTAACTCAACATAAGATATAAGATAAAGAACATACCTTATACTTGAAGAACTTCAAATCACACAACTTGCTTCAAGACCAAATTCACCATAACATCAAGTAGAAGCAAGAACAATAACTTTTCATGAACTAGTTGAGGATTTTGGAGTTTGATCTTCTCTGGAAATGAATTGGGGTGTTTATAGGTGTTAGAGAGAGCTTAGAGAGACATTAGGGATCTGTTTTTATGAAATAAAATGACCCCAGGTCGTGAAAATCAATTTGTAGGAAGTTTCCATCGACTTTTAACTTTCTGGAAATTTCGGGCAAAACCTGTGGGCCGTACTTCAAAGCTGTCACGACCCAACTAGAGGGCCACGACGGGTACCCGGTACTAGCCTACCGATCACCTCTGGTCAGACATTTCATAATAATTACTAGGTGGGCCACCTAGACAACTGGTGAATATCATACTTAGTACGGTCATCAACACTAATGCTCATAAACATATGCCAACAAGGCTTACCAAAATATTATACGACAATAAGAACTGATAAAGTTAAGGAACATCTAGCTACATACGGCGTCTACGAGCCTCTAAATAAGATACATGAATCAATAAGGACAGGGCAGGACTATGCCACACACAAGTGTATATATACAAAAGAGTAGTACCAATAACTGCGGCTCCGAAACAACTGGAGCGCTTCCAAGATACCGCTGATGGAGCTCCTACGGATTAGACATGTCTACCTGTGGGCATGAACGCAGGGTCCACAAGAAAGGACATTAGTACGAATAATGTACTAAGTATGTAAGGAATGAATAATGTCATAATAAGAGACATGGAATATAACATGAGGTAAAGAGATAACATGTACATCTGACTGCCTCACAAGGCAGATATCATGCATGCTTAACCTTTAAATAAAACATTTCTCATATCATATACATGTACATCACATAATCATTAGCCTGCGTCCGGACCTCCCGCGTCCAGGGTAATCATCTCGCGCCACCCACTAGTGGTGACTGCCCGTGCCATATAGACACGGTGTTATTATTATTATCTATAAGCTACCCACTACGCCCACCGTAGTGGTATCTGCCGGGCCAACTAGGCCCAGTGTAATCATACATATACGTATACATAAAGCATGCATGAGAGCCCAAATAAAAGCTACAACTCTATCGGAGTGACGTAAGGTCGGTGACCTTCGATTATATTACAGAACAATCATCATCGCTATATCTCACCTTGAAGGAACAAGTATCATAAGGTGAGATCAACAACAATGAATAAAATCAAGGAAATCATGAAATAAGCTCAATAATCTCATAATAGCATCAAGACTGTAATCTTTGGAATCTCTAGAAATGGAATCATCATCATCATCATTATCATCATGGAACACACATATCTTTAGCATCATAAGAAACTCTAAGAATCATGAACTTCTAACTTTTGGGAATAATAATGTTATGGAAAACATATATATATGTTCATAAGAAAGGAATCATGCCTATAGAAAGAAAGGGACTAGCCTTAACATACCTTTTTGGCCTCCTACTATTTAACGCTTATCCTCCCGAGCTTGTAAATCTACATTCAAGAGAATTCATTCTATCGTTAGACTTATCGTCATATGCTTATCTTAAGTCTTCAAATTGATTCCTTTTAAAATCTACCGAATTCGGGCAGCATATCACCCGTTTATATCCCTAGCCTGAAATCACAATACTAACAAAAATACAACAATAGCAACACTAATATCAACAACATCATCATCAACACCAATATACCTATAAAAAATCCCACACGATGTTTTTCCCAATTTCTCAACCAACCATAACAATATCCACAATACCATAATCAAGGAATTATATTCAATTTAATTTCAAATTAATCCAAAATCTCCTTAAATATTCATTCCATAGTCATCATCTTCACTTTAATACTTTGCAACTTCTCTACTATGATTCTTTTCTTTTATAGGACTTGCTAAACCTTCAAATCAACTTAATCATGAGAAATGGGATGGAGAACATACCTTACACTAGAAGAACTTCATCCCACTCAACTTCTTCCAAGACCAAATTCATCACAACATTAAGTAGAAACAAGAACAATCCTTTTCCATGAATTAGCTTGGAGTTTTTGAGTTTGATCCTCTTTTGTGATGGTATAGAATGTTTTGGAATGGTGGAGAACCTTTAAGAACACTCTTATAATGGAGAGAGAACTATGGGACATTCTTGAGAGGTGTGGAGATGTTAGGAGATTTCTAGAGGGTTGTGAAATTGAAGAAAAAAGAATAAAATGAAGTGTAGAGGCCCTTTTACAGGTGCCAAACTCGGATTGGCTGGGTCACCCCATAAGTGGGCTTTTAAGTGAGCTTCCTGGATTTTCCGCCCAGGTTCGTGTCTCTCTGACTGTCCGTTTTAAAAGGCCCATAATTCCCTACTCCGATGTCGTGTTAATGAACGATTTATTGCATCGAAAAAAAGACTCGATGAGCTTTATTTTAGGCTCTTGAAACACCTAAAAACTCCTGATATACCCAGAGATATACCCCTCTAAAGTTGACCCAAAATTCTGTCCAAAATTCTGCCAACTTTTTTTCCAAATTTTTGACAAACTTATTTTCTTCGATTTGCTTGATCTAGGAACATTTAGACACTAGCTTAATACTTGTTAAGAGTATTCATTAACGTTATAAGGGTTCCATGACGTCTCCGAGCTTACGTTATTTTACTTACAATGCAAATGACGCGATTTGTTTTTTAGGTGTAACATGCTTCCCCCCTTTAAAAACATGTCCTCGAATGTTAAGCTTTTAAGAATGCTTGAAAATTTCGCCAGAGTTTCTCCTGTAATTGTATCACTACGATCCTATCGCAACAACCCAAAATATACAGTGCTTCATGGGGATACAACATCAATATCCATATTGGCCACACACGACCAAGAAATCAATCAAAGAAGAATCACATACCTGAGGATAATGGTGTCTCTAGCTGGAGCTCTTTTGGGAGTGGAAACAAATGTGGGTACCTGGACTTCATATCTTCCTCAACTTCCCAATTCATTTCTTCCCTATTATTATTTCTCCACAGGACTATTGAAGCTACGTCTTTGATTCTGAGTCTCTGAACCTGCCTATCTGGAAGAGCAATGGGTACTTCATCATAGGACAAGTTTTCAGTAACTTGGACATCTTCTACAGGCACAATTCTTGAAGGATATCCCACGCACTTATGAAGCATTGACACATGAAAAACTAGGTGGACTGACTCCAAATCAGAAGGCAGATCTAACTCATAAGCTACTTGGCCTACCTTGCGCACAATTTCGTAGGGCCCGATATACTGGGGACTAAGCTCGCCCTTCTTGCCAAATCTCATTACACCTTTCATCGGCGACACTTTCAAGGATACCCAATCACTAAATTTAAATTCCAAGTCTCGTTGACGATTGTCCGCATAGGATTTTTGGCAAATTTGGGCTATTAATAACCAATCTTGAATAAGTTTGATCTTCTACACCATTTGCTGGACTAAGTCTGGGCCCACTATCTTTGTCTCTCCCACTTCGAACCATGGCGATCTACATTTCCTTCCATATAGAGCTTTATATGGGGCTATTTGAACACTAGAGTGGTAACTATTGTTGTACGCAAACTCAATAAACGACAAATGATCATGCTAATTTCCTCCAAAATCTAGCACACATGTCCTCAGCATATCTTCAAGGGTTTGAATAACGTGCTCAGCCTTCCCATCAGTCTGTGGATGAAATGTTGTACTAAGTCTCACTTGTGTTCCCAAACCTTCTTGGAATGACTTCCAAAAATTAGCCGTAAATTGCGCTCCTCTATCAGTAATAATTGATACTAGAACACCATGAAGTCGTACGATCTCTTTAATATATAGCTTTCCATAGTCCTCTGCCGAATATGTAGTTCTGACTGGTAGGTAATGAGCTAACTTCGTGAGTCTATCCACAATCACTCATATAGGGTCATTTAAAACTATTATTTAAAAGGGTTCATTTAAAACTATTATTTAAAAGAAACCTAATCTACCAAAGTCTGGATAAGGGTTCTGGTGATCCCCCGGGGAAGGTGTTAGGCACCCCGGTATTAAGGATCCGCTCAATTGCGGCTTACCTACGGGTTCTAATAGTGTGTCTTATGATTATAAGTTTTTTTAGATAAAAATTGCTTAATTCTAGATTTCCGCAATAAGGTTAGCCATTTTCATGCAAAAATACACTTTTCAAGGAATCAAAGAAGTATAGTTTTCCCCAAAATTGGGCGTAGGGTGTCGGACTAGAACACTTAGGCTAATTCCCGAAGACTCTTAGCCTAAGTAGGACTCCACGTAAGTCCACCCAAAAATATTTTTTGAAAAAAAGCATTTAAGTATAGAAAATAGTTTTTATACGAAAGCAGTTTTATATACTATATAGTTCGTATATAGACCGTGTTATACTTAACTAAATTATCGAATTTTAACAAGTTTTAAGTCCATTTCTACAAATTTTATACAACGTCTAGTATCATTGAAATCAGCCCAATAGTCTCAAATCAGTCCATTTGTTCAACTTATCCATGGTTTATGCCAATTTTATATAGAAATCAATTTTAACGACTCTGAATTATGCGATTGCCAATTAAGGGTTACAATATATATACAATCTAGTGCCCAAATAAGGAATTAAAATTCCATAAATGATAAGGAATGAGATTTTGGGCCGACCAAGCCCAAACGAAGATGTTATGCAATGGTTTGTCCTTAATCCAATTATGCTCCATTTTGCTCCGGATTTGGTTGACTCGATCTAGATACGTTAGTGGGCCTCGTGGAAGCCCACCAATAGGTTTTTGGGTGTACAAATACAAACGGGTTATACAACATTAGTACATGTTCAAAATTAAATTAAATACAAGAATGAAATTAAACTATTGGTGAGCCCAAATATTAAATTACAACTCTCATTTGGGCCAAGCCCATAATAATTAATCGTAGGACTGCTCAGTGGCCCAGAAGAAGAACATGCCTCAAAAAATATTAAGTGTTAAGCCAATGTAGACCAGGCAGTGTCTAGGCCCAAATGCAAGGCCCAAAATCCTTTTCATCCTAAAATGATTCTAAGTGTAGATTCTCAATATACGTGGCATACAACTGATATACCATTAGCTTTCTTCAAAATTTCTAAGTGTGATGGTAAGATATACATGATATACCTTCCCAGTATACAACCCCTTTGTTCCAAGAATTCTCTAAGTGTTAAGCTTGCAATATACATGGTATACACCTGATATACCACAGGCTTTTCTTATAAATTTGCTAAGTGGTAAAACTACCAATATACTTGTTATATCCCGTATTTTTGAACCTCGGAGCATCTACTGGGGTGGGGCCCACATACCGAGATTTTTTTTGGAACATCTGAAAAGTCATATGAATCACATATGTAAAGTTAAACACAACTCATGAAGTACCTTTGGACCAAATCAAAGTGGAAACCCTCCAAACGAATATTTTTAAGAAAACGTTTTCGGGTGACCTGACTTTGGGGGACAAAAACTGTATTGTAAGTTTGGAATTTCGAAAATACCTTGAAATAGAAGTTGTAGATAATTGAATTAGCTTTCAATCCATAGGTCGTGGGTTCCCAGGTGACGTCGGTACAAGGAGATATGAACGTTTTAAGGTCGAAAGGTCAGTGGGCTAGGCCCAACTCGGGACCAACCGAGTTGGCCCAAAAAAATGAAAAAAAAAATTCAGGCCCAAGTGAGGAGCCATTCGGCCATGGTCCATAAAAAGGATCCAAGCCCATGGAAATAAGTCATGTGGTCAATGAATAAAAGACCACTTAATCATCCAAATTCCATAGAACTTTCAAGAGAAAGAATAGGAGGAAAAACAAGAGAAAAACAAGAACAAAAAGAGGGCATTTCGGGTTTGGCCATAGAAAAATCACCCCTCAAAATCTTGCCTCTAAAATTATTTTCTTGTTGAATTCCTACTAAATTAAGTGTCCTCTACAACTTGGTGTAATTGTTTTGGAAGAAGGAGCACTTATTTCTTCAAGTTGACAACTTGTTCAAGTGAAGAAGTTTGTAGAAAAAGGTAAGAATCAATTCCTTTTTCTTATGTTATGAAGGTTTGTTTATGTTGTGGTATGTGAAAATGAGTAGAAATTATGGAAATAAGGAAGTTTGCAAAGTGGGTATGTATATATATATGTAGCCATGGGTGTATATATGTTGTATACATATATGAGTTGAATTTTATGTTGCATTCTAGTTGTGGTTATGATGGAAATTATATTGGGAATGAAAGTTGAATGAATTTTGGTTGAAGTTGGAATGTAGATGATTATGTCACTTTAGAATAATTTTGTGATATTATGGAAATGAAGTTGTTAAGATGTGAATTATGATTATGGTTGATGAATTTGGAAGTTGGAAACTTGTTATGAAGTTGTATGCCAAAGATTTGATGTTTTGCATAAGTTATGATTTTGGCGGAAGATTGTATATCATGTATATCGAGTGTATATCTTAAGGAAACCGATATGAAATGTTTCTAGAACTATATGGTGATGATCATGATGGTTGTTGAATATGAAATTATTGATCTTAGTTGAAAGTTGGGTTGAATTGAAGATTATGTCAACTTGTGAGAAAAATGACTAGTTGAAGGATATTTGTGTTTTTAATGTTCATTGTTGATATTGTTGTTGTCGTTTGGGTTATTGTTGATGATTTATAGCCGAGTTGAATTCTCGGGGTGTCATATGTATAGGGGAAGTGCTGCCGAAATTTCAGTAGCCAAATATGCTTAAAGTTGAAATAATGGCATTAATAATTCACAATTGGTAAACTTGACCAATTGCAGTTTTTCGACGAAACGGGAAGTGAGTTTGGAAAGGCTTAAGGAGCGCGAAAGGTATGTAAAGCAACCCCAATTCTTCCCTTGGCATGCCCCTAGTGTGTTAGGGTCGGATCCGGGCCTCGAAGGACCTCTTGGCCCTCGGAATCCGCAAGACAAAATTTCAGTTTTTCCTTCAGTAGAATTGAACCATTTTGATACGCTTTTTTCTGAAATTATGCAATTTTGCTCTAAATTATTCAGAAAATCATAGAATGTTTGTATAACCTTTTTAGGTGATACTATATGCTTAGAGGGCACAATTTGAGCCCGCCGCCTTGTTTGTCCCAAGGCGGGCCCGCTATTTACGGTTTTGCCCCTAATGTGTTAAAGCTTCCTTTTTAAGCGATTTTTGAAAGAAATGTTTTAATTACCCTACTAATCGCTTAACGAATATTATTTTAAATATTCTGTTAAATATTATAAATTATTTTGACACTCGGAATGACTTCGGGAAAGTTATACTTCTGTAATTTATTATGATATCCGAAATACATTTATTATGATTCCGTCCGACCCCATTGGATTTGTTTGTCTTCGATACGCTTCATCGAGTCTTTGAAAACATTTATTATATTTTTAAATTGCATTAGTCTCTCACTACTCCACTCGTGGATGTCCCAATGTTTCCCACACTGAGCCCGGGCCAGGATATGTTGTCAAGCGTAATTCTCTGCATTGTTCTCCGCGTCCCGATGTGAGGGGGCAGGTATACGCGTACATGGGTCTGTGGAGTATGATGTGCCATGTCCGCCTATTCTGATCCGATTTGTATGGCCATTTTGATATGACATTATATGATACGGGGCCACGCCCCTTTTTCTGATTCCTCTGTATAGTGGCACCAGCGTCGGGAGGGTGGCCACATTCTGTCTGCCGAGTCCCGTGTCAGGGACCGGATATGATATGATATGACATATGTTTCTGTACGCATTCTGTCTGTTTTGGAAATATGCATTTGACACTCTGAATTCTGTACTCATTTTCTGTAACCATTATGATTTGACTTCTGTGATTCCGCTTTACATATTCAGTACATATTTCGTACTGACCCCCTTTCTTCGGGGGCTGCCTTTTTCATGCCGCGCAGGTACTGACGACAGGTTCGCTGATCCACACGTTTAGGATCCTATTTCTGCTATTTGGGGCGCTATCTTCTACAGAGCCCATCTTTTGGTACAGTCTGTCACTGCTATCTGGATATGTACTTTGTTCAGGGTATGACGGGGCCCTGTCCCGTCTTATGATTATGATATGTTCTGTAGAGGTCTGTGGATACATCTGTGTGGGTTCTGTACATATGTTTGGGATATTCTGTTCTGTGATGGCCTTATCGGCCTATGTGTGCCAAGTCTGCTTTTCTGCTATGTTCTGTAGCGACCACTAATATTATTATTATATTATTATTCTGTTAATATGCTAATTTGGGGTATCGGGTACGTATATGTGCCTAGCTCGGGCACTGGTCGCGGCCCACGGGGTTGGGTCGTGACAATACTAGATATACTCAGTGATATATACCCTCAGAGTTAAAGAGAGCAAAACCACCCTAAAGGGCATACCCTCCCCATACTTGGAATTTAATAACCAGACATAGATGGCCACAAAATAGCAACAATCCATAGCTAAAATACAGATAATCAGCACCCATACAGGCTCAAAATCTAATGTAGAAAATCAACAGGCAACAAACAGGGAGGTTTCAACAAGTCAAGCTAACTAGAAAGAACAACCAGAACTTATTTAGGAAAACCTTCAGCCAAATGCAAAAAAAAGGGGCTTTCAAGTAGCAAGGATAGCAAAAGGTAAGACATAAGTTCCAGGTTTCTAAGTGAGTGTCATATTATTGACTCACAGGTCATTCAAAGGATTAACATGGTTTGGATGCACATAACAAGTGCAGGTTCCATAATTTTAGACTAAGGTGCATGATTATTCTGGCCTAGGTCCTAAAACAGATGAACATTAGACATGGTTAATATTCAAAGCTCATAGAAAGGCAAGAGATATAGGAAGCAAACGCTCACAAGGTTTTATGATTAGCCAGTCTTCGAAACTAAAACTAAGTGATTGAGATAGACAAGTTCCAAATCCCTTCAGGTTTATAAATAGCTAAGTGAGATCACAGAAGTAGGACAGTAGTCCCTTTTCCACACTAGTGTTAAGTTCAACAAGTTCAAGAAATGGTTTTAGACAAGTTATAGGTTCAAAATAAATAGACAGGAAACATAAGACAATAGTGCATTTTTCAGAATTTGCATATGGGGCATCCTATAGCAGGTAAAAGTTTGGGTAAAAGGATACATGGGTGCTATCCTAAACCAGAATGAAGTTCAGGAATTTAGCAGGGTCCAAATAAGGCACTTAACAGCTTAGAAAACAACCAAAGGATATTGAAAAGGGACATGATGTTCTCCTAGATCCAAAGCAATATGTTAGGCATGGTTTCAATTTAGGTGAGCACACAGGGACCAAGTCAATACAGAATAGACAACAAACTAGGCATAGAGTCAAATGATCCTAATACATCCTCAGAATTGACACACTACACACAAGTGGTTTAATAATTAAAGGGTGCACAAGTAAACATATGAAGGGTGCCTTAAGTTCTAAAATGTGAATCAACTAATTAGAACAAGTGCAGATGTACAGAGATTCCTACATGACTAGTCTTGAGAACTTCAAGTTCAAACAACAATCCAGGGCACTGTCTAAGGTACATGGATAATCAATTCACACAACTTGGATCAAATAGGTGATACTAGGTCAAGTGGGGGAAATCTTAGGCATGACATGCATGAACAGGATCATATGAACATAGCTTTAATTTTTAGCACTCATTTTTAGTTTTCAGATGATCACAACAAGTAACAAAAATGGGGGGGGGGGGGGGGGGTACACAATAACAGATTCCACACTTTGGATTTAAAAAAAAAACCTTTAATTAGTTTTAATCTTTTACATTCTCAACTTCTAAATGAGCTAATATACAAAGACCTCGGGAATTACTTAACAAGAATTCAAACTCAAGGGACACATATCTATGGCGTAAATTTCATAAGTTTTCAGGAAGGCAACTAGTATAAGGATTAAGCAAGTCACTATGGCATCATAAAGAACACTAAGCTGGCAAACAAACTTGGATATAAGCAATTTAAACCAACCAAATACTAATAGAGAACACCTCAATACCCCTAACTACACCAGGTCACCCCAGAGTTAAAGAAGAAAAAATGTAACAATAACTTTAGTCATCAAAACAAGTTCTTTCAAGTAAATAACCCTTTTTTTTAAGTTCTACACTTCATTTAATATAACTTAGAAACACATGAACAAGTCCATCATACCATTTTATACACTTAGACAGTTTCAAAATCATATCAACATGATCATCATGGGATGGTCATGCAATCATAATATAGACTAAAATAGGTTTGATCATAATTAAACAACACAGTAGTTGTGTAGAACAAAAGCTAGGCTAGGTAGGATTTAAAACAAGCAAAAACAATAAGACAACATAATGGAGCTATAGAACACAGTATGAAATAATCAAGGTTGCAAACAGATAAGGAACAAGCATGTATATCACAAGAACAGTGTTAAAGAGCTAGGAAAACAGTGTAAAATAGTTAGGATAGACTAGTACATTTTTTGGGGAAACCTAAAGATCAAAGGAGAGATTAGAGTCCAAGTCTCAACACCAAGCAAGTCCTTAAACCCTTTCTTTCAAGAATTTTCAAAAAAAAAAACAATTTGCATTCTCCCTCAATAGTATGTTCTAAATGTAGTCTATATATGTATATCAGTTACTAATATTGTATTGTATATATGTAGTATATTGTAAGGTATATTGCCATATAGAGCAATAGGCTTAATACCTGCTTTCGGTTATCAAATTCTGGACTCCTAACAAATGAATAGAAACTTTCTATTTATAGGTAAATTCATATGCTTAGGGGTAGAAATGGTAAGAAACATTCCCAAAATAGATTCCCCCCCCCCCCCCCCAAATCCTCAAAGATTTCGAATTTAGGCATAAAAAATAGGACAAGAATTTTGATGCATTGTACAAATAGTACTATCCCAAATTCAGATTTTGTACATGTCACACAAACAAACAAAAATCCAACCCATTCTAATTCAAAATCCCTAAGATTAAGGAACAAATAACGGAATAGTACATCTAGTCATCATATAAGACAAATAACAGCCAAATAAACGGTAACATAGTACTAAAAACATATAGGAATCCTTAAAATTGTACTCAAATGGGAAGGGATTCTAGGGAATTTCCCCTGGGCTAATATTTCAATGTGGTAGGGTGCACAAGATGGTCAAGGACTCGAGGTCCTACCCATGACAACCCCTATCACGAATATAGCCCGAGTAACACCCTAGAAATTTATCAATTTGGAGCCCAAAAAATACGAATTCGAGCAAACTAAACCTGGCAAACCATAGAGCACGCATAGAGGAACAAAACCCCCTAAAAGTCCGGTTAAAAATGGCTACAAATCGCCATGGGCGGAACCCTAAATTCGCCGGAAATCGCCTCTCAAATAGGTGCGGGGTGGTGAAAATGAAGATGGGGGTGGAATGTTTATTTTTAATAAACATCCACCCTTTTTTTTTAAGAAACACCCCCCTTTAAGTTTTAAAACAATTAAATTAACCCCTCTTTTTATTTAATAGACTATATATTATAAATTTATATACAGCTAAATATATTAATTATTTAGGCTAAATAAAAATTTAAACTCGTAAAGTAAAAATGCATGTTTTAAAACGAGCCCAATATTGACATAGTTCCGGATAATATTTAAGAATGTGAAAAATGCGATCAAAAGTAAACCGTAATTCATATGTCGTCTTAATTAATAATTTTTTTGAGTTAGATGGAACGGGATGTGTATTATTTATTTTTTGACTTATATTTATGAAAATAAATAACTCGTAATTTTTTGTAATTGTAAATTTTCACAGAATAATACTTAAATGTCAATTTTGCAATTTTCTCGAGATTTTTTAAATTTTTTTAATTTTTTAAGGGCATCCTTACCCCGTCTTGGACTCGGGAAATATGAAAATTAAAATATACTTTTTATGAGGTGAAAATTAGGTTTCAACACCCATTTCCAAGTCGGAATCTCTATAGCTTGCAGCAATCCCCCAGGCTATTGATGCTTGGTTTTCACCAGTTGACAATTAGGACATTGGGCCACAAACTCCGCTATATCTTTCTTCATTCTATCCCACCAATATATAGATTTAAGATCATGGTACATCTTTGTCGGTCCTGGATGGACAGAATAACGGGAATGACGGGCTCCTTCCAGAATCTGTCGACGTAATCCTGCAACATCAGGGACGCATAACCTGCCTTGGTACCTGAGAACACCATCTGTCGGAACCTCAAATGGTGACTTCTTTTTCTGAGGAAGTGCATCCCTATGAACTAACATGGGGTCCTCATATTGGCGCTTCTTTACCTCCTCTACTAACGACGACACCATTAGGTTCTGGATAGTAACTCCCGTACTGCTCGAGTCCATTAAGCGAAGTCCTAGGTTCGCTAGCTGTCGAAGCTCGTGGACTAGCTGCTTCTTCTCCGATTGAACATCACCTAACATACCCATGGACTTGCGGCTAAGAGCATCGGCTACTATGTTCGCCTTTCCAGGATGATATAAGATACTTAGATCATAGTCTTTTAATAGATCCAACCATCGCTTTTTCTGCAAATTTAATTCCTTCTGTTTGAAAATATATTGGAGACTCTTATGATCTGTATAAATATCCACATGAACACCATACAAATAGTGTCTTCACATCTTTAGTGCATGAATAATCGCAGCTAACTCTAGGTCATGAGTTGGGTAGTTTTTCTCGTGTTTCCGCAACTGCCTTGAAGCATAGGCAATAACTTTGCCATGGTGCATTAATACACAACATAGCCCAAAACCTGTAGCATCACAATAGATAACATGGCCCTGTGATCCTTCTGGAAGTGTTAGGACTGGAGCTGACGACAACCTATGCTTCAGCTCCTGAAAGCTGCGCTCACACGCGTCCGTCCATTGAAATTTAGCCGATTTCTGAGTCAACTTCGCCAGTGGTGCAGAGATAGAAGAAAATCCTCCTACAAATCTTCTATAGTAACCGGCCAACCCCAGGAAACTACGGACCTCCATAGGGTTGTAGGTTTTAGCCAATTCTTCACAGCCTCGATCTTCTGGGTATCTACTCGAATACCATCAACTGAAATAATATGCCCTAGAAAAGTGACAGAATTTAGCGAAAACTCACATTTTGAAAACTTTTCATATAGTTCCCGAGCCCAAAGAATTCCAAGAACAGTGCGTAGATGGTTTGTATGCTCTACCTCCGATCGATAATATACCAGAATATCATCGATGAACACAATTACAAATAGATCCAAAGGCCTGAATACATTATTCATCAAGTTCATGAATACTGCTGGGGTGTTAGTCAACCCAAATGACATTACCCGAAAATCATAATGCCTATATCTAGTTCTGAAGGTTGTCTTTGGAACGTCTTCTTCTTTAACCCTCACTTGATGGTGTCCCAATCTTAGATCTATTTTTGAGAACCACTTGGAACCCTGCAACTAATCGAACAAATCGTCAATCCTTGGAAGTGGGTATTTATTCTTTATTGTCACCTTGTTTAATGGTCTATAATCAATGTCTATAATCAATACACATACACAAGGAACCATCTTTCTTCCTTACGAACAGCACAGGCGCTCCCCATGGCGATGAACTAGGCCTAATAAAGCCTTTCTCAAGTAGATCTTTCAGTTGCGCCCTTAACTCCTTCAATTTTGCAGGGGCAATTCGATTAGGGGAGATAGATATAGGCTTAGTATCTGGAAACACATCAATGGTAAACTCGATCTCCCGTTCTGGCGGAAGACCTGGAAGCTCGTCTGGAAACACATCCAAAAACTCATTCACCATTGGAACAGATTGAAGAGTTGGCGATTTGGCTTCTCTGTATTGAACCCGGACTAAATGATAGATATAGCCTTTAGTAATCATCTTTCTCGCTTTGAAATTGGAAATAAACCTACCTCTCGGGGATGTTGTATTGTCTTTCCATTCTAACACTAGTTCTCCCGGAAACTAAAATCGAACCATCTTTGTTCTGTAATACACATTCGCGTAACAGGAGGCTAGCCAATCCATACCCATAATAACATCAAAATCTAACATTTCCAGCTCATGTACATCAGCCATGGTATAACGGTCACAAACTATAATCATACAATTCCTATATACTCACCTAGCTACCACCGAGTCCCCTACATGTGTAGCTACCTCAAAAGGTTTGATTGGCTCAGCTTTCACCCCAATATGATTAGCAATGTAAGGAGTAATATATGACAGAGTAGAACCCAGATAAATTAACACATATACATCATGAGAGGATATCGACAATATTCCTGTGACGACGTTAGGGGAAGACTCAAGATCCTGTCACCCAGCTAGTGCATATATACGATTTTGAGGGCCGCTTGTGCTGGATGCTCCTCCTCTGCCTCTACCGTGACCTGCCGGTGCTTGTGAACCTTGCCCCAAAAGGCGTATGGATAAGGAAGAACGCACCACTGATCCTGCGGGCTGACTCCTACCTCTGCCAGCCATCGATGGACAATCACGCATCATATGCCCTACCTGACCACAGGCATAACAGACATCTGAACCCAAGCGGCACTGTCCTAAATGTAGTTTACCACACTGAGCCCACCGTGGCACAGGTGGTCTCATCCGGCCAGAATCGTGTCTGTACTGGGACCCTGAAACTCTAGAGCTCTAACCCGATCCTGATTAGATAAGACGGTCAACCCTTTTGCTCGCAAATCGAGGAGGTACGCTGGCCACTGATTGTCCTGAATACCTGGAATACTGCTACCTCTGCCCTCCTCTATACTCACTGCCAGCACCCGAAGATCTGGCCCTTTTACTATACCTTCTGTCAAGATCACGTTCAACCCTCTGCGGCTGCTGCTGTTCCTCCAGGTTTTGGGCATGGTCCTGAATGCGAGCAATGTCCATCCCATCCTGAAGTGAGGACGGCAAGTACTCCTTAATCAAATATGGCCCCAACTCCCTCACGAATCAGTGTACATGGTCTCCCTTGTCGGATACTATGGCTGGGGCAAGAATTAAAGCGGAGACTATATTCTCGAATGCTCATATTCCCTTTTCTGAGATTCAGGAACTTATCAGCTCGGGCCCGTCGAACCTTCGGTGGTAAATAATGCCGCAGAAAAGCCATGAACTCATGCCATACTGGGGGTGCATTTGCTCCTCGCGAAGATATCCAAGTGTTGTACCATTGGACAGCCACATCCCGCAATCTATAAGAAGCTAGTTCTACTGACTCGGTATCAGAAGCATGTATTATCCATAGCGTTCTCAGCATCTCATCTATAAAATCTTGCGGGTCTTCATCCGACTTCGACCCGTAGAATCCTGGAGGATTCAGATAATAAAATTGCGGGCTCTTGCACTAACCGCTTTATCACCCTGGCCCGCACCCTGTCGCTAAGCCTAAGCCGTAACCAACTGGGTCAGCAACTGAATGGCTTCTCTCAACTGCTGGCCCAAAGCATCTGGCAGAGGGACTGGAGGTACTGGAGCTGGATCTGAAGCCCTTTCCTGCTCCTCTGACAAGGGTGGAGTATGAGAGGTCCGAGACGGAACCTCGTTATCAGACCCACCCTTCTCTACCTCTGTCGGTGGCTCCCGTTCAGTTCTTCTTTCGGCCACCGTCTTGCCCTTCTGGGCCGCTGTAGCTTTCCTCTTCATAGGCATTATGAAATCATAACACAAGATTAGGAAAAAGAGAATCCTGATACATTAGCTCTATCCCACGATCTATGATAAGAAAGAAGGTCAATTATTCCTATTTGCCCTGCAGCCTCTGGTTTGTAAGTGTGGCGCGCTTCACACCCATAAATAAGACTCTACTGGACACAGCTCGTAGACACACCCTAGGATGAACTACTCTCATACCACTTTTGTCATGACCTAACTAGAGGGCCGTGACGGGTACTCGATGCTAGCCAACCGAACACCTCTAGTCTGACATTTCATAATCATTACTAGGTGGGCCACATGGACAACATATGAATATCATACTTAGTACATTCATCAACACTAATGTGCATAAACATACGCCAAGAAGGCTTACCAAAATATTATACAACAATAAGAACTGATAAAGTTTAGGAACATCTAGCTACATACGCATATCTACGAGCCTCTAAATAAGATACATGAATCCATAAGGACAGGGCAGGACTCTGCCATACCCAAGTGTATATATACAAAAGAGTAGTACACTTAATTTCAGCTCCGAAACAACTGGAGCGCTTCCAAGATGCCGCTAATGGAGTTTCTACGGGTCAAACACATCTACCTGTCTACCTGCAGGCATGAACACAACGTCCATAAGAAAGGACCTTAGTACGCATAATGTATTGAGTATGTAAGGCATGAATAATGTCATAATAAGAGACATGGAACATAACATGAGGTAAAGAGATAACCTATACATATGACTGCCTCTCAAGGTAGATATCATGCATGCTTAACCTTTAAATAAAACATTTCTCATATCATATACATGTACATAACATAATCATTAGCCAGCATCCGGAGTAATCATCTCGCGTCGCCCATTAGTAGTGACTGCCCGTGCCATATATACAAGGTGTTATTATCATTATCCATAGGCCGCTCACTAAGCCCACCGTAGTGGTGTCAACCCGGCCAATTAGGCCCGGTGTAATCATACATATACATATACATAAAGCATGCATGAGAGCCCAAATAAAAGCTACAACTCTATCAGAGTGACGTAAGGTCGGTGACCTCCGATTATATTATGGATCAATCACCATCGCTATATCTCACCTTGAAGGAATAAGTATCATAAGGTGAGATCAACAACAATGAATAAAATCTAGGAAATCATGAAATAAGTTTAATAATCTCATAATAGCATCAAGACTGTAATCTTTGGAATCTCTAGAAATGGAATCATCATCATCATCATTATCATCATGGAACATACATATCTTTAGCATCATAAGAAACTCTAAGAATCATGAACTTCTAACTTTTGGGAATAATAATGTTATGGAAAACATATATATATGTTCATAAGAAAGGAATCATGCCTTTAGAAAGAAAGGGACTAGCCTTAACATACCATTTTGGTCTCCTACTATTTGACGCTTATCCTCTCGAGCTTGTAAATCAACATTCGAGAGAATTCATACTATCGTTAGACTTATTATCATATGCTTATCTTAAATCTTTAAATTAATTTCTTTTAAAATCTACCGAAATCCAGGCAGCATCTCTCCCCTGTTTATATCCCTAGCCTAAAATCACAATACAAAGAAAACAATAACAATAGCAACACTACTATCAACAACACCATCATCAACACCAATATACTCCATAAAAAATCCCACACGATGTTTTTCCCAATTTCTCAACCAACCATAACAATATCCACAATACCATAATCAAAGAATTATATTCAATTTAATCTCAATTAATCCAAAATCTCCTTTCAAATTCATTCCATAGTTATCATCTTCACTTTAATACTTTGCAACTTCTCTACTATGATTCTCTTCTTTTGTAGGACTTGCAAAACCTTCAAATCAACTTAATCATGAGAAATTGGATTGAGAACATACCTTACACAAGAAGAACTTCACCCCACTCAACTTCTTCCGAGATGAAATTCATCACAACATTAAGTAGAGACAAGAACAATCCTTCTCCAAGAATTAGCTTGGAGTTTTTGTGTTTGATCCTCTTTTGTGATGGTATAGAATGTTTTGAAATGATGGATAACCTTCAAGAACACTCTTAGAGAGAAGTATGGGGGATTCTACAGAGGTGTGGAGATGTTAGGAGATCTCTAGAGGGTTATGGAGTTGAAGAAAAATGAATAAAATGAAGTGTAGAGGTCCTTTTACAGGTGCCAAACTCAGATTGGGCTGGGTCACCCCATAAGTGGACTTTTAAGTGAGCTTCCTGAATTTTTCGCCCAAGTTCTTATTTCTCTGACTGTCTGTTTTAAAACGCCCATAATTCCCTACTCTGAGGTCGTATTGACGAACGGTTTGTTGCATTGGAAACTAGACTCGATGAACTTCATTTTAGGCTCTTGAAACCCCTCAAAACTCTTGATATACCCGGAGCTATACCTGTCACACCCTAATTCTGATAGGGCATGATGGGCACTCGACCCTCACTTGGAGCCGAGCGAACCCGCTAGTTCTCATTATACTCAGAGTCGTACTGCACTCTTAATTGTGAAATGATGTGCAAAATGAAGGCCTTTCAAAACATTCTTTTCATCTTTCTTAACTCAAGTAAAAAGCTGTAATAGAATGAATAAGTAAAGAAATGCATAATGCTACATCGGCTCGCATAGCTGTCACGACCCAACCCCGTGGGCCGTGACTAGTGCCATAACTGGACACCCATACTCATTCACTTACCAAATCGACATATCCAAGACTTATTCATATTTAACATACGTTATTTTTCACAGATACTGAGAACAGACGTCGTCTTAAGCGGTCACCTGTAACTAAACTATCATACAAAAGCCGGAGGATGGCGGAATACACATCGCCCGAATATACATACATATACAAACATATGGGTCGTTTCGGCCATAATAGCAAACGGGACCGCTTAAGGCACAAGTCACCGACATGACCGAACAAACACGACCCATGACCCACATATATGTATACAGGCCTCTACAAACCACAACAGAAACATATGACGGGACAGGGCCCCGGCGTACCCCAAATAGTCATATATATACAGAAACATGTACAACAAAAGATATGTACCAAAAATGTGGGCTCCGGATCAAAGGAGTACTACAAAGTAGCAGAATATGTATCCTACACTGGTGGATCACCAGAATGAACGTCTGCACCTGCAGGCATGAAACGCAGCCCTCGAAGAAAGGGGGTCAGTACGAAATAGGTACTGAGTATGTAAAGCATGAAATACAGTAATCCAAATCATAACTGAAGTGAGAAGTACGGAAAATGGATACAGAGTTAGTATATCAAAACCTTTTTTGAAAACATAAATCATGCATAGGGCTCAGGAATGTGGTCGCCACTCCGACGCTGGCGCCACAACACATCATACTCCAGAAGGTTTCAAATCTCCGTATAATCCCGAACATATCGTATCATCGTAACATATCACAACATCATAACACATCATATGCCATAACACATCATAACTCCGTATATAAGCGGTACCCGGCCCTATGGCGAGGGTCTCGGGAACCGTAACACATCATACTGCCGAATATAACATAGTGCGCATGATAACAAAACCGGCCCGGGACCCGGCGAACGATGTAATAGTAGTATGCACGAGCGGAGTAGTGAGAAAACCATATGCATATAAATAAATAAATTTCAAAACTCGATGAACAAATATATTTACCGACATCTGAAGGCTCAGAAACAAGTTTCGGGTCAATCGGAATTAGAATAAGAAAGTTGCGAGCTTTTGAAGTACAGAACCTTCTAAAAACATTTCCTAAGCCATATTTGGAAATTCAAGTATCATTCATATTAGGTAACTTTCGAATAATATTATGGATCAAATCAAATGGAGACTTTAGGACCATATTTATGTATCAAAATATTCTTCAAAGACTTTAGTCATCTCGATTTTCTTTCGAACAACATTCGGAAACATAACAACTAGAATCTTCGAACATCATAAATACGTATCAAGCCATATGGAATATCTTATGGATGTCAAATATTAGCCATCCTAGTGGCTCTAAGAATAGGATTTTCTTTAGAAGCATACATATACGTTATTGGTTCATTTCATAAAGGTCATGCCAAAAGAAGGAAAGGTAGGCTTTACATACCTCGATCGCTCGCTAAACAAATCCCGACTCAAGTCTCGGGCTCTCCAAGATCTACAATAACGCCATTAATTACCAAACGTTAGCTACAAGTACTTAGAAATTCAATTCTAACTAGCACTTGTCTAAAGAAATTTCGGCAGCATTTCCCCTATATATTCGCCTATCCGAATTTCCAATTGCTCTCCTGTTGACACAGAAATACCAACAATAACATATGGACACAACCATATCTTCAATTCTTTTATTCCAACAAGAACAACAACATATCAAAACAGCCCCCAACTATAACATAACGATGCCCGAAATTCTAACGAACACTTACAATACACCAAGCAGCCCATATACACTTCTTATACCTTATTTCATGCAATCTTTTCAGCAAATTTCAGGGAAATACAACAGCAACCACACGACACCACATCATCTATTTATATGCAAGTAAGCTACATTATTACCACAATAATCCTCACAACAACCCACAACAAATTTAACTCCAACTCTAACTATTAAATTCCTTCATTCTCATCACATAATCCATGATATCAAAAACCAAAATATTGATTCAAATCAGTCCACCATTTTCAAATAAAACAGCCCCTACGGCTTCAACGACATTCCATCATTAACATACATAATTCCATAGACTCAATTCATGTTTACCATGTTACAACAATACCCCAACATCAACACACATAATTTCACACATAAAATTTACATTTGCATATTCCCCACACGTCCAACTTCATCATCAGAGAAAGTGATTAAATGCATCTTTTGATGATAAGTTCAGTTAAAAGTTGTGAACTAAACAAATTGAATGACACAGTAAAAAGGTAAGCAATGACACGAAAGGGTGAATGTAGGGTAAGGTAAGAATATTGAGGTATGATTGAAATGTAAAGCTGAAGGATGAAAGGGAAAGTAAATAGGAAGGGATAACAGGGCAGATCGCTAAAGGATCGGGTACATCTCGAAGTGTGATATATGAGGTAAGTTTCGACATCTTTGTGCTTTTACTTGAAAGTGGGAGCCCTGTGTGGCTGAGATATGTCGTACATATATATTGGCCCTGTGAGGCATTGTTGGTATTTGCTGCGTGCAGGTTTTGGGATAGTAAGAAATATAGAGGAAACTTTGCCAAAATTTTCCTAGAATTTAAAGGAGATAGGATGTAAGCTTGTAATATGTCCTAACGGGAAAAGATGTTGTGCAAAAAGTAATGGCAGGACGAGACTAAGTTAGGAGTATCGTTAACAACTACAAGAGATGAGTTAAATACTATTGACTTGATAGTAACAGTAATTATAAGATCGACATTGATACGGTAAAGAGAAATGCTAGGGTAAATTAGGGAGACTGGTAGTGCTAAAACACGACATAGGAGAGGAATGGTAACTCTAATAGAGTGTGATACTGGAGTATTAATTGGATGGATAAACATAGTAAGATACGATAAGTCTATTAGCAAAATAAAGTAATAGCATGACTGAGGTAGGGTATGAAATACGAAGGGGTATAACGAATGTGAATCCATTGGTAAAACAACTTATATGGTAAGTGTAATAGGGCTGATTAGAAAGAGTAACAGGTTGAGTATGCTTACTTCGCAAGTTTTATTGTATTTTACGAGCAGGCTTGCGAACGAGGTAAAGAAGTGGCACTCTATAGCATTGATTATGATCAAGATATAATGAGAGCGTGGCAAGAATTGTAATACAATGTAAGTAAAGTATAGTGAGGAAACGACTAAAGATATGACATGTTCTATATGAATAAAGAATGAATGCAAGTGTGAAACCAGCAAGCGAGACATAAGGCAGTAGATAAGAAATCTTACAAGACCTTGTTAGAAAAATCCAGCATAGAGGTTTCGCAATGACAGAAATGATAGCAAGCAAACTTGAAAAAGGAATCAGAGAAATGTGATATGGCAAAGTAGTAGTAGTCTGTGATTTGTATAATCGAGAGTATGAGTGATATCTTTAGCTGAATGTAAAAGACCAAGACTACAGAAAGATGAATAACGAAATAGGATGATTGTTAGGAAAAAGGATTGACACAATAAGGATGAGAGGAGATGATCAGAATGAACAGTGTAAGTTTTGGAAGCGAAGAATGGATTGTACAAAGGTAGTATATTCTAAAGGACAAAGCGGTAATATGTTAATAATAGGGTTCCTCGTGCGAAGAATAAAGGATTGATTATAAAACGGGATGAAATAAGATAAATTGAGGAAGAAGGAATGTAAAGGAATAAGAACGGGAATAGAAAGAGAAGGAAATCCGCCGTAAAGTACGCGCGCTTAAGAAGTAGTCGTGTTATGATTAAAGGAAGATGCATCTCCTACGAATATCCTATACCAAGTTAGAACGAGTAAAGTATATGAAGTAATGAGTTGGATAGAAAAAGGTGGCCATGAGTTATGAGTTTACCGTACAACGATAAAGTGATAGAGCAAAACTATCATCAACAACAAATACAATATGATTATAATTGGTTTTGAAATCAATGTTTAGTGCAACACAAGAGTAAAAGAGCATGAGGCACAAGGGGTATTAGTTGCGCATGAGACTTAGGCCCTGGAAAACAAAGATGACGTTACAAGTGAGCTTTGAGCACCGAAGAAGAGGGCAAGTGACATTGCATGGATGGTATGGATAACTAGACATACTACTATTTCGAGTATCCCTATGGGACAGAAGTTATTACTTGGAGCAGACGTAGACATTGACCCATAACTAACAGTTGAGCTAAGCAAAACACATCCTTGTTTGGATTGTGATGTCGATTGTATTACTTGATTATAAAAGCTGCGAGATGAGTATGTTAAGATTTCACACATGAATTACCGCGGCTATAAAGTATGGGAAATGACATGAATATGAGGCGGTATAACGAGGGAATTGAGGAAAAGGATATATGAATTCAAGATTTGAAAGTGAGGAAACGGATTATATAAGGGTAGAAGTAAGACCCTTAAAGGGGGGAAGCGAGTGAGGAAAATACCAGTATACAGATTGAAACGATGAATCTTAAGATGTGATAGATATAGACTCTAAACGAAAAGTGAGAGTTATGCAGAAAGGAGTCTAATAGCTAGTGAATAAATGAAAAAGAATTGAGCGGGTATCTGAGATTGTACTGTAAATCATTCGCGAAAACCTTGAACAAGGTAACGTTGAGAGCAAATAACTCAAGGGATATGATAAAAGATAGCGATGCTATACTAGAATAGAGGCAAAGGCACAAACGGTAGAGTCGTTGTTAATGATATTGCTATTTATAAGTGACAATTAAGAAGGGACCTAAAGTTTTCTATAGTAGGATATAAGATGTGATAATCAAGGGACAAATAAAGGAAAGAAAAGAGTATGACGAGATAAGTTACTACATATAGGAAAAGGAGTTTTGGTACATGACACTGAGCCTTGACATGTCCGGGTAAGCGAAACCACCGAACCTTCAAGGTCGGGTATGCTATGGATATGAATATGGACATGAGTACAGATACGAATACGGATACGAATATGGATACGGATATGGATATATGTATATGTACAGATATATATATGTACACAAATCACGCAAGAACGATTATGTAACTTGCAAGTATTTATACGTCGCAAATGAAACCAATTGGGTACTTAAAAAGAGGAGTAAGAGGTAGACAAGAATAGTGTGGACATGATACTCCAGGTCAGTTGAAGGAAAATATATGGTGAATTGAGTTGAAATGTTGAGTTGGGATTATCGTTAAGGATAAATAGGACAATTACTTGGAATATGATATAAGTACATGCTATATGCTTCCTACGGTAGCTGTCACACCCCAGTACTGATAGGGCATGATGGGCACCCGAACCTTTACTTAGAGCCGAGTGAACCCACTGGTTCTCGTTATATTCATAATCTCACTAGACTCTTAAACCAGGAAATGAAATGCATAATGAAAGCTTTTCAAAAACATTCTGTTCGTCTTTCTCGAATCAAGTAAAATCTGTAATCATATGAAATTTGTAACATAATGCATAATGATCCTGTTACACCCCGGAAATTTTCACGTTAAGTGTACAGTGAATAGGCTAACAAGGATATAGTGTATACGATGTTGTGGAGACGAGTGGTAACGTTCATTTGATTGGTATCGAGGTGTTGAACAATTGTTAAGGAGGTCCCGTAAGGATCGGAGATTAAACGAAGTGACAAAATAAGACTTAGTGAACTGGCGAATTCTACGGTAGGTTATACGGACCGTATAATGGTTTTACGGCCGTATAATGAACCGTTAAAGTGTCACAGAAAGAAGTTGAGGAAAAGTGGATTTTACGGTAGATTATACGGACCGTATAAAATTATACGGCCCGTCAAATGAACCGTCAAGTTGACACAGAAAGGGGTGATCACTGAGTCAGTTTTACGGTCAATTATACGGACCGTATAAATTTATACGGACCGTATAATGGCATCGGGACTAGTTTTGTATTTATAAAAAAATATAATCCAAGTTCATTTTTATTATTTCCCCTTCTCACTACACGACCCAATCTCTCTCTAGAAACTTCCAAACACTTCCAAACCAAGAATTCAAGTGAAAATCTAGATCACTAACACCCAAATTGATGAAATCAAGAGTGTGAAACTCCTCATAGTTCATCTAAGTCAAGGAATTCCAAAGAAGGTGGAACTAGGGTTTTGTCTAAGCGAAGTATTTCAACTCAAGACTTGTTCAACCATCATCCAAGGTAAGTTTCATGATCATTTCATGTTGTTTAAGGTATTGGAAGGCTTAGATACTTGAAACGTAGAAGAACATAGAAAGTGGGTCATTACTGAGTGAATAGTGACATAATTGAATGGTAGTGGAATTGAATCATGAAAGTTGAAGAGTTGTGATTATGAATACGTTATAATGATATTTATATCATGAAACAAGTATTAAATGCATGAAAACACAAAGATGAGTTATAAGGAGAAATATGGGAAAATTGGAGGACAATGGTGGATTTTGCTAAATATACATAAATGATGATTGTTGATTGTGATATTGTGAGTAGTATTGTGAATGTTGGGAGTTGATATAGAACATGGGAAAAGTAGTATAAACAAAAGAAGTGCTGCCCAATTTTTCCTAGAATTAACGATGCGCTCTTGTAGTCAATCAACTAATGTTAATTCGAATTCTCTCATGAAGGTAACGATGTGATATCGAAGGAGAACAAGTGAGCGATAGCTTAGGTAAACGACCAAGGTATGTGAGGCTAGTCCTTTCCTTCTAATGGCATGAATGCTATAGTGTAAACTCTTTATCCTCTCCATGAGTTCCCATTTTTCGGGAAAGTTAAAAGCCTATATTCATAAATGTCTATATAAGATAAGAGATACGGTATGATGATGCTATAATGATAATGATGTTATTTATTGCCTACACTTACCTTATGTGATAGTTCCTTCAAGGTGAGGCAGAATGTCAGTAATTGCTCCATAATGGGATCGGGGGATCACGACCTTACGTCACCCCGATAGAGTAAAGCTGATCTTGAGCCTTATGCACGTACTATGATAAGATAAGCATATGATGATAAGCATATTACTATAAGTATTTTATGATAAGCATGACATGAGCATTTCACACCGTGCCTAGTTGGCCGGGCAGTCACCGCCAAGGCGGGCAGCTATACGGATACACCATGACCTTTTGGCATGGGCAGACACCACTAGTGGGTGGCATGAGATGGTACCCCGGACGCGGGAGGCCTGAACGTGGGCTAATGTTATTGATTATCACACCGCTCCGACATGGACGGGAAGCTTGCATATTATGCATATATGACATGATGATGAGTATGAGTAAGACAGCATGCATTACTTCCCTTATGATTGTCATTCAGATCCAGATGTTTCATATTGATGTTCTCATTATATTATTGATGTTTTTCTTCAGTGTTTATGCCTCTCATACTCAGTACAATATTCGTATTGACGTCCGTTTTCTTTGGACGCTGTGTTCATGCCCACAGGTAGACAGAGAGGTGAGCTTGGCCCAGATCCTCAGTAGCTGTCAGCTGATAGAGAGCACTCCATTGTTCAGAGGTGTTTAAGGTTATTCTTTTGGTACATATGCATATTTTGGGCACGACAAAGTCTTGTTCGGTCTATATATATACAGTATATCAGTAGAGGTTCGTAGATACGCAGTGTGGGTTAGATGGCCTCACAAGATGTTATCACGTGTATATATATTATTTTGATGGCCGAGAGGCAAATGAATATAAAGCATTTACGTTTCTATACCAAATATGTTTTCTTATACTTTAATGTATAAATTTTGCAAAAAGAGCATTAAATGAGTAAGATGAGTAGTAGAGAGAACGGTGCTCGGTAGCTAGCTCCGGGTACCCGTCGTGGCCCCTAGTTGGGTCGTGACAGAAGTGGTATCAGAGCAGTTCGTCCTAGGAAGTGTCTACCAGCCGTGTCTAGTAGAGTCTTGTTTATGGTGTGTTGCGCGCCACACTAATAAACAAGAGGCTACAGGGCATTTAGGAAAATGACCATCCTTCTTCTCATGAGATCATGCGATAGAGCCATGCCTAAGATTACATCCTTCCTAAAAGTGTGTTATGGTTTCAGAAAAATACCGCCAAAGGGAAAAGCTACCGCCGCCCAGAAGGGCAAGGCTACGACAAAAAGGCGGGCAGAACGAGAGCTTCCGATGAATGTAGAGGAAGGTGAATCACAAAATGAGGACGTGCCCGATGTAGAAGAGCAAGGGGGAGCCTCAGCTCGGATTCCTCCACCGAGTGCTTCGGGTCAACAAGTATCCGAGGCCATACATTTATTGACACAATTGGTTGCCGCTCAGGCACAACGACAGAATACGGGCCCAAGTGATCGTTCAGCTAGTACGAGAGCCCGTGATTTTATGACCTTAAATCCCCAAAATTCTTTGGGTCGAAGCCAGATGAAGATCCGCAAAACTTCATTGATCAAATGTTGAGGACCTTAAAGATTATTCATGCCTCCGAGACCGAATCCGTGGAGTTGGCCTCTTATAGACTCCGCGATGTTGCGGTGTTATGGTACAAAAATTGGATGGCATCAAGACGAGAGAATGCACCACCTCCCGTTTGGCAAGAATTTGTGGATGCCTTTATTCGTCATTACTTGCCACCCGAGGTCCGCCGAGCTAGAGCGGACAGGTTCTTGAATTTAAAGCAAGGAAGCATGAGTACCCGAGAGTACAGTATGCAATTCAATTCTTTTGCTAGGTATGCTCCAACTATAGTGGCCGACATGGGAGACCGGGTCTATAGATTTGTGAGCGGTCTGGGGCCACACTTGTTTAGGGATTGTTTGACGGCCTCTTTTGTCACGACCCAACCCCGTAGGCCGTGACTAGTGCCCGATCTGGGCACTCAAACACATTCCAATACACAGCAGAAGCCGACGAGGCTTTATTTCAAATTTAGCTAATTTCCAGAAAAATTTCGGCAGAGTTTCCTTTGTTTTACGGACTATCCCATATACCCTGCACGCAGAAAATACCAACAAAGGCCACACAGGGCCAACATAGTAACATTTAAATATATGCGGACCGGCCGCCGCGGCGAATGGGGTCGCCCAAACACAACATATACACACGCTGTATAGAAAGATCCCAACCCACAAACATGTCCACAGACCTCTAAACAGACCGACAATATCATATGACGGGACAGGGCCCCGCCGTACCCATGAACGAGCATATACATATATAGAAGTGACAGACTATACCAAAAGATGGCTCTGAATAAAAGAGCGCTCCAAAAATAGCAGAATGAGATCCTAAGCGGACAGATCAGCAAACCTGTCGTCGGTACCTGCGCGGCATGAAAACGCAGCCCCCGAGGAAAGGGGGTCAGTACAAAATATGTACTGAATATGTAAAGCCTGAGTTGCAGAAACAAAATCATAACTGGTATAGAACGTACAGAATAAACAGAAAAATCCAAAGTATCAAATACATAATTTCTAAACATGCAGAGTGTGTACAGAACGTATGTCATATCAAATCCGGCCCTGCCAAGGGACTCGGTAGACAGAACGTGGCCACCCTCCCGACGCTGGTGCCACAACACAGAAGAATCAGAATAGGGGCATAACCCCATAACATAATATGTCATATCAGATGGCCATAGTAAATCATATCAGAACAAGCGTACATGGCACAGCATACTCCACAAACCCATGTACGCGTATACCTGCCCCCTCACATCGAGGCATGGCGAACAATGCAAGGGATCACGCTTGACAACATATCCTGGCCCGGGCTCAGTGTGGGAAACATTGGGCCATCCACGAATGGAGTAGTGAGAGACTAATGCAAGTAAAATATCATGAATGTTTCCATAGACTCGATGAGGCATATCAAAGACAAACCGATCCAATGAAGTCGGAAGGAATCATAGTAAATGAGTTTCGAGTATCAAAACAATTTATTAGACTTAATGGAATATTTAAAACCATATTCGTTAGGTAATTAAAAGGGTAGTCGAAACGTTTCTTTCAAAAATCGTTCGAAAAGGAGACTTTAGTACATTAAGGGCAAAACCGGGAATAGCGGGCCCACCTCGGAACAAGCAAGGCGGTGGGCTCAAATTACGCCCTTTAAGCTTATGGGGTCACCTATAAAGGTTTTACGGACATTCTATAGCTTTTCAAGGAGTTTAGAGAAAGTTTACATAATTTCAGGAAAAGCATATCAAAATGGTTCAATTCTACTGAAGGAAAAACTGAGATTTCCTCTTGCGGATTCTGATGGCCAAGAAGGTCTTTTGAGGCCCGAATCCGATCCTAAAACACTTAGACATGCCAAAAGAAGGATCGGGGTAGCTTTACATACCTTTCAAGCTCCTTACGCCTTTCCAAACTCACTTCCCGTTTCGTCAAAAATCTGCAAATGGTCAAGTTTACCAATTGTAAGTTATAGATGCTACAAATTCAATTCAACTCTTATTTTCCTACCAAAATTTCCGCAGCACTTCCCCTATACATATAGCACCCCGAGAATTCAACTCGGCTATAAATCATCAACAACAACCCAAACGACAACATCAATATCAACAATGAATCATTAAAAACACAAATATCCTTCAACTAGTCATTTTTCTCACAATTTGACATAACCTTCATTCTGACCCAAACTTCCACTAATATCAATAATTTCACATTCAACAAAAATCAAGATCATCACCATATAGTCCTAGAAACATTTCATATCGTTTGCCTTAAGATATACACTCGATATACATGATATACAATCTTCCGCCAAAATCATAACTTATGCAAAACATTAAATCTTTGGCATACAACTTCATAACAAGTTTCCAACTTCCAAATTCATCAATGATCATCATAATTCACAACCAAAAAACTTCATTTCCTTAATGTCGGAAAATCATACTAAAACGACATAAGTTTCTACATTCCAATTCAATACAAACTTATATCATTCTAACTTCATTTACATATCAGGCATCACAATAACACTTTAACACACTAAACAACTTAATTCATTTCTATCCCAATTCCAACATACTATACGGCCATATGCTTATTTTGGCAACTTCAACTAAATCATTCAACTTTCAATCCCAATATGAATTCCACCATACTTACAACTAGAATACAACATAATTTCAATTCTTCATTAGCATATAATGCATGCATATACACGGCCATACCTCAAATTTCCAAACCCACTTTGCAAACTTCCATTTTTTCATATAATCAACACATTTCTACATACTACAACACAATCAAAACTTCATAACACAATAAAAAGGTAGAAATTCTTACCTTTTCTTCAAGTCTTCTTCACTTGGAGATGTGATCACTTAGAAGAATCTAAAGCTTCCCACTCCAAACCAACTATACCAAGTTGAAAAGGGACCTTGAATTAGTAGGAATTCAACAAGAAATTAATTTTTAGAGGGAGATTTTTTATGGTGATTTTCCAAAGCCAAACCCGAAATGGGTTCCTTGTCTTGCTCTTGGTTTTTTTCTTCTTTCTCTTGAAACTTCTAATAGATGACAACTAATATAATATGGTCCCTTTATTAACTTGTCACATGACCAAGCACATGACTAATTCATGTGGATCATGGGCCAAAGCTTGGCCGGCCATGCCCCTTAGTTTGGGCCTCCATTCCATTAATTTTTTTTTAGCCCAATTGGTTGCGGATCTTATTTTGTAATTCCCGAAAATAATTCCCGAAACTCCAACTTTTCCCTTGGGCTTCCCCGACTCTTCCGCATTAATATTCTTTCATAAACAACTCATGTGTTAATTAGAATCAATTATGGCCTTACTTCTTAAAAGTCAAGATTATTTCTAATTTTCCAGATGTGCGAGAACACGGGATATAATATCCTCCCCCCCCTTTAGAACATTCGTCCCCGAATGTTAAATTAATCTTATAGGGTTTGAAATGGTTTCGGGGGAGTTTCTGTTTATAGACAGCACAATTAGTACACATTCATTATCGAAGTGGAATTAAGCAAAGATTCGAGATTACCTGTGGGCATAGGGAACAAATGAGGATATTTATTCTTCATCTCCTCTTCGGCCTCCCAGGTCATTTCCTCCCTATTATTGTTTTGCCACAGCACCTTGACAGAAGCTACATCCTTGTTCCGGAGCTTCCTTACCTGGCGGTCTAGAATGGCTACGGGCTGCTCCTCGTAAGATAACTGCTCCGTCACCTGAAAATCATCTGCAGGAAATATTCTGTAGGGATCACCGATGTATTTGCGGAGCATAGATACATGGAATACCAGATGTACCGCTTCCAACTCAGATGGCAGATCTAACTCATAGGCGACATTTCCAATTTTTCGCACAATCAGATAAGGCCCAATATAACGCGGACTGAGCTTCCCCTTTCTTCCAAACCGCATCACGCCTTTCATAGGCGATACCTTCAGGAATACCCAATCACTAACCTGGAATTCCAAAGGACGACGTCGTTTGTCAGCGTATGATTTTTGTCGACTCTGGGCTGCCAATAGTCGCTCCCGAATAAGTTTCACCTTATCAACGGCTTGCTGGATCATATCTGGGCCGATTAATTCTGTCTCGCCAATATCAAACCAGCCAATAGGTGACCTGCATTTCCTGCCATACAGAGCCTCGTACGGAGCCATCTGGATGCTGGAATGGTAGCTGTTATTATAAGCAAATTCAATCAATGGCAAGTGATCCTCCCAGCTACCTCTGAAATCGATAACACAGGCCCGCAACATATCTTCAAGTGTCTGGATAGTGCGCTCGGCCTGTCCGTCACTCTGAGGGTGGAAAGCTGTGCTCAGGCTCAGCTGAGTCCCTAATCCTTCCTGAAAAGATCTCCAGAAGTTCGCCGTGAACTGAGCACCTCTGTCAGTGATAATAGATATAGGAACTCCATGAAGCTTCACTATTTCATTAATATAAAGCCTGGCATAATCCTCGGCGGAATAAGTAGTTCTGACGGGGAGAAAATGGGCTGATTTTGTCAGCCTATCAACAATAACCCAGATGGAATCATACTTCCGTGGAGTGCGAGGAAACCCTGTAATGAAGTCCATATTAATGATCTCCCACTTCCACGTCGGAATTTCCATTTCCTGCAACAGTCCACCCGGTTTCTGGTGTTCAATTTTGACCTGCTGACAATTTGGGCACTGGGCGACGAACTCTGCAATATCCCGCTTCATGCCGTCCCACCAGTATAAGCATCGGAGATCATGATACATCTTTGTAGACCCAGGATGGACCGAGTAGCGAGCATAATGTGCCTCGCTCATAACCTGCTGCCGAAGGCCTGCAATATCAGGTACACACAACCTGCCCTTAAATAATAAAGTCCCGTCCGGAGTGAACTCGAACGGAGTCTTCTCCTTATCATAGGTTGTGTCTCTGTGTCGTGCCAAAACAGGATCTTCATATTGATGCCGCTTGATATCTTCCTTAATAGATGATTCAGAAACCCCTGGGACAGAAATCCGTGTACCTCCAGAATCGGCCAGACGAACCCCAAGATTAGCCAACTGATAAATGTCACGTACTATCTCTCTCCTGTCTGGCTGTAAATCTACCAAGCTGCCCATAGATTTCCGGCTAAGCTCATCTGCAACAACATTAGCCTTGCCCGGATGATACAGAATATCCACATCATAGTCTTTCAGGAGCTCCAGCCACCTCCGCTGCCGCGAATTAAGCTCTTTCTGCCTGAAAATATACTGGAGACTCTTATGATCTGTATAGATATCAACATGAACGCCATACAAATAATGTCTCCATATCTTCAGGGCATGGATCACCGCTGCAAGCTCCAGATCGTGAGTAGGATAATTCTTTTCATGCTTTTTCAATTGCCGAGAAGCATAAGTTATAACTCTGCCGTGCTGTATCAATACACAGCCCAATCCCACGCCAGAAGCATCACAATAAATAACATATCCATCGGGTCCCTCTGGAAGAGTCAGAACTGGGGCTGTAGTCAGCTTCTCTTTCAGCAACTGGAAGCTTCGTTCACAAGTATCAGTCCACTGGAACTTGGCTCCCTTCTGAGTTAGCCTTGTCAAAGGCGCTGAAATCGAAGCAAACTTTTCCACAAATCTTTTGTAATAGCCAGCTAACCCCAGGAAACTACGTACCTCTGTGGGCGTCGTGGGTCTGGGCCAATTTTTCACGGCATCAATCTTCTGTGTATCCACCCGGACACCATCAGCTGCAATAATATGCCCCAGGAATGCCACTGAAGCCAGCCAGAATTCACATTTTGAAAATTTTGCATATAATTTCTGATGCCGGAGTACCCCAAGTACCGCTCTCAGATGATCTGCGTGCTCTGCCTCGGACCGAGAATAAACCAGGATGTCATCGATAAATACAATTACGAACATGTCTAAGAATGGCCTGAATACCCGGTTCATTAAATCCATAAATACCGCAGGAGCATTAGTCAGCCCAAAAGACATAACTCTGAATTCATAATGCCCATATCTGGTCCGGAATGCTGTCTTAGGAATATCGACCTCCCGTACCCGTACCTGATGATAGCCAGACCGAAGATCTATCTTCGAAAAATACTTGGCGCCCTGCAACTGATCAAACAAATCGTCAATTCTGGGGAGGGGGTATTTATTCTTTATGGCTACCTTATTCAGCTGTCGATAATCAATACGCATACGCAACGACCCGTCTTTCTTACGCATAAATAATACCGGGGCTCCCCAAGGCGAAGTACTGGGTCTAATGAAGCCTTTTTCTAACAGATCCTTCAACTGCTCTTTCAGTTCTTTCAATTCTGCCAGTGCCATTCTGTACGGGGGAATAGATATCGGCTGAGTATCTGGAAGTAAATCAATAGTAAAATCTATCTCCCGCTCTGGAGGAAGGCCTGGAAGCTCTTCTGGGAACACATCTGGAAATTCATTAACCACGGGAACTGACTGAAGAGTCGGCGTTTCTGCTGTCAAGTCTTGTACCCGAACCAGATGATAAAAATAACCCTTTCTGATCATTTTCTTCGCCTTAAGGTATGAAATAAACTTACCTTTCGGCGATGATGTATTACCGGCCCATTCTATAACTGGCTCCCCGGGAAACTAGAAACGAACTACCTTATTTTGGCAGTCAACATTAGCATAACAGGAGGCTAGCCAGTCCATTCCCATAATAACATCGAACTCGACCATATCTAACTCCACCAGATCTGCCTTAGTGTCACGGCCACATACAATTACAGAACAGTTCTTATATACCTGTTTTGCTACAATAAAGTCCCCAATCGGTGTGGCTACCTCGAACGGCTCTATAGGTTCAGATGTTATACCAATTTTACAAGCAACCAGAGGCGAAATATATGACAAAGTCGAACCTGGATCAATCAATGCATACACAGACCGAGAGAAAACCAATAATGTACCTGTAACGACATTAGGCGATGCCTCCTGATCCTGGCAGCTGGATAGAGCATAGATGCGGTTCGAAGGACCGCTAGTACTAGAAGCTCCACCACGGCCTCTGCCGCGACCCGCTGGTGCTGAAGTACCCGGCCCCGTAGGGCGCATAGCCACTGATGAAGATGAAGACCCGGCGGCTGATCCGGTAGGCTGCGTTGCACCACCCGAACTACCCTCATACAAGCAATCTCTCATAGAATGGCCCTGACGGCCACAAGAAAAACATGCACCTGTGGCTCTGTAGCACTCCCCAGGATGGTATCTGCCACAGTAAGAACACTGAGGCCTAGGTGGCCTCGTCTGGCCAGAACCCCTGTCTGTCCGCGAACCTGAAGCCCTGGAGCTCTGACCTGCTCCTGAATAACCTGGGCTATCAAATCTGCGACCTGTAGGCTGTGGAGGTGCGCTCTGTGCCGGCTGGGATAGATGTCTGCTAGGCTGCTGCGGCTGCTGAGGCTGCTGAGGCTGCCTGCCTCGAAAATCTCCAGAATACCCAGATGATCTGGCCCTCTTGGGCTGTCTCCGATCCTGGCTCCTATCAGGCTGACGCTCCCTATGCCGGTCCTCCATGCCCTGGGCGTGGGCCTGAATCCGGGCAATATCCATGCCGGGCTGAGCAGCCAATACCCAACAGCTGTCGACAAAATAACGGTCCAGCCCCATAATATACCTGTGCATCCTGTCAGCCATAGTAGCTACCACAGCAGGTGCGTATCGGGCCAATTAGTCGAACTCCATACTGTACTCTCGAACACTGCGACCCCTCTGTCTCAGCAATAAGAATCTGTCAGCCTTGGCCCGCCGTAACTCCGGAGGAAGAAAATGACTAAGAAAAGCCTGAGAAAAATCATCCCAAACTGCTGGGGGAGCGCCGTCGCCTCTGGATAACTCCCATGACTCGTACCAATTTGTCGCTACATCATACAACTGGTACGAAGCCAATGTGACTGACTCTGTCGCGGAAGCATTAATAAAATGTAAGGTGCACCGCATCTTCCTGATAAACTCCTCGGGATCCTCCTCGGGCTTTGTCCCGAAGAACGCTGGATGGCCACAAGTCAAGAACTCACGAGCTCTCGAACTTTCGCGCCTATATGCTCGGTCACCTCCCAATCTGTGCCCCTGAACCTGTCCCGCCACGAGTCTGGTCAATAGCTGGACTGCCTCTCTCATAGTCTGATCCATCAGTCCCTGGCCGTGGAGCTGGAGGCTCAGGTACTGGAATCTCGGGAGCTGGCGGTGGAGCCGCCCCCCGACCTGCAGCTGCTGCTGCTCCAATCTCCTCTACGTGTGGCGGTGTGGAAGAGCCCTCTGCCGGGGAAAAATATCAGGAGCAATATGAGCATGGGCCCTGGTAACCCTCTGGGCCCGACTAGTCTCTCCCACAGCTGCTGCCTTGGCCTTTTGGGCCGCTGTCGCCTTTTTTGGAGGCATAACTGCAAATGTAACAATTCGTTAGGGAGGAATCATCCTGATAACACAGCTCTATCGCACGATCTAAGACAGAAAGAAGGGTAGTATCCTAAATGCCCTGTAGCCTCCTGTTTATAGGTATGGTGCACAACACACCGATAAACAAGACTCTACTAGACACGGTCTGTAGACATTCCGAGGACGAACCGCTCTGATACCACTTTTGTCACGACCCAACCCCGTAGGCCGTGACTAGTGCCCGATCTGGGCACTCAAACACATTCCAATACACAGCAGAAGCCAACGAGGCTTTATTTCAAATTTAGCTAATTTCCAGAAAAATTTTGGCAGAGTTTCCTTTGTTTTACGGACTATCCCATATACCCTGCACGCAGAAAATACCAACAAAGGCCACACAGGGCCAACAGAGTAACATTTAAATATATGCGGACCGGCCGCCGCGGCGAATGGGGTCGCCCAAACACAACATATACACACAGCTGTACAGAAAGATCCCAACCCACAAACAAGTCCACAGACCTCTATACAGACCGACAATATCATATGACGGGACAGGGCCCCGCCGTACCCATGAACGAGCATATACATATATAGAAGTGACAGACTATACCAAAAGATGGCTCTGAATAAAAGAGCGCTCCAAAAATAGCAGAATGAGATCCTAAGCGGACAGATCAGCAAACCTGTCAACGGTACCTGCGCGGCATGAAAACGCAGCCCCCGAGGAAAGGGGGTCAGTACGAAATATGTACTGAATATGTAAAGCCTGAGTTGCAGAAACAAAATCATAACTGGTATAGAACGTACAGAAACATAATTTCAAAACATGCAGAGTCTGTACAGAACGTATGTCATATTAAATCCGGCCCCTGCCAAGGGACTCGTTAGACAGAACGTGGCCACCCTCCCGACGCTGGTGCCACAACACAGAAGAATCAGAATAGGGGCATAACCCCGTAACATAATATGTCATATCAGATGGCCATAGTAAATCATATCAGAACAAGCGTACATGGCACAACATACTCCACAAACCCATGTACGCGTATACCTGCCCCCTCACATCGAGGTACGGCGAACAATGCAAGGGATCACGCTTGACAACATATCCTGGCCCGGGCTCAGTGTGGGAAACATTGGGGCATCCACGAATGGAGTAGTGAGAGACTAATGCAAGTAAAATATCATGAATGTTTCCATAGACTCGATGAGGCATATCAAAGACAAACCGATCCAATGAAGTCGGAAGGAATCATAGTAAATGAGTTTCGAGTATCAAAACAATTTATCAGACTTAATGGAATATTTAAAACCATATTCGTTAGGTAATTAAAAGGGTAGTCGAAACGTTTCTTTCAAAAATCGTTCGAAAAGGAGACTTTAGTACATTAAGGGCAAAACCGGGAATAGCGGGCCCACCTCAGAACAAGCAAGGCGGTGGGCTCAAATTACGCCCTTTAAGCTTATGGGGTCACCTATAAAGGTTTTACGGACATTCTATAGCTTTTCAAGGAGTTTAGAGAAAGTTTACATAATTTCAGGAAAAGCATATCAAAATGGTTCAATTCTACTGAAGGAAAAACTGAGATTTCATCTTGCGGATTCTGATGGCCAAGAAGGTCTTTTGAGGCCCGAATCCGATCCTAAAACACTTAGACATGCCAAAAGAAGGATCGGGGTAGCTTTACATACCTTTCAAGCTCCTTACGCCTTTCCAAACTCACTTCCCGTTTCGTCAAAAATCTGCAAATGGTCAAGTTTACCAATTGTAAGTTATAGATGCTACAAATTCAATTCAACTCTTATTTGCCTACCGAAATTTCGGCAGCACTTCCCCTATACATATAGCACCCCGAGAATTCAACTCGGCTATAAATCATCAACAACAACCCAAACGGCAACATCAATATCAACAATGAATCATTAAAAACACAAATATCCTTCAACTAGTCATTTTTCTCACAAGTTGACATAACCTTCATTTTGACCCAAACTTCCACTAATATCAATAATTTCACATTCAACAAAAATCAAGATCATCACCATATAGTCCTAGAAACATTTCATATCGTTTGCCTTAAGATATACACTCGATATACATGATATACAATCTTCCGCCAAAATCATAACTTATGCAAAACATGAAATCTTTGGGATACAACTTCATAACAAGTTTCCAACTTCCAAATTCATCAATGATCATCATAATTCACAACCAAAAAACTTCATTTCCTTAATGTCGGAAAATCATACTAAAACGACATAAGTTTCTACATTCCAATTCAATACAAACTTATATCATTCTAACTTCATTTACATATCAGGCCTCACAATAACACTTTAACACACTAAACAACTTAATTCATTTCTATCCCAATTCCAACATACTATACGGCCATATGCTTATTTTGGCAACTTCAACTAAATCATTCAACTTTCAATCCCAATATGAATTCCACCATACTTACAACTAGAATACAACATAATTTCAATTCTTCATTAGCATATAATGCATGCATATACACGGCCATACCTCAAATTTCCAAACCCACTTTGCAAACTTCCATTTTCCATATAATCAACACATTTCTACATACTACAACACAATCAAAACTTCATAACACAATAAAAAGGTAGAAATTCTTACCTTTTCTTCAAGTCTTCTTCACTTGGAGATGTGATCACTTAGAAGAATCTAAAGCTTCCCACTCCAAACCAACTATACCAAGTTGAAAAGGGACCTTGAATTAGTAGGAATTCAACAAGAAATTAATTTTTAGAGGGAGATTTTTTATGGTGATTTTCCAAAGCCAAACCCGAAATGGGTTCCTTGTCTTGCTCTTGGTTTTTTTCTTCTTTCTCTTGAAACTTCTAATAGATGAAAACTAATATAATATGGTCCCTTTATTAACTTGTCACATGACCAAGCACATGACTAATTCATGTGGATCATGGGCCAAAGCTTGGCCGGCCATGCCCCTTAGTTTGGGCCTCCATTCCATTAATATTTTTTGAGCCCAATTGGTTGCGGATCTTATTTTGTAATTCCCGAAAATAATTCCCGAAACTCCAACTTTTCCCTTGGGCTTCCCCGACTCTTCCACATTAATATTCTTTCATAAACAACTCATGTGTTAATTAGAATCAATTATGGCCTTACTTCTTAAAAGTCAAGATTATTTCTAATTTTCCAAATGTGCGAGAACACGGGATATAATATCTTTGCAAGACGGGATGGATATTTCCCGGATACAGGCTCATGCTCAGAATCTTGAGGAACGACAACTGCAGCAGAGGAGTGATCGTGAAAATGATCGAAGACAAGGTAAGAGGGCTAGATCTATGGGAATGAGCAGTGAGTATAGAGGGGGACCGAGACAGATGCATTCTAGGCACTCAGGTCAGTCAGCGACCAGTGCGCCTCCCAGATTCTCAGATAGGAGATTTGACCGTTGTTTTCAGTCAGGACAGGGCCAGAGTTCGAGGGCCCCAGATTCTCAGTTTAGGAGAGATTCTAGTCAGAGGAGACCTCCAGTACCGCGGTGCAGCCAGTGCGGCAAATTGCATTCCGGACAGTGTCGTCAGGGTTCGGACGCTTGTTATGCCTGCGGGCAAGTTAGTCACATGATGAGAGACTGTCCTTCAGCGAGAGATAGGGCTGGGACTCAGCCTACAGGTTCAGCAGCGGGTTCTTCTTCAGTACGCTCGACAGCACAGATTCCCCAGACTTCAGCAGGTAGAGGTAGTGGCAGAGGGAGAGCATCTACTTCAGGTGTTGTCCAGCCCCGCGTATATGCTCTAGCTGGGCGACAGGATCTTGAGTCCTCCCCAGATGTTGTCACAGGTACATTGGCTATATTTTCCCGTGATGTATATGCTCTGATTGATCCAGGTTCTACTTTCTCATATATTACTCCGTATATTGCTGATTGTGTTGGGTTGAGACCCGAGCCAATTAAAACTTTTGAGGTGTTCACTCCGGTTGGTGATCCCGTAATAGCGAGACAAGTATATAAGAATAGTGTAGTTGTTATATGTGATCGTCAGACAAAAGCTGATTTAATTGAACTCGAGATGATAGATTTTGATGTAATAAGGGTATGGATTGGTTGGCATCGTGCTATGCTAATGTTTGTTGCCGGACAAAAGTAGTTCGATTCCAATTTCTGGGAGGGCCCGTACTTGAATGGAAGGGTAATACAGCTTCTCCAAAGGGTAGGTTTATTTCCTACCTTAAGGCAAGGAAGATGATAGCTAAGGGTTATATTTATCACTTAGTTCGAGTTCATGATACCGAGGCAAAGCCACTAGCTTTTCAATCAGTTCCGATAGTGAGTGAATTCCCAGATGTATTTCCAGATGAACTACCAGGTCTTCCTCCAGAAAGGGAAATTGATTTTGCCATTGATGTATTGCCGGACACCAAGCCCATTTCTATTCCTCCTTATCGGATGGCCCTAGCAGAATTGAAAGAGCTGAAGGCACAGTTGAAAGACTTGCTTGAGAAGGGTTTCATTAGGCCCAGTTCATCACCGTGGGGAGCACCGGTCTTGTTCGTGAGAAAGAAAGACTGTTCGCTACGAATGTGTATTGATTATAGACAGTTGAACAAAGTGACAGTAAAGAACAAATATCCCCTCCCCAGAATTGATGACTTGTTCGATCAATTACAAGGTGCTAAGTGGTTTTCCAAGATAGATCTAAGATCGGGTTATCATCAAGTGAGAATTAGAGAAGAAAATATCCCCAAAACGGCTTTCAGGACGAGGTATGGGCACTATGAGTTCCGAGTAATGTCATTTAGGTTGACGAATGCCCCGGCGGTGTTCATGAATTTAATGAATAATGTGTTCAGACCATTCTTGGATCTCTTTGTGATAGTATTTATCGATGATATTCTGGTGTATTCTCGCACAGAATCGGAACATGCAGATCATCTAAGAATTGTTCTTGGCATTCTTCGAGCTCGGGAATTATATGCAAAGTTTTCAAAGTGCGAGTTTTGGCTTAATTCTGTGGCATTCCTGGGTCATGTTATTTCAGATGATGGCATTTGAGTCAACACTCAGAAAATTGAGGCGGTGAAGACATTGCCAAGGCCTACAACACTCACAAAAGTTCGTAGTTTCCTTGGACTGGCAGGCTACTATAGAAGATTTGTAGAGGGCTTCTCATGTATTTCAGCTCCATTGACGAAACTAACACAGAAGTCAGCTAAATTCCAGTGGAGTGATGCTTGTGAGCGTAGCTTCCAAGAGTTGAAAGATAAATTGACCTCAGCCCTAGTGTTAACACTTCTAGAAGGGTCAGATGGCTATATCGTATATTGTGATGCTTCCGGTGTCGGACTAGGATGTGTATTGATGCAGCATGGGAAAGTTATTGCATATGCTTCGAGGCAGTTGCGGAAACATGAAAGGAACTATCCAACTCATGATCTTGAATTAGCTGCGGTTATTCATGCCTTGAAGATGTGGAGAAATTATTTGTATGGTGTGCGCGTCAATATTTATACAGATCACAAAAGTCTTCAATATATTTTCAAGCAAAAGGAGTTGAACCTGCGGCAGAGGCGGTGGTTAGAATTGTTAAAAGATTATGATGTGAATATTTTATACCACCCCGGAAAGGCAAATGTAGTAGCAGATGCACTTAGCCGTCGATCAATGGGTAGTTTACGTGGAGTTCCTTCAGAGAAGCAAGAAATGGCTCGTGAGGTCCACCAACTATCTAATCTTGTAGTACGTGTAATGGATTCGGGTGATGCAGGGATTAGCATCAATGACCCCACAGTTTCATCTTTGAATATAGAAGTGAAGGAACGACAATATGAAGATTCCCAGTTAAGCCGCTACCGGGATCTATCTCATGAAAAGGAAAAGTCTCCATTTGAAATTTCCATAGATGGGATTCTTAGATATCGGGACAGGCTATGTGTACCGGATGTGGCAAATTTGCGCCAACGGATTTTAGAGGAAGCACATTATTCCCGGTATTCTATTCATCCAGGTGCAACCAAGATGTACCATGATCTTATATTGTTATATTGGTGGGATGGCATGAAGCGAGACATAGCAGAATTTGTGGCACAATGTTCGAATTGCCAGCAAGTAAAGGCCGAGCATCAAAAGCCAGGAGGTTTATTGCAAGCAATGGAAATTCCTACGTGGAAATGGGAAATCATTAACATGGATTTTGTTGTGGGATTACCCCGTTCACGAGGGAAGTATGATTCTATATGGGTGATCGTGGATAGATTGACAAAAGCAGCCCACTTTCTCCCAGTTAGGACTACCTACTCAGCCGAAGATTATGTGAGGTTATATCTCAAGGAAATTGTGCGACTTCATGGAATTCCTTTGGCCATTATCACAGATAGAGGGGCACAGTTTACAGCCAAGTTTTGAAAGTCTTTTCAAGAAGGTCTAGGCACTCGAGTAAAGCTTAGCACGACATTTCACGCACAGACTGATGGACAAGCCGAGCGCACTATTCAGACCTTAGAGGATATGCTGCGAGCGTGTGTGCTAGACTTCGGTGGAAGTTGGGATGATCACTTACCGCTGATTGAATTTGCGTATAACAATAGCTATCATTCCAGCATTCAAATGGCTCCATACGAGGCCCTATATGGAAGGAAATGTAGATCTCCAGTTGGATGGTTTGAAACAGGAGAAGCACAATTGATAGGCCACGAATTGATTCAGCAAGCGGTAGAAAAAGTTAAGGTGATCCGAGATCGATTGCTAACAGCCCAAAGCCGCCAAAAGTCTTATGCAGACAATCGCCGACGAGACCTGGAATTTCAAGTTGGCGATTGGGTATTCCTGAAAGTGTCACCGATGAATGGGGTGATGAGATTTGGCAAGAAAGGGAAGTTAAGCCCTAGATACATCGGACCCTATGAAATCATTAATAAGGTGGGTCAGGTAGCTTATGAATTGAAACTGCCTTCGGAGCTTGAATCGGTCCATCCAGTATTCCATACGAAGAAGTGCCTATTGCAAGTGACAGAGAAGCTAACATACGAAGAAGTGCCTATTGCTATTCAAGATAGGCAAGTGCGAAGGCTTCGGAGTAAAGAGGTTGCTTCAGTCAAAGTTCTATGGCGGAACAACAACCGGGAAGAAATGACTTGGGAAGCAGAGGAGAAGATGAGATGCATGTACCCCCATTTGCTGCAATCCCTGGAAGAGATTCAAAATGAAACGTCGACGATATAAGGTATGTATGCTTCATTTTTATGTTTTTGGTCGTGTGTGGCCTAGATGTGTTGATATTGTGATGTAGCCCTGTGAGGCGATGATATTATGGGTTACTGTGATAGGTTAGTATTGCCAGATTACAGGAGAAACTCTGGCGAAATTTTTATAGAATCCCGAGTGTTTAACATTCGAGGACGAATTCTCCAAAAGGGGGGAAGAATGTTACACCCCAGAAATTTTCCCGTTAAGCGTACAGTGAATAGGCTAACAAGGATATAGTGTATACGATGTTGTGGAGATGAGTGGTAACATTCATTTGATTGGTAGCGAGGTGTTGAACAATTGTTAAGGAGGTCCCGTAAGGATCGGAGATTAAACGAAGTGACAAAATAAGACTTAGTGAACTGGCGAATTCTACGGTAGGTTATACGGACCGTATAATGGTTTTAAGGCCGTATAATGAACCGTTAAAGTGTCACAGAAAGAATTTGAGGAAATGTGGGTTTTACGGTAGATTATACGGACCGTATAAAATTATACGGCCCGTCAAATGAACCGTCAAGTTGACACAGAACGGGGTGATCACTGAGTCAGTTTTACGGTCAATTATATGGACCGTATAAATTTATAGGGACCGTATAATGAACCGTATAATGGCATCAGGACTGGTTTTGTATTTATAAAAAAATATGATCCAAGTTCATTTTTATTATTGCCCCTTTTCACTACACGACCCAATCTCTCTCTAGAAACTTCCAAACACTTCCAAACCAAGAATTCAAGTGAAAATCAAGATCAATAACACCCAAATTCATGAAATCAAGAGTGTGAAACTCCTCATAGTTCATCTAAGTCAAGGAATTCCAAAGAAGGTGGAACTAGGGTTTTGTCTAAGAGAAGTATTTCAACTCAAGACTTGTTCAACCATCATCCAAGGTAAGTTTCATGATCATTTCATGTTGTTTAAGGTATTGGAAGGCTTAGATACTTGAAACGTAGAAGAACATAGAAAATGGGTCATTACTGAGTGAATAGTGACATAATTGAATAATAGTGGAATTGAATCATGAAAGTTGAAGAGTTGTGATTATGAATACGTTATAATGATTTTTATATCAAGAAACAAGTATTAAATGCGTGAAAACACAAAGATGAGTTATAAGGAGAAATATGGGAAAATTGGAGGACAATGGTGGATTTTGCTAAATATACATAAATGATGATTGTTGATTGTGATATTGTGAGTAGTATTGTGAATTTTGGGAGTTGATATAGAACATGGGAAAAGTAGTATAAACAAAGGAAGTGCTGCCAAATGTTTCCTAGAATTAACGATGCGCTCTTGTAGTCAATCAACTAATGTTAATTCTAATTCTCTCATGAAGGTAACGACGTGATATCGAAGGAGAACAAGTGAGCGATAGCTTAGTTAAACGACCAAGCTTTGTGAGGCTAGTCCTTTCCTTCTAATGGCATGAATCCTATAGTGTAAACTCTTTATCATCTCCATGAGTTCCCATTTTTCGGAAAGTTAAAAGCCTATATTCATAAATGTTTATATAAGATAAGAGATACGGTATGATGATGCTATAATGATAATGCTGTTATTTATTGCCTACACTCACCTTATGTGCTAGTTCCTTCAAGGTGAGGTAGAATGTCAGTAATTGCTTCATAATGGGATCGGGGGATCACGACCTTACGTCACCCCGATAGAGTAAAGCTGATCTTGAGCCTTATGCACGTACTATGATAAGATAAGCATATGATGATAAGCATATTACTATAAGTATTTTATGATAAGCATGACATGAGCATTTCACACCGTGCCTAGTTGGCCGGGCAGTCACCGCCAAGGCGAGCAGCTATACGGATACACCATGACCTTTTGGCATAGGTAGACACCACTAGTGGGCGGCATGAGATGGTATCCCAGACGCGGGGGCCTGGACGCGGGCTAATGTTATTGATTATCACACCGTTCCGACATGGACGGGCAGCTTGCATATTATGCATATATGACATGATGATGAGTATGAGTAAGACAGCATGCATTACTTCCCTTACGATTGTCATTCAGATCCACATGTTTCATATTGATGTTCTCATTATATTATTGATGTTTTTCTTCATTGTTTATGCCTCTCATACTCAGTACAATATTCGTACTGACGTCCGTTTTCTTTGGACGTTGTGTTCATGCCCACAGGTAGACAGGGAGGTGAGCTTGGCCCAGATCCTTAGTAGCTGTCAGCTGATAGACAACACTCCATTGTTCGGAGGTGCTTATGGTTATTCTTTTGGTACATATGCATATTTTGGGCACGACGGAGTCTTGTTCCGTCTATATATATATACAGTATATCAGTAGAGGCTCGTAGATACGCAGTGTGGGTTAGATGGTCTCACAAGATGTTATCACGTGTATTTATATTATTTTGATGGCCGAGAGGCAAATGAATATAAAGCATTTACGTTTCTATACCAAATATGTTTTCTTATACTTTCATGTATAAAATTTGCTAAAAGAGCATTAAATGAGTAAGATGAGTAGTAGAGCGAGCGATGCTCGGTAGCTAGCTCCGGGTACCCGTCGCGGCCCCTAGTTGGGTCGTGATAGATACATCGACTTGCAGAGCCGCTTGCAAGACTAACATGCTATATACGCGACTCTGTCTGCAAAGTCTCTAACATAAATCAATATATCATAACATAGATACTTTGACTCGGCAACACTCCGAAAGGAAATGGAGCTCGCAAATCCAGCCGGAACATCTTCTAGCAATACCCTCTACTTTTCTGTAAACACCTGCGTGGCATGAAACGCAGCGTCCACAAGAAGGGACGTCAGTACGAGTAATGTACTGAGTATGCAAGGCATGAACAATACCATAAGATCATAGTAAGAGATGTAAATCACAGCATAGAGTAAGGAGGATATCATGCATGATAACTTTACCTTTTAAAGAAACATATAAATATTTTCAAGTAAACTGCCCGACCATATAGGTACGGTGTAATACTGCCCGACCATATAGGTACGGTGTAATGCTGCCAGGCCATTTAGGCACGACGTGATCATCATTAGCCCGTGTCCAGGCCTCCCGCGTCCAGGATAATCATAAACTGCCCACTGCAGTGGTGTGTCTGCCCGACTTCCTAATGGACTGCGCGGTGTTATACTGCCCGGCCATGTAGGCACGGTGTTATACTACTCGGCCATGTAGGCATGGTGTTATACTGCCCGGCTATGTAGGCGCGGTGTTATTAAAATGCATACATAATTATAAAGCATGTATGAGAGCCCAAGTGAAAGCTAAAACTCTATCGGAGTGACGTAAGGTCGGTAACCTCCGATTTATATTATGGAATAATCATGATCGATATATCTCACCTCGAAGGAACAACTCATGAGAAGAGACCAATAACAATGAGCAATTCAAGAAAATCATGAAATAAACTCGATAATCTCATAATAGCATTAAAATCATAAGCTTTGGAACTTCTAGAATTAAATTCATCATGCTCATGCGCATCATAGAAAACATCTCATCTTCTTTATCCTTATAAAGCATACTCATCTTTAGCGTTATAAGAAACTCTTGGGATCATGAAACTTTAACTTTTGATGATAAAGACACTATGGAAAACATCTCATCTTTAGTATCGTAAGAAGCTTTTAAGAATCATGAGTTTCTAACTCTTGCAAATAAGAAGGTTATGGAAATGTATGTGGAATCACAACATAAGAATCATGCCTTTGAAAGAAAGGGACTAGCCTTAACATACCTGGAAGCTCGCTTCTCGACTTTCCAACCTACCTCCTGTCTTGAAATCTACATATAAAACCATTCATTCTATTGTTAGGCATGTTGTTATATATTTATCCTAAGCCTCCAAATAAATCTTTCTAGAATCTGCCGAAATTTCAGCAGCATCTCCTCTATTTATATGCCTAGCCCAAAATCTCAATTCAGCAGCCAACAACATCAACAACAATACCAACATCAATAACATCATTTCCATCACCAATATGTACCATAAAACAGCCCACACACTGTTTTCCAACTTCCATAACTAACCAACTTACTACACAATTATTTCATGACTTTATCTTCGTGAATAAACTGGTATCAACGTAATTAGAAGAAGATTCGTACCTTATTCTCGTTGAAATATCAAGATCTCCAATATCCTCTTTGAGTCCACGCTAGAATCAACCACACCACAATGCCAGAATCACGACCACGCGCTATCCGAACCTAAACTAATACTCCGTCGCTTAAAAATTGCTCACTTTTTGATTCCCTCTCTCTCTCTCTTAAATTTCTGGAAATTTCTAGCAAAATCTGGTGAAAAAAAGGGGTCCTTACCCTTTTTATAAGGGTCAAATTCGGGTCGGGGGTACTGTAGTAGAAATGTAGCAGGTCGGTATTGTAGTAGCACTGTAGCAAGTGTTTCTGCTCTGTCAGCTGAACTTGTAACATCTATAATTCTCTACTTCGAAGTCCAATTGACGAGTATTTTGGTGCGTTAGAAACTAGGCCCGACGAACTTCATTTTAGGCTTTTTTTTCACCTTAAAACACTTCATATGCTAAGAGATATACGTCCCCCAACTTGGACCAAAATTTGCACACAAAACATTACCCATCCTTTTTCCGAAGTCGTACTACTTCATTTCTTCCACTCATTTCCTTATAAAACCTTCTGGTATATCTTATATACATCCTTCACTTATTAAATATATACTTGATAATTCTTGCTCCTTATATTCCAAAGTGGTTTTACTTAAACCTAACTCAACGTACTTATGTTTCAAATTTGGTAAGTGCTCTTCGAAGATACGGGGTGTAACATCCTTCCCCCTTAGAAAAATTCGTCCTCTAATGTTTAAACTAGTCTCGTACTCTGTCCATGATCCCATTCTCGGGTACATCCCTTCATCAGATCATTCTTCCTTTAATGCTATCATAATCGATGCACTATTGCATCTATTTTCTACGACCTGATCATTTAGTTGTCCAGCTCGCACTGTTTTGTAGTTTCCCTTTACTGGGTGATCATACCATAGTAAGCATCGTAGTTATTCCAATATCTTTTCAATCTTTGTCCCCTTCACTGGAATATCGTTCAATTTCTTTTCTTCTTCACGAATTATTTTCAGTCCAATCTCAGAAGATACCCTTCAATCACGCTATTCCTTTGCTGACTAACCCTTAGATCTTATTGAACTCGCTTCTACAAAAATTCTCACTTCAAACTAAATCTGTTTTTCATATTTGAGTACTTTAGAATCTTTGCACTCTATTTACTGTTATATCCCGTATTTTGTACATTCGGATACTTCAAGATAATTGCGATAAGTTAAGGGCAAGGCTATATTTTGATCTTGTTTAACACACAAGTTGTTTATGAAAATTATTGATGTGGAAATATTAAGAAAGGCTAGGGGCAAAAAAGGAAATTCACAAGGTGGCTCATGGAAATATTAAGAAGAATTTGGGGTTGAAAGTGAATTATGGAAAATTTAAATTCTTGAAACAAAAGGCCAAGTGGGCCGTGCAATAGGGTGTGGGCCTTGGCCCACATGGATGCATAAAATAAATAAGACAAAAGATGACAAAATTATCATATTTATCATCTTCAACACTTAGAAGCTTAGAGAAGCTTGGAGAAAGAAAAGGAGAGGCCATTCGGCCATGGCAAGGCAAAATTGAGGTCCAAAAATCTTGATCAAAAAAATATTTTATTCTAGCTAATCAACCAATTGGAAGGTCCTCTTTAACGTAAGCTAGCTGTTGGAGCAAGCAAAACACTTATTTGTGCAAATTACAACCCTAGCCAAGTTGTGGAGTTAAGTGGAAGAGGTAAGATTTAATCTTATTTTTCATATGTTATGAATGTTTTGTACATGTTGTAGTGTGTGGAAATGGATGGAAACCATGAAATTTGGTGTTTTGGGGTGGTGGCCGTGTATGTGTTGTGTTATGTAGGAATGGTGAATCAATTTTTACTTAGTATTTTGGTTGTTGTTGTCATGGATTCTATGATGAAAATGAGAGTTTAATGATTCAAGTTGAAGTTGAAATTGTTGTGGGCTGTTTTAGAAGCCAATGTGATTTGAATGTAGTTTCTTGTATTTATCGAAAATAATGTTGTTAGTGTGTGAATTGTTGGTTTAGTTCATGAATTTGAAAGAAGGAAATGTGTTGTTATTGTTTTTGTTGAATTTGGAAGGTTTTGGGTGGAGTGGAGTATTGGCTAGATTATTTTGAATATTATGCGGATTGTTTGAAGTGTTCTTGAATATTGTTTGAATGGCTTCAGATTAGTATTTGAGTGTGCGAGCACTGGTGTTAGCTTGATTATATGTAGTTGAAGTGAATGTAAATGGAATGCCGTCTAATTATGTAAAAGGGAGTTGCTAATGTTAGAATGTGTTTTGAATTAAGTGTTGATGTTGTTAATATGGTTGTTGGTATTGTTGTTGATGATTTCGGCCGAGTTGAATTCTCGGGGTTGTTGAATTTATAGGGGAAATGCTGCCGAAATTTCTGTAAATAAAGTGTTGGTTGAGGATTGGACTTCTAAGTATCTATAGCTAATGTTTGGTATATACTAATATTGTTGTGGATCTTGCGGAGCCAAAGACTTGAATTCGGATTAGCCTAGGAAGCGGGCAAAGGTATGTATATCCTAACCTTTCTTTCTTTTGGCATGTCCAAGTTGCAAGTAAGCTATGATACGAACCTCGGGGTAACTCCATTCATAAGATCCGAGCATGTCGATGATTTTTATTCACTTCTTGATGTTAATATTCCTAATATAGTCGAACTATGGTCTTTGTGGCTTTTGTATGATTGGATAATAGATATGTGTAAAGAATTTTTACTCCTAACAGCTTTAAGTCGAAAAATGTCCGTAACTTTCATAGACGAGCTTGGATCGCTCCGACACGTTCCTAGAGGATCCTAAAGCGAATAACGTCCATAACTTTCTTATGATAACTCGGATTGATCCGAAACGTGTTTATGATCCTTCAGGTGTCGGTAAGTGTACTTGTCTATCGAGTCTTAAAAATTGATTTAAGTTGCATTTAGTTTCTCACTACTCTGCTCGTGCATATGGCTGTTACATCTTTCGTCGAGTCCCGGGCCGGTATGTATCGTGCACATGGATCACCGAGTCCCTTGCTTGAGGGCCGGGTTCCATATATATATATATATATATATATATATATATATATATATTCCGGAGTTATAGAGTTATGATTTGTTCATGGTTCACCGAGCCCCTTGCTAGAGTGCCGGGTACCCTATATATGTGTATTATGATGTTATGATGTGTTACGGAGATTACGGAGCAATCTTCTGGTGTATGATGTGTGTGACGCCAAAGACGGGGTGGCGACCACGTTCCCCGGGTCCCACAAGGGACCGGACACCGTTTCTGACATGCATGATTTGTGTTTCAAGTAAGCATATTGATATTCTGCATTTCGTGCTTAGATTCTGTACTTCTTGTTCGATTATGGTTCTGTTTTCTGTATTTCATGCTTTACATACTCAGTACATATTTCGTACTGACCCCCTTTCTTCGGGGGCTGCGTTTCATGCCCGCAGGTACAGACGCTCGTTCTGGTGACCTGCCAGCTTAGTACACCTATTCTGTTGTGTTGGAGTGCTCCCCTTGTTCTGGAGCCTACATTCTGGTATAGACTCTTCCGTTATATATATGTATGTACATATTCAGGGGTACGGCGGGGCCCTGTCCCGTTATATGCTTTTGTTGTTACTCTTAGAGGCCTGTAGATATGTATGTGGGTCATGGGTCGATATTGTTCAGTTATGTCTGTGTGATTTGCGTCTTAAGCGGTTTCATTTGCTGTGACAGCCTTAACGACTTATATGTATGTATACGGATGCATATGTTTTGGGCGATGTGTTTTGCGACAGCCTTACATGCTTCTGTGTGATACATTTGTTATATGTGACCGCTTAAGACGACATCTGACCTTTGTATCTGTATAAGTCAGTGTACGCCGAATCTGGATTAGCCATTTGTATGCCGATTCTAGTAAGTGAGTGTGTACGGGTGTCCAGCTCGGGCACTAGTTATGGCCCACGGGGTTGGGTCGTGACAAAAGTGGTATCAGAGCAGTTCGTCCTCGGAATGTCTACAGGTCGTGTCTAGTAGAGTCTTGTTTATCGGTGTGTGGTGCACCACATCTATAAACAGGAAGCTATAGGACATTTAGGATGTCACCTTTCCTTCGATCTTAGATCGTGCGATAGACCTGTATTATTAGGATCGTTCCTTTCTGACAGATTGCTATGTTTACAGTGATGCCTCCGAAGAAAGCCACAGCTGCCCAGAAGGGCAAAGCAGTAGCAGGAGAGACCGGCCAGACTCGGAGAGTCACTCGGGCCCGTGCCCAGACTATGCCCGAGGTTATGCCCCAGTCAGCGGGTTCTGCTACGCCGCCGTCATCAGAGGAGCCTAGAGCAGCAGCCGCTACCGCTATGGATAGGGGCTGGTTCCACCGTTAGCCCCAGAGGCTCCAGCGCCCGAGCCTCCAGCTCCTCAGCCAGGGGCGGAGGATAGGGCGGTGAGAGATGTCGTACAGTTGCTGACTAGATTAGTAGCAGGGCAGGCTCGCCGACGCGGGCCAGGGGACGATGATGTGGATAGACATGACAGCTTAAGGGTTCGTGACTTCTTGACTTGTAACCCCCAGAGTTCTACGGATCAAAGCCCGAGGAGGATCCCCAGGACTTTATTCAAAAGATGCAGCGTACGCTGAGGTTAGTCAGAGCTTCTGAGACTGAGTCTGTCAAGCTGGCTTCATATCGGTTGCGTGATGTAGCCGTTAATTGGTATGAGTCCTGGGAGCTGCCTAGAGGCGAGGGTGCTCCTCCAGCGGTGTGGGATGAGTTTGCAACAGCCTTTCTTAGCCACTTTCTGCCTCCAGAGATGCGGCGAGCTAGGGTGGACAGATTTCTACAGTTGAGATAGAGGGGCAGAAGCGTTCGGGAGTACAGTTTAGAGTTCGACTCTTTGGCTAGATATGCACCCACTATTGTGGTCGATATGGCTGACAGGATGCACCGATATGTGATGGGGTTGGATCATTATCTAGTGGATAGTTGTATGGCGGTGGCATCTCAGCCTGGGATGGATATTGCCCGGGTGCAGGCTTACGCACAAGGAATCCAGCCCGATAGAGATCGTGATAGGGGCCAGCCCAAGAGAGCTAGATCAGCTGGTTATTCCGGGGAGTTTCAAGGCGGGCGGCCTCAGCAGCAGCATAGCGGATATTCTTCTCAGCTAGCCCGCGGTACGCCTCCACAGTTCACGGGTAGGCGATTCGATAGTACTGGGCACTCAGGAGCAAGCCACAGTTCCAGGGCCTCGGGTTCGCAGGTGAGCATAGATTCCAGTCAGACAAGGCCACCCATGCCTCGGTGCTCTTACTGTGGGAAGCCTCACCTAGGGGAGTGTTATCATGCTACGGGTGCCTGTTTTTCTTGTGGCCGCCAAGGCCATATTATGAGAGATTGTCCGTTGGCGGGTGGTTCCGGTGGTGCAGCTCGGCCTACGGGGTCAGTTGCTGGTTCGTCTTCCACTTCTGTAGCTATGCGCCCTATGGGGCAGGGTATGCCAACACCAGTAGGCCGCGGTAGAGGTCGTGGCGGAGTTTCTGATTCTAGCGGTCCCTCGAACCGCATATATGCCTTGGCTAGCCAGCAAGACCAGGAGGCATCACTAAACGTGGACACAGGTATATTATTGGTCTTTTCCCGAGATGTATATGCATTGATAGGTCTAGGCTCCACTTTATCATATATTTCCCCCCTGGTTGCTAGAAGAATTGGGATAAAACCCGAATCGATAGAACTGTTCGAGGTAGGCATGCATATAGATGAAAAGTGAATATTGAGGATTTAAAATGCTAACACGGTAATTGTATAGTCGGAAGAGTAAAAGGACCCTCTCTAAATCGGAGTGAGACACGTTACGAGAATCTTTTGGAAGTTGTTAAGACCCTGACTTGCCTTAGATTACGTGATAAAGGTCGTGCGGGGAGGTGGATGCAATTATACCCGCATTAATGCACCAAAATTCATCAAAGATTCGAGGTTAAGCGTGCTAGGACAAGAGAAATTCTAGGATGGGTGATCCCCTGGGAAGTGGACTAAAGGTTCCATAAATGTAGGTACAAGAGGCAAATGGGAAATTAGGGTAACCTAAAGGAAATTAGAATATGCGGAGTGGTTAGAAACCCTAAAGCGGTTGCGTAGGCTAAGGCGGACTAGGCCGGTTAAGAGGAAGAAACCGCAACGCAGCTCTGGAATCAGAGTAAGTTTGAATAGCGTTTGGAAATATTCTATAAGCGAAATGGTAATAAATATATGTGTATGCATATGACATCCCATTTATGACTGTATCGATCGATAGGTGAAACCCAACAACCAGTGTTGCGATGTATGGAAGACTTAAACTGAACGAAATTCAAGAGACAAAGCGAAAGGTATGGTACAGATGTTATAAAGTAGACTGATACTGATTCCACCACTAGTCAAGGCTGGAAAGCCCTAATACAACGATATTCGGGAACAAAAAGAAAGCCAGTACGTGAAGGGTAAGGAGCTTCGAAGTATCAGAAGTGTCAAAGGAAAGGAATATGGGGAGTAAAGCCTCAGGAGAGCCGACGGGCAAAGCATGAAACTATTTGCGTAGAAATTTGAAGGACAAGTCTATAAAAGAATTATAATGTGATAGTATGGAACAAAAAGAGGAATAGACCTGAGGAAGGTTAACGGTGAAAATAGGACGAGCATATGGGAGTACGGAGGATACTTTAATGAGTTGATGATAGGAAACCGATTACTTATCAAAGGAAGGACCAAGATAATGAGTTGACGCAGTTGACTAGAAAACCCATGATATGGAATGAGGATTCATGTGAAGACCGAGGGGTTCGGCTATAAAGCAAACAGGATGAAAGATAAGAAATGGGCATGAAGGAAAGGAAAACTTGGCCAAATCCTTTATTATACAAGGATATAATTACAAAAGGATAAATGCGTAGCCATATCGATATGGTTGCTTCGAACATAGAGAAGCCTTCCTGGAGGGTGACTTAAGAATGGAACCGATTCGCACGTAAAAAAGAATATCTTACGAACTTCAGAGCCGATGCTACAGACAACAAGAGAAGAAAGCTACTCCCTAAGAAAGATTAAAGATACTAACGGCTTGATCGAAGGAAAAGGGGAGTATTTAGGAATAAAGTAACTGGAAACGGTTACGCACCAAAAGGTTAATGACACTGTTAGACATAAAGGACAGGGGTATGTCAAAATGAAAAAAATAATAATCAGCGTCGGAAATGGATGCCCTTATAAGTATTCCAATTAAATACGAGAACGTAGTTAGCAAGGAGATAGACATGACAGACTCCGCGATGAATTGTAAGAAGATCGCGAATGGCGATGGTTACTTAAAGGGCATAGCCGTATATAGACCCTCTTGATAAGGGGGGGGGGGGGGGGGAGAACATACTAGACTTAAAGTGAACTATGACGATTCAAGCTCCAGAAAAGGAGACTTATTAGCTCGGGCTAGAGTTCTGGGTATGCTGGCATATCGTGAAGGTTACGAAAGGACGTAGAAATGAATTGACAACAAGTGTACCATGAGGTAGGTATAGGGAGAAAATATGGAAGACACCTGGAGAGGTCAACGAATACTCAACGATACTTTCATAGCATGCCTTATGTCCTTTCACTTTTATCATTCCTTAACATTCTAGCTTGAGTTGCCTTGCACTTTCCCTCAATTCATCCGTAATATCATAGGCGTATGTCCTTCGCTTATCATCCTACCTTTGGCCTCAACTCTTCGCGTAGTCCCTTCATATTGTATCGCCTTATTAATGCAACTCTACTATTCCCCTCAATCCAACTTGTATACAACTATCTCCATAGCTTCGACATCTATAATATGTCAAGATTAGGCCGTATCTATATGCGGTAATACTCTTTAAATTGACTTAAATGTATAACTAATCTCATAATCCTTTCGATACTTTAATATCTTTGAATTTGTCATAATAACCTTCTCTTCGTATAACTCACCTTCCTCACAGATCATTCTTCAGGCCATGCAAAATCCATAACTCCTCTAAAGCAACACATCCCACTTATTGTCTATCTACGTTATTTCCTTTTCACACTTCTTCCTGTTAGGTGTACCTAACCAAATAACCTGATTTTGAAAAATTCTGGCAGAGTCTCCTTTATAATTCTTACTATCCAAAACCTGCATGCAGCAAATACCAGCAATGCCTCACAGGGCATATATATATATATATACAAATACCTACACGACATAACCTAGCCACCCGGGGCTCCCAATTTCCGATAAAAGAACAAAGATATCAAAACTTACCTCATATATCACACCTCGAGATGTAACTGATCCTTTAGCGATCTGCCCTGTTATATCTTCTTGTTTACCTTCCCTTTTCATTCTTCATCTTTACATCTCAATCGTACATGCAATATTCTTACCTTACCCGACACACATCCTTCGTGCCATAGCTTACCTTTGTACTGATTCATTCAATTGTCCAGTTCACAAACTTATGATTGAACTCATCATCAAGAGATACATTTGATCAATTCCTCTACTTGTACTTACACTGACTTACCTCTATGTCATCCGATCCATTATCATATATATATATATATATATATATATATATATATATATATGAAGTGACTTACCTCTGTGACTTCTCATATCATCGCTCACTTTCTCCCACCGATACTGTGCTTCTGCTGAGATCAAAGGTTAGTATAAGGAATCTCATTTGTTATGACTTGGCTCTATCGCACGATCTTAGATGTGAAAGAAGAGTAACCACCCTAGATGCCCTGTAGCCTCCTGTTTATAAATGTGGCGCGCTTCACACCATAAACAGGACTCTACTGGACACGACTTTGAAGACAACCCCTAGGACGAACTGCTTTGATACCAATTTTGTCACACCCCAGTCCTGATTGGGCATGATGGGCACCCGACCCTTTACTTAAAGCCGAGCGAACCTGCTGGTTCTCGTTATATTCATAATCTCACTGGACTCTTATACCACGAAATGAAATGCATAATGAAAGCTTTTCAAAAACATTCTTTTCGTCTTTCTCGAATCAAGTAAAATCTGTAATCATATGAAATTTGTAACATAATGCATAATGATACATCAGCTTGCAGAGCCGCTTGCAAGACTGACATGCTATATACGCGACTCTGTCTGCAAAGTCTCTAACATAAATCAATATACCATAACATAGATACTCTGACTCGGCAACACTCCGGAAGGAAATGGAGCTCGTAAATCCAGCCGGAACATCTTCTAGCACTACCCTCTACTTTTCTGTATACACCTGCGTGGCATGAAACGCAGCGTCCACAATAAGGGACGTCAGTACCAGTAATGTACTGAGTATGCAAGGCATGAACAATACCATAAGATCATAGTAAGAGACATAAAGCACAGCATAGAGTAAGGAAATAACCTGTACCTCAGTTTTCCTCTTAAGGCGGATATCATGCATGCTAACTTTACCTTTTAAAGCAACATATAAATATTTACAAGTAAACGGCCCGACCATATAGGTACAGTGTAATGCTGCACGACCATATAGGTACGGTGTAATGCTGCCCGGCCATTTAGGCACGGATTGAAACTAATTTCTCATAAAATGCCTTTAAAGTGAACTTTTGTACGAAACTTTCTCAAACGGAGTCGGAATACTTCCGAATGATTATGGATGACCTCATAAGATCTTTTATCAGTAATTTACGCATGTCACCTCGAGTTGGTCCGAGGTGGGCCCACGGAGCCCCGATACCTCTTGTATGGCCTAAATTGCCTTATTTTTGTCCGTTTTTCACAAGAAATATCTGAACTATCATTTTGACCATGATATGGCTGTTGTTATATAAATCTTGCGAAATGGTTTTGGACATCTGAAAATCTGATTCTGGTAATAATCTGTCGTGCCTTCCCAAGCAGGATAGAGCCGCATTTTTATGAACGCTATCCGAATACTTCGATTCGACTCGCCATTTGGCCTACTTCAGTTTGATTGGGTCTGTATAATGATCTGTATGAATGTGGTTTCTCATTAATCAGTTCATGCATGTGCTATGATTCCTTTCACCGGTTTATATTGTGCGGATAGGCCGCCGAGTCCCTTGTCGGGGGCCGGGTCCCATGTATGAATTCCGAAGTATGATGTGTCCGGTTCCGGGGTACTGTGGTATATGTCATTCCCGGTTACCGTGTATATGTTACGAAGTATGATGTGTCCGATTCCGGGGTACTGTGGTATATGTCGTTCCCGGTTACCGTGTATATGTTACGAAGTATGATGTGTTCGGTTTCCCGGCGTGTGATCTGTCCCCGGGGTTACCGTGGTTATGATATGATGTGTTATGTGACGGAGATGTTCGAAGATATGAAATCTTCTGAAATGTGATATGTTGTGGCGCCAAAGGCAGGAGTGGCGACCACGTTCTTGTGCCCTATTATGATTCTGTCTGTCTGATTGGATTCTGATTCTGTCTGTCCGTATGGATTATGATTTTATCCGTCCGTCTAGACTATGATTCTGTCCGGTATCCTTCTGTCTGTCTGTCTGTCTAAACTACGACTCTGTCCGGTATATCTCTGTCTGTTCGTTGGATTACGATTCCGTTTGCTATACTTCTGTGCTTCTGATTCAGACTATGGTTATGTTTGTTATGTTTTCTCTTTACATACTCGGTACATTTTTCGTACTGACCCCCGATTCTTCGGGGGATGTGCTACATGCCCGCAGGTACAGACGCACTTGAAGATACGCTGCCAGTCTAGGGCTCAGATTCTGCTATTTTGAAGAGCTCCTTTGATCCGGAGCGTGTACTTTTGGTGTATATCTTCTGTCTTCTGTATATTCTGTATGTATGGCAACTCCGGGTACGGCGGGGCCCTATCCCGTCATATGATTCTGTATGTCTGTTAGAGGCCTGTAGATGTGTTTGTGAGTTAGGGTCTTTCTGTGCGGATGTGTGTATATGTTGTGTTTGGGGCGATCCCATTCGCCGCGGCGGCCGGTCCGCATATGTTTATATGTTGCTTTGTTGGCCGGTGTGGCCTTTGTTGGTATTTTCTGTGCGCAGGGTTATTTTGGATAGTCTGTAAAACAAAGGAAACTCTGCCAAAAATTTTCTGGAAATTATTTAAATTTGAAATATAGCCTTGACGGCTTCTGCTTTACACTTGAATGTGTTTGATAACAGTTGAGATAGCATTGGATAGATGTGTTTGGGTGCCCACATCGGGTACTAGTCACGGCCTACGGCGTTGGGTCGTGACAGTTAAGTTGTGATGATTACACCGTGCCTATACGGCCGAGCAGCACCGCTAAGGCGGGCGGCTTATGGATGATTACACCGCGCCTATACGGCCGGGCAGCACCGCTAAGGCGGGTGGCTTATGGATAATAACACCATGTCTATATGGCACGGGCAGCACCACTAGTGGGCGGCGTGAGATGATTACCCCGGACGCGGGAGGCCCGGACGCAGGCTAATGATGATATTTGACTCAGACAGCTTATGTATGCATGAAAGTGAAAGTGAGCATGCATGATTCCGCCTTAAGAGGAAAGCAGTTACAGTCATACCTTTTCTTTTGTCTTCCATATTTCCTTATTATATTGTTGTTCATGTTCTGTCCATATTATCATGTTATCATTTATGCCTTACATACTCAGTACATTGCTAGTACTGACGTCCCTTCTTGTGGACGCTGCGTTTCATGCCACGCAGGTACACCCAGCGGAGTTGGCAAGCTCCATTTGCTCTGGAGTGTTGCCGGGTCAGAGTGCTATGCTATGATGTCTTGTTCGAAGTTAGAGACATTGCAGACAGAGTCGTGGGTATAGAGTGTCGGTATTGTAAGCGGCTCCACCAGCCGAAGTGTTACTATGTTTCATGCTACAAGTTTCATGTGATGATAGATCTTATTTGAATTGAGTACAATAAAAGGAAGCTTTACTATGTATTTCATTTCTGTTTGATTTAAGAAGTCCAAGAGATTATGTATGTAATACGGGTCAGCGGGTTCGCTCGGCTCCGAATATGGGGTCGGGTGCCCATCACACCCTGTAAGATCGGGGTGTGACAAAGTGGTATCAGAGCAGGTTGTCCTAGGGGTTGTCTGCAAAGTCGTGTCCAGTAGAGTCCTGTTTATGGGTGTGAAGCCGGCCACATTTATAAACAGGAGGCTGCGGGGCATCTAGGGATTGTTGACCTTCTTTCTATCTTAGATCGTGCAATAGAGCCAAGCCATAGGAGAATGAAATTCTTTATATAAGCCTTACATACGACGGAAGGAGGTAAGTGATGATATGGAAAGTTATAGAAGTAAGCCTTGATATTTTGTTCTGTTACCTGAAATTGGAAGCTCTGGGTGGCTGGAATATGTCGTATGACTGTATCTCCTGTGAGGCATTATTGATACTTGCTGCGTGCAGATTTTGAATAGTAGGAGTGGTAAAGGAGATTCTGCCAGAATGGGTACGCCTAATAGGAAGAAGCTTGGGAAGGAAATACTGTAAATAGGCAATAAGTGAGATGCGTTGTTTCAGAAAGGTTATGGATTTGGCATGGCAATGAAGGTGCGCTCACTACCATCAGGAATCTGGAAGCCCAGGACAGGAAGTAGTCATACACACAGGTGGGAGGTGAACATTGGGAATTGAAAAGGGTAAAATAGTAATTGTAAAAGAAAGGACGTGTTACGAAAATGTCTCGGAACCTATAAGACTTCAATTTGCTCTAGATCATGTAACAAAGGTCATGTGAGGAAGCGGACGTGATTATATCAGCATTAAGGCACCGGATTCCATCAAAGTTTCGAGGTTAAGCGTGCTAAGGTAGGAGCAATTTTAGGATGGGTGACCCCCCTGGGAAGTATGTAAGAAATTCTATATATCCAGACATAGGAGACAAATGAGAAGTTAGAGTAACCTAAGGGAAACTAGAGTATACGGAATGGCTGGAAACCTTAAGAGGTCGCGTAAGACGAGGTAGGCTAGACTGGAGAAGAGACAGAAAGTGTGTCACAGCTCTGCAAATTTTGATAGGCTTGAATAGCGTTTGGAAGTATTTCGTGGGCTAGTTGATAGTAAATGTATATATAAATATATATATATATATATATATATATATATATATATATATATATATATATATATATATATATATATATATATATATATATATATATGAATGCGTAGGATATCCCACATATGATTGTATCGGTGGACATGTGAGTTCCAGTAACCGGCGCTACGGTAAGGAAGGCATTAATCACGTAAGGGTACCGAAGATCGGGTGATAGCAAGAATAAATGATATAAGTGTTACAAGGTAAATTGATGTCATTTTCACTATAGGTTAAGATTGGAAAGTTTTAATACAACGATATTTGAAAAAAAAAAAAAGAGTGAGTAGATGGAAAACAAAGAGATCAAAGTGTCGGAAGAAGGTGAAAGGTAAGAAACCTCAGTGAGTGAAGCTCCCGAGAGAAACTACCGGCAAAGCACGAGACTATTTGGGTAAGAACTCAAAGTAGGCATGTGAAAAGGGATGGAGTGTGGTAAAAGGAAACAGGAGAGGAGTGTATGATGTTTGAGAACCGATTTCCATAAGTGGGGCTAAAGGAATAGTGACTAGGATAGGGGGATGTGAAGTAAGAGAAAGAATGCTTAGGCTTGCGATGATGTTGAGGTGAGAGATCTATAAAAGAATAAATGTGTAGCTATATTAATGTAGTTAAAGGTTCGATGAACAAGGATAGGGAGAGTGAAAGTTGTAAGGATTCTGTGCTAAGAACAAAAGTAGCGGGACGCTTGAGAAATATGGACGCACAGCTACAACACAAACACGTAGTTAAAGAAGAATTACGAGCAAGTGAGCTAAGCAAGTGAAAGGACAAACAGTGGATGGAAGGGTATGGAAATGTGGACAAAATGATGACATAGACAGAAAGTAAAAGAAAAACTTAGGATAAGAAGTTTTAGATATGTTAGGCACAGAGTTGGAAGGAAGATGAGGAATAAGGTATAAACGAAGACTTCATAAAAGGACTGTTGGCATATAAGGAGCCCCTTAAAGGAGGGGGGGGGGGGGGGGGAGACCATGTTATATTAGGCCAAAAAGGGATCACAATATTTTCAAGTACCAGAAAAGGAAACTTATTAGCTCGGGGCCAAAGTTTAAAACATGTCAGCACATCGGAAGTAACTAAAGAATGTTTCGAACGACGACGACTATTATAACGAAAGTATCAACAATTGGTAGTCTGAGGATTTTTGGAAAGAAAGAAAGAACGTAGTGCCTATGAATGAACAAAAGAGTTCATCGGACACTAGAAAATAGTTCACGGACCATTAATTGTACGGAGCATGAGAATGTACGCTATGGAATTGTATGAATCATCGACGTGAAGCGATACTGAATCATGTCTGTAGGGGATCCACACCGGAGAGCCAATAAGAAATAACGATGGACGAAACGAGCACCAATACAAAGAAATCAAAGACAAGTATACTTGTGTCAAGAAATGACCTGGGAAGGATAAGGATATTGAGATGGCGCAGTGGATTAGGAGACCCATGACGTGGAATGAGGACTCGTGTAAAGACCCAGGAGTTCAAGTATAAGGAGAATAGGGTAAGGGATAAGGAATGGGCATAAAGAGAAGAACGACTATAAAAGGGACCCTCCCGAAGTATTATGACACCCCATAAGATCAGTTGAACATTCGAGGACGAATGTTCTAAAGGGGGGGAGGATGTTATATCCCGTATTTTATACATTCAGATATTTCAAGGTGGTCGTGGTAGGTTAAGGGCAAGACTATGTTCCAAAATTATTTTAATATACAAGTTGTTTATTAATATGGAAATATTGAGAAGGGATAAGGGTAAAGATGGAAATTCACAAAATGGCTCATGGTAATATTGTGGAAGGCTAGGGGCAAAATGGGAATTTCACAAGAAGTCTTGAAAATTCTTGAAGAAGCCAAGTTAGCAGTGTGGCATATAAGTATATGTCCACATTTTTATTTAATAAGGCTAATTATATATATATATATATATATATATATATATATATATATATGGACCAAGCTTGTTACATAAGCCAAGTGGTCATATTTGCTATTTTAAGAAAGTCCAAGAAAAATGGAAAAGGGGACATGTGTCCACCTTGTATTGGTAGAAGCTATATATATATATATATATATATATATATATATATATATATATATATATATATATATATATACATATAATTGATGACAAAATAAAGGGAAACTCATCATTTTGACTCTAGAATCTTGGAGAAAAAAAGAAAAGAAGAAGGAGAAGGGAAATATAGTAGGTTCGGCCATGGCTCAAAAAATTGAGGCCATGGAAATTGATCAAGAAAAATTATTTTTTCTAGCTTTCCGACTAATTTGAAGGTCCTCTTTAACATGAGAAAATTGTTGGAGCAAGAAAACCATTCATTCTTGCAAGTTCATGACCCTAGCCAAGTAAGAAGACAAGTGGAAAAAGGTATGTATTCAGTCTTCTTTTCATATGTTATGGATGCTTTGTATATGTTGTAGAGTGAGGAATGAATGAAATTCATGAAATATCTAAGTATAGGTGTGTGGTCGAATGGAGGTGGTGGTGTAGAAGTGATGAATTAATTTTATTTAGTAGTTTGATTGTTGTGTTGTGGATTCCATGATGTAAAATGAAGGTTTGGTGGCTTGAAATGAATTTGAAATTGTTTATGCATTATTGAAGAAGTTAGTGTGACATTAGTGTGGTTTCTTATATTTGTAAGAATAAATTTGTTAATGTATGGGTTGTTGACATAATTCATGAATTTGGAAGTGAGACATGTGTTGGAAGATTGTAAGTTGGGTTGTTGTGGTTGAATTTGATAGAAGGAAATAGGTTGTTATTGTTCTTGTTGAATTTGGAAGGCTTCGGGTGAAGTAGTGTGTTGATTGAGTCGTTTTGAATGCTATATGAATTGAATTGAATATAAATGAAATGTCATTGAATTGTATGACAAAGGTTGTTAATGTTAGAATGCGTCTTGAATTGATTGTTGATGTTGTTGGCACGATTGTTGGTATTGTTGTTGATAGTTTGGCCGAGTTGAATTCTCGGATTGTTGATTAATGATTTGGGCCGAGTTAGATTCTCGGGGATGGTGTATTTACAGGGGAGATGCTGCCAAAATTTCGGCAAATCATAAGTGAATTTATTTGAAAGACTAAGACAAGTATATGATGATGAGTCTAATGATTGTGTCAATCTTCTTGAAGGTAGACTAGCGATAGCGATATTGGACAATTAAGCGTAGCTAATAGGACGTGGAGCAAGTATGTTAAGGCTCGTCCCTTTCTTTCAAGGCATGATTCCGATGCTATGATTTCATAATTACTTCCATATTTTCCTTGTTTTCAAATGTTAGATGTTTATGATTCTAAGGCATGATTCTCTTCCGATAACTCATAATTTTTTTTTTTCAAAGTGTCCGTATTCTACCAAAACAGAGGTTTATGATTTTGTAAGCTCTTATGAAAATAACGATGGATATGTTTCACAATGACAATGATGATATCAAGGATGAGAATATTTCTATGATGACTATGATAAGAATGATTTTTCAAAAATGGCTTCTGAAACGTTCATAGAATGTTCTGTACTTCAAACGCTCGTAACTTTCTTATACTAAATCGGATTGACCCGAAACTTGTTTCTGAGCTTTCAGGTGTCGATTTATGTACGTACCTATCGAGTCTTAAACATTTGTTCCATGTGCATATGTATATGCGGCGACGCCTTATGAGACTTATGATCTTATTCCATGTTCTCTTAACACTGTTATTTGTTGCTAGTCTCGTCTTATAATAATTGTTCCTTCAAGGTGAGACAAAGTTATGATGATTATTCCATAATGAAATTGGAGGTTACCGACCTTACGTCACTCCGATAGAGTTATAGCTTTTCATTGGGCTCTTATGCATGCTTAAGTTGTGATGATTACACCGCGCCTATACGGCGGGGCCGCACCGCTAAGGCGGGCGGCTTATGGATGATTATATTGCGCCTATACGGCCGGGCAGCACCGCTAAGGCGGGCGGCTTATGGATAATAACACTGTGTCTATATGGCACGGGCAGCACCACTAGTGGGCGGCGTGAGATGATTACCCCGGACGCGGGAGGCCCGGACGCGGGCTAATGATGATATTTGACTCAGACAGCTTATGTATGCATGAAAGTGAAAGTGAGCATGCATGATTTCGCCTTAAGAGGCAAGCAGTTACAGTCATACCTTTTCTTTTATCTTCCATATTTCCTTATTATATTGTTGTTCATGTTCTGTCCATATTATCATGTTATCATTTATGCCTTACATACTCAGTACATTGCTCGTACTGACGTCCCTTCTTGTGGACGCTGCGTTTCATGCCACGCAGGTACACCCAGATGAGTAGAAGATGTTCCAGCGGAGTTGGCAAGCTCCATTTGCTTTGGAGTGTTGCCGGGTCAGAGTGCTATGCTATGATGTCTTGTTCGAAGTTAGAGACTTTGCAGATAGAGTCGTGGGTATAGAGTGTCGGTATTGTATGCGGCTCCACCAGCCGAAGTGTTACTATGTTTCATGTTACAATTTTCATGTGATGATAGATCTTATTTGAATTGAGTACAATGAAAGGAAGCTTTACTATGTATTTCATTTCTGTCTGATTTAAGAAGTCCAAGAGATTATGTATGTAATACGAGTCAGCGGGTTCGCTCGGCTCCGAATATGGGGTCGGGTGCCCATCACACCCTTGTAAGATCGGGGTGTGACAATCATCTACCATACCTGGCCCATCATGGGACTCGGTGCCATAATCATATCATCATATATATATATACCGTACCCGACCCTCTAGTGAGGGACTCGATGAACAATGCAGTGAAACTGTGCACGAACACATACCCAGCCCGGGACTCGGTGAATGATATATTAACGGCATGCACGAGCAGAATATCATGAGCAACCACATGCAAACTAAATCATCTGAGACTCAATAGAATATTTAGAATGAACTAACACTTAAGAATCAAAGATAACAGTCATGTCAAGTACCCCTCGAATGTCACTATGGATTATATCAAATAGGACTTCAGGAATTACAGACACGTATCAGGACATAATAACATAGCTTCTGGAAATCAAGAACATTAGCCATCCTAGTGTCTCTGAGAATAGGAGCTTCTTTGGAGTTTATATATTCGTCGTCTGTTTGTCTCACATAGACCATGCCAAAAAAAAAGGATAGCTTTACATACCTTTGACGTTTAATCCGTGACTCGATATGTATACGCTGCCCGAAGTACCTCAACCTATATTAAGACGTTAAGAACTATGGTTAAGCTACGGAAAAGCTTAAAACGTATTCCGAAGTTAGTAGCTTATTTCTAGAAAATTGGGCGGCATTTCCCCTATATTTTTCACTTCCCTCACATTCAAGCCAACTATGAAAACGACCAGAATAACATCAACAACAACACGTCCAAGTTACCATATCAAGAATTAGCCAAAACAAGATTCAAGAACACCCCAAAACAGCCCGCACCGCACGCACAACACTCCAAATCAGTCCACACGTTACACATTCAACAATAATCAACATAACGACCACTACATATTCAAGTTATCCCTAATGATCTATAACCACAACACATCATCAAAAATGACCTTATAGTAGTTCAACGATTACAACCACCCAAAATAAACCTTTCGGATTTCTAGAGGTACGTTTTAGACTTATCTTTTCTTTCGAATCGAGCAACAACAACAATCAGTAACTATTATCCATATACAAGTAAATCCCATCAGCGACCTAACAATAACATGCCCCGGACAGCCTATCAACTACAACAAGACAAATGCTTAATCATAACTACACTTTTAATCCTTCAACTCAACAAGAACAACCCAACAACCTCATGAACATCTAATCCAATTCATATCTCACCAATTTCATATAACAACTACAACTTTAAATATCATGATTCCTTCACTTTCAACACATAATCGATAACAACAATAACAACAACAACAATCAAACCCAATTTAATTGAAACAACTCCCATTTCAGCCCAATTACAACACCAATGAAATCATGCATTTTCTTATGTCACACCCTAATTCTGCTAGGGTGTGATGGGCACCCGACCCTTACCTAGGGCCGAGCGAACCCTCAGACTCTTGCTGCACATAATATCACGTCAAACTTTTCAAATCCAATGAGATAAAATACATCGTAATTTTTTTGTTTCAGAAATATTCTTTCACGTAGCTTCCAAGCAGAACAAATCTATAATCATACAAAATTTAGTACATAACATCGACCGACATATCGGCTGACGGAGCCGCTTACAGACTGACAACCAATACCCACGACGCTGTCTGCAAAGTCTCTAACGTAATCCAGAAAGCATAACATACATACTCTGACTCGGCAGCACTCTGGGAACAAATGGAGCTTGCCATCTGCACTGGAACATCTTCTATACTGTCTTCAACTCACCTGGGAGTACCTGCGCGGCATGAAACGCAGCCCCCGAAGAAGAGGGGGTCAGTACGGAATATGTACTGAGTATGTAAAGCATGAAGCGCAGAAAACGAAGTCATAACCGAAGTAAAATGTACAGAAGGTGAGCACAATAACCAGAATACCAAAGTGTTGCATCTGACGTACAAATCATACATAAGAGGTTCCGGAAGACAAATACGGCAATCAAAATGCCAAAATGCTTTGCTTTCATTTGAAGAAAAAACATTTCCGTTTCATACACACAGAAGATCGAACACACAATTATCACGGCCAAAAGTCCAGCGGTCACTATCACACATACCGCGGCCAAGTATCCAGCGGTTAACATCCCAGATGCGACATACCGCGGTCAGGGGTCTAGCGGTCAATGTCGCACACACCGCGGTCTAGAATCCAGCGGTCAACATCTGTGATGCGGCATACCGCGGTCAATGTCGCACACACCGCGGTCAGGGGTCCAGCGGTCAATATCCCATAGTACGCACAATAATATAAATGCCAAAATCGTATATCAGAAAAATACAGAAGGTAAGTAGCTTATCCAGAATATCAGAATACTTACTTTTCAATCACAAATGATGCATATCAAAGTCATGCAAAGGGCACAGGAACATGGTCGTCACTCCCGTCTCTGGCGCCATAACACACCATACTCCAGAAGATTCCAAAACATGTACACGGTATCTCGGGAACCGGACATATAACACGAGAACCCGAGAACCAGTCACATCATAATCCATATACGCAGTAACCGGGGACGGACATATACCACAGTACCCCAGAACCGTACACGGTAACCGGAGACTGACATATACCACAGTACTCCGGAACCGAACACATCATACTCCATATACATGGCAACCGGGGACAGACATATACCACAGTACCCCGGAGCCGGACACCTCATACTTCAGAATTACATACATAGAACCCGACCCCTAGACAAAGGACTCGGCGAACCATACACACGATACATACCGGCCCGGAACTCGGTGAAAGGGATCATAGCATATATACGAGCGAAGTAGTAAGAAACTAGGTGCACATAAGTTAATAGCCGATGAAGGAATCAAATGTATTATCATGATATTCGTAACGGATTATATATAACCGAATACTTATTTCGGTTACTTATATCAGATTACTCATAGCAGACTCCTCATATCGAATTACATGCTCACATCAGGATATTCGCATTAAGGAGCTTTCCATTGGCTTATGGAACGAATCAAATGGAGTCTTAGTTTCATAGATGAAAGTCTTATTTTTATATCATACAAAAATAGCTCAAGTGAGACAAACGAAGGAAGTTTCAGAACTTGTGGGCCCACCTCGGGTCAAGTCGAGGTGACGGATATAAATTACAACATTGGACTCTATGGAGTCATCCATGAAGGTTTCAAAGCGAGCCTATCACGTCTGTACGGGTTATGGATGTTTGAACAGTTTTACAACAAAACTTAAGGGCTATAATTCAATTGTGCTGAATGAATAGTACCAAAAATTCAGACTCGCATTCCCATGAGCAGAATAACCTACGAGGCTCAAATCCGAATCTAGTACACCTAGGATATGCCAAGAGAAGAAAAGGGATAGCTTTACATACCTTAGTTGCGCCTTACGCTCGTCCAAACTCAATCCCCGTTTCGTCCAAAATCTACAATTGGTCATAGTTGCCAAATATAAGTTCCAAGCTTTTATGAATTCAAACTTAAATTCATAGTGTCTACCGAAATTTCGGCAGCATTTCCCCTATACATATAGCATCCCCGAGACTTAGCTCGGCTCAATATATCAACAACAACAACCCAACAATCCAACAACACCAACAATTACCACAAAACGCACTATAACATAAATAGTCCTCTTTTCTTCATAGTTCAACGACTTCCATTCCAACTTCACACTATCAAATTAATATCAACATTTTCCATATCCATTAACTAATTCAAGATTATTCAAACATATTTCCATAGCATTCCAAACAATATTCATGAATTCAAGTGTTTCTGCCAATTCCATATTCCATCCGAAACTCCTACAAATGCGACAAAACCATCACAACACATTTTTCTACTTACAAATTCATAACCAACAACAATAATCCACACTTAGAATCTTACTTCCATAATTACATTAAATCTATATTAAAATCACATAATTTCCCATAACAACCCACAACCATTTTCAATACCAACTTGATTCACTAAACCCTTATTTACATCACAAACACCACAACAACACAACTAACAAACTAAATGGAATTTAATTCATCACTTTCCATCATCACCATGGCACACGGCCATGCACCTACTCACACACATACACGGCTATGCCCACACACATCACAACTCCACAATTCTCATCTAATTCCAATCCTTACAACATATATACTTATTCCATATCACAAAAGAATAGAAATCTTACCTTTTTCTTCAAACTTCCACTTGCTAACACAAGCACTTCCTTGCATTAAAAATTATACGATGTTGAAGAGCATCCTTGAGTTAGTAATATTGCTAGGAAATCATGATTTTTGGATCAAGATTGATGGACTTAAAAATTTTTGTTTCTTTTTCTCTAAGGGCCGAAACCCCCTTGATTTCTTTTGCTCTTGCTCCATTTTGTTTTGTTTTCTTGAAACTTCTATGGATGAGCATGGATATATAATTGCTCCCTTATCTTAATCACATGACCATTTAAAGGGGTTTGGGCCAAGGCACGTGGCCGGCCACCCCCTTAAGACTTGGGCCTCATTTTTCTTTTTTCTTTTTTTGGCCCAATTCATAGTGGAACTTATTTGTAATTCCCGAAATAAATTTCCAAAATTCCAAATTTTGCCCTTGGCCTTCCTCCGTATTTCTGCAACAATATTTCTCATAAATATCACACACATATGTTAGATAAAATAAACATAGCCTTATTTCATTCAAGTCAAACTCATTTCTAATTTTCCAAATGCACAAAACACGGGATATAACATCTTACTTCTAATTTCGCCTAATACAAATAAATCTCTCAATTACAACATCATTTAGCTCTAATTACACTATAAGAAAAATAAATCTTACCTTAAATACGCTAGAACAGATCCTACAATCACTTGCACCAATTGTACCACTTCTTCTTCCTCAATCCAATTTCTAACGTTGCTGCTCCTTTAAATGCTTAGAACACCTCTAGGGAATTTATTTTTTTTCCTTCAAAGCCAAGCTGGCCGTGAGCTGCCATGGCTGGTGTAATTCTCTCTTCAAAATGAGTTTTTATGAGACTGACATGGAAAAAGAGGCATGACAAGATGAAGGTTTAGCAAATCAAAGAGAATAGGTTTTGTCAATGCGATACGTTGTGTTTCGGGCTATGATTCAAATCGCTCGTACCACAGATATTTTGTTTACAATTAAATATGCAACAAACGTACCCCCAAAAGGTAACAGAAGAAGTGAGAGGGCCTACAAGTGATCAAGGATAAGTATCAGGGATAGTCGGGATTACTAAAGAGAAATCGTAGCACTGGAAGAGATGAGAGTTTTAAAAGAGGAGTATTTATAGGAATTTCAATGATCGTCAAAAGAAAGAAAGATAGTATGTCTATGGATAGCATGATAGCAGTACTGCCTAAGACTAGAAAATACCTCCTGCATCGTCAAATCATAAGTCACCGTTTACATTAAATTGTGGGAGTATATGTCATAGGACCATATAAATAATCGTCCCGATGAAATGGCTAGTAAAATGGTGTGGGGACGACAACAAATATTTGGAGCAGAATGGAAGCTAGTTAAGTCTCAATTAGCCGCTGGTATAGGAGAGCCAATGACTTAAAGAGGGAAGCGTATTCGTGTTGAACGAAAGTTGTGATGAAGTAAGATTTTATTTTAGTCTCATTCTTAGGAACTATTTTGTAAATATGTTAAGATTTGAGGAGAGGAAATTGGAGGAAAGATTCAACCATGGATTTGAAGATATTTTGAATAGTAGATTAGCTTGAGATATGATCATTAGTATGTTGTAAGTATAATCTTGTTATGAGGGATAACAATAATGTTAAGAAAATGTTGTATACAAGTATGTGAAGGATGGTGCTGAGGTTGTTGTATGGGTCGAATTGAGTCCCATTTGAATATAAATCCTTTAGCTATGGTATTTTTGACGCATTGGATGAGTAATTTGAAGTATAGTAATTAATGAGAATAATAAGCCATTAGCAAGGAAATGCTATTGCAAACCATCTGGGCGCTATCATAGGTGGAACTATGATGACATTGTAAGGAATTAAGGAGTCCGACCAAAGAATTAAAAAAGGAGATGAGACGATATGTATGTAAAATCGATTAGTACTAAAAGGGATAATCTAAAGTAGCACTAGAGAAGCAAGCAAGGAAAGGTGCCACAGCCGAATAAGAAAGTTGTCCACTAGCAGAGAAATAGAGGGCTACGAAACAGGAGGGACTAAGTCAACGAAAGGTGAAGTCATGGAAGTAGACGGAGATAAGAACGCAAGAAAAGGATTAAAGGATATAAATAAAGGAGATGGACATTTAAGGAATTAAGAGATCCGCTTGATTGATAAACCAAAATGACAGAAAAGTGCGTCAGACTATGGGAAAGACTTATTAAGGGAGAGTCGGGAAAAGGTCAAAAGTAGAAGGAGAATCCCAAAGGAAATGATCAAAGGATATCGCGTTTGATTAGAACAAGCAGGTGACAATGAAACCTCATGGAACTCGCAACATGTTGGCTCTTACTGGAAAAGGGATGAATGAAGGTTACAAACAAAGAAAAGAATGAAAAGATTCGAATTCGCTGCATGACAAGGAATCTTGGTTATTCTTCGACAAACTTCTGAATTTACCCCTAAATTATTAGCCGAACCAAGGATCAGAAACTTTAAGAGTAGATTGAAGGAAAGGAATCATTAAGGAAGAGTTTTGAGATGTTTTTGATATAAGTAAAAGAATTACTGTTAGCTAGCTCAAGTGTAAGAAGTCCAATTAAGGGAAAGAGAAATTAAGCGAGACATTTCGGCATTAACCTAGTTGAAAGATAAAGTACCGCAAAGATTAATTCGACTGCTATAGAAAGCAAAGGATGCTACAATATGACCAGTCTTGAGGTTATCTTTAGGGGAGGAAGAATAAGAATAAGTAAACTCCAAGAAGAAAAAGGCTTGGGATATCTGTAAAACGTAAGAAAGATACGTAGAGGTTGAAGAGAACAAGGATTTCTGAATAAAAAGAAGATGGGGTCAAAATTGGATAAAAGTATGTGGTAAGTACTGGATAAAAGAGCATATAAGAAGGTAGACGATGGAGGTTGAAGATAAAACAAGAACGATAAAGCATGAAGAGTTAGTAGACAGACAGATAATAAGAAAAGGGATGACCTTGAGTACGGGCATAAATTTTGGCCACAAAAGAAGAAGAATAAACTGCATAAATTCGAATAAGTTCAGTTTTAAATGAGCAAGTAAGACTGCAAGTAAGTAAAGTAAATACCGACAAATGCAAGTAAGAATATTGACATCCACCTCAGAGCGAACTCTACTTCAACATCCGAGGACAAATGTTTTTGAAGGGGGGGGGGGGGGGGGAGAGAATGTTACACCCCGTCATTTTGTATGTTGAGATTTATAAGTGTTGATTGTTTTAAGTATGGACACTGAAGTTACTATCACGACCCGACTAGGGGCCGTGACGGGTACCCGGGGCTAACCACCGAGCACCACTCATTCTATTACTCATCTTACTCATTATACAATACTTCATTATTCTTGGGCTCATAATCATAGGAAAACCCTTTTTCGTTTGAAAACATAATTACTTTTATATACATAAGCCCTTCGGCTATCAAAATAATACACACACACACACATATATATACACTTATCAAAATCGTGAGACCATACTACCCACCCATACGTATCTACGAGCCTCTACTAGAGTACTAGACATATGGATGGGACAGGACCCCGCCGTGCCCAAATCATATATATACCAACAATAGTAAATCAGTGGCACCTCCGGAATAATGGAGTGCTCTTAAAATCTGCGTATCAGCTTCTATAAATCTGGGTCGCCTCCCTGTCTACCTGTGGGCATGAACATAGTGTCCAAAAAAATAGACGTCAGTACGAATATTGTGCTGAGTATGTAAGGCATGAATGAAATGAACATAATAGAGAAATCACAAGTCATAAGATGTAGATATAACCTGCGTAACTTTTAAGGGTGGATACCTTTCATGCCTATCTCATATATATTCATAATACATGTATCATCATAGTGCATACATCATTGTATCATACATATATATCATCATAGCGCATACATCATCGTATCATACATATATATCATCATAGCGCATATATCATCGTATCATACATATATATCATAGTACCGTATCTACTCATACACATTAAACATTATCCGTATTCAGCCACGTAGTGGCTCGACAATATCCGTATTCGGCCACGTAGTGGCTTGACAATATCATATACATCTCTTCCGTACCCAGCCATAACAAGGCTCGGTATATCTCATCATCATCATTGCCATCACATACATCTCATAAGCTTATCATAACTTTCCATAAGGCATACATTTGAATTTAAAGACAATCTGTGAAAATCATATCATATTCGTAGCGTGAACTTCGTATAAATATCGTATGATAGACTTTATAATTTCTAGACTTAGGCTCATCATTACCATCCTCGCACCTATGTCATATCTCTTACCTTTATCTCATATGAAATCCTCTATGAACATAGACTTGTAATTTTTTGGAACATTAGTCATAGGACATACATTAGGGCTTATAGACAATCTATAACAATATCAGGGTGACATAAGGTAAACCCCCAATTACATTATGAAGTGACCATATTCATCATATCTCACCTTGAAGGAACTAACATTTTAAGGTGAGTGTACACCATGAACAACATCAAGGGATCGTAAATAGGATCATCATCTTCGTATGAATGTCATTCTTGAGCTTTAAGACTTCTAGACATAGATCCATCATCAATATTGTCATACTCGTAACGTGTCTCTTTTCTTTATCTTGTACGAAGTTCTTTATAATCATAGACTCATGGTTTTCGATATGTAGGAAAATCATGGAAAGATAGAAGGATTCATGCTATAGCAATCATGCCTTAGAAAGAAGGGACTAGCCTTACATACCCCTTTCGTTTAACAATTTCCATCGCTTGATTGTTCTCCTTCAATGCTCATGTTTCTACCTTCACGAGAATTCGCATTCCCATTAGCTAATCGATTATATGAACGTGCTTACTAAAGCTAGAGAAAATTGGGCAGCATTTCCATTGTTTATACAACCTTCCCCATATTGTATATCAACTCCCAAACATTTATAATAACATTCCCAATATCATAACTAACAATCTTCAGTCATCCACATTACCTTCATTTCACAATTCCACTTCAATTCGTCCATAACCATGGTCATAGTATACTAGTACGTTTTCTCACATATAATGCTTATCCCGTGTCCTTAATATCATTTATAACATAACCATATCACAACACATCAAGAATCATGACTCAATTCAAGCTATTACTCAAAATGACACTATTTCCACATTCATGACCCATTTTTCTATATTCTTCTACAATCCAAGTGTTTCAACTTTCAAATACCTTAAACAACATGGAAATGCCATAAATATTACCTTAGATGGTGTAGGAATGAACCTTGAGTGCAAACACTTCACTTAAGCAAAACCCTAGTTTCACCTTCACTTAGATTCCTTATCTTGGATGAACTTTAATGAGTTTCTTACACTTGATTTACTTGGTTTGATGAAGTTGATCACTAATATCTCTTGAATTCTTGTGGGAGAAGTGTTCTAGAGAGTTCTAGAGAGAAGGGGAGTGAAGGGAAAATGAAATGAAATTAAGACTTGGACCCTTATTAATAATGCTCAAATCTGTCTCGACCCATTTCTACGGACCAACATACGGTCCGTATAAATTATACTGACCGTATGTCTGGCCGTAGATTTGGTCCAGAGAGGGATGCTAATCTGGGCTGATAATACGGTTTACGGCCCGTATGTTTTATACGGCCAGTATGTTTGGCCGTATAATGCCCAGTTTTCCGAAGTTCGTTCTCGTCGACTCGTTTGATCTCCAATCCTTATGGAACCTTCGTAACACTTGTTTATCACCTCATTAACATTATAAGGGACGTTATAACTCTTCCAAAGAATAATTAAATCATCATTAACTCATTACTCGTAAATCCTTTCCGATGCATCTCGTATGCCTTGCCTCCTCTTGGAAAACTTTCTTCTCTTACTTCGAATGTCTTTGAAATCTCGATTAGGAGCATCAAATGATACTTCTCACTTATCAAAACTTTGTATACCTCGTGCCCTTCATCAGTCTATTCACTGTGCATGAATGAAAAATTCTCTGAGGTGTAACATTCTTCCCCTCTGGGAACATTCGTCCTCGAATGTTAAGCTATCCGGGATTCTACGAGAATTTCTCCATATTTTCCTTCAACTAACCCGGAGTATCATGACCACACTATTATTTTTTACCTCTTACCCCTCTTTTTAAGTGCTCGCTTGGTTTCATTGGCGACGTATAAATACTTGCAAGTTACATAATCGTTCTCGCGTGATTCGTGTACATACATATCCATACATATACAAGTATTCACATCCGTATCCGTATTCATAATCGTACTCATTTACATATCGCATCCATAGTCATATTCATATGCATATTCATATCCATATCATTTACATAGCATATCCGACCACGAAGGTTCGGTGTTTCGCGTACCCGACCATAGCTAGTTTCGGTGATTGTATATACCTAAACTCTTTTGTCTATCTGTAGTGACTTATCTCGTCATGCTCTCTTCCTTCCTTTATTTTTCCCCCTTGATTATCATATCTTATACTCTACCATAGGAAACCTTAGGTCCCTTTCTTAATTGTCGCTTATAAATCGCCATATCATTAATTACGACTTTACCGTTAGTGCCTTTGCCTCTATTTTAGTATAACATCACCATCCTTTACAATACTCCTTGAGTTATTCGCCCTCAATGTCACGTGGTTCAAGGTCTCCATGAATGATTTCACGTACAGTCTCAGATGCTTACTCAATTCATGTTCGTTTATTTACTAGTCATTAGACTCATTTCTGCGTAACTCTCACTCTTTGCTTTAGAGTCTATATCTGTCACACCTTAGGGTCCATCATTTCAATCTCTACACTTGTATTCTCTGTACTTGCTTCCCCCCTTTAAGGGTTTTACTTGTACCATTCTCAAATCCGTTGCATCACCTTCAAATCTTGAATTCATATATCCCTTACTATACTACTCGTTATTCATGTCGTTTCCCATAATTTATAGCTACGATAATTCATGTGTGAAGTCTTAACATACTCATCTTTAGTCGTTTCCTCTCTATACTTTGTATTACAGTTCTTTCAATGTTCTGATTATATCTCGATCATAATCAACGCTATAGAGTGCCACTTCTTTACCTCGTTCGCAAGCCTGCTCGTAAAGTAGAATAAACCTTGCGAAGTCAGCATACTCAACCTGTTACTTTTTCTGATCAGCCCTATTACACTTACCATATAAGTTGTTTTACCAATGGATTCACATTTGTCATACCCCTGCCTCGGTCATGTTGTTACCTTATTTTGCTAATAGACTTGTCATATTTTACTTGTACTTATCCGTCCAATCAATACTTCAGTATCACACTCTATTGGGGTTACCCTTTCTCTTCTATATCATGTTTCAGTACTACCAAGCATTTCTGTTTACCGTATCAATGTCAATCTTATAACCACTGTTACTATCAATTCAATAGTATTTAACTTATCTCTTGTAATTGCCAACGATACTCCTAACTTAATCTCGTCCGGCCATTTCTTTTTGCACAACATCTTTTCCTGTTGGGACATATTACAAGCTTATATCTTATCTCTTTTAGATTCTAGGAAAATTTCAGCAGAGTTTCCTCTATATTTCTTACTATCTCAAAGTCTGCACGCATCAAATACCAACAATGCCTCACGGGGCCAATATATATGTACGACATATCTCAGCCACACAGGGCTCCCACTTTCAAGTAAAGGCACAAAGATGTTGAAACTTACCTCGTATATCATACATCGAGATGTACCTGATCCTTTAGCGATCTTCCCTATTATCCCTTCCTATTTACTTTCTCTTTCATCCTTCAGCTTTACATTTCAATTATATCTCAATATTCTTACTTTACTCAACACACATCTTCTGTACCGTCGCTTACCTTTGTTCTGATTCATTCAATTTGCTTAGTTCTAAACTTATAACCTGATAACGTGGTTTCAACTGTCACACCCTAGTCTTACTAGGGTGTGATGGGCACCCGACCCCGTACTCGGAGCCGAGCGAACCCGCTGACTCTTATTACACACATAGTCTCTTTGAACTCTTAAATCAAATAAAACCAAATACATAGTAAAGCTTTCAGAAATACTCTTTTTCGTTGTTCTCAAATCAAACAAAATCTGTAATTATATGAAATTTATAGCATAACACAGAATGGCACATCGGCTGATGGAGCCGCTTACAAGACTGACATCCTATACCCACGACGCTGTCTACAAAGTCTCTAACTTCGAACAAAGCATCATAGCATAATACTTTGACCCGGCAACACTCCAGGGGCAAATGGAGCATGCCACTTCGCTAGAACATCTTCTATAATAACTGCTACTCATCTGAGTGTACCTGCGTGGCATGACACGCAGCCCCCGAAGAAAGGGGGTCAGTACGGAATATGTACTGAGTATGTAAGGCATGGAATACAGAAAGCAGAACCATAATCGGAACAACGGTACAAAAAGTAAGTACATTAACCAGAATACCAAGGTGCTTATTTTCCGAACACAAATCTTGCATACCGATGTCATATGTCAGAAGAAGTACAGAAGATGGGTAAATCATCCAGAGTACCAAAATACTTACTTTCCAAACACAGATCATGCGTGCCGACATCATATGTCATCATATACATATACATATACATATAACATATCCCGGCCCTCTAGTGAGGGACGCGGTGGATGGAGTCATCATGTATGCTGACATCATATATCATATACACATATAACAGATCCCGGCCCTCTAGTGAGGGACGCGGTGAATGGACTTATCATATATGCCGACATCATATATCATATATGCATATAACAGATCATATAGACATATAATAGATCCCGACCCTTTAGTGAGGGACGCGGTGAACAGAATCATCAATGCATGTAAAAATCGTATATTATATGTGCATATAACAGATCCCGACCCTCTATTGCGGGACGCGGTGAACAGAATCATCACATGCCAACCTGGCCGCCATCCCCATATCATCATGTCATCATATACAGATGTACATATAACAGAACCCGGCCCGCAAGGGAGAGGGACGCGGTGAACAATGCAGAGGAAGACGCACGATAACAGAACCTGGCCCGGGACGCAGTGAAGAACATACTGAGGCTTGCACGAGCAGAGTAGTGCGAAACCATATGCACATAATCAAGACTCGATAGATACGTACACTTACCGACATTTGAAGGATCAGAAACAAGTTTCGGGTCAATCCGACTTAGTATAAGAAAGTTATGGGCGTTTTAAGTACAGAACCTTTTACGAACGTTTCAGAAGCCATTTTTGGACAATCAAAGCAACAATCATATCAAGTACCTTTCAGATATCGTTACGGATCAAATCAAATAGAGCTTTTGGAACCATATGTACGTATCAAATATATCAAAGACTCAACGGAATAATCAAACGTGCTATCCTTTGAAAATCAAGTCATTAGTCATCTCCAATATTCTCTCGAATGCCATTCAGAAACATATCAAATAGAACTTCGGACATCATAGATACGCATCAAAACCATATGGCTTAAAAACATATCAAAAGTACATAAGAATCATAAACAGACTCGGAATCCAAGAATAGAGTAACCCCGAGGTGCATATCATACCTTATTTGGCTCTAGGACATGCCAAAAGAAAGAAAGAAAGGGTAAGCCTTACATACCTGTCCCACGTCCTATTAGCTACGCTTATTTATCCAAGCTTGCTAGTCTACATTCAAGAAGATTTACATACACTTGCCTTAGCTTCTCAAATAAATTCACCTATGATCTGCCGAACTTTTGGCAGCATTTCCCCTGTAAATACACCATCCCCGAGAATCTAACTCGGCCAATTTATCAACAACAATCCGAGAATTCAACCCGGCCAAATTATCAACAACAATATCAACAATCATACTAACAACTTCAACAATCAATACAAAATATATTCTAACATAAATAACCCTTGTCACAAAATTCAACGACATTTCATTTATATTCAATTTTCCCCAGACCCTACGATGTGGGATTTCACTGGGTTGTTGTTGTTGTTCATTTATATTCAATTCAATCACATATAGTCAAGCTAACATCAATGATCTGACATCCAAGTATTAATCAGAAATCTTTCTAACATGGTTCAAGAATACCTCAAACGATTCACATAATATTCCAAGCAACCCAATCAACATATTACTTCACCCGAATCCTTCCAAATTCAACAAGAACTATGACAACACATTTCCTTCCTTCAATTCATGAACTATACCAATAATTCACACACTAACAACATTATTCTTATAATTACAAGAAACCATATTAGAATCACATTAATTCCTCCAATAATTTCTCAACGATTACAACTTCATTTCAATTCATCCAACCTTCATTTTCATCATGGAATCCATAACTACAACAATCAAATACTAAATAAAAATTAGTTCATCATTCCTACACAACATAACATATACACGGCCAACACCTCAACACACCAAATTCATGATTTTTGTCACGACCCGTCTAGGGACCGTGACGAGTACCCGATACTTGTACCGAGCACCCCTTGTCTATCGTTTTACCTTTACCTCTTAGCAAGCCATGTAAACAGAGTCATTGTTTTTTTAACATTAACATTAGCGGCGTCATTCTGAACATAGACTAATAAACTTCGTTATCAATTATACATCAACATTAGCATGCGAAAACACCATATATCTAACTGTACTTAACTGACTGTACATAACTGTCCACGAGCCTCTAGACGTAGTACACTTATACATAGAAAGGGCCGGGTGCTGCCGTGCCCGAATATATATACACAAAATAGTATCGCAGAAGTGAGGCTCCGGAACAACTGGAGCGCTGTCAACACTGCTGGTAAGGCTCCTAAGGATCAAATCCGCCTATCTGCTGACCTGCGCGACATGAAACGCAACGTCCACAAGAAGGGACGTCAGTACGAATAGTGTACCGAGTATGTAAGGCATGAAAGATAACACTAGCAGTAACAGAATGTATAATTAATAATGTCATGGAGTCACAGAATATAGAAGATAGAACGTATCTCATGTCATATATTATCATCTCGTATCATATCGTATTATATCTTATCTTGTCTTGTCGTAGTATATCACGTCATAGTATATCGTGTCATAGAGTGTCAGGCTATAGTATATCATAACACAGTACCTCATATCGTAGCATGGCATGTTATAGCATGTCGTGTCATAGCATAGCGTGTCATAGCATGTCTTACCATAGCATAGCATATCATAGCGTATCATAGCGTAACATAGCTTGTCATATCATGTCCTGTCGTAGCAGATCATAGCATATCATGTCATAGTATAGCTTACCATAGCATATCTTATCATAGCATGTCTGGTCATGACATGGTAGGTCATATCATAGCGCCGATCAATGCCGGCTCACCCACATAGCGCCGATATACACCGGCTCACCCATATATCCCGCGTCCGGGCACCCCGCGTCCGGGATGATAAGCCTGCTGATCAGGTAGCAATGAAACATGTTTCCCTTCCCATTCCCCCATGTATCCCTTCCCCCCAACCCAGGTTCATATACATAGCTTGCATACATATACATGTCTTATATACATTTACTTATCTTATATACATATATATCTTTTATATACTTATACATATCTTATATACATATACATGTTATATATATATATATACATTTCTTATATACATAGACATGTTTTCTATATGTATATATCCTATAAGCACACAAGGGAGCCCAAGGAAAAATCATATAGCCATCGGAGCGGCGTAAGGCCGGTGACCTCCGATTACATTATGGAATACTCGTGATCGCTTTTGTCTCACCTCGAAGGGACGAATATTTTGAGGTGAGATGGTCAATGGATAATAGTATTAAAATAAACGTAGAATGAAATTGTGGGCATCATAGATGACAGTTCATAGACTTTGAAATCTTTAGAAAATAAAGTCATAGCTAGGAAATATAAATAAGATTCAAAAATTAATTTATCATTTTCATATTTACATAAGATACTTAGCTTAGTTATCTTGGTCATAGAGTCGTTCCGGTAGCACGTATCATAGGCATATCCTCTTATCTAACGTCATTATTATCATTACCGTCATGGAAGGGTCCTCATTGGAGGAGTCAAAGTACTTATCATTTGGTAACGAAATCGGGATCAAAAGTTCCCTTTGGATTCACTTCTAATAAGTCAAGCAACACTGTAAGGAAAAATCCGAGAGTAGCGGGCCCACCTCGGGCCGGATGGGGTGGCGTATGTTATTTACATAAATTACGTGTCATGTCATTACTTGTGAGGGTTCTAGGGTAATCGGGTCCCACCCGTGCAAGTTCTAAGGGTTTAAGAGGTCTTTCCATCATTTGCACACTTTCTAGTTCAATTCTATTGAACAAAAAGTGGAAAACTTTAGGTGCGGATTCCGGGGACTAGGGTTGTCCCCGAGGCTCGTACCCGACTTATTACAGCTAAGACATGCCATAGAAGGGAGGGTGAAGCCTTACATACCTCTTTCCGCTCCTTTTGCTATTCCAAATTCACGTCGCAATCTCGTCAAAATCTGCAAATTGGTCATGTTTACCAAAACTCTTATTAGGGTACTTAGAGTTAGAATCTTAAGGAAACATTTGGCTACCGAAATTTTGGCAGCACTTCCCCTATAAATACTCCATCCCACCAAGTTCAACTTGGCTAATTTCAATCAACAACAATCCCGGGAATTCAAACCCGGCCAAAATATCAACCACATTTCCAACAACAACAATACTAACAACTTCCATATTCAATCAACTTACTACTTCTTCCAAAAACTTTCTAACTTTAATGAAAACAATAACAACCTCATAATCTATTTTCCAACAACATCATACTAAATAAAATTGACTCATTCTCTTCCATTTTTTCACCATAACCACACGGCCAACACCAACATACACACTACAACTTCTCAAAATTCATTCAACTTCCATTTTCCACATATCATTCACAACAATAACAACCAAACACTAATTAAAATAATTGAAGCATGACTCCTACACATATATACATACACACGGCCATGTACTATATTTCTCTCCTTCATGAATTTCATCCATTTTAGCATACTACAACACATATAAACCATATATAACACATAAAACAAGATCAAAACTCACCTTTCTTCTTCAACTTCTCACTTGACAACAACTTGACAACTTGTATGATTTTGAATCTTTCTTGCTCCAACAACAACTCCACCTTGTTAATCACCCTTTACTTGGTAGAAAATAATTTTTGAAGAATTTTTATCAATTTTCTTGTTGGTTTTTGATCTTGGCCGAATTGGCCTTCAAGTTTTTCTCCTCCTTTTCTTGTTCTTACTTTCTTGAAAATTCTAGAGAGTTTGATGAAAAAGATGACTTGGTCATCTCTTTATTTACTCATTAACCTTGATGTGGGCTTAATCCCACACCAAATGGACGGCCAAACAAGGCCCAAACCTTAGCCCACTTATTTGTTTTGATTTGTTTTGGGCCAACTCGGTTTGGTCCCGAGTTGGGCCTAGGCCACTGACCTTTCGACCTTAAAACGTCCATATCTCCTTGTACCGACGTCACCTGGAGACCCACGACCTATGGTTGGAAAGATAATTCAATTATCTACAACTTCTATTTCTTGGTACTTTTCCAAATTCCAAACTTATAATACCGTGTTTGCCCCTTGAAGTCAGATCACCCGAAAACGTTTTCTTAAAAATATTCGTTTGGAGGACTTCCACTTTGATTTGGCCCAAGGGTCCTTCTTGAGTTGTGTTTAACTTCTCATATGTGATTCATATGAATTTTCAGATGTCCCAAAAAAATCTCGATGTGTGGGTCCCACCTCAGCAATTAATCTAACGTTCAAAAATACGGGATATAACAATTTTCATCCATTTCTACACTCTACAACATATACCAACCATCCATAACATATAAAAGAGGATCAAACCTTACCTTTTCCACATAGCTCTTCAACTTGGCTAGAGTTGTGCCTTGCAAGAATGAATGGTTTTATTGCTCCAACAACCACTCCATGTTAATTTGGGCCTTCAAATTAGTTAGAATACTAGAAGAAAATAATTTTTCTTGATCAATTTCCATGGCTTCAAATTTTGGCCATGGTGGTCGAATGCTTCTTTTTCTTTCTTCTTCCTTTCTTTTCTTCTCCAAGCTTTTTGATTTAAAGAATGAATATGTATTATTTGCCACCACACACACACACACATATATATATATATATATATATATATACATACACTTGAGCCCTACAAATAAAAATATGAACACATGGCCATGGGTGGGATACACCCACACCACACGGCCATGGTGGCTTGTCTCTTGAACATTCTTGAATTTTTCTTTGTGAAATTCCCATTTTGCCCCTAGCCTTCCTCAATATTACCATGAACCACTTTGTGAATTTTCCTTTTTACCCTTAGCCTTTCTCAATATTTCCATGCCAATAATATTCATAAACAACTTGTATATTAAACAAGATCAAAATATAGCCTTGCCCTTAACTTCTCACAATTATCTTGAATTATCCGAACGTACAAAATACGGGCTATAACATCCCCCCCCCCTTTAGAACATTCGTCCTCGAATGCTCAACTAACCTCATGGGGTATTATAATACTTCGGGAGGGTCCTTTTTATAGTTGTCCTTTTCCTTCCTGCCCATTCCTTATCTTTCACCCTATTTCCTTTATAATTGAACTTCTTGGTCTTTACATGAGTCCTCATTCCGTGTCATGGGTTTTCTAATCCGTTGTGCCAACTCATGATCCTTGTACTCCCCAGATCATCTCTTTTCTGTTATTGCTTCGTCACCACACCTTAACAGAAGCCCTGTCTTTGGTACGCAATCTTCACTTAACGATTCGATATGGCCACAGGTTGTTCCTTATTTTTATCTAATCTATAGTATTGCAGTCTCGCTTATCATGCTATAAATATCCATCGGCTTTTGGTGTTCTCTTTTCTTCACTCCCTGTTTCTTTATGTCTTTGTCACTATCCCTTTTAATCTTTCATTCTAAATATTTATCCAAGAACATATGTACGTACTGTTTCCTTGCCATTCATTATCCTTCGCAGTCCAGTTACACTTATGGTAACTTATGATCCGAGTTCGCTTAACTTCTTAATTCGCAACATATTTGATTTCTTACTATAACTTTTATTTACTTTCTTCCTCACATTTCTCGACACAAGTATACTTATCTTTGATTTCTTTGTACTGGCGCTCGTTTCGTCCATCGTTATTCCTTGTTGACCCTCCGATGTGGACTTCTTACAATCACAATTGGATATAACTTCACGTTAATGGTTCATGAATTATTTTCTAGTATCCGGTGAACTCTTTTTATTTCATTCACAGGCACTGCATCCTTCCTTTCCTTCAAAAATTTCCAAACTACCAATCTTTTGATGCTTTCGTTATAATAGTCGTTGTCATCCGAAATATCCTTTGAGTCTTATCATTCTCTTCATTATCCTTTGTGAACTTAGCTTGTAGCCTTTTTTTGCTCTTTTTATTACTCTTTAAAACATGTCGCCGCGTACTTAGGTACGGCGCAAATTTGCCCGATATGAGGGATTCAAATCATGGCATAAACATATCATAATTCAAGTTGGCATGAAGCATTCTTTTAAGGCGTCTTCCATCCTTTCCCTTCATGTCGACCTCACAGTACACTCATTGTCAATTCGTTTCTACTCCTTTCATGTATCCTCTTGATATGCCGATATGTTTTGAACTCTGGCCCAGAGCTAATAAGTTTCCTTTTCTGGCGCTTGAAATTGTTGTGATTCCTTTTAAGTCTAATATAATATGGTTTCCCCCCCCCCCCCCTTTAAGGGGGCTCCTTATATGCCAACAGTCCTTTTGTGAAGTCTTCGTTTATACCTTACTCCTCATCTTTCTTTCCAACTCTGTGCACAACATATCGAAACTTCTTACCATAAGTTTTGTCTACACCATCATTCTTGCCAACATTCCCAGATTCCCGCTGGTAGCGATCACACCTTCATTAACATTACTTATAAGTACTCAGGTATCAGTCTGTTCAGATTCCCACTCACCATTCTTATATCATAACCTACAGCAAAACTGATTGTTGACTTTCTCCGAATTCTCCAACAAACCTTACTCCTACTAAACCTCGGATGCTATCCATTTTAATCCTCTGGACTTCTAATCGTCTTTCTCGCTATTATTCTTCGTGTCATACCAAATCCATAACCTTTCTGAAACAACTCATCCCACTTATTGTCCTTTTTCGATACTTCCTTTCCACGCTCCTTCCCGTTAGGCGTACCTAACTAAATAACCTGATTAACAGTTTCAGCAGAATCTCTTTTACCATTCTTACTATTCAGAATCCGCACGCAGCAAATACCAACAATGCCTCACAGGGCGTACAGTCATACGACATATTCCAGCCACCCAGAGCTTCTAATTCCAGATAACAGAACAAATATATCAATACTTACTTCTATAACTTTCCATATCATCACTTACCTTCTTCCATCGTATGTAAGGCTTACATAAGGAATCTCATTTTTCCTATGACTTGGCTCTATCGCACGATCTAAGACAGAAAGAAGGTCAACAATCCCTAGATGCCCTGCAGCCTCCTGTTTATAAATGTGGCCGGCTTCACACCATAAACAGGACTCTACTGGACACGACTTTGCAGACAACCCCTAGGACAACCTGCTCTGATACCACTTTGTCACACCCTAGTCTTACTAGGGTGTGATGGGCACCCGACCCCGTACTCGGAGCCGAGCGAACGCGCTGACTCTTATTACACACATAGTCTCTTTGAACTCTTAAATCAAATAAAACGAAATACATAGTAAAGCTTTCAGAAATACTCTTTTTCGTTGTTCTCAAATCAAACAAAATCGGTAATTATAGGGAATTTATAGCATAACACAGAATGACACATCGGCTGATGGAGCCGCTTACAAGACTGACATCCTATACCCACGACGCTGTCTGCAAAGTCTCTAACTTCGAACAAAGCATCATAGCATAATACTCTGACCCGGCAACACTCTAGGGGCAAATGGAGCATGCCACTTCACTGGAACATCTTCTGTAATAACTGCTACTCATCTGAGTGTACCTGCGTGGCATGAAACGCAGTCCCTGAAGAAAGGGGGTCAGTACGGAATATGTACTGAGTATGTAAGACATGGAATACAGAAAGCAGAACCATAATCGGAACAACGGTACAAAAAGTAAGTACATTAACTAGAATACCAAGGTGCTTATTTTCCGAACACAAATCTTGCATACCGATGTCATATGTCAGAAGAAGTACAGAAGATGGGTAAATCATCCAGAGTACCAAAATACTTACTTTCCAAACACAGATCATGCGTGCCGACATCATATGTCATCATATACATATACATATAACAGATCCCGACCCTCTAGTGAGGGACGCGGTGGATGGAGTCATCATGTATGCTGACATCATAAATCATATACACATATAACAAATCCCGGCCCTCTAGTGAGGGACGTGGTGAATGGAGTCATCATATATGCCGACATCATATATCATATATCATATATGCATATAACAGATCATATAGACATATAACAGATCCCGGCCCTTTAGTGAGGGACGCGGTGAACAGAATCATTAATGCATATCAAAATCGTATATCATATGTGCATATAACAGATCCCGGCCCTCTATTGCGGGACGCGGTGAACAGAATCATCACATGCCATCCTGGCCGCCATCCCCATATCATCATGTCATCATATACAGATGTACATATAACAGAACCCGGCCCGCAAGGGAGAGGGACACGGTGAACAATGCAGAGGAAGACGCACGATAACAGAACCTGGCCCGGGACGCAGTGAAGAACATACTGAGGCTTGCACGAGCAGAGTAGTCCGAAATCATATGCACATAATCAAGACTCGATAGATACGTACACTTACCGACATTTGAAGGATGAGAAACAACTTTCGGGTCAATCCGACTTAGTATAAGAAAGTTATGGGCGTTTTAAGTACAGAACCTTTTACGAACATCAAAAACCATTTTTGGAAAATCAAAGCAACAATCATATCAAGTACCTTTCGGATATCGTTACGGATCAAATCAAATAGAGCTTTTGGAACCATATGTACGTATCAAATATATCAAAGACTCAACGGAATAATCAAACGTGCTATCCTTTGAAAATCAAGTCATTAGTCATCTCCAATATTCTCTCGAATGTCATTCAGAAACATATCAAATAGAACTTTGGACATCATAGATACGCATCAAAACCATATGAAATAGCTTATAGAACTCTTTTAAAAACATATCAAAGTACATAAGAATCATAAACAGACTCGGAATCCAAGAATAGAGTAACCCCGAGGTGCATATCATACCTTATTTGGCTCTAGGACATGCCAAAAGAAAGAAAGAAAGGGTAAGCCTTACATACCTGTCCCAAGTCCTATTAGCTACGCTTATTTATCCAAGCTTGCTAGTCTACATTCAAGAAAATTTACATAATCGTTAGATTCATTGTCATACACTTGCCTTAGCTTCTAAAATAAATTCACCTATGATCTGCCGAAATTTCGGCAGCATTTCCCCTGTAAATACACTATCCCTGAGAATCTAATTCGGCCAATTTATCAACAACAATCCGAGAATTCAACTCGGCCAAATTATCAACAACAATACCAACAATCATACTAACAACTTCAACAATCAATCCAAAATATATTCTAACATTAATAACCCTTGTCACAAAATTCAACGACATTTCATTTATATTCAATTCAATCACATATAGTCAAGCTAACATCAATGATCTCACATCCAAGTATTAATCCGAAATCATTCTAACATGGTTCAAGAATACCTCAAACGATTCACATAATATTCCAAGCAACCCAATCAGCATATTACTTCACCCGAATCCTTCCAAATTCAACAAGAACAATGACAACACATTTCCTTCCTTCAATTCATGAACTATACCAATAATTCACACACTAATAACATTATTCTTATAATTACAAGAAACCATATTAGAATCACATTAATCCCTCCAATAATTTCTAAACGATTACAACTTCATTTCAATTCATCCAACCTTCATTTTCATCATGGAATCCACAACTACATCAATCAAATACTAAATAAAAATTAGTTCATCATTCCTACACAACATAACAAATACACGGCCCACACCTCAACACACAAAATTCATGATTTTCATCCATTTCTACACTCTACAACATATACCAACCATCCATAACATATAAAAGAGGATCAAACCTTACCTTTTCCACATAGCTCTTCAACTTGGCTAGAGTTGTGCCTTGCAAGAATGAATGGTTTTATTGCTCCAACAACCACTCCATGTTAATTTGGGCCTTCAAATTAGTTAGAATACTAGAAGAAAATAATGTTTCTTGATCTATTTCCATGGCTTCAAATTTTGGCCATGGTGGCCGAATGCTTCTTTTTCTTTCTTCTTCCTTTGTCTTCTTCTCCAAGCTTCTTGATTTAAAGAATGAATATGTATTATTTGCCACCACACACATATATATATATATACACACTTGAGCCCTACAAATAAAAATATGAACACATGGCCATGGGTGGGACCCACCCACACCACACGGCCATGGTGGCTTGTCTCTTGAACATTCTTGAATTTTTCTTTGTGAAATTCCCATTTTGCCCCTAGCCTTCCTCAATATTACCATGAACCACTTTGCGAATTTCCCTTTTTACCCTTAGGCTTTCTCAATATTTCCATGCCAATAATATTCATAAACAACTTGTATATTAAACAAGATCAAAATATAGCCTTGCCCTTAACTTCTCACAATTATCTTGAATTATCCGAACGTACAAAATATGGGCTATAACATCAACAAAGTGACTTAACTCTGTAACTTCAACATCATCAATCACTTTCTTCGGTCAATACCGTTCTTCTGCTGCAATCAAGGGTTAGTATAAGGAATCTCATTTCCTATGGCTTAGCTCTATAGCACGATCTTAGAGATGATAGAAGAGTAACCATCCTAAATGCCCTGTAGCCTCCTGTTTATAGATGTGGCGAGCAACAGACCATAAATAAGACTCTACTGGACACGGCTCGTAGACACTTCTTAGGACTGACCTGCTCTAATACCACTTTTGTCACGACCCGACTAGGGGCTGTGACGGGTACCCGGGGCTAACCACCGAGCACCACTCATTCTATTACTCATCTTACTCATTATACGATTCTTCAGTATTCTTGGGCTCATAATCATAGGAAAACCCTTTTTCATTTGAAAACATAATTACTTTTATATACATAAGCCCTTTGGCTATCAAAATAATACACACACACACATATATATACATTTATCAAAATCGTGAGACCATACTGCCCACGCATACGTATCTATGAGCCTCTACTAGAGTACTAGACATATGGATGGGACAGGACCCCGTCGTGCCCAAATCATATATATACACACAATAGTAAATCAGTGGCACCTCCGAAATAATGGAGTGCTCTTAAAATCTGCATATCAGCTTCTATAAATCTGGGTCGCCTCCCTGTCTACCTGTGTGCATGAACACAGAGTCCAAAGAAAAAAGACGTCAGTACAAATATCGTACTGAGTATGTAAGGCATGAATGAAATAAACATAATAGAGAAATCATAAGTCATAAGATGTAGATATAACCTGCATAACTTTTAAGGGTGGATACCTTTCATGCCTATCTCATATATATTCATAATACATGTATCATCATAGCGCATACATCATCGTATCATACATATATATCATCATAGCGCATACATCATCGTATCATACATATATATCATAGTACCGTATCTGCTCATACACATTAAACATTATCCGTATTCGGCCACGTAGTGGCTCGACAATATCCGTATTCGGCCACGAGTGGCTCGACAATATCACATACACGTCTTTCGTACCCGACCATAACAAGGATCGGTGTATCTCATCATCATCATTGCCATCACATATATCTCATAAGCTTATCATAACTTTCCGTAAGGAATACATTTGAATTTAAAGACAATCTATGAAAATCATATCAGATTCGTAGCGTGAACTTCGTATAAATATCGTATGATATACTTTATAATCTCTAGACTTAGCCTCATCATTACCATCCTCGAACCTATGGCATATCTCTTACCTTTATCTCATATGAAATTCTCTATGAACATAGACTTATAATTTTTCGAAACATTAGTCATAGGACATGCATTAGGGCTTATAGACAATCTATAACAATATCAGGGTGACATAAGGTCGAGAACCCCCAATTACATTATGAAGTGACCATATTCATCATATCTCACCTTGAAGGAACTAACATTTTAAGGTGAGTGTACACCATGAACCACATCAAGGGATCGTAAATAGGATCATCATCTTCGTAGGAATGTCATTCTTGAGCTTTAGGACTTCTAGACTTAGATCCATCATCAATATTGTCATGCTCGTAACGTGTCTCTTTTCTTCATCTTGTATGAAGCTCTTTATAATCGTAGACTCATTGTTTCTGATATGTAGGAAAATCATGGAAAGATAGAAGAAAGAAGGGACTAGCCTTACATACCTCTTTCGTTTAATAATTTCCATCGCTTGATTGTTCTCTTTCAATGCTCACGTTTCTACCTTCACGAGAATTCGCATTCCCATTAGCTAATCGATTATATGAACGTGCTTACTAAAGCTAGAGAAAATTGGGCAGCATTTCCTTTGTTTATACAACCTTCCCCATATTGTATATCAACTCCCAAACATTTATAATAACATTCCCAATATCATAACCAACAATCTTCAGTCATCCACATTACCTTCATTTCACAATTCCACTTCAATTCGTCCATAACCATGGTCATAGTATACTAGTACGTTTTCTCACATATAATGCTTATCCCGTGTCCTTAATATCATTTATAACATAACCATATCACAACACATCAAGAATCATGACTCAATTCAAGCTATTACTCAAAATGACACTATTTCCACATTCATGACCCATTTTTCTATATTCTTCTACAATCCAAGTGTTTCAACTTTCAAATACCTTAAACAACATGGAAATTCCATAAATGTTACCTTAGATGGTGTAGGAATAAACCTTGAGTGCAAACACTCACTTGAGCAAAACCCTAGTTTCACCTTCACTTGGATTCCATGTCTTGGATGAACTTTAATGAGTTTCTTACACTTGATTCACTTAGTTTGATGAAGTTGATCACTAATATCTCTTGAATTCTTATGGGAGAAGTGTTCTAGAGAGAAGGGGAGTGAAGGGAAAATGAAATGAAAATAAGACTTGGACCCTTATTAATAATGCTCAAATCTGTCCCGACCCATTTCTACGGACCAACATATGGTCCGTCTAAATTATATTGACCGTATGTCTGGCCGTAGATTTTGTCCAGCGAGGGATGCTAATCTGTTCTGATTATACGGTTGAACATTCGGCCCGTATGTTTTATACGGCCAGTATGTTTGGTCGTATAATCCCCAGTTTTCTGAAGTTCGTTCTCGTCGACTCGTTTGATATCCAATCCATATGGAACCTTTCTTAACACTTGTTTATCACCTCATTAACAATCTAAGGGATGTTATAACTCTTCTCTAAAGCATCATTAAATCATCATTAACTCATTACTCGTAAATCCTTTCCGATGCATCTCGTATGCCTTGCCTCCTCTTGGAAAACTTTCTTCTCTTACTCGAATGTCTTTGAAATCTCGATTAGGAGCATCAAATTCTACTTCTTACTTATCGAAATGTCGTATACCTCATGACCTTCGTCAGTCTATTCACTGTGCATGAACGAAAAATTCTCCGAGGTGTAACAGTTACCTTCAAGAATATATGAGATTATATGTGCCAATCTTATAGTTATAAGAGTTTAAGTTCATATAATATGCTATGGGAGGATTGGAGAGCAAATGAATCAGGGGAATTAAGTTTGTTGGAACTTTGGAAAAAATATGAGGGACAATTTTAGTCCAACTTGGAGAAACAATATCTTTTAGTATATGAGGAGTTTTGGAGCAAAGCAAAAGCCTAAATTGAAGTTCAGGAAGTCTAGTTTCTGACGCAAAAATCGTTCATCGATAGGACATCGAAATAGAGAGTTATGGACGTAACAAGTTAGGCCACCAGAGCATAATTTAACCCTTTGGAAACGCGACCAAAGGGCCGCGAACGCGAAGAGGAGAAGGGATTAACCCTTCGTGAACGCGACCCAAGGCCACGAATGCGAAGGATAAATTTTAAGTCGGTGTCAAACCGACTTAAACACCCTATATAAGGGGCAAAGTCCTCATTTTTCACACATAAGTTTCCCCAAAAGTTCAACCTACATACATGGGTGTGTGTGTAACATAAAAGTGAGGGATTGGAGTGATTTCAAGTGACGGGAATATATGCGAGGCTCGAGAAACGTGTAGTCGTGAGTGTAGTCTCGTTTTGCGATGGATTTTGGATTGGATTCAAAGTGAATATTGAAGATATTGCTGCTCTAGCCAGAATAAGGTATGAATCTCTCTTTATTGATATTGATTTCGGTTTACTTAAAAAGATAGAGTTATTAAATAGTCGTATAATGAATTGGTTGGTTAAGAAATTGGGATGTTTTATTGAGTATATTGATAATGATGTTGTTGATGTTGGTATTGGTAGTGTTGTTGTTGGTTGTTGGTATTGTGAATTCGGGCTAGGGATTTAAACAGGAGAGATGCTGCCCGAATTTCGATAGATTCTAAATGGATTTAAATTGAAGGATTAAGACGAGCATATGATGATGAGCCTAACAATAGTATGAATGGTTGTATATGTGGATTACGATACTATGAATGATCTTAAGTGAATTGCAAGATAGGAAGTAAGTTGAAAGTCGAGAAATTATCTTCCAGGAATGTCAAGGCTAATCCCTTTCTTTCTAAAGGCATGATTCTCTTCTTACGAACCCATGCATGAATTCCATAAAATCCTAATTTCCAAGAACGTTAAAATTTTATGATTCTCCAAGTTTTAATGGTACTAAAGACGAATGTTTTCTATAATGACCATTATGATGATTATGATGATCCCATTTCTGGAGATTCCAATCTTATGGTTTTAATGTCATTATGAGATTACTAAGCTGGTTTCAAGATTACTGATGATTATATTTGTTTATGTTGATCTTATCTTATGATTTTGTTCTTTCAAGGTGAGATATACCCATGATGTTAATTCCATAATGAAAATCGGAGGTTACCGACCTTACGTCACTCCGATGTATCTATAGCTTTTATTTGGCTCTCATGCATGCTTTTTATATATATGTATATATGTATGTATTTTCTCTCACCGAGTCACGCTATAGTTGGCCGGGTACGGCACCTATTGTGCAACAACACTGATCAGTTGGTATTACACACCGAGTACCGAAAAGGCCGGGTACGCTACACACCGAGTCCTGAAAAGGATGGGTACGTTATGATGATGATATTATATATATGTATGTATGAAAAAGTTTTTTTTTTTTTTAAAGCTAAGCATGCATGACATCCGCCTTAAGAGACATCCAAATGTACAGGTTATCTCTTTCTTATTCCATATTACTTTTCATATCTATATTGTGTTATTATTCATGCCGTACATACTCAGTACATTATTCATACTGACGTCCCTTCTTGTGGATGTTGCGCTCATGCCCGCAGGTAGGCAGGGAGACAGATCAGACCCGTAGGTGTTTTATCAGCGGATTCTCAAGAGCACTCCACTTACTTCGGAACTGTAGTTTATTTGGTATTGGTCCTTATGATCATTTGTATTCTATGTAGAGGCTCGTAGATGTGTGCGTATAGTTAGACGTTTTATAGCTTTACCGGTTCATAATATTGTATAATATATTGGTAGCCTTGTCGGCTGGTGATGATGGACATAATTGTTGATGATTATATAGTGATGCACCGTTATGTTGTGGTATATGTCCTTACAAGTTATGACAACCATGAGCTACCTTTGGGGTCCATCCAGAAATGATTATGAGATGTATACTTAGAGGTACTCAGTAGATTAGTTCCGGGCGCCCGTCATGGCCCTCTAGTTGGGTCGTGACACCTTACTAACCAACCCAATGTTCAACACATTTTTATTAACAGTTATATAAATGATGATCACAATTTAAAATAAAGATTCATAATGACCCTGTTATTAATACAAGAAAACTGAAAAGCTCCCTGGATCTAGTCCAGACAGGTACAAGAGCTCCTATTACACAAGAATAAAACCCAAAATAAACGACACAACCTCTGCCTAGAATGAGATGAGCAAGGTTGTAGGAAGATGTCCGGTAATCCACTAAGAGAAACTTCAAGTAATAACCTACAACATATCTACACCCAAAAAGGATGTTGCAAGAGTACTATCAGTACACCACACGTGCTGGTAAGCATCATAGGTCAACTAAGATTAGTTCACGCAACACAATATAAAATCAACAAGATAAACAGATAAGTCAACGTACATCCTCGAGACTTCCAATATAGACAACTACACCGGTACGAACTCACCTCTTTAACTCCTGTTATTCTGGTTCCCTTATTACAACAATAACATCTAGGGGTGGGCGTTCGGTTCTTCGGTTCAATTTTTTCAAAATTCGGCTCGGTTCTTCGGTTTCGGTTTTTTGAAAATGAATACCGAACACCACACTGAATTAGTTCAGTTCGGTTCGATTTTTTATGTTCGGTGTCGGTTTTTCTAATTCAGTTTTACTCTCTTTGAAAGGGAAAACAGCTACACCTAATACTAGTATATGAACCATGCTTCGAATTTGCTCCACTTCACATTAGAAGATCCACACCCAAAATATATTACTACTACACTAAAAGATGATCACAGAATCATCTTTCATCGATAATCCACTAGTCGAGCAACGTTGGCTTATTGACTGTATCAATACCTTCAAATTAGAGAAAGAAATAGTGATTGACTTTTCTCCCTGTATTTTTCAAGTTCCTAAAAGCATTAAAGAAACGAATACACAAGCTATGTCCCTAAAAAAATAGGCCTAGGACCATACCATTTTTCACGTCTAGATTTCTTTGTCACTCAAAGGCACAAACTAAACGTAGCCCGGAATCGCATGGATTCTTCCCAAGTCCAATATTTCATACAGGACAAGCTAAGGTTATTTGAGCCAATCATTCGAGCATTTTATGATAAGTTCTTGGACATTGACACCAATACATTAAATTGGACATTGACTATTGATTCTCCTACTCGTTCCGGAATGAACCTCGGACCGCGAGCTCACAACTGGGCGACATCCTCACCCCCTGTCAAATTTGTCTTTTCATATATATATATATATATATACATATATATATATATATGCATATTTATTGTCACATTACTTTCAATGATTGATTATCAAGTAGTACCTCATATCCAACCCAACTCGGCCATACAACAGCGTAGTACAACTGATATTTACTCGGACTTTCCGCTCCATGTAGCATTCAATAAATGCAAACAAATATATGCAATGATGCTAATAAATAAACTCAATATCATGGAACATGCCCTGGACAAGCGCAACACTATTATGCCTTAGCTTCAACCCACCCAATATAACCCTTTTATTGACAAGAACGAACAACCGTATGAATATTGCAAATAACTCAACAATTTATTGTGGAAACTAAATATACCTAGGAATAATTATGCTAACCTGCGGGGTAACCTTCCTTAATTATCTCAAATGATCTCTCCCAAATCCGTAACACGCAGACAACAACAACATTTAGAACTTAGTATCCATTTATACACTCGCTGTTATCTTAATTACTATATATATACACTTCCATTAAATTATGAGTATATCCATCCGAACTCCGTGTCCAAGGATCTAATCATGCTTTCTCCCGTCAATTCTATGCATATATACGACTCACTAATCAAAGTCTAACTCAAGTAAAACCATAACCTACCTTGATAACGAGCCGCTATTCGATCTTCCATGAAGTATCCACCCTCCTAGCTTTTATCCGAAATCCGTGAGAGATGTTAGTTGATGGAGAAGAAGTGAAGAATGTTAAAGGAGCCTCTTTTTCTTAGTGATAAAGGTTTTTCTTAATGTAAAACCTAATAGCAGTCTTCAAGGGTCTTTTATTAAAAATGAGGGTGAAATATAAAACTAAGTGTGGGAAAACGCGTCCACTGGTCCGTGATGTCCACCGCTATGGCGAGACAGCTGCGGCGGACCATGTCTCACTACGGCGAGACCGCTGTGGTGGCGCCCAGTCCGCTTCGAAAAACCAAGCTCGCCCGGGCCCATGACTTTTAACTCTTTTTTAAACTGATTTTTCCAACCATTAAACATTTAAACACCCCATAGGGCTTATCTTTTAAGATCTTAGGCCCCGATTGGTACGGGTTTGCGAAGTATTCAATAACGACCGGACGAGTCGTTACAACCTGCGGCCTCTACTATGGCGTCAAAGAATTTTGGGAGAATAGTCCCTCTCGAACCTGCTTGGTGGGGTATATCCTTCAAAGCCTATTCTTCCCCATTCAGAGTGGCCCCATAGCCCGTCACTTGTAAGGAAGTATTTGAAAGGATGATCGCCACAGGAATGTCTTGACCACTAAGGCCCCAATACCACCGCTTGATTTAGTGTATGCTTACAAAAGATGTCTGTTTCACCGCAATCAGGCGGGCCACACCCTGAAATAGTGTCAGGGGTTAAGGAAGAAGATTTGCAGCTTAATCGATGATAGGACCATCGGGACCTTGTGGGGACCACACACCTTACTAGTGCATAACCCTATTGTCCTAGGAGAAGGGGTTACTGTTGAAACCCATATTTGATGATATGATTTCATGGTCTTTGAGGAATCATACGCCCGCATCTTCTCAACTCTGGCTACCTTAAGAAAGATCATACCCGTAGAGCCTGTCTACGAGCCCGCACCATTTGGACCTAACAGGAACGAATTTTTCTTGTACAATACTGGAGCTATGGGACATAACATAGAAGAGTGTTACGCGTTCAGGATTGAGCTCGACTAGAAGATCAGTACGGGAGAGATTTTGTTCATCCTTCCGCCACAGTACTAAGAAGAAAAGAAAGATAAGAGAGCGAGTTCGTAAGGACAGCAACTCGCAGAGCTATATTTTTGGGTAGATATTAGGTGTCACCCACTTTTGCATATAAAAAGTTACCCCCTCCCCCATAAATATTGTAAGGAACCATGCCGACCTGATGTCCCTATATAGGGATACGCGGGAAGCCCTAGTAGGGCCTGGTCTTGGGATGTCTTTAGTTAGGTTTAGCCCAAAGGATTTTTAGAGAAAATGTATATCCTTCTTTTGTAAACGAACTACGATGGGGCCTGATTTCCCCTAGTGGGATACGTAGGCAGTCTACGTAAGACTCGACCCCTATATAATATAAATTATAATCCTTCTTATTTGTTTTAATTTTTCTAACAGGTTGAAGGGTTGCCATAGCAAGTCAACCATAAAGCCTATTGAAATAAGATTCAACCAAAACGCAAAAGCCCATATTGTCTGAACCTTTAAAACAAAGTATCAAAAAATACTCAAGCTTCAATATGTGACTTTATGTGCTATGTGCGATTTAATTATCAATATGTGATATCTTGCCTTTGTTATTTTTATGTTAAGTAACTAACTTCGTCTATTATTGAGTTATTCTTATCTTATAGATTGAGGCCGACTAGTTTAGTATCGAAAGTTGGCATACTTCACAAGATCAAAGGCTGCGTTAGCATCCCTCTCGAAAGAGGATAAAGGAAAAAAGAAAATGACTGGTACACCAGATAATGGCAGAAATGAGCTCGTTCTCAGATACCCAAGACCCACAGGAAGTATCATCTCAAGAAGATGTGATCGCGACATTACTAATGTTACACCTCGGGAATTTCCCCGTGAACGTACAGTGAATAGACTAACGAAGAATACGAGTATATGATGTTTTAATAAGAAGGGAACGATGTTTGACGACCCTAAGTAAGATTTCAAAGGCAATTGCAATGAAAGGTAGGTTATGCTCCATAATGACTAATTATAGGTTTTGGAAATGTGAAAAGTTGCAGGTTTGCATTTTGGCCAGTTGGTCGTAAAATGAAATACGGACCGTAAAGTGGTATACGGTCCGTAAACTGCTATGTCGTATTTTAGCTTCCAAAAACTTCAACTTTCTGTCAAATGCTGGAATGGTTAAAGACGACTTGGAATACGGACCGTAAACTAAAATACGACCCGTAAACTGAGTCGTAAACCACCATGTCCTCAGCCTGACTTTCTGTTTCTGTCATCCTTAAATACGACCACGAAATACGGTCCGTAAACTGGAATACGGACCATAAACTGTGTTTACGACCACTGTGCACTTTCGACGACTGTTCATTTAAGATCAAATTTTAGGTTATTAATAAGAGACCAAGTTCATTATTTCATTTCCACATGACACCCCCTTCTCTCTAAAACCTCTCTCTATATTTATTCCACAAGGATTTAAGGATTATTAGTGAAAAACAACATAAACTAAGTGAATCAAGTATAAGAGAACCCATTAAGGATCATACAAGTCAAGAAATCTCATTGGAGATAAACTAGGGTTTTGGTCAAGTGGAGTATTATCATCCAAGGCTTGTTCCTACGACATCTAAGGTAAGATTTATGATGTTTGTATGTTGTTTAAGGTATTTAAGAGTTGAAATGATTGGATTGTAGAGAGGTATGGCAAAATGAGTCATGAATGTGGAATAGTGCCATTTTGAGAAATAGTTTGAATTGAGTTATGAGTCTTGATGTATTGTAATGTAAATGTGTTATAAATGATGTTGAGAACATGAGATGAGCAATGTACGTGAATGGCCATAATCGTGCGTTATGGCCATGGATATGGATGATTGAAAAGTGAGTCTAGAATATGGATAATGTGGATGAATAATGACTATTGTTGTAGTATTGTGAATGTATTGTTGACGTTTGAGAGTTGAAATACACTATAGAGGAATGTCGTATAAATAGAGGAGATGTTGCCCGATTTTCTCTAGTTTAGTCATGTATGCTAGCTATCGATTCTAATGATAGTATGACTTTAATGATGGTAGAAACGAGAGCTTCGGAGGAGAATGTGCAAGTGGTAAATAGTTGAACGGAAAGGTATGTAAGGCTAACCCTTCTTTCATAAGGCATGGTTCTTTGGCCAAATATCTAACTCTTCTATGAGACTATGATGTCCTTCAAATGACTGATCTCCCGAGCTAGTAAGCTCATGATTCTTGATACGTCACGATTGTACTAATTCCCTCGTATGATGAGTAAGCCTATAAAGATAAGGGTGATGAATGATGATAATAGTAACAATGATGTTGATGACGATTATGATAATAATGTAAAGAGTAAAGATGCTTATGATCTATTGTGTAAATGTGTCTATCTATGACTATTATGGAACCCCGAGCTTATGAGGCCGGGTAAGATATGTAAATAAGTATGTATATGATTACGTAACGCGCGCACACCTCTGCAGATGGTACGGATAACCCTGATGCCTTGGTAGGGCCAGGTAGGTGTAACCCTGAAGCCTTGGTAGGGCCAGGTATGAGTAACCTTGAGCCTTAGTTGGCCAAGTATGTGTGAAACACCGATCCTGCATAGTCGGGTATGCTATGTAAATGTTATGTATATCATATGATTATGTATAGGATATGGTTATAGTATGAATACGAATATGATACGATATGAATGTGAATAAAGGTATGTATATGAATACGAGTACAAATAAGGAACGGAAAGATCCTATGCATGGCAAGTAAGTGCTTATGACGATGATATTACTATCTCCCATCTTGTGCTATTTCTCATGTTGCTTATTATGCTTCTATATTGATATTGATCATCCTTTACATACTCAGTACATTCTTCGTACTGACGTCCTTTTGTTTATGGACGCTGCGTCATGCCCGCAGGTGCACAGGGAGACAGTGTTATAGCCCATATTTTGTACGTTCGGATAATTCAAGATAATTGCAAGAAGTTAAAGGTAAGACTATTTTCCAAATTATTTTAGTGAACAAGTTGTTTATTAGTATGGAATTATTGAGAAAGGGTAAGGGTAAAAAGGGAAATTCGCAAAGTGGTTTATGGTAATATTATGGAAGGCTAGGGGCAAAACAGGAATTTCACAAAAAACGTTCAAGAAGGTTCATGAAAAGGGGCCCTTTGGGCGTGTGGTGGTGTGTGTGGGTCCCACCCTTTTATGAGCTATGTAGTTATATATATATGGATCAAAGCTTACATAGCAAGACACAATTAATTCATCCTTGTTTTAAGAAATTTCAAGAAAAAGGGGGAAGGGCCATGTGTCCACTTGATATTGGAAGGAACTATATATATATATATATATATATATGAACAAGGGAGAAAAATCTAGACATTTTCATCTTTATTCATAACTTAGCAAAACTTGAAAAAAAAAAGGGTGTTCGGCCATGGCCGGCCGAATTTGAAGCCATGGAAAAGTGATCCAAAAAAATATTTTCCCCTAGTATTCCAAGCAATTGGAAGCCCCTTATTAACATGAAGGAGTTGTTGGAGCAAGCAAAGTCTTTATTTGTGTAATTCATAAGCCCTAGCCAAGTGGAGAGATGTGTGGAGAAGGTATGTATTCTGTCACGACCCAGCCCTGTGGGCCGCGACTGGCACCCTACCTGGGTACCCAGACCAAATCACCTATTCATTTACCAAATCCAAACGTATTTCAGAATTTCATAAAAGTCATATCAACATAGGTTATATCAAAATATGTCTTAAGCGGTCGCACAGATCAAAATGTCATATCGAATCCAAACGGAGCGGCGGAATAGACATCGCCGGTCATAAGTGCAAATATAAGCATAAGGGCCATTTAGGGCCATCATAACAAACTGACCGCTGTAAGACCAGAAAACAAAATCAAACAAACATACATAGGACCCTCGCCCCACATATATGACTACAGGCCTCTACGAATTCAAAACAAAGACATATGGCGAGACAGGGCCCCGCCGTACCCAAATAGTCAAATGTACAGAATATATATACATAGCAAAAGAAGTCTGTACCAAAAGTGGACTCCGAGTCAAGTAGGAGTACTCCGAAATAGCAGAGAGTGAAGCCTACAGTGGAGGATCACCAATGTCTGTACCTGCGGGCAAGAAACGCAGCCCCCGAAGAAAGGGGGTCAGTACGAAATATGTACTGAGTATGTAAAGCACGGAGTACAGAAATATGAGCCAAACCTGAAAGCAAACCGGATATCAAAGGGAAGTACCAATCAGTATGTCAAAATCTGTATCAAATCATATACATATACATAATGCAAACGAAATCATCCAAACGCTCAAGAACGTGGTCGCCACTCCGACGCTGGCGCCACACACAGCATAACACCAGAAGGTTTCGAATCTCCGTACATCCCCGAACACAAACATAAGTGAGCGTATCGCATCACTAGCCATATCACAGCATAACTCCAAACGGAACCCGGCCCTATGGCGAGGCCTCGGGAACCGTAACACAGCATACGGCCGAATTATCATAGGGCGCACGAATCATAACCGGCCCGGGAACCGGTGAACGAAGTCAAAATAAGGCACGAGCGGAGTCGTGAGCAAACAAATGCAATTTATATTTCAAAACAGCCTTTCAAAACTTAATAATCTCATAAGTCATTTCATAAACCAAAATAGTCGAATGATTAGTTCATACGAAAGTTTATCTCACAAATTGTTTCCAAAGTGGTACGTATGGCTCAAACGAAACTTAACATATCATAATAGTCAAAACATATTTCATAGAGGGAAGTTTCAAGGTCGAAGATCTCATATCGAAGTTCATCCAAAAAGAGAGCCCGATATGACAAATAGGGCGTCTCGGGGTTAGCGGGCCCACCTCCAGTCAAATTGAGGTGGCGAACATAATTTACGAACATTTAAAGGCCAAAAGATCATACATAATGATTTCAAAGTGACCCGATCACATTTCGATAGGTTCCGAACATTTGGTTGCATTCTAGCCAAAATAGAGCCTTTAGGCTTCAATTGAATTGAATGAATAGTAGTCGTTTTGTAGATCGGGTTTCGAGGAGCAGAAATGCTCCGGAGGTTCCAATATTCACCTAACATACTAAGACATGCCAAACGAAGAAGTGGGAAGCTTTACATACCTTATGGACGTCTTATGCTTTCCTTAAAATCAAATCCCGTTTCGTCCAGAATCTGCAAATGATCAAAGTTACCAATTAGAGATTCTTAGGCTTAAGATTTCCATTAACTTGATTTTTGTCTACCGAAATTTCGGCAGCATTTCCCCTATATATCTAACACCCCCGAGACTTAGCTCGGCTCAAAATACATCAACAACAACAACCCAAACATCATCAAACAACATAAACCATAATCAAACCATTCTAACTTCAAAATTCTACCTTATTACATAAGTTGGCAACTCTTCATTCAAACTTAAAAATTCCAAATCTATATCCACATTATTGCATTCATTCACTCATTCAAGATTATTCAATCACATCCCGAATATGTTCCAAACCATATACAAAATTTCCCGAAGTTCATTACTTTCCATATTTCATCCAAAACATCAAAAATCACGACGAAGATTCTAACTTGCATCGTTTCATTCCGAATTCATTAACATCAACTACAAGTCACATTTAAAGTCTTTTAGTATAATAGATATACAATGATATACACAAATATACCAAAGGTATATACTTTCCGATAATGTTCCGAAATCATTTTCCAACACCAATTCAATTTATTATACGATCATTTACGTCATAAATGTCACAACGATGCAATAAACAAACTAACAAGATCAATTCGCATTTCTTTCTCCTTCCAAGTGCACACGACCACAACACAACCCCCTATACACACACGCCATTCACAAACACCACAAAATTCCAAAATCTTCATGCCACTTTAATCACTATAACATATATATCCATTCCCTAACATAAAAACATAGAAATCTTACCTTTTTCTTGAAATTCCGACTTGCCGCAAACGCCGCTCTTTCACCAAACTAATTGTATCACGTCGGAGAGCGCCTTGAATACTCTACAAATATGTGAAAATCAAGGTTTTTGGATTAGAATCAAAGGCTTGGGAATTTTTTTTTCCTTTTCTTGGGTTCGGCCGAGAGCTATCTTTAGCTCAAAGTTGAATTGTGAATTTTTTCTTGATAATTCCAAAGGCAATCTTGATATATATCTTCTACATGGTCACATGCATAACACATGACCATTAAAAATGGGTTTTGGGCCATGTCTTGGCCGGCTCCCTTCAAGACTTTGGGCCTCAGTTTGTTCTATTTTTTCTTGGCCCAATTCATTAAAAGTCCCGTTTTGTAATTCCCGAAACTAATTTCCGAAATTCCAAATTTACCCTCGGCCTTCCCCGATGTCTTAACATTAATGATTTCATAACCAACATAGTCATGTCAACTAGAATCAAAATATTTCCTCATAACACACAAGTCCTGATTATTTCTCGATTTCCAATTATACGAAAACACAGAACATAACATTCTCCCCCCCTTAAGAACATTCGTCCCCGAATGTTAAATTAACCTTATAAAGTCTTATGACCAAGGCGGGGGAGTTCTTTATTATTAGTGGCATACAAAATTATTTTTTTGTCAACCAACATAACAAACTGAAAGGTTTAGATTACCTGTGGACGTCGGGAACAAGTGAGGGTATTTCCTTTTCATCTCGTCCTCCGCCTCCCAAGTCATCTCCTCCCGATTATTGTTGCGCCACAGGACTTTGACGGAGGGCACTTCTTTAGTGCGTAGTCTCCGCACCTGTCGATCCAGAATAGATACAGGCTGCTCGTCATAAGACAACTGCTCCGTTACCTGAATGTCATCCACTGGGAATATCCTGGAAGGGTCACCGATACATTTCCGCAGCATAGACACATGAAATACCGGGTGTACGGCCTCCAAGTCGGATGGTAAGTCTAGCTCATAGGCAACCTCGCCTATCTTCCGAACGATCTGATACGACCCAATATACCGCGGGCTCAACTTACCCTTTCTACCGAATGTCATGACACCCTTCATGGGTGACACCTTCAGGAATACCAGTCGCTAATCTGGAACTCTAACGGTCGACGTCGTCTATCTGCATAAGCCTTCTGTCGACTCTGAGCAGCCAATATCGTTCCCGAATAAGCTTTACCTTATCTACTGCTTCCTGGATCACATCTGGCCCAATCAGCTTAGTCTCGCCAACGTCAAACCAGCCAATAGGAGATCTGCATTTCCTGCCATAAAGGGCTTCATACGGTGCCATCTGAATGCTGGAGTGATAACTATTATTATAGGCAAACTCAATAAGCGGCAAATGATCATCCCAGCTGCCCCTGAAATCAATAACGCAGGCCCGCAACATATCTTCTAGTGTCTGAATAGTGCGCTCGGCCTGCCCGTCGGACTGAGGATGAAAAGATGTACTATGGCTCACCTGAGTCCCTAATCCCTCCTGGAATGACCTCCAGAAATTTGCCGTAAACTGGGCACCTCGGTCGGTAATAATAGATATAGGGACTCCATGAAGTCTGACTATCTCTCTGATGTACAATCTAGCGTAGTCCTCAGCCGAATAAGTAGTCCGAAACGGAAGGAAATGGGCTGATTTCGTCAATCTGTCAACAATAACCCAAATAGAATCATACCTGCGTGGAGTGCGCGGTAACCCAACAACGAAATCCATATTAATCATCTCCCATTTCCAGGCTGGAATTTCCATCTCCTGTAATAATCCACCGGGCTTCTGATGCTCGATCTTAACTTGCTGGCAGTTCGGGCAAACTCAGCAATATCTTTCTTCATGCCGTCCCACCAATACAAACACCTGAGATCCCGATACATTTTAGTGGAACCAGGATGAACAGAATACCATGCACTATGGGCCTCGCCCATAATCTGCCGCCGTAAGCCCGCAACGTCCGGTACACAGAATCTGCCGTCATATAATAATACTCCTTCAGGCGAGATCTCAAAATGAGTCTTTGCTTTATTAAGGGACACATCTCTATACTGAATCAGGAGAGGATCTTCAAACTGGCGCTGCTTTACCTCCTGAATAATAGATGATTCAGCAACTGGATGAACAGAAATCCCAGAATCTCCAGAATCCGCCAAACGAACTCCGAGGCTGGCCAGCTGATGAATATCACGAACCAAATCCCTCTTATCAGATGGTACACCAGCCAGACTGCCTACGGACTTGCGGCTAAGCGCATCAGCTACCACATTGGCTTTCCCCGGATGGTACAGAATATCAACGTCATAATCCTTTAGTAGCTCAAGCCATCTCCGCTGCCGCAAATTTAGTTCCTTCTGCTTAAAAATATACTGGAGACTCTTATGGTCCGTATAGATATCAACATGGACCCCATATAAATAATGCAGCCAAATCTTCAAAGCATGAATTACTGCGGCCAACTCAAGATCATGAGTGGGATAGTTCTTCTCGTGCGGTCTGAGCTGCCGGGAAGCATAGGATATGACTCGACCGTGCTGCATCAATACACAACCTATCCTAATACCAGAGGCGTCACAATAGACAACATACCCGTCTAACACCCCCGAGACTTAGCTCGGCTCAAAATACATCAACAACAACAACCCAAACATCATCAAACAACATAAACCATAATCAAACCATTCTAACTTCAAAATTCTACCTTATTACATAAGTTGGAAACTCTTCATTCAAACTTCAAAATTCCAAATCTATATCCACATTATTGTATTCATTCACTCATTCAAGATTATTCAATCACATCCCGAATATGTTCCAAACCATATACAAAATTTCCCGAAGTTCATTACTTTCCATATTTCATCCAAAACATCAAAAATCACGACGAAGATTCTAACTTGCATCGTTTCATTCCGAATTCATTAACATCAACTACAAGGCACATTTAAAGTCTTTTAGTATAATAGATATACAATGATATACACAAATATACCAAAGGTATATACTTTCCGATAATGTTTCGAAATCATTTTCCAACACCAATTCAATTTATTAAACGATCATTTACGTCATAAATGTCACAACGACGCAATAAACAAACTAACAAGATCAATTCGCATTTCTTTCTCCTTCCTAGTGCACACGGCCACAACACAACCCCCTATACACACACGCCATTCACAAACACCACAAAATTCCAAAATCTTCATGCCACTTTAATCACTATAACATATATATCCATTCCCTAACATATAAACATAGAAATCTTACCTTTTTCTTGAAATTCCGACTTGCCGCAAACGCCGCTCTTTCACCAAACTAATTGTTTCACGTCGGAGAGCGCCTTGAATACTCTACAAATATGTGAAAATCAAGGTTTTTGGATTAGAATCAAAGGCTTGGGAATTTTTTTTTCCTTTTCTTGGGTTCGGCCGAGAGCTATCTTTAGCTCAAAGTTGAATTGTGAATTTTTTCTTGATAATTCCAAAGGCAATCTTGATATATATCTTCTACATGGTCACATGCATAACACATGACCATTAAAAATGGGTTTTGGGCCATGTCTTGGCCGGCTCCCTTCAAGACTTTGGGCCTCAATTTGTTCCAATTTTTCTTGGCCCAATTCATTAAAAGTCCCATTTTGTAATTCCCGAAACTAATTTCCAAAATTCCAAATTTACCCTCGGCCTTCCCCGATGTCTTAACATTAATGATTTCATAACCAACATAGTCATGTCAACTAGAATCAAAATATTTCCTCATAACACACAAGTCCTGATTATTTCTCGATTTCCAATTATACGAAAACACGGAACATAACATATTCAATCTTCTTTCACATGTGTTAGAGATGATTTGTGAATGTTGTAGTATGTGGAAATGGATGAAATTCATGAAATATGTATGTATATGGTGTGGCCGAATGGAGGTGGTGATTGTGTAGAAATGATGAATTGATTTTATTTAGTATCTTGGTTGTTGTGTTGTGGATTCTATGATATTAAATGAAGATTAAATGGTTTGAAATGAAGTTGTAATCGTTTGTGGATTATGGAAGAAGTTAATGTGATATTAGTATGGTCCCTTATAATTATAAGAATAGAGTTGCTAATGTGTAGGTTGTAAATATAACTCATGAATTTGAAAGTGAGACATGTGTTTGGAAGATTGTATGTCACACCCTAATCTTGATAGGGTATGATGGGCACCCGACCCCATACTCAGGGCCGAGCAAACCCCTTTTAGCTCTCGTTATGTTCATAACCTCACTGGACTCTTGAGTAACGAAATGAAATGCATGATAAAAACTTGTCAAAACCATTCTTTTCGTCGTTCTTAAATCAAGTAAAATCTGTAATCATATGGAATTTGTAACATAATGCGTAATGGTACGACGGCTTGCAGAGCCGCTTTCAAGACTGACATGCTGTACACGTGACTCTGTCTGCAAAGTCTCTAACATAAATAAAGATACCATAATCATGAATACTCTGACTCGGTAACACTCCGGGAAGAAATAGAGCTCGCTAATCCAGCTGGTACATCTCCTAGCAATGTCCTCTACTCATCTGTATACACCTGCGTGGCATGAAACGCAGCCCCCGAAGAAAGGGGGTCAGTACGAGCAATGTACTGAGTATGTAAGGCATGAATAGTAACATAGTAAGGGATGTAAAGTATGAATAATAACAGAATGGAAATATAGAGCATATCGTAAGATAAAAGAGTAACCTGTACATATGAATGCCTTTTGGAGGTACCATGCATGCTTAGTGCTGCGGAACGTGCAGCCCGATCCACATATATACATATATACATATATCCATGGTAATACTTTCTTTGAAAAACATTTCTTTTTCATATATATAGAAAATAGAGCATATCATATTGCTGAGGCGTCGGCTCCGATCCATTTAACGACATATATCCCGCGTCCGGGCATCCCGCGTCCGGGATGACATCATGTCATATACAGATACATGTATCGTGTGCATATCCCAGCGTCTATAGCGCTCTGGCCCCTTTTTCCCATCTTCCCATCTTCCCCATATACATATACATACATCATGTTCATGTATCATGTGCATATATCTTGTTCATGTATCATATACATATATCATATACATATATCACGTACGCAACATGCAGGAGAGCCCAAGGAAAGTTATGTCTCTATCGGAGTGACGTAAGGTCGGTAACCTCCGATTATATTATGGAATAATCATCATGGCTTTGTCTCACCTTGAAGGAACAATTATTATAAGATGAGACTAGCAACGAATAATAGCATTAAGAGAACCTAGAATAAAATCATAAATCTCATAAGGCGTCACTTCATATACTTTGGAGTCTTTAAAATAGTCGTCATCCATGAATAAAATTGGGAAATCAAGAAATAGCTCAAGATTCATATATCGTCATTGAAATCGTAATCTTGGAACCTTTAAACATGGAATAGTTCCCATCATAGTCATCATAGAAATATTCTCATCCTTGGCATCATCGTTGTCATTGAAAAACATATACATCGTTTTGTCATACGAGCTTACAAAATCATAAACCTCTGTTTTGGGAGAATACAGACACTTTGGAAAAACATTTACGAGTTATCGGGAAGAGAATCATGCCTTGGAATCATAAACATCTAACTTTTGAAAACAAGGAAGATATGGAAACATTTATGAAGTCATAACATCGGAATCGTGCCTTTGAAAGAAAGGGACGAGCCTTAACATACATGTTCCACCTCTTATTAGCTACGCTTATTTGTCCAAGCTCGTAAGTCTACATTTAAAAGGATTCACACTAACGTTAGAATCTTTATTGCACACTTGTTCCAAATTTCAAATCAAACTATTTTATATTCTGCCGAAAATCGGGCAGCATCTCCCCTGTTTACATGCCTAGCCCAAAATTACAATTCAGCAACCAATCAACAACAACAATAATACCAACATCAACAACACCATTATTCATACCAATATATATTCCATAAACATCCCACACGATGTTCTTCAACATACAACAACAACACACACTTTCTTCCATCCCAATCAAGGAATATAACCTCATCAACACACCAACGATGTTAGATACCATTTTTACAAGCATAGATAGGTCCATCCATATGGCCACAACATGTTCAAAACGGCCCATGAACACGACAACTATAACACAACACTTTATGACCTTTCTTCCGTAACTATTTTCACTTTTCCGGCTTGCTAAGCCTTCAAATAAACTCAATATAGGAGAGAGGATGAAAAAACATACCTTATACTTGAAGAAACTCAGCCACACCAACTCTTTCCAACACCAAGCTCAAGTAGAAGCAATAACAATCACCTTTCACGGACTAGTTTGGCGTAATCTCGTTAAATTCTTGATTTATCAGACTATAATGCTTGGGAGATGTTTTGAGAGACTTCTAGGACTTTTTGGAATGTTAACATGCTGAAAATAACGAGCTGGTGGGGTATTTATAGCCCCCCTAGGTCGGTTCCACCCACTTACCCATGTGGGGCCCGCGGAGCCATTTTGGCAGCTTAGAGTCCTGATCTTAAAATGGCCATAACTTTTGATCCCGATATTCTGTGAGCGCCCACGACCTACGGTTGGAAAGCTCTTTCAATTATCTACAACTTTCATTGTTTGTGTGTTTCCAAATTCCAAACGTATAATAGCGTTTTAGCCCCTCCAAGTTTGGTCATCCGAAAACGTATCTTTAAATCATCCTTTTGGAGGGCTTATGCCCATATTTGTCTTAAGGGTTCTTCTTTGGACTTGCTCAACTTCACATGTACTACTCATATATCTCTTCATATGTCCTTTACAAAATCCCGACATGTGGACCCCACCTTAACTTATGGTTACGAGGGCTATCATCAAGTAACTTGTTAACTGATTTACTCCATACGATCTCCAAATGTCATATGTATATTCTTATACTCAGATAATATAATCTTCATCCCTAATCCTTGTATAAATTTGCTCTCCCTTGAGCTCATACTAAGCCGTCGACAGTCTTTGTAACGCAAAATTTTCCGGGGTGTAACATCCTTCCCCCCTTAGAAACATTCGTCCTCGAATGTTGCAATATTGCCAACCCACGACACCATCTTTGATTCCTTAGAACTGTTATTCTCCCCTTAGGGTCCGATTACCATTTGTTGAGACTCTAACTTGGCTCAGTTTCTTCTCATCTTCCCTTAACTCCTTCGTTGCTCCAGGCAGATTCTTTCACTTCTTTGCTTGCAAGTACATGGTCGGAAATTAACTAGCATCTTGATCTCATCCGTCTCCATTATTATAGTCTTGACTTATCGTGTCGTAACTGTTCATCGGCTCGTAAGTATTTCTCTTTTTCCTCGTTCCTTGTTTCCCTTGTTAGCAACACACTATCTTTCTCGTATACGGTATCCTTATTGTCAATTCATTTCTACGTCCTTTCGTTACCTTCACGATATGCCAACACACCTCGAACTCTGGCCCCGAGCTAATAAATCTCCTTTTCTGGAGCTTGAAACGTCATAGCTCCTTTCAAGTCTAGTATGTTCTTCCCCCCTTATTAAGGAGATCCTTATACGCTAATAGTCTTCGAGCACCCTTGTCTTCGATAATTATCTACCGCCCATCACTATCTTCTTAAGGCCGGGGTTCCGTCATCGTATGGTCTGACTTGTCTATCTTCTTGCTACTTAGACTCTCGTATTTAACTAGAATACTTATAAGGGTATCCAATTCCGATGCCTTTGTTTTCGTCTTTCCATACCCCTGTCTTTTATGACTAACAGTGTCCCGGACTCACAAGTTCATGAGGACGTCGAGATTCACTATGTCCTTTTATGAAGTCGTCGGTTATACCTTACTCCTTGTCTTTCTTCCCGACTCTGCGCACAACATATTGAAAACTTCTTACCCTAAGTTCTTCTTTCATTTACGCCTATATCGTCATTCTTGTCCATATTGCCATATCTTCCCATCCACCATTAGTCCTTTCACCCATTTAGCTCACTCACTCGTAATTATTCTTAACTACGCGTTTATGTTGCAGCTGCGCATCCAAGTTTTCCGAATGTCCTACTACTTCTTGCTCTTAGCATGGAATTCTTACAGTTTACACTCCCTCTATCCTCGTTTATCGAACCTTTATCTATCTGTATGATGCTACGGCCGAGCGGTCTCCCTTGCACGTTCCTTATATTTCATTTCATTTCCTTTATGATCAAATCTCTCGGTCCTCACATGAATTCTTATCCCATGTCATTAATTTTCTAATCACTTGGGTCGACTCATCATCCTTGTTCTTTCCTCGATGAGTAATCGGTTTCTTACCGCCAATTTGTTAAAGTATCCTTCTTATTCCCATGGTTACTTTTCTCCTAAATGCTCTCCTCTTCCTTTGGCCAACCCATTAGTATACCTTTCCTACTTTCATCCTTAACCCTCATTGGGTTTCTTCCTCTTCGAGCACCTTTCTTCTCTTATCATTTGTAGTATCGGCTCTGAAGTTCATGAAATATTAATTTAAACGCACTAATCTGTTCTATTCTTAAGTCATCCTTTCAGGAAAGCTCCTCCATGTCCGAGGCAACCACATCAATATGGCTACATATTTATCCCTCTATATACCTTTCAAGGGCCGAAAATCTCCTAGCATCATCGCAGGGCTTATTCATTCTTTCTCTTACTTCACTTTCTTTGTCGTGGTCACCATTCTCTTAGCCCCACTTATTGAAATCGATTCTCGAACCCCACACGTTCCTCTTTTGTTTCATATTACCACACTCTATCCCTTTCACATGCCTACCTTCGAATTTTTACCCAAATAGTATCGTGCCTTGCCTGTAGTTTCTCTCAGAGGCTTCACTCACTCATGTTTCTTACCTTTCACTCTTTTCGACATTTTGATCTCCTTACCTTCCATCTACTCACTTTCTTTCTTTTCCAAATATCGTTGTATTAGGACTTTCCAATCTTAACCTGTAGTGGAAACAACATCAGCTTACCCTGTAACATCTGTACCATATCTTTTGTTTTGTCCATTAAACTCCGTTACCCTGTTCGATTGATGCCTTCCATCCACCGCAACGTTGGTTGCCGGGATACACATACCCGCTGATATAGCCATGTATGGGATATCATATGCATACGTATATATATATATATTTACATATATAATTACTACCGTCTCGCTTACAAAATATTTCCCAACACTATTCAAACTCACCCAAATTCTAGAGCTGTGATGCACCTTTTTTTTCTTCACCGGTCTAGTCCGCCTAGTCCTACGCGACTTCTTAAAGGATTCTAACCACTCTGCATACTCTAACTTCCTTTAGGCTACTCTAGCTTCTCATTTGTCTCTCGTGTATGAATTTATAGGACTTTTAGTACACTTCCCAGGGGGTCACCCATCTTAAGATTTCTCTCACCCAAGCACGATTAACCTTGAAACTCTGAGGAAATTCAGTGTGTTAATGCTGGTATAATCATATCCACCTTACTACATGGCCTTTATCACCTAATTTAAAGCATATTGAATCCTTGACAGACTCCCAAACGTTCTCGTAACACGTCTCCCTCCAAATTAGAAAGGGTCTCTTACTCTTCCAACTACATAATTACTGTTTTGGCCTTTTCAATCCCCAATATTCACCTTTCACCTGTGTGTATGGCTACCTTTCATCCTGGATTTCTAGATTCCTGATGGTAGGGAACACACCTTCGTCTCCATTCATTATAAATACTCGGTTATCAGCCTGTTTGGATTTCCACTCACCATTCTTATATAATAATCTACAACAGAACTTATTTGTCGACTTTCCCTGAATCCCCCAATAGGCCTTGCTCTTACTAAACCTCGAATGTAACCCATTTTAATCCTTTGGACTGCTAATCGTCTTTCTCGCAATCATCCTTCATGCCATGCCAAATCCATAACTCCTCTAAAACAACGCATCCCACTTATTATTTATTTACGATATTTCCTTTCCACGCTTCTTCCTGTTAGGTGTACCAAACTAAATGACCTGATTTTGAACAATTCTGGCAGAGTCTCCTTTACAATTCTTACTATTCAAAATCTGCACGCAGCAAATACCAACAATGCCTCACAGGGCATACATATGTATACGACATATCCCAGCACCCAGGGCTCGCAATTTCAGGTAAAAGAAAAAAAAATCAGAACTTACCTCTGTGACTTCCCATATCATCACTCACCTTCTCCCATTGATACTGGGCGTCTGCTGAAATAAAAGGTTAGTATAAGGAATCTCATTTCCTATCACTTGGTTCTATCGCATGATCTAAGACAGAAAGAAGGTCAATGATCCCTAGATTCCCTGCAGCCTCCTGTTTATAAGTGCGGCCGGCTTCACACCCATAAACGGGACTCTACCGGACACGACTTTGCAGACAACCCCTAGGACGAACTGCTCTGATACCAATTTGTCACACCCTAATCTTGATATGGCATGATGGGCACCCGACCCCATACTCAGGGCCGAGCGAACCCCTTTTAGCTCTCGTTATGTTCATAACCTCTCTGGACTCTTGAGTAACGAAATGAAATGCATAATAAATACTTGTCAAAACCATTCTTTTCGTCGTTCTCAAATCAAGTAAAATCTGTAATCATATGGAATTTGTAACATAATGTGTAATGGTACGACGGCTTGCAGAGCTGCTTACAAGACAGACATGCTGTACACGTGACTCTGTCTGCAAAGTCTCTAACATAAATCAAGATACCATAATCATGAATACTCTGACTCGGCAACACTCCGGGAAGAAATGGAACTCGCCAATCCAGCTGGTATATCTCCTAGAAATGTCCTATACTCATCTGTATACACCTGCATAGCATGAAACGCAGCCCCCGAAGAAAGGGGGTCAGTACGAGCAATGTACTGAGTATGTAAGGCATGAATAGTAACATACTAAGGGATGTAAAGTATGAATAATAACAGAATGGAAATATAGAGCATATCGTAAGATAAAAGAGTAACATGTACATATGAATGCCTTTTGGAGGAACCATGTATGCTTAGTGCTGCGGAACGTGCAACCCGATCCACATATATACATATATCCATAGTAATACTTTCTTTGAAAAACATTTCTTTTTCATATATATAGAAAATATAGCATATCATGTTGCCGAGCCGTCGGCTCCGATCTATTTAACCACATATATCCCGCGTCCGGGCATCCCGCGTCCGGGATGACATCATGTCATAGACAGATACATGTATCGTGTGCATATCCCAGCGTATATAGTGCTCTGGTCCCTTTTTCCCATCTTCCCCATATACATATACATATATCATATTCATGTATCATGTGCATATATCTTGTTCATGTATCATATACATATATCATATACATATATCACGTACGCAGCATGCAGGAGAGCCCAAGGAATGTTATGTCTCTATCGGAATGACGTAAGGTCGGTAACCTCCGATTATATTATGGAATAATCATCATGGCTTTGTTTCACCTTGAAGGAACAATTATTATAAGATGAGACTAGCAACGAATAATAGAATAAGATCATAAATCTCATAAGGCGTCATTTCATATACTTTGGAGTCTTTAAAATAGTCGTCATCCATGAATAAAATTGGGAAATCAAGAAATAGCTCAACATTCATATATCGTCATTGAAATCGTAAACTTGGAAACTTTAAACATGGAATAGTTCCCATCATAATCATCATAGAAATATTCTCATCCTTAGCATCATCGTTGTCATTGTAAAACATATCCATCGTTTTGTCATACGAGCTTACAAAATCATAAACCTCTGTTTTGGGAGAATACAGACACTTTGGAAAAACATTTACGAGTTATCGGGAAGAGAATCATGCCTTGGAATCATAAACATCTAACTTTTGAAAACAAGGAAGATATGGAAACATTTATGAAGTCATAACATCGGAATCATGCCTTTGAAAGAAAGGGATGAGCCTTAACATACCTGTTCCACCTCTTATTAGCTACGCTTATTCGTCCAAGCTCGTAAGTCTACATTTAAAGGATTCACACTAACGTTAGACTCTTTATTGCACACTTGTGCGAAATTTCAAATCAAACTATTCTATATTCTGCCGAAAATCGGGCAGCATCTCCCCTGTTTATATGCCTAGCCCAAAATTACAATTCAGCAACCAATCAACAACAACAATAATACCAACATCAACAACACCATTATTCATACCTATATATATTCCATAAACATCCCACACGATGTTCTTCAACATACAACAACAACATACACTTTCTTCCATCCCAATCAAGGAATATAACCTCATCAACACACCAACGATGTTAGATACCATTTTTACACGCATAGATCAGTCCATCCATATGGCCACAACATGTTCAAAACGACCCATGAACACGACAACTATAACACACCAATTTATGACCTTTCCTCGGTAACTATTTTCACTTTTCCGGCTTGCTAAGCCTTCAAATAAACTCAATATAGGAGATAGGATGAAAAAACATACCTTATACTTGAATAAATTCAGCCACACCAACTCTTTCCAACACCAAGCTCAAGTAGAAGCAATAACAATCATCTTTCACGGACTAGTTTGGCATAATCTCGTTAAATTCTTGATTTATCGGACTATAATGCTTGGGAGATGTTTTGAGAGACTTCTAGGACTTTTTGGAATGTTAACATGCTGAAAAAAACGAGTTGGTGGGGGTATTTATAGCCCCCCTAGGTCGGTTCCACCGACTTACCCATGTGGGGCCCGCGGAGCCATTTTGGCAGCTTAGAGTCCTGATCTTAAAATGGCCATAACCTTTGATCCCGATATGCTGTGAGGGCCCACGACCTGCGGTTGGAAAGATTTCAATTATCTACAACTTCCATTCTTTGTGTGTTTCCAAATTCCAAACGTATAATAGCGTTTTGGCCCCTCCAAGTCAGGTCATCCGAAAACGTATCTTTAAATCATCCTTTTGGAGGGATTATGCCCATATTTGGCTAAAGGGTTCTTCTTAGGACTTGCTCAACTTCACATGTACTACTCATATATCTCTTCATATGTCCTTTATAAAATCCCGACATGTGGGCCCCACCTTAACTTATGGTTACGAGGGCTATCATCAAGTAACTTGTTAACTGATTTACTCCATACGATCTCCAAATGTCATATGTATATTCTTATACTCAGATAATATAATCTTCATCCCTAATCCTTGTATAAATTTTCTCTCGCTTGAGCTCATACAAAGCAGTCGACAGTCTTTGTAACGTAAAATTTTCCGCGGTGTAACATTGTAAGTTGGGTTGTTGTAATTGAATTTGAAAGAAGGAAATGTGTGTCATTGTTCTTGTTGAATTCGGAAGGCTTCGGGTGAAGTAATATGTCGATTGGGTTGTTTGGAATATTATGTGAATTGTTTGAAGTATTCTTGAATTTTTTCTTGTAAGGTCTTGGGCAAGTACTTGAATGTGAGATCAGTTGTATCGGCTTGATTTCATGTGATTGAATTGAGTATAAATGGAATGTCGTCGGATTGTGTAGAAAGAATTGTTAATGTTAGAATGTATTTTGAAATAATTGTTGAAGTTGGAGATACAATTGTTGGTATTGTTATTGATAATTTGGCCGAGTTGAATTCTCGGATTATTGTTGATAAATTGGCCGAGTTAGATTCTCGGGGATGGTGTATTTATAGGGGAAATGCTACCGAAATTTCGGTAGAATGTAAATGAATTCATTTGAAAGACTAAGACAAGTATATGTCGATGAGTCTAATGATTATGTCAATTCTCTTTAATGTAGACTAGCAAGTTTGGACAAATAAGCATAGCTAATTGGACGTGGGACAGGTATGTAAGGCTTACCCTTTCTTTCTTTTGGCATGATCTTTGTGAAACCAACATGACAAAGTATATGTATGATTTCAAAGAAATTCCTATTCTTAGAGCCACTAGGATTGCTAATGTTCTTGATTTCCGAAGAACTATTTTGCTATGTCTTGATACATGTGTGCGGTTCCAAAAGTTCTATGTTGATTTGATTCATAGCGATATTCGAAAGGTACTTGATATGATTATTGCTTTGATTTTCCAAAAATAGCTTCTGAAACGTTCATGGAAGGTTCGGTACTTCAAACGCTCATAACTTTCTTATACTAAATCGGATTGACCCGAAACTTGTTTCTGAGCCTTCAGGTGTCGGTAAGTATACTTGTCCATCGAGTCTTCCATAATATATTCGGAGGTTACCGACCTTACGTCCCTCCGATAGAGGCATAACATTCTTTGGGCTCTCCTGCATGCTGCTTACATGATATATGTATATGATATATGTATATACTACATGAACATGATATATGTATATGTATATGGGGTAAGGGGAAAGGTGAGGCGATATAGACGCATTGCCACCTGATCAGTTGGTATCGGAGCCGGTGGTGGGGCAAACCCAGTGGTGGGGCAAACCTCAGCAAGAACACTGAGTCCCAAAGGGGGTGAGTGTAAGGCTTTCCTTAGGAGAATCCCACAGCAAGAACGCTGAGTCCTAAAGGGGGGTGAGTGTAAGGCTTGCCTTAGGCGAATCCCACATTGGTTTAGGCAAATCCCACATTGGTTCAGGCAAATCCCACATCGGTTAATATCGTCCCGGATGCGGGATATATGTGGCTAAATGGATCGGAGTCGACGCCTCGGCAATATGATATGTTCTATTTTACATATATATGAAAAATAAATGTTTTCAAAGAAAGTAAAATATGATATGTATATATATGGATCGGGCTGCACGTTCCGCAGCACTAAGCATGCATGGTACCCGCCTAAAAGGCATTCAGATGTACAGGTTCCTCTTTTACCCCCATGATGTGCTCTATATCTCCATTATGTTGTTATTCATAATTACATCTCTTACTATGTTACTATTCATGCCTTACATACTCAGTATATTGCTCGTACTGACCCCCTTTCTTCGGGGGCTGCGTTTCATGCCGCGCAGGTACACCCAAATGAGTAGAAGCCATTTTAGAAGATGTTCCAGCGAAGTTGGCAAGCTCCATTTGCCCCTGGAGAGTTGTCGGGTCAGAGTATTATGCTATGATGTCTTGTTTGAAGTTAGAGACTTTGCAGACAGAGTCGTGGGTATAGAATGTCGGTATTGTAAGCGGCTCCACTAGCCAATGTGTTATTGTGTTTCATGTTACAAGTTTCATGTGACGATAGAATTTATTTGAATTGAGTACGATGAAAAGAAAGATTTTGAAAGCTTTACTATGTATTTCATTATATTTGATTTAAGAGTTCAAGGAGACTATGTGTGTAATAAGAGTCAGCGGGTTCGCTCGGCTCCGAGTATGGGGTCGGGTGCCCATCACACCCTAGTAAGATCGGAGTGTGACAAAGTGGTATCAGAGCAGGTTGTCCTAGGGGTTGTTTGCAAAGTCGTGTCCAGTAGAGTCCTGTTTATGGGTGTGAAGCCGACCACATTTATAAACAGGAAGTTGCAGGGCATCTAGGGATTGTTGACCTTCTTTCTGTCTTAGATCGTGCGATAGAGCCAAGTCATAGGAAATTAGATTCTTTATATAAGCCTTACATACGACGGAGAAGGTAAAAGATGATATGGAAAGTTATAGAAGTCTTGATAAATTTGTTCTGTCATCTGAAAACTGAAAGCACCGGATGGCTGGAATGTGTCATATAGCTGTATGTTCTGTGAGGTATTGTCGATATTTGCTACGTACAGATTTTGAATAGTAAGAATGGTGAAGGAGATTCTGCCAAAATTGTTGGGTATGCCTAACCGGAACAAGCGTGGGAAGGAAATATCGCAAACAGACGATAAGTGGGATGTGATGTTTTAGAGGAGCTACGGATTTGAGCATGACGTGAAAGATAATTGTGAGAAAGACGATCAGCAGTCCAGAGGATTAAAATGGATAATATTCGAGGTTTAGTAGGAGCAAGGTCTGTTGGAGGATTTAGAGAAAGTCGACAATCAGTTTTGCTATAGATTTTTATACAAGAATGGTGAGTGGGAATCCAAATAGACTGATACCCGAGTACTTACAAGTAACGGCGACGAAGGTATACTTGTTACCATCAGGAATCTGGGAATCTAGGACGAAAGGTAGTTATGCACATAAGTGAAAGGTGAATATTGAGGATCGAAAAGGGTAAAATAGTAATTGTAAAGGGAAAGACGTGTTACGAGAATGTCTCGGAATCTGTAAGACTTCGACATGCTCCAGATTATATGATGGAGGTCATATGAGGAAGTGGACCCGATTATATCAGCATTAAGGCACTGGATTTCATCGAAGTTTCGGGGTTAAGCGTGCTGGGGTGAGAGAAATTTTAGGATGGGTGACCCCCTGGGAAGTGAACTAAAAGTCCTATAGATTTAGACATAAGAGACAAGTGAGAAGCTAGAGTAGCCTAAGGGAAACTAGAGTATACAGAATGGTTGGAGACCATAAGAGGACGCGTAGGACGAGGCAGACTAGATTGGTGAAGAGAAAGAAAGTGCATCACAGCTCTGGAATTAGGATAGGCTTGAATAGCATTTGGAAGTATTTTGTGGGTGAGTAATAGTAACTATACATACATATGTACGAATGCGTAGGATATTCCACATATGATTGTATTGGTGGACATGTGTGTCCCAGCAACCGGCGCTACGGTAAGGAAGGCAGCAATAGAGTAAGGGTACCGAAGTTCAAGTGACAACAGAAATAAACGATACAAGTGTTACATGGTAAATTGATGTCATTTTAACTACAGGATAAGGTTGGAAAATTCTAATACAACAATATTTGGAAAATAAAGTGAGTGAGTAAATGGAAGGCAAGGAGATCAAAATGTCAGAAAAAGGGTAAAAGGTAAGGAACCTCGGTGAGTGGAGCCCTCAAGAGAAACTACCGGCAAAGCACGAGGCCACTTGGGTAAAAGATTCAAAGGTAGGCACGCGAAAAGGATAAAGTATGGTAATATAGAACAAAAGAGGAATGTGTGAGGCCCGAGAACCGATTTCAAAGTGGGGCTAAAGGAGTAGTGACTATGACAAGGAGTAGTGACTATGACAAGGGAGGTGAAGCAAGAAAAATAATGATTAAGCCTTGTGACGATGTTAGGAAATTTAGACCCCAGGAAGGTATATAAAGGAATAAAATATGCAGCTATATTAATGTGGTTGCCCCGGACATGGAAGAGCTTTCCTGAAAAGATGACTCAGAAATGAAACGGATTTGCACATTTAAAGTAATACTTCACGAACTTCGGAGCCAATGCCACGAATGGAAAAAGGAGAAGTGTTTGAGGAGAAAGGAACCTAAGGAAGGTTAAGGATGAAAGTAAGAAAAGTATACAAATGGATTAGTCGAAGGAAGAGGAGAACATTTGGGAGCAAAATAATTGGAAATCTTTAACTGTAGGAGTAAGGTATAAACTAAACGAAGACTTCACAAACGGACTGTTGGCGTATAAGGAGCCCCTTAAAAGGGGGGGGGGGGGAATATATCATATCAGACTTTAAAGGAATTGCAACACTTTCAGGCTCTAGAGGAGGAAAACTTATTAGCTCGGGGCTAGAGTTTGAAACATATTAGCATATCAGGAGGATACATGAAAGGAGTAGAAACGAGTTGACAATGAGTGTACTGTGAGGCCGACATGAACGGAAAGGATGATAAGATTCAAAGGATATTTCGGATAATAACGACTATTATAATAAGAGTACCAACGCTTAGTAGTTTGGAAATTTTTGAAGGAAAGAAAGAACGCTGTGTCTATAAGTGAAATAAAAGAGTTCATCGGATGCTAGAAAATGGTTCATGGACCATTAATTATACGGAGCATGAGAATATACGCTGTGAAATCATATGAGTCATCGACGTGAAGCAATTCCCAACCATATTCGTAAGGAATCCACACCAAAGAGCCAACAAGGAATAACGATGGACGAAATGAGCGCCGATACAAAGAAAGCAAAGACAAGTATACTTGTGTCAAGAAATGTGAGAGAACGGAACAGCCTGTGGCCATATTGGATCGTCAAGTGATGATTGCGTGCCAAAGACATGACTTCTATTAAGATATTGTGACGAAACAATAACAGAGAAGAGGTAACCTGGGAAAGACAAGGATAATGAGTTGGCGCAGTGGGTTAGAAAACCGATGACGTGGAATAAGGACTCGTGTAAAGACCCAGGAGTTCGATTATAAGAAGAATAGGGTAAAGGATAAGGAATGGGCATGAAGAAAAGAACAACTATAAAAGGGACCCTCCCGAAGTATTATGACACCCCGTGAGGTCAGTTGAACATTCGAGGACGAATATTCTAAAGGGGGGGAGGATGTTATAGCCCGTATTTTGTACATTCGGATAATTCAAGATAATTGCGAGAAGTTAAAGGTAAGACTATTTTCCAAATTATTTTAGTGAACAAGTTGTTTATTAGTATGGAAATATTGAGAAAGGCTAAGGGTAAAAAGGGAAATTCGCAAAGTGGTTTATGGTAATATTGTGGAAGGCTTGGGGCAAAACAGGAATTTCACAAAAAACGTTCAAGAAGGTTCATGAAAAGGGGCCCTTTGGCCGTGTGGTGGTGTGTGTGGGTCCCACCCTTTTATGAGCTATGTAATTATATATATATGGATCAAAGCTTACATAGCAAGACACAATTAATTCATCCTTGTTTTAAGAAATTTCAAGAAAAAGGGAGAAGGGCCATGTGTCCACTTGATATTGGAAGGAACTATATATATATATATGAACAAGGGAGAAAAATCTAGACTTTTTCATCTTTATTCATAACTTAGCAAAACTTGAAAAAAATAAAGAGAGGGGTGTTCGGCCATGGCTGGCCGAACTTGAAGCCATGGAAAAGTGATCCAAAAAAATATTTTCTCCTAGTATTCCAAGCAATTGGAAGCCCCTTATTAACATGAAGGAGTTGTTGGAGCCTTCAAGTTCGGCCATGGCTGGCCGAACTTGAAGCCATGGAAAAGGGATCCAAAAAAATATTTTCTCCTAGTATTCCAAGCAATTGGAAGCCCCTTATTAACATGAAAGAGTTGTTGGAGCAAGCAAAGTCTTTATTTGTGTAATTCATAAGCCCTAGCCGAGTGGAGAGATGTGTGGAAAAGGTATGTATTCAATCTTCTTTCACATGTGTTAGAGATGATTTGTGAATGTTGTAGTATGTGGAAATGGATGAAATTCATGAAATATGTAGGTATATGGTGTGGCCGAATGGAGGTGGTGATTGTGTAGAAATGATGAATTGATTTTATTTAGTATCTTGGTTATTGTGTTGTGGATTCTATGATGTTAAATGAAGATTTAATGGTTTGAAATGAAGTTGTAATCGTTTGTGGATTATGGAAGAAGTTAATGTTATATTAGTATGGTCCCTTATAATTATAAGAATAGAGTTGCTAATGTGTAGGTTGTAAATATAACTCATGAATTTGAAAGTGAGACATGTGTTTGGAAGATTATAAGTTGGGTTGTTGTAATTAAATTTGAAAGAAGGAAATGTGTATCATTGTTCTTGTTGAATTCGGAAGGCTTCGGGTGAAGTAACATGTCGATTGGGTTGTTTGGAATATTATGTGAATTGTTTGAAGTATTCTTGAATTTTGCTTGTAAGGTCTTGGGCAAGTACTTGAATGTGAGATCATTGGTATTGGCTTGATTTCATGTGATTGAATTGAGTATAAATGGAATGTCGTCGGATTGTGTAGAAAGAATTGTTAATGTTAGAATGTATTTTGAAATAATTGTTGAAGTTGGAGATATGATTGTTGGTATTGTTGTTGATAATTTGGCCGAGTTGAATTCTCGGATTATTGTTGATAAATTGGCCGAGTTAGATTCTCGGGGATGGTGTATTTACAGGGGAAATGCTACCGAAATTTCGGTAGAATGTAAATGAATTCATTTGAAAGACTAAGACAAGTATATGTCGATGAGTCTAATGATTATATCAATTCTCTTGAATGTAGACTAGCAAGTTTGGACAAATAAGCGTAGCTAATTGGACGTGGGACAGGTATGTAAGGCTTACCCTTTCTTTCTTTTGGCATGATCTTTGTGAAACCAACATGACAAAGTATATGTATGATTTCAAAGAAATTCCTATTCTTAGAGCCACTAGGATGGCTAATGTTCTTGATTTCCGAAGAACTATTTTGCTATGTCTTGATACAAGTGTGTGGTTCCAAAAGTTCTATGTTGATTTGATTCATAGCGATATTCGAAAGGTACTTGATATGATTATTGCTTTGATTTTCCAAAAATAGCTTCTGAAACGTTCATGGAAGGTTCTGTACTTCAAAACCTCATAATTTTCTTATACTAAATCGGATTGACCCGAAACTTGTTTCTGAGCCTTCAGGTGTCGGTAAGTATACTTGTCCATCGAGTCTTCCATAATATATTCGGAGGTTACCGACCTTACGTCCCTCCGATAGAGGCATAACATTCTTTGGGCTCTCCTGCATGCTGCTTACATGATATATGTATATGATATATGTATATGCTACATGAACATGATATATGTATATGTATATGGGGTAAGGGGAAAGGTGAGGCGCTATAGACGCATTGCCACCTGATCAATTGGTATCGGAGCCGGTGGTGGGGCAAACCCAGTGGTTGGGCAAACCCAATGGTGGGGCAAACCCAGTGGTGGGGCAAACCTCAGCAAGAACGCTGAGTCCCAAAGGGGGGTGAGTGTAAGGCTTGCCTTAGGCGAATCCCACATTGGTTTGTGAATCCCACATTGGTTTAGGCAAATCCCACATTGGTTCAGGCAAATCCCACATCGGTTAATATCGTCCCGGACGCGGGATATATGTGGCTAAATGGATCGGAGCCGACGCCTCGGCAATATGATATGTTCTATTTTACATATATATGAAAAAGAAATGTTTTCAAAGAAAGTAACATATGATATGTATATATATGGATCGGGCTGCACGTTCTGCAGTACTAAGCATGCATGGTACCCGCCTAAAAGGCATTCAGATGTACAGGTTACTCTTTTACCCCCATGATGTGCTCTATATCTCCATTCTGTTGTTATTCATAATTACATCTCTTACTATGTTACTATTCATGCCTTACATACTCAGTACATTGCTCGTACTGACCCCCTTTCTTCGAGGGCTGCGTTTCATGCCGCGCAGGTACACCCAGATGAGTAGAAGCCATTATAGAAGATGTTGCAGCGAAGTTGGCAAGCTCCATTTGCCCCTGGAGTCTTGTCGGGTCAGAGTATTATGCTATGATGTCTTGTTCGAAATTAGAGACTTTGCATACCGAGTCGTGGGTATAGAATGTCGGTATTGTAAGCGGCTCCACCAGCCGATGTGTTATTGTGTTTCATGTTACAAGTTTCATGTGACGATAGAATTTATTTGAATTGAGTACGATGAAAAGAAAGATTTTTAAAGCTTTACTATGTATTTCATTATATTTGATTTAACAGTTCAAGGAGACTATGTGTGTAATAAGAGTCAGCGGGTTCACTCGGCTCCGAGTATGGGGTCGGGTGCCCATCACACCCTAGTAAGATCGGGGTGTGACAGACAGGCTCGATCCATAGCGGTATTCTCAGAGACCACCTAGCAGAGCTCCATTTCATTCGGAGCCATAGCTTTTGGGTACTTATTCTTTTGTGTACATAATTATGGGCATAGCGGGGTCCTATCCCACTTATGTGATGTGTTATACTCTCCTTAGAGGCTCGTAGTCACGTATATATGGTTAGATATGTCTGGCCTTGTTGGCTTATATTTTGTATATTATTTTGATAGCCTTGACGACTCATGTACATTGACGTGGTATAGATGCCAACCACGATATGAAAGCATTGTCGTCCAATGGGACTAGCATGAATGGTGATTAGAAATGTATGTTTAATTATATGGCTCACCTAAATGTAAGCGAAGTGTAAGCCAAGGGGTGCCCTGGGTGGGCTAGCGTCGGGCGCTCGTCGCGGCCCTCTAGACGAGTCGTGACAACTGACTGCCATCACGGAGCTCCAAGAAAAGGTGGCTAGGAATGAGGCAGCCAATGTTGAAAAGGCACCCTAACTGGAGAAAGAAGGCCTCCTCCTCCCTTTCCTTCACTAAGCTCTCCAATGCCTGACCATTTCCCCATCTACCCACCAGGAACCATCCCACCTCCATTAAATCCAACTGACCCGAATCACATTGGTACTTCTTGCTGCACTCCACCACCAACAAAATACACCCAAATCCTAGGTACCACCCACTCGGTCCTTTCTTACCAGGTTCTCCAGCCGGTATTCATCAATCCGGTAAACCAAGTATGTGTTCCAGCCCCACCAATTAGGAAAACCACCACTTCCCCGCTCAACCCTTCCACTCACCAAGTATTCTTTTTCACTCCTAACACCCCGAATGAATCCTCCCCATGGCATAAAGAGCTAGACCATTATGAGGAAATGGAGAAGGCCTGGAGGCACAAACAAGATAAACGCGAGAGAGATATGGGAAAAAAGGGTGGAAGAGTTGCGGAAAAGATCCAACAGGTCCGCAAGAAAGGCTACGGGCCTAAGATACGATGACCTGTGCATGCACCCGGACTTGGACCTACCAGAAGGATTCAAAATCCCAAAATTAAAAAATGTTTAATGGGACAGGGAATCCCAAGGCGTACCTCCGCTCTTACTGTGACCAATTAGTTGGGGTTAAGAAAAACGAACCTCTGATTATGCAACTATTCAGTCGTAGTCTAACTGGCAAAGCCGCTGAGTGGTTTGCAACCCAAGACATGCGTGCCTATAACCCAGCACCTGTATATTATGCACAGCCAAGCTTTACCACCATTGTACCAAACACCACCACAACAAACATATCAACCACCACCTCAGAAAAATTACCGTCCACTACAAAACAACCCACCACAAGCTTATCCACCTCTGAACTACCAAAATCAACTACCGCCCCCAATATATAATGCTCCACGTCTTGCTTTTGAGAGAAAGCCAACCAGAGAGTTCACAACACTCCTCGATCCTAGAGCTCGACTCTTTGAAAGGCTATTAGCCGTAGGACTAATCCATAAGGTCCCTCCAAAACCAATGCAGCCCGATAATAGGTTCTACAAGGCCGATCAGACTTGTGCCCACCATTCAGGGGGGAATTGGCAGAGCACAGAAGATTGCCAAAATCTCAAACATAAAATGCAGGATCTGATCGACAAAACGAAAATCATCATGCAAACCACAACTCCCAATGTGAACACAAATCTGTTACCCAACCAAAGGAACAATAGGGTCCATATGATTAAAAGGGATTGGGATTAGTGTTACACCTCAAAAAAATCATTCGTTGATGCATAAAGAATAGACTAACAGAGGGCACGAAGTATACGATGTTTCGATAAGTAAGAAATATCATTTGATGATCCTAATTGAGATTTCAAAGACATTCGAGGTAAGAGAAGAAAGTTTGCCAAGAAAGGTAAGGTATACGTTATGTATCAAAAAAGATTTATGAGTAACAAGTTAATGATGACTTAATAATGTCTTGGAGAAGAGTTATAGCGTCCCTTAGATTATTAATGAGGTGTTAAACAAGTGTTAAGAAGGTTCCATAAGGATTGGAGATCAAACGAGTCGACGAGAACGAATTTCGGAAAGCTGGGCAATATACGGTCCAACATACGGACCGTATAAAACATACTGGCCATATTGTCACGACCCAACCCCATGGGCCATGACTAGTCATATTTTAGCATACGTTAATTCATATAGATACAGAGGAAAAACGTCGTCTTAAGCGGCCACGTATATCAAACATATCAAACACATCATATCAAAACCCGTAGGCAGGCGGAATGTACATCGCCTGAACATATAAACATATGCAAACATATAGGCCACTTAGGCCATCATAGCAAACGGGGCCGCTTAAGGCACATATTTCAGACCAAACCAAACAAACATGACCCATGACCCACAAGTATGTCTACAGGCCTCTAACAAACATAACAAAATCATATGACGGGACAGGGCCCCGCCGTACCCCTGAATAGATAAACATATGTACATGGTAGAATATGTACCCAAAATATGGCTCCGAACAAAGGAGCGCTTTAACTGCTGGAGAGATGTCCTACGCTGGCGGATCACCAAAACGATCGTCTGTACCTGCGGGCATGTAGCGCAGCCCCCGAAGAACAGGGGGTCAGTACCGAATATGTACTGAGTATGTAAAGCATATAATACTGTGAATAAAATCATAAACAGAAATGAAGTACAGAATACTGGTACAGAAAGTAAGCATGAAATGTAAAGTAACCAAACAACTTACTGGAACCATAGACCATGCATGCCAAGAACGGTATCCGGTCCTTTGCAGGACCCGGGGAAAACGTGGCGCCGCCCTGCCCTCGACGCCACACACAACTAACTCCAGAAATATTGCTCCGAAATCTCCAACACACAAATCATAATATCATATCATAATAACAGATCATATGTGGTTCAACGAACCAGAACACATCTAACTCCATAACACATCTAACTTCGGAATTCATATACGGTGCCCGACCCTCAAGTGAGGAGCTCGGGAACCGCGCGCACGATATAAACCGGCCCGGGACTCGGCGAAGGAAGTCATCGCATATGCACGAGCAGAGTAGTGAGAAACTAAATGCACATAAATCAAGACTCAATGAAATGATCGAACGCATTATCAGAATATTCGTAACGGATTTCTCACATAGCATACTTTTGTCAGAATAATTATATCGGAATACTTGTATCAGAATGCTTATGTCGGAACATTTACGTCAAACTGCTTATGTCAGACTACTCGTAGCGGAATACTTGTGTTAGAGAAGGCATGCGAATCATAACAAACTCGGAGTAGTTTAAACAACTATTTATTATTTATTTTTTGTGGTTGGAACGATAACCAAAAGTTTCCTTTACTTATCATACGGAAATGAGTCAAACCGAACAATAGGAGAGGAGTCGGGAATAGTGGGCCCACCTCGGGTCAACAGAGGTGGCGTACACAAATCACGTACATTAAACTTTATAGAGTCACTTATGATAGTTTTAGTGTAATTCGGTTCCATCTGGCAAGTCATAGATGCTTAGACACTTGTTTCAACAAGTTATGAAGAACTTAGTTCAATTCTATTGAATGGAAAAGGGACAAATTCAAACTCAGATTTCTAGGAATAGAATCATTCCCGAGGCTCGTATCCAAACCTATTAGGTCTAAGACATGCCAAAAGAAGGAAGGGTAAAGCTTTACATACCTTTTCCGCTTCTTACGCTATTCCAAATTCAAATCCCAAACTCTCCAAAATCTACAAATGGTCACATTTACCAAACACTAATTAAAGCCTTTAGAAGTTGAATCTTAAGGTAACACTTGACAATTTGTCTACAGAAATTTGGGCAGCATTTCCCTTGTAAATGCGCCATCCCCGAGAATTTAACTCGACTAGAAATACAACAACAATACCAACAGCAATACCAACAACCTTCACAATAACTACAAAACACATTCCAACATAAATAACCCTTCTTTACACATAATGCAACAACTTCTACTCCAACTTCACACTTTCAAACTAATATCAACGCTTTCATATTTATTCACTAATTCAAGACCATTCAAATATAATTCGAAAACATTTCACATTATTCTACAAAATATGCAAAAGTTCCACCAAACCATAATCCACCCAAAACCTCCAATTTTCAACATAAATATTCACAACACATTTTTATCTTCCAATTTCACTTACAACAATCACCATTTGCACCTTACAACTTCATTTTCTCAATTACATAATTTATAATAAAATCGCATACTTTCCGACAACAACTCAACAACGAATTTTTCATGCTAACTTAAGCCATTATTCTTCCATTTACTTCACAAAGCTAAAATCAACACAATTAACATACTAAATAATATTTGTTCTGTCACGACCCAACCCCGTGGGCCGCGACTGGTACCCTAACTGGGTACCCATACGTACCTACCCGACCGAATTTCGAATCATACGGATTTTTTTTTTTTTTTAAAACAGAAATTACAAAAGTAGGCCGATACAATTACGGCACGCGCGTAACTTACATATATATATACATATACCTGAACATACAGACATTTACAGACAAGCCGATAAGGCTAACATACAGACGAAACCCGTAACCCACATATCCATCTACAGGCCTCTACAGACATACAGAATCATATGACGGGACAGGGCCCCGCCGTACCCAGAATATACATACATACGGAGTACACAGAAGACAGAAAATATATACCAAAAGATATGCTCCGAGTCAAAGGAGCTCTTCGAATGGCAGAGTCAGAACCTACGCTGGCGGCGTGTCACCTGGCGCGTCTGTACCTGCGGGCATGTAGCGCAGCCCCCGAAGAACGGGGGTCAGTACGAAAAATGTACCGAGTATGTAAAGCAGAAACATAACAGATATAAACATAGTCCGAACCGGAGTCACAGAAATATAACGGACAGAACCATAAATCAGACTGACGGACAGAGTTATGATCCAGACAGACATACAGAATCGTGTTCCATACAAATAAACAGAATTATAGTTCGGACAGACAGACGGAATCATAATACGGACGGACGGGCAGAATCAGAACCCATACGGACATACAGAGTCAGAATCCATAAGGACATACAGAAATAGTCGAAGCACAGACGGACAGACAGTAGTATGTCGGACAGAATTATGCATGCAGAGTAGCACAGAGTCATACAAAATCATACAGAGGCGTGTGCTTTATAAGTACAGATAGCACACGTATATATTCATACAGATCCCGGCCCTGTCTGGGGGCGCGGTAACAGAACCCGGCCCTCGTAGTACGGGACGCGGTGGACAGACAGAATCAAATCAGATCATATGCCATCCTGGCCGCCATCCCCATACACAGATCATACAGACATACAGATCCCGGCCCGTACGCCGAGGGACGCGGTGAACAATGCAGAGAAATATGCACGATAACAGAACCTGGCCCGGGTCGCAGTGAAAGAATGCATTGAGACAGACACGAATCGATAAATGAGAAACCACCTACCTACAGACTCAACATACAGACTCGATCAAACTGAGGGGGTGCCAAACGGCGAGCCAAAATCAGAATATCCAGATAATATGCATAGTACGCGCCTATATCCTAGTTGGGAAGGCACGACAGATTATCATCAGAATGGGATTCTCGGATGTCCAGAAATCATATTGTATAAACTACACAAAAATAGCCATAATATACATAAAATAATAGTTCAGAAATTTTTGGAGAAAGTCGGACCAAAACAGATGTATTTTACAATCGTACCGGCAGTATCGGGCCTTGTGGGCCCACCTCGGACCAATCCGAGGCTACATGCGTAAATTATGGATAATTGACCTTATGAGGTCACCCATACTCATTCGGAAGTGTTCCGACTCCGTTTGGGGAAGTTTTGTACAAAATCTCACTTTAAGGGCAATTTGCAATAAAATAGTTTCAATTGAATTGAAGGAATTGGAGCGGTTTTCCGTCTCGAATTCCGGGGAACGGAGTCGGACCTAGGGCTCGCGGCCGAGCCTACCACATCCAGAACATGCCTAGGAGCGTATAGAAGTGCTTCACATACCTCGATGGCGCCTTAAGCTCGCTTGGCGTCACTCCAAATTTCGTCCAAAATCTGGAAATGGTCAAGTTTACCATTTGGTTAGTTTCATTCTTTCAATACTCTATCTTTACACATAATTGCCTACCGAAATTTCGGCAGCATTTCCTCTGTATATACGACATCCCCGAGACTTAGCTCGGCTCAATTTAGCAACACAACAACCCAGGGGAGACATCCAAACAACAACAACATCAATAAACACTAAATCATACACTATGGCATTATTAGCCACCTTTCGACACGACGAATCATCTTTCGTTTCAAACTTGCATTTCCAACCAAAACTTATTATTTTCATATCCATTACCTACCAAAATCATTACGACACTCATCGGAGGCATCCATACCATATTCACATAACATTCACAAGTTACTCAAACATTCAACTTTCTATCAAATCACTATCTTTCCAATCTTTCCTAACTTTCAACATACGAGTTCATAAACGCATTTTCATACTCCAAGTTCATTATCATCAATCAAAATTTTAAGACATTAGGCTAAAGCGACACACTTTCCGACAACGACTTAACAAACAATTCTTCGTTTTTGGCTTAACCATTATCCTTCAATCTACTTCACAAAGCCATACACAATTAACATACAACCAAAATCAAATTCACATCCCATATTACACATAGTACCATACGGCCAACATACTATATTTTCCAACTCTCACTAATTCATCCCACTTTCCTTTCTAATACAATTTCCACCATACTACAACTAACTTACACAAGAATTCAAACCATTACAATCATGCAATACATATATATGCATTCGGCCACCACCCAAAAATTCCAACACACCAAATTTCCATATTTTTCATTCATTCACACATACTACAACATACATACATCATTTTTTTTTAACACACAAAAGCATGAAATCCTTACCTTTCTTCAAGTTCTTCACTTGGGGTTGAAGTTGTTTTCTTGCCAAAATCTTTATATCAACTTGTAGATAATCTTGTGCTTAGCAATAATCTCTCAAGAGAGGAACTTTTTAAACCCAAGAATTAGCTCCAAAAATTTTTTTTCTTTCTTTTCCTTTTCTTTCTCCTCTCACCCGAACCCTCTCTTTTTTTTTTTTTTTCTTGTTTTGATCTTGTTTCTTGAATGATCTTGTGATAAGGATGCATATATTTATCACATGGTAATTATATAACAACCATGGGCTTGGGCTATGCCTTGTGGCCGGTTGGGCCATTCCCAATTGGGCCTCTTTTCTTATTATTTTTTTTTTTGAGCCCACTTGGCTAATTTTGTAATTTTATGGGACAAGTTTCCAAAATTCCAATTTTTGCCCTTGGCCACCTTTTGTAATTCCACACCATTGCATTCATAACCTACACATTCATACCAAGTAAGGTCCAATTGTGGCCTTATCCATCACAAGTCATTTTATCTTGAATTTTGCGAATGAACAAAAATGTCGGATGTAACATGTTCATCCCCCCTTCACCCTACACTACACGGCCACACACATATTCACCCATAACACACAAATTTCATACTTTTCACTCACTTCCACATACTACAACATGTATATATCTTCCATAACATAATAAAAACATAAAATTCTTACCTTTTCTCTTCAACTTCTTCACTTATCCAAAGTGCGGAACGATGAAACGGATGACTTATCTTCCGAAACAATTATACCACGTTGTAGAGGGTCCTTGAATTAGTAGGAATATCACAAGAAAATAATTTTTGGAACAAAACTTCAAGGGGCAAAAATTGCAAGGCTTGGCCGAATGACCCTTTATTTTCTTGCTCTTCTTCTTTTGTTTTTCTCTTTCTCTAATTTTCTTAAATCTTCTAATAGTCATGTGGCCTTTATTTATTTACCACATGAATTAATTAAATTCATGGGCTTGGGCCATGGAGTGTATGGCCGGCCACCCCTCTATTGTTGGGCCTTTGTTTCCATTTTTTTTAGCCCAATTTCTTTTGGTTTATATTTCGTAATTCCTGAAACTAATTTCCAAAATCCCAATTTTTTCCTTAGCATTCCTTGATATTTCCGCATCAATATTTTTCAGGAGCAACATATACATATTGGCTAGAGTCAAAATATTGCCTTACCTCTACAAGTCACAATTATTTCAAAATTTCCGAATATGTGAAAATACGGGATATAACACATATGTTAGGCCGTATGTTCTGACCAGAATGGGGACTTTCACTGGACCAAAGATACGGTCAGACATACGGTCCATATAAAAGATACGGACCGTATGTTGGTCCGTGAAACCGAGTCGGGACAGGTTTAAAATTAATATAAGAGACCCAACCTCATTCAATTCATTTCATTTCATTTTCTCACTCCACACTTCAAGAACTCTCTAGAAAGCTCTCCACACTTCTTCCATAAGAACGCAAGAGAAATTTATGATCAACTTCATCAAACGAAGAAAATCAAGTGTAAGAAACTCATTAGGGTTCATCCAAGGCAAGAAATCCCATTTGAAGTGAACTAGGGTTTTGGCTCAAGTGAAGTATTTCCACTCAAGGCTCATTCCCACACTATCTAAGGTAAGTTTTATGATCATTCCATGTTGTAAGTTTTAGGATCATTCCATGTTGTTTATGGTATTCAGAGGTTGAAAGACTTGGATTGTAGAAGGAGATAGAAAATGGGTCATGAATGTAAGAATAGTGGCATTTTCGAATAGTAGTTTGGAATGAGTCATGATTCTTGATATGTTGTGATTATGATTATGTTATAAAGGATATTAAGAACATGGAATAAACATTATATTGTGAGTAAATGCAATAGTGTACTATGACCATGGTTATGGATGAATTGAAGTGAAATTTGGGAAATGTGAATAATGTAGGTGTATGAAGATTGTTGCTTATGATGTTGTGAATGCTATTATAGACGTTTGGCAGTTGATATATGATATGAGGAAAGTTGTATAAACAAAGGAAATGCTGCCTAATTTTCTCTAGCTTTAATTGAGCATGTTCAGGTGATCGATTAGCTAATGTTAATATGAACTCCCTTGAAGGTAGAAACGTGAGCATTGAAGGAGAACGATCAAGCTATAGGATAGCTAAATGAAAAGGTATGTAAGGCTAGTCCCTTCTTTCTAAGGCATGACTCCGTGGCATGACTCCGTGGCATGAATCCTCCTATTTTCCCCATGACTTTCTTACATCCTAGAAATTATGAGTCTATGATTATAAAGAGCTTCACATGAGATAAAGAAACGGGATATGCTATAAGTATGATAGTGATGATGATAAGTTAATCCTAAAGATTCTAAAGCTAACGATCCTTATTATGATTCATTGATGTTGTTTATTGTGTACACTCACCTTATGTGCTAATTCCTTCAAGGTGAGGCAGAATGCTTATGAATGCTCCACAATGGAATCGGGGTTCACGACCTTACGTCACCTCGATAGAGTATAGTTGTATTCGAGTTTCTATGAATGATTCATAATAAGCATATGATGATGATATTACACCGTGCCTATATGGTCGGGCAGACACTGCTAAGGCGGGTAGCGTATACACCATGTCTAGATGGCATGGGCAGACACCACTAGTGGGCGGCATGAAATGGTTACCCCGGATGTGAGAGGCCTGGACGCGGGCTAATGATGATCACACCGTACCTATATGGTCGGGCAGCTTATATAGATATGCATATATGATATGATGATGTTTATGAAGTCAGTTAGCATGCTTTATTTCTATCAAAATTGACGGTCAGTTACAGGTTGTCCTTCACTTGATGTCTCCTTATTTCATTGATGTATTGTTGTTGTTTATGCCTTACATACTCAGTACAATGCTCGTACTGTCATCCTTTTCTTTGGACGCTGTGTTCATTCCCACAGGTAGACAGGGAGGTGATCCAGATTCATAGGAGCTATCAGTAGATTTTGAGAGCACTCCATTGTTCCGGAGGTGCCATTGCTTATTATTTTGTGTATATATTTTGGGCATGACAGGGGCCTGTTCCAACCATGATATGACCCTACTAGGGACACCTCGGTTGGAGGCTCACATTGAAGACCAAGGCATGGGACTCCAATCCATTCAAGCTAGGAGGATGATGCAAGATTCAGAACGAAAATAGAATTAAAATGCAAGAAAAGAAAAGGATAGATAATTTGACACAACTTAAGACCTAATTTAGCAACCAAAGTTATAGAAAACTAAGACCTCTAAATTAAGAACAAAAGAGACACCAAATTCTTAGGATGAGCAAGAGGGATTTGGAATCCCTAATAACCAATCCTCTCAACAAGAATTCAATCCAAGGCTAAACAAGCTCTCATACTCAAAATGTTTACAATCTCAAAATATCAATAATCAAAATATTCTAAGTCTTCCAAATGAAAGAAACTACTATTTATAGTAAAGCTCAAAATAAGACAACTACATTATTACACTTTTACCCTTAATGAAGTAAGGGCCTTGTTTGGGTGTCTTCTTTTGGGAACAAAACTTGAATTTACAAAACTTCAAGTAATAGCCACATTGCAAGTATGACCATCTTCAACCCTCTTCTCCAAACCATCCTCCCATGCTATCATGAACACTTGAAATCCCCGGAAAGGTTCTAGAGTGTATTCAAGTATGTCCCTCCTCATGAACAATGCTTGTATAACTTGAAGTTCCCTCGCTTGGCTCCTTGTAAAGGTCTTGACGAGCATTGGAGACCTATGGAGAGGCACAAAAGCCCCATAAGAAAGGCCTATGAAGTATGAAAATTAGCTTGGAGGGGAATGAAAGAAGAAGTTACAAGAAGGAAGGCCAACACTCAAAGTGGCTAGAGTCGCAAAGGGACATAAATGCAAATGTGGCTAGATGTGCAAATAAGGGCCATAGATGAAAAAGGGTCACAATTGCAATCTTGAGGATTAGATAATGGCTATATGTGCAAGAGGATCCTTTTTTGGATTTCAAGCCAACATCCAACTAGCCAAACAAGACCCTTGCCTCATTAATGGCATTCTTGTAATAACTAGCCTAGCTCTTAGGTCTCTTAGTATAAATACTAGACTTAGGTCATTTTCATACTTAGATTATGTTGAATGAAGAAACTCTTATGAGAGATTGTAGTTGATAGCTTTAGATTGCCATAGATTGTTTGGTTGGTTAACCAAATGTTGCTTCCTAGTTATGAAGTGAATTGCTTAATTCCATATAATTCAATGTTGCTCATTTGTGGATTCATTTAAGTCATTTGTTGATTCGAATTACTTAGGTTCTAGGGTTTGTAAATCCGATTGGAAGGGTTAGGGTTTAATATACCCTTTCTTGTCCATAGATTTCTTACTTTTGGGTCAAGTATCTATCCTCTATTCTCCTTGATCCCCAATTCTTCATCTATCTTTGTTTTCCTTTATTTTGGTTTTCTTGTTCTTTTGTTATTCTTAGAGTTTCCTTAGGTTGAATCTTATCATTTGGTATCAGAGCATAGGCTAAGAGATTGTTCCTACAATTTCTAATCCTAGGCTTAAAATTTGAAAATCCCAAAAAAATAATAAAAAAAAAATCCTTTTTGTTGTTTGATTTGAGTGTTTTTGAAGATATATTTGAGTTTGCTGTGGTGGAAAACATCTAGAAACAAAATTTGAAGCCATTTGGGTAAGAATTGAAGTTTCCACCATTAGATGTTCATCAAAGCTTGAAGAACTCAAAGTGGGTTTACTTGATTTTGGTGAAGTTGAGCTTTGATTCGTATTGGGCTTTGTTGTCTAAGTGATAAGGAGCTTAGATTGAAAATTAGGACGAAAACGAGTTGATTTGGAACACATTGGGATTTTGAGTGTTCTTCATTGTTCATCTTTGTTCTTGGTGAAGAAGAGGATAAAAAGGATAGTTAGATCCAAGGAATCCAAGTCAAAAGTTGAAAAGTTGTTTTTCTAGCCAAAAAGGGTAAATACAAGGTTGAGTGGGTCCCAAGAAGTCAGCAAATTCAGAAAATCTAGCACAATTCCCGAACCAAACAAGGTACAGTCAAATTTCACTGAAGCTGCTGTCATCAAGTTATACGGACCGAACAATTATATACGGCCCGTGAAACTTGGTCGTGGTACAAGAGCTGGTTTGGAGAGTTTCTGTTACTTTTGATCTGTCGAGTACTACCGTATTATACGGATCGTATAATTTTATATGACCCATGAAACTTGGTCGTGGAATAGGAGCTGGTTTGGACAGTTTCTGTTACAATTTGGCCTTCAGGTACGGACATATTATACGGATCGTACAATTTTATACGGCCTGTGAAACCTGGTCGTGAAATAGGAGCTGACTTGGAGACATTCTGTTCATTTAGTCCTTCGAATACAGACACATTATACGGACCGTATAATATTATATGGCCCTTGTGAGTTGGTCGTGAAAGGTGATATAACACTATCTTCCGCAACAATTCTAAGGTGCTCGTTTCTTGATCCAACTTCGATTTCTATCACTTCTAAGTCATTCCAATTTCAAAATTTTCTTAGAAGTGCTTGTTTGCTTGTGTCCCTAATACTTTGGTAGAGAGCAAAAAAAAAAAAGTATAGAATTTTAAAAATTTTAGTTGTTTCAAATTGATACCTTAGATCACTCGGGGCTTCACGGACGCATTTTCAAGTTATCATGTACCTGGGCCCGAAATTTTATTTATTTTCCGATATTAGCATTCCATTTTCTAGTGTCGCTTAACTAGTGGCCATTTAGTAGTTGTTCCTACTTGTGTCTACTAGTTCTTGTGTCCGCATTTCTTTCGTGCTAATTTCTTTCAAGCTTTTCTTCATTTTATTTTGTTGAAACTTTATTGGCTTTCGTCCTTTTTGCTTTGAGTCGTCCGTCATTCATCTAAACAAAAATCCACTCCACCACAATGGATAAGCAACGTGTGAATTTGATTGGGCGAGCGATTCATCAACAACTTCGAATGAGCACGGAGTGTGGTAAGGTTGAGAGTTTAATACGAGTGAAGTGAGGCTTTTATTGCTAATCTTGTTTGCTAGTTTTGCAGGTCATCATGTCTAACCAAGGCGATAGGACGCAAGAGGTGGTAGATATGTCATCTATAGCAAGTTCATTGGCTATGATTGTGAATCAAATCTCGAGCATGCAAGCGGGAATGGAAGAGATGAGAGGAGAGATGAATGGTGTGAATGGGAAGTTGAAAGGTATAGATGAATGGATGGTGAGTATTAAGAAAGTTCAAATGATGGGTTCGAGTAGAATGGGCACTCCCCATTCTCGGAATGAAGGTGATGGGGATAAAACACAAGACACTACACCAACCATTACCCCGGGACAAGTCCATGCCTTGTGCAACCCCAACACCACAACCACCTCCACCCAAAGAGCTCTACCACCCCAAACAACTAACCTTCCGTCCCAAAACTCCACATCCCAAAACACCAATCGACAAACCTATCCCTAAGTTTACCAACACACCCCGAATGAGGCAGTCCCTCAAGTAACCTTACAACAAACACCCCAAGCTCCACCCCAAGTCCAAACACAAGATCCCTTTCCTAACCAAAACCAATACCAACGCCACTACCAATACCCCATGAATGAAGAGGAGTATGATGACTATCCACAAGGTAAGTGGTGGGATGATAACCGACAAGGAGGGAGGCGTGGAGGAATGAATAATCAGGGGAGGGGAGGAAGAGGAGGTTTTGAGAGGTTTGCGGGCCATGACCCTAGATTCTAAGGTCATGTAGACTTAGGGAGGGCCCAAGGTTATGAAGACCGGGGAAGATGGAAAGACAATGAGCGGAATTTGAACACCATGAAGGTGAACCTTCCAACATTTCAAGGAGGTAGCAATCCGAAAGAGTTCCTTGAATGGAAATTGCAAAGTGAGCGCATCTTCCACATGAACAATGTGTTAGAGGACTTGAAGGCAAAGTATGCCCTCACTGAATTTGAGGGATACGCTTCTACTTGGTGGGAATCTAAGAAGTTACAAAGGGCTCAACAAAACATCTATGAGCTTCCAATTTGGAACGACTTGATCGAGCTCATGGAAACAAGGTGGCTTCCACCCACATACCACCAAGATGCACTCAAAAGGTTGTACATGTTGAAGCAAGGGTTGAAAAGTGTGGAAGCGTACTTTGATGAGTTTGAGGACTTGCGGATGAAGTCCAAGATAGAACACCATGAGGAGTACACTATTATAAGGTTTGTAGCCAACTTGAATCGGGACATCTCTAAACCAATGAGGCTCAAGACTTATAATAGTGTTGAAGAGGCATTCCATGATGCATCCAAGGTTGAAGCGGATCTAAAAGAAGAGAGGTCTTACAAAGACAAAAGCAAAATATCTTCAACTTGGAACCAAGGGAAAGAGAAGTGAAGGTCGTCCTCTTGGGAGAAGCCCAAGATCACTACTCCCACTCCTCAAGCTATGTTTGATTACAAGGCTAGAGGAGACAACCAAGCCAAAGGAGGTAACAACGTTAAACCTAACTTCCCTCGTCCATCTACCATTCAATGTTTCAAATGCCAAGGTAGATAGCATATTGCAAGTGAGTGTCCCAACCGGAGGACTATCACTATAGTGAGGGATGGGTATCGAACCGATGATGCAAATGAGGGTGGGGTTGGTCATGATAAGGAAGGAGAAAGTAGTGAGTGTGAGGGTGATTCCAAGGATGAAGTTGAATTGAGATATGAGGATACTTTGAATCATGCTATTGTTGCTAGAAGGGCCACGAGAGCTCTAGCTAGGGAAGAGAGTGACCAACGGGAGAACTTGTTTCATACTAGGTGTAAGATTTTGGACAAGGTTTGTTCCTTGATAATTGATGATGGGAGTTGCACTAGTGTGGTTAGCCAATTCTTGGTTGAAAGTATGAAAGTCCCCACAAGAAAACATCCTAGCCTGTACAAGCTTCAATGGTTCAATGAAAGTGGAGAAATGCAGGTGACCAAGCAAGCGATTATCCAATTGAGCATTGGAAGATATGAGGATGAAATTTTATGTGATGTGGTACCAATGCAAGCGTGCCATATTTTGCTTGGAAGACCTTGGCAATTTGATGTGGATGCTCAACAGAGTGGGTGAACCAACAAGTATTCTTTTGTGGTCAAAGGTAAGAATTATGTCCTTGCTCCATTGACTCCCCATAAAGTTCATGAAGACTATAGAGTCATGAAGGAGTTACGTGAAAAGATGAAAAAGGAGGAAATGGTTGTGAGTGAAAAGGAGACCTTAGTTGCTCAAGGAGGACAAGGTTCGACCCAGGGGAAGAGTAAGAAGTGTATGGTCCCTAGAGGAATGTTAGGAGGAGAGGAAAGGTGTGGTGAAGAGAAGGACTTGGTGCCAAGTCAAGCTAACCCCTCTAACCTTTATATTTCTTCTAGTTGTCTTGTTCCTTTTATAGGTACTTATGTGTATGATCACCCTAAAGAGGACATGGACCCGAGTTTCCAAGTTCCTTTGGAGGATGAAGTGGTGCTGCCCTCTTCCAAAGAGGGAGGCCAATACAAGGAACATGACCAAATTGACAAAGGTGATGTGCTTCAACAAAGAGGTAACAAAGCTAACCCTTCTACTTTAGTAAATGTGGATCACTTTGTGCTTGATGAACAATTGAGTAGAGGTCAAGTTTTGCCTTGTGTGGGAATTAGTGACCCTTTGTTAATTGATTATGTCTTGGTTAAAAGTGCTTACACACTAGTTGATCCTTTTGATGACTATATTGACTTTTCTTGCAAGAGTAAATTGTGTCCATTTAGTGGTAGCACTTGTGTTGATATTGATCCTTTTGAGAGTGAACTTGCTTATTTTGGATGTGATCTTATGATTGGGCATACTCTCTTCAAGGATGGTAATTTGCTTGATAATGATATAGTGGATGATTGTGAAATGCATGACCTTGTGTTTTGTGATGTTGAAATGAATCCATTCTTTGGAATCCCAAAGTCACCAAAATTCCACTATGGTATGACGATCCATTTCTTAGTGAGAAAAACCTCCTCTTAAGGGATTTTGACTTGATTGCTAAAAGGGATTATCTTGAAAAGGAGTGTAAAACTTGGCTACAAATTGCTAACCATCTCTTGTGTGATACCTTTCCTTATGACCTCTTTGCTTATAAAACCCTTTGTATGTTGTTGCTTAAGTTTATGTTGGGTTTTCAAGTGGGATGTGTTGACCATGACTTGAGGCATGTCTTTGTTTATGACCCCGGTGTAGTGTTCTCTTGTTATGTCTTGATAGTGAAACCATTGTTTGAGGAGACTAGTGTAGAGGGTTGGACTCTAGGTTGGAATGACCTTACTTTACATCTTACACTTAGTCAAAATAAAAGTAGAACTTTCTTGGGGAGTGAGTTATATTTTGAATTTTGGGGAATTCACCTTGTTGAAATCCCATGTATGCACTCTCTATGCATGATTACTATTGATGTATGGTTGTACCACAAATTTGTTCATCCTTGGCATGATTTTGTGGTTATTATTGTGTGTGCTAACCCTCAATCTTTGAGGAGTATGTTGTCTTCCATCTTCCTTTGGCTTTTTCAAGGTTCGGATTCGAGGACGAATCCTTTTCAAGAAGGGGAGGATGATATGACCCTACTAGGCACACCTCGCTTGAAGGCATTGAAGACAAAGGCATGAGACTCCAATCCATTCAAGCTAGGAGGATGACCAAAGGAGCATTGGAGACCGATGGAGAGGCACAAAATCCCCATAAGAAGTCCTATGAAGTATGGAAAGTAGCTTGGAGGGGAATGAAAGAAGAAGCTACAAGAAAGAAGGCCAACACTCAAAGTGGCTAGAATCACAAAGGGACATAAATACAAATGTGGCTAGACGTGCAAAGAAGGGTCACAATTGCAAGCTTGAGGATTGGATGATGGCTATATGTGTAAGAGGAGCCTTTTCCGGATTTCAAGCCAACATCCAACTAACCAAACAAGTCTCTTGCCTCATTAATGGAATTCTTGTAATAACTAGCCTAGCTCTTAAGTCTCTTAGACTAGACTTAGGTTATTTTCATATTTAGATTATGTCACGACCCAACCCCGTAGGCCGTGACTAGTGCCCGATCTGGGCACCCAAACCCATCTATCAAATGTATTCAAATATATAGCAGAAGCCGACAAGGCTATATTCCAAATTTAGATAATTTCTAGAAAATTTCGGCAGAGTTTCCTTTGTTTTACAGACTATCCAAAATAGCCCTGTACACAGCAAACACCATCAAAGGCCACACAGGGCTAACAAAGCAACGTATAAACATATGCGGACCGGCCGCCTCGGCGTATGGGATCGCCCAAACAACATATACACATAACCATACAGAAAGACCATAACCCACCCTGGGTCCTGCCGGCCGGTCAAAGCATACACGCGGTGTGAAGGTCCGCCAAAACTGGAAGCTCCCCCACGGCCTCTGCCACGACTCGCTGGTGCCGGTATATCTCGCCCCGTGGGGCGCATGGCTACAGAAGGAGAAGATGAGCCGGCAACTGACCTAGTAGGCTGGACTGAACCTGAACCACCCCTGTACGGGCACTCTCTCATAACATGGCCCTGACGGCCGCACGAGAAACAAGCTCCGGTGGCGAGACGGCATTCCCCCGGGTTGTACCTGCCACACTGAAGACACTGAGGCATAGATAGCCTCGTCTGACTGAACCCCCTACTTTGTTGCGAATCCAAGGCCCTAGAACCCTGGCCTGCTCCAGACGGACCTGCGCCATCAAAACGTCTGCCGACGGACTGGGTACCCCGGCCTGACGGAGGAAGGGACCTACCAGACGACTGCTGAGACCATCCACCTCGGAAATCCCCGGAATATCCCGCAGATCTGGCCCTCTTGGGCGGCCTCCTATCACGATCTCTGCTGGGCTGATCTGCTCGATGGCGGTCCTCCATCCCTTGGGCATAAGCCTGTAGTCGGGCAATGTCCATGTCTGTCTGCAATGCCACCGCCATACAGCCATCAATCAGGTAGCGGTCTAACCCCATCACATATCTGTGCATCCGATCGGCCATATCTGCTACTACGGCAGGAGCATACCGGGCCAAAGAATTAAACTCCATATTATACCCTCGAACGCTCCGACCTCTCTACTGCAGATGCAAAAATCGGTCCACCCGGGCTCGCCGTAACTCTGGGGGCAAAAAGTGACGAGTGAAAGCAGTCACGAACTCGTCCCAAGTAGCTGGGGGAGCACCCTCACCCCTGGATAGCTCCCAGTACTCATACCAGTGAGCGGCAACATCCCGTAGCCTATGCGAAGCCAACTCAACAGACTCAGTCGTTGAAGCCCTGACCAAATCTAGTGAGCGCCGCATCCCCCGAATAAAGTCATGGGGGTCCTCGTCGGGCTTAGACCCGAAAAACTCTGGAGGGCCACATAATAGGAACTCTCGAACCCTCAGGCTGTCACGCCTGTCATCATCGTCATCATCTCTCCGCCCGCGTCCGTGAGCCTGTCCGGCCGCTATCGTCGTTAACAGCTGCACGGCCTCCGTCAAAGTCCTGTTCTCAGTCTCTGGCTGGGGAGCTGGGGCCTCCGGGGCTAAGGGTGGAGCTACTTCCGGCCCCTCCGGTAGTGGTACAGTAGAACCCTCTGACTGGGGCACAACATCGGGCATGGTCTGGGGGTGGGCTCTGGTAACCCTCTGGGCCCGGCTAGTTTCCTCGGTCTCTGGCACCGCTTTGCCCTTCTGGGCGGCCGTCGCCTTCTTTGGAGGCATCGCTGAAAACATAACATTTCGTCAGAAGGGAAACATCCTGATAACACAGCTCTAACGCACGATCTAAGATCCAAAGAAAGGGTAACATCCTATATGTCCTGTAGCCTTCTGTTTATAGATGTGGTGCACAACACACCGATAAACAAGACTCTACTAGACACGGCCTGTAGACATTCCGAGGACAAACCGCTCTGATACCACTTTTGTCACGACCCAACCCCGTAGGCCGTGACTAGTGCCCGATCTGGGCACCCAAACCCATCTATCAAATGTATTCAAATATATAGCAGAAGCCGACAAGGCTATATTCCAAATTTAGATAATTTCTAGAAAATTTCGGCAGAGTTTCCTTTGTTTTACAGACTATCCAAAATAGCCCTGTACACAGCAAACACCATCAAAGGCCACACAGGGCTAACAAAGCAACGTATAAACATATGCGGACCGGCCGCCTCGGCGTATGGGATCGCCCAAACAACATATACACATAACCATACAGAAAGACCATAACCCACAGACATGTCTACAGGCCTCTAACAGACATAACAAAATCATATGACGGGACAGGGCCCCGCCGTACCCCAAATGACCATATGTACAGAAGATATATACCAAAATATAAGCTCCGGATCAACAGGAGCACTCCCAAGTAGCGGAACAGGTGTCCTAAGCCGGTGGCGTATCAAAAGGAGCGTCTGTACCTGCGGGCATGTAACGCAGCCCCCCGAAGAACAGGGGGTCAGTACGAAAAATGTACCGAGTATGTAAAGCGGAAATGCAACAAATAAAATCATAATCAAGAATAGAAGTAGAGAATGATAACTGTCAGGATCACAGTCAGAGCCGGAGGTACAAAGATATAGATAGCAGAATCATACTCGGAGTCGTAGATCCAGAATAAGACAGACGGAGCTATAGTCAGAGTCCGAAGTACAAAAGGTGAATACCTTATCCGAGACCTCAGAAAAGTAATGTCAAAGCATAGATGATACATGCCAAGTCATATAACATCATATAAACACATATAACGTGTCCCGGCCCTCTGATAAGGGACTCGGTGGATGAAATCATGTATAACAAAATCATATATCATATATGCAAATAGCGTGTCCTGGCCCTTTGTTAAGGGACTCGGTGGTGAAATCATGCATGTCAGAATCATGTACTGTGTATACATAACATGTCCCGGCCCTCTACTGCGGGTCTCGGTGGATAATCATCATGTGCCATCCTGGCCGCCATCCCCGTATCATTATCTCATAAACATATACAAATAACGTGTCCCGGCCCGCAAGTACGAGGGACTCGGTGGGAAATGCAGAGAAATGCGCACGAGATCATGTCCTGGCCCGGGCTCAGTGAAAAGACATACTGTGACTTGCACGAACAGAGTAATGCAGAAACATATGCATATAAGTCCAGACTTAATAGACAAACCAAATGATAAGTCTTAGGATGTACCTTTCGTAACCTGCGACGGATTATATCAAAGCAGACTCCCGAGATTGTTCGTACATAATAAATATACCATAGGGTTTGACTGAGTAGTCAGAATGGTCGTTCCTTAACAAATGGGACTGTTTAAATGACAAATCATTTCAAAGGAGTCGGATATTAGTCATAGTGTGTATGGACGCCCTTTTTGGGGATGGCACGATTCATTATATCAAATCATGTTTCTAAGGTCATAGCACATATCAAACAAAGTTAATTCATTTTCATTTCAATTCCCATACCACACGGCCAACATCCATTTTTCCAACTTCCATCAATTTCATTCCACTTTCATTTCTAATATGAATTACACCATATCCACAACTAGAATTCAACATAAAAATTCAACTCATATTACTTACACAAAAATGCTCACATACGGCCAACTACATACATACACATCCACTTGCAAACTTCTATATTTTCATAGTTTCTACTCATTTCCATATACTACAACACAAACAAAACTTCATAACATAAAAAGAACATAAAAATTCTTACCTTTTCCAACAAGTTCTCCTTGCCACCAAAGATAGTTTCTTGCCAAAATAATTGTACTACTTTGTAGAGAATATTGAACTTGATAAGAATTCAAGAAAATTATAAGTCTTGAATCAAGGTTGAAAGCTTGGGAAGTTTTTCTTTTTTTTCTCTTCCTTTTCTTTTCTCCTTTCTCTTGGCCGTTTTTCTCCTCCTTGTTTGTTCTTGATTTCACTTTTGTTTTTCTTGAAGTTTCTTGAACCTAGCCTCCTTTATATAATTAATCACATGGAAAATTAATTAAACTCCAAGGGCTTGGGCCATTGCATGGCCGGCCACCCCCTTGTTTTGGGCTTCAAATTTTTCTTATTTTATTTTGAGCCCAATTCATTAAAATCTCGTTTTGTAATTCCCGAACAAATTTCCAAAATTCCAATTTTTGCCCTTGGCCTTCTCCAACACTTCCACACCAATATTTTTCATGAACAACCTACATATATAATTTCAAGTCCACATATGACCTTATTCCTTACAAATCGTAATTATTTCAAATTTTCCGAATATGCAAAAATACGGGGTATAACATTCTCCCCCCCTTTAGAACATTCGTCCTCGAATGTTAAATTAGCCTTATAAGTCTTACAAACGCTTCGGGGAAGGTTTTCTCACCAACTACATACTCGTCTCTTATCAGATCACTTATAAGGGCATTCGCTTCCCATTTCCTGCTCTTTCTATGCCAACCATTAACATCTCTCACCTCTTGTCATACTTCTCGGTTACTTACAACGTTATCGTATTCCTACGTCATATCAAACAAATTCATAACTAGAGTCAGACGTACAAGAGCATATCGGACAGATCCATAATCAGAGTCAGGTGGACTAAACTATGGCGGACAGATTCGTAGTCAGAGTCAGACATACAGAGATGTATCAGACAAATTTGCGATCAGAGTCGAACGTACAGAGGCATATTCAGTGTCAGACATATAGAGACACATCAGACAGAGACATAATCAGATTCAGAAGTACAGAGGCATAATAGATAGAGCATCGTCAATACCAGAGGCACAGAGGTATGACATACAGAGTAATGGTCAGAATCAAATCACTTTCATTAATGCTTTCCGTGCATTGTAGCGTTTGTGGCTGGAAATCACTTCCTAGTTAGTTTGGTCACCAGGTGAGAATCACACACATATATATACGCCGCTACTATCTCACTTACAAACGTTTCCAACCGCTATTCGAATTCGTCCTAATTCCCGAGCGATATCGCGCTTTCTCCTTTTCACCCATAGGTCCGCTTCGCTCTGCGCGACCCCTGTAAGGGTGTTAGCTACTTCACAGACTCTCTTTTCTTTAGGTTACCCCAGAGTTCCCATTTGTCCTTTTATATCGACATTTGTGAAAATTGGGTATACTTCCCAGGGGGTCACCCATCCCAGAATTGCTCTGGTTCCAGCACGCTTAACTTCGAAACTTTCATGTGTTTTGGCGTGTTATTGCTAATATAACGGCGTCGACTGTCCCACGCAACCTTTGTCGCATCATTTAGGGCAGATCGGGGTCTTAGCAAAATTTTGAAAAATTTCCATAGCGGGTCCCACCCCAACCTGATCCGCACAATCACCATGTCGCCCTTCTGAATTGTCGATATTCATTTTCATCTGTACGTATAACTATCTCAGGCGGCTCTATTGGTTTGGATCTTTACCTTACTTTCACTGACGCCCAGAAAGAGAAAATCACATAATATAACAGAATACAGATCCATCAATACATATATTTCTCAAGAAAAGATTAACAATATACCTGGGTCTGCGCTCGAGGACGCTCCTGGGTCCTGCCGGCCGGTCAAAGCATACACGCGGTGTGAAGGTCCGCCGAAACTGGAAGCTCCTCCACGGCCTCTGCCACGACTCGCTGGTGCCGGTATATCTCGCCCCGTGGGGCGCATGGCTACAGAAGGAGAAGATGAGCCGGCAACTGACCCAGTAGGCTGGACTGAACCTGAACCACCCCTGTACGGGCACTCTCTCATAACATGGCCCTGACGGCCGCACGTGAAACAAGCTCCGGTGGCGAGATGGCATTCCCCCGGGTGGTACCTGCCACACTGAAGACACTGAGGTATAGATAGCCTCGTCTGACTGAACCCCCTACTTTGTTGCGAATCCAAGGCCCTAGAACCCTGGCCTGCTCCAGACGGACCTGCGCCATCAAAACGTCTACCGGCGGACTGGGTACCCCGGCCTGACGGCGGAAGGGACCTACCAGACGACTGCTGAGACCATCCACCTCGGAAATCCCCGGAATATCCCGCAGATCTGGCCCTCTTGGGCGGCCTCCTATCACGATCTCTGCTGGGCTGATCTGCTCGATGGCGGTCCTCCATCCCTTGGGCATAAGCCTGTTGTTACACCCCGTAAGAGTCTGTGCTATTTTAATTAAGACAAGAAAAAAATGAGTTAAGAAAGTTCAAGGAAAGTTAATCGAGTTAGTAAGAATATCGTTATATATGTATGGTTGCCTTAAGTATCCCGAGGTGACATCGTAACCTAAAGGATTTGAAATCGCGTTATGAGCGTATATGAGGTAATGTGAGTGCCCTTTTAAAGTATTTGAGATTATTAGTAATGTTATAGAAGATGGATAAAAGATATGAATATATTTTTGCGATTGGAGTTTCGTCGAAGCTTCGTAAGTTCTCCAGTTACGTTTAAGGTTATTGTGATTCTCCGGACCCTTCGAGATGTGTATGGATTGTTATGTATGTATATGACTATGTATATGCATGTATAAGAGGTTACACGAGGGTCGGAAGAGGATTAGAAGTTAAACGAATCTGAACGAAATGAATCCGAACAACTTCAGAAAAATCTCGGACCAGATTTTTAGCCCATATTGGTGGAGGCATATCTCCTAGTATATGAGGAGTTTTAAGGTGTTTCAAAATCCTAAAATTAAGTTCATCGAGTCTAGTTTCCAACGCAATAAACCTCTCATCAAAATGATATTTGGATAAGGAAATATGGACGATGCAATTTGGGCTGGCAGGGCAGCAAGTTTGGACCCGACCCAAACACTAATGTTTCGGCCCATGAGGCCCATTAACGTTAATATATATGGCAAATTGACTTTAGGGCTGATCATTTTCAGATAAGATCTTCCAAGAACATTAGAGAGAGAGAGAGAAAACTTCAAGGCTAAGGAAGCCATTTTGATCAAAATCCGAGCTTCGAATCCCGAAGCTCATGAAGAGAAAAACGTTGTACGTTGCGTTGCCTTCAATTTGAGATAAATATTGGTCTTGGGGGATGAAATTTTCGTGGTGGAGCTTCTGATAAGGTATTTATAAAATTCCTTTTATGTTATTAAAGTGTTTATTTAGAGTTTTAACGAATTAGAACGGAGAAAACAGCATTATAAACTCGTTTGTTGTTTTGTTGAAATTTATGGGTGAGGGGCTGTTTTAATTGAAATTGATGGAATGATTTGAATTAATATTTTGGTTGTTTTAATCATGGATTATGTGAGGAGAGTGAAGGAACTTAATGGTTATTAAGTTGTTGTAGGAAAACATACAACTTTGTTATGGTTTATGTAAAAATGGAAATGAAAGTATCAAGAGGAAAATTATGTTTATTGTGGCTGAATTTGGAAGATGGAAATGTATAATGAACTTGTATGTTGAAGGTTAGGAAAAATTGGAAAAGTAGTGGCTTAATGGAAAGTTTGAATGTTTGCATACCTTATGAATATTGTGTGAAAATGATATGGATGCTTCCGACGTATGTTGTAATGATTTTGATGGATGATGAATATGAGAATAATAAGTTTGGGTTGGAAATGTAAGGTTGAAACGCAAAATGTTTCGTTATGTCGAAAGGATGGCTAGTGATGCCATATCGTATGCTTAATGCATATTGTTGTTATTGATGCTATTTCTGGGTTGTTGTGATGATGAATTGAGCCGAGCTAAGTCTCGGGGATGTCTTATATACAGAGGAAATGCTGCCGAAATTTCGGTAGGCAAGTCAGTGTTAAGTTGGATTATTGAAAAGTTTGAAACTAACAAATGGTAAACTTGACCATTTCTAGATTTTGGACGAAATTGAAGTCGACGCCAAGCGAGCGTAAGGCGCTATCGAGGTATGTGAAGCACTTCCCTTTGTTCCTAGGCATGTTCTGGATGTCATAGGCTCGGCCGCGAGCCTTAAGTACGACTCCGTTCCCCGGAATTCGAGACGGAAAACCGCTCTAATTCCTTCAATTCAACTGAAGCTATTTTCTTACAAATTGCCTTTAAAGTGAATTTTTGTAGAAAACTTCCCTAAACGTAGTCGGAACACTTCCAAACGATTATGGATGACCTCATAAGGTCTATTAGCGATAATTTACATATGTTGCCTCGAGTTGGTCCGAGGCGGGCCCGCAAGGCCCGATATCTTCTGTAATACTTTAAATACTTCTGTTTTGTCCGATTTTCTCAGAAACCATCTGAACTATTATTTTGATCATGATACAACTATTTTTATGAAATTCTTACAAAATGATTTCTGAACATCTGAGAATCTGATTCTGATAATAATCTGTCGTGCCTTCCCAAATAGGATATAGGTGCGTACTATGCATACTATCCGTATACTCTGATTCTGACTTGCCGGTTGGCACCTTTTAGTCTGATTGAGTCCGTATGTGAGTCTGTATGTATGTGGTTTCCCATGGATCTGTTCGTGGCTGTCTCAATGCATTCCTCCACTGCGTCCCGGGCCAGGTTCTGTTATCGTGCATATTTCTCTGCATTGTTCACTGCGTCCCTCGGCGTACGGGCCGGGATCTGTTATATCTGTATGATTTTGATATATTGATCTGTGTATGGGGATGGCGGCCAGGATGGCATCTGATATGATCTGATCTGATCTGATTCTGTCTGTCCACCGCGTCCCGTACTAAGAGGGCCGGGTTCTGTTACCGCGCCCCCAGACAGGGCCGGAATCTGTATGTCTGTATGCATGTGCCATCAGTATTTATATAAGCACATGCCTCTGTATGATTCTGTATGATTCTGTATGGTTCAGTATGACTCTGCACTACTCTACATGCATAATTTTGTCTGTCCGTCTAAATTACGACTATGTCTGTATGTCCGTATGGCTTCTGATTCTATATGTCCGTATGGATTCTGATTCTGTATGTCCATATGGATTCTGATTCTGCTCGTCTGTCCGGATTATGATTCCGTCGGTTCGTTCGAACCATGATTCTGTTTATCTGTGTGGACCACGATTCTGTATGTCGGTCTGGATCATGACTCTGTCCGTCCGTCTGATGTATAGTTTTGTCCGTTATATTTCTGTGACTCCGGTTCGGACTATGATTGTATCTGTTATGTTTCTGATTTACATACTCGGTACATTTTCGTACTGACCCCCGTTCTTCGGGGGCTGCGTTACATGCCCGCAGGTACAGGCGCATTCGGTGACACGCCGCCAGTATAGGGCACAGGTTCTGCTATCTTGAAGAGCTCTTTTTGCTTCAGAGCATGTACTTTGGTATATATATCTTCTGTTTTCCGTATGTTCTGTATGTATGGAAGTTCTGGGTACGGCGGGGCCCTGTCCCGTCATATGATTCTGTATGTCTGTAGAGGCATGTAGATAGATGTGTGGGTTACGGGTTTCGTCTATATGTTAGCCTTATCGGCTTATCTGTAAATGTCTGCATGTTCAGGTATATACATATATATGTTTGCGCGCGTGCCGTATCTGCATCGGCGTACTTCTGTAACATCTGTTTTAAAAAAAAAAAATTGTATGGTACGAAATTCGGTCAGGTAGGTATGTATGGGTACCCAGTTAGGGTACCAGTCGCGGCCCACGGGGTTGGGTCGTGACAGAAGTGGTATCAGAGCGGTTAGTCCTCGGAAAGTCTACAGGCCGTGTCTAGTAGAGTCTTGTTTATCGATGTGTTGTGCACCACATCTATAAACAGGAAGCTACAGGGCCTCTAGGATGTTACCCTTCTTTGAATCTTAGATCATGCGATAGAGCCAGCTGTAGGATATGAATTCCTTTCGACTAACTTTTAATTTCAGCCAAAGGACGGCATCAACAGAAGGCAATGGCTGATGATATTGGAGGCCGCACAGTACTCAGGTAAGCAATAATATGAAAGTTGTGTGTCGGAGAAGTTGTTTGAAGTGTGGTAGAAATATAAGGTTGAAGATTGAACAGAAAAGTGAACAGGAAGGAGCCTCCGATGTTGTTCGAGTTGGGCATGTGAGGTAAGCCTCGACATCTGTATAATTTTATCTGTAATTGTTAGCCCCGTGTGGCTACGAGACGACATGATATGATGTATATATATGCGTATATGTGTTGGCCCTGTGAGGCATGGTTGGTATTTCTTGTGTACAGGTTTCGGATAGTAAGAAATACAGAGGAACCTCTAGCCAAATTTTTTTTCCAGAGATATGGAAGTAAATATATATAAAGTAAGTACAAACAGGTTCCGCGATACTTGTCGGAATTTAGTTTTCTTCTGTCGGTGGTTGGAGAGCACCTTATGGTGATATTTTATCAGATTTCACCGACTATTTGGAGACGGAATTCGTGGGACGAAGACTTAAATCTGTGGCCTGTCTGTAATTGTATGTATATGTGTATGAAAGTGAATATCGGAGATTCAGAAAGGCAATATGGTAATTGTGCAACTTAGCCGGGGGTGGGACCCGCTACAAAAATTTTCCAAAAATTTGCTAAGACCCCGATTTGCCCTAAAATTATGTGACAAAGGTCCTGCAGGGCAATTGACGAAATTATATCAGCCCTAACGCGTCCAAATGCATGAAAGTTTCGGGGTTAAGCGTACTCAAGCCAGAGCAATTCTGGGATGGGTGACCCCCCTGGGAAGTAATGCAAAAATTTGCACAAGAGTAAGTATGATAGATATAAATGGAAATTTGGGGTAACCAAAACGAAAATAGAATGTGTGGAGTAATTTAGTGCCCTTACAGGAGTTGCGCAGAACGAGGCGGACTAAATGGGCAAAAAGAAAAGGTGCAACACCGCTCGGGAAATTGAGCGGATTTGAATAACAGTCAAAAACGTTCGCCAGTAAGATACTAGTAAATATATCTGTATGTGTGTATGTGTGTGTATGATTTTCGTTTGGTGCCCATATGGATCAAGAGCCGAGTCCCGGCAACTAAGGTTGTGACAGATGAAGAATAGTAGGAAAGGTGAAAAATAAGAAGTGTGAATAAGGGGAAATCTCCGAAAGAGTCGATAAGCGACACGCAAGACGATTTGTATGATAACTTGGCAAACAAGTTCACCAATAAGGAATTTTTTTTTTATAAATCACTGGAGCCTTAATAGGAGTGATCAGACTCTAATTCGGATTCTATCTGTTATACTTCTGGACTTCCGATTCTGATAAGGCTCTGCCTATTACGCCTCTGTACGTCTGATCTTGATCACACGTCTGTCTGATACATCTCCGTATGTCTGATTTTAATTACGACTCTGTCTGATACATTTCTGTCTGTCTGACTTTTATCACGACTCTGTATGATACATTTCTGTACGTCTGATTCTGATTTCGAATCTGTCTGATACCTCTCTGTACGTCTGACTCCGATCTCAGATTTGTCTGACATACTTCCGTACCTCTGATTTTGACTATGAATCCGTCCGCCATAGTTTAATACGTCTGCCTCCGATTACGAATCCGTCCGATATGCTTCTACGCGTCCGGTCCTAGTTCTGAATCTGTTTGGTATGAGGTGTCTGGTATGAAGTGGGATTATGATAATGTGGTAAGAAACTCAGAAGTGTACCAAGAAGTGACAATTACTTATAATGTCTGAAAAGCATTCCTCTGCTACGAGAATATAGTTTATGGTCCGATAATTATGTGGGGTATGAGAAAATATATTATGAAGGCGTTTGAATCAGTGATGTGAAGAATTACCCCATTATGCTGGTAAAGAAGCCATGTCGGAAAGTCCACGAAGGACGATTATGAAAGGAACCCTCCCGAAATGGTATGACGCCCCATGAGGTCAATTTAACATTCGAGGACGAATGTTTTAAAGGGGGGGAGGATGTTACACCCCGTAAGAGTCTGTGCTATTTTAATTAAGACAAGAAAAAAATGAGTTAAGAAAGTTCAAGGAAAGTTAATCGAGTTAGTAAGAATATCGTTATATATGCATGGTTGCCTTAAGTATCCCGAGGTGACATCGTAACCTAAAGGATTTGAAATCGCGTTATGAGCGTATATGAGGTAATGTGAGTTCCCTTTTAAAGTATTTGAGATTATTAGTAATGTTATAGAAGATGGATAAAAGATATGAATATATTTTTGCGATTGGAGTTTCGTCGAAGCTTCGTAAGTTCTCCAGTTACGTTTAAGGTTATTGTGATTCTCCGGACCCTTCGAGATGTGTATGGATTGTTATGTATGTATATGACTATGTATATGCATGTATAAGAGGTTACACGAGGGTCGGAAGAGGATTAGAAGTTAAACGAATCTGAACGAAATGAATCCGAACAACTTCAGAAAAATCTCGGACAAGATTTTTAGCCCATATTGTTGGAGGCATATCTCCTAGTATATGAGGAGGTTTAAGGTGTTTCAAAATCCTAAAATTAAGTTCATCGAGTCTAGTTTCCAACGCAACAAACCTCTCGTCAAAATGATATTTGGATAAGGAAATATGGACGATGCAATTTGGGCTGGCAGGGCAGCAAGTTTGGACCCGACCCAAACACTAATGTTTCGGCCCATGAGGCCCATTAACGTTAATATATATGGCAAATTCACTTTAGGGCTGATCATTTTCATATAAGATCTTCCAAGAACATTAGAGAGAGAGAGAGAGAAAACTTCAAGGCTAAGGAAGCCATTTTGATCAAAATCCGAGCTTCGAATCCCGAAGCTCATGAAGAGAAAAACGTTGTACGTTGCGTTGCCTTCAATTTGAGATAAATATTGGTCTTGGGGGATGAAATTTTCGTGGTGGAGCTTCTGATAAGGTATTTATAAAATTCCTTTTATGTTATTAAAGTGTTTATTTAGAGTTTTAACGAATTAGAACGGAGAAAACAGCATTATAAACTCGTTTGTTATTTTGTTGAAATTTATGGGTGAGGGGCTGTTTTAATTGAAATTGATGGAATGATTTGAATTAATATTTTGGTTGTTTTAATCATGGATTATGTGAGGAGAGTGAAGGAACTTAATGGTTATTAAGTTGTTGTAGGAAAACATACAACTTTGTTATGGTTTATGTAAAAATGGAAATGAAAGTATCAAGAGGCAAATTAATTGTATTGTAGATGAATTTGGAAGATGGAAATGTATAATGAACTTGTATGTTGAAGGTTAGGAAAAATTGGAAAAGTAGTGGCTTAATGGAAAGTTTGAATGTTTGCATACCTTATGAATATTGTGTGAAAATGATATGGATGCTTCCGACGTATGTTGTAATGATTTTGATGGATGATGAATATGAGAATAATAAGTTTGGGTTGGAAATGTAAGGTTGAAACGCAAAATGTTTCGTTATGTCGAAAGGATGGCTAGTGATGCCATATCGTATGCTTAATGCATATTGTTGTTATTGATGCTATTTCTGGGTTGTTGTGATGATGAATTGAGCCGAGCTAAGTCTCGGGGATGTCTTATATACAGAGGAAATGCTGCCGAAATTTCGGTAGGCAAGTCAGTGTTAAGTTGGATTATTGAAAAGTTTGAAACTAACAAATGGTAAACTTGACCATTTCTAGATTTTGGACGAAATTGAAGTCGACGCCAAGCGAGCGTAAGGCGCTATCGAGGTATGTGAAGCACTTCCCTTTGTTCCTAGGCATGTTCTGGATGTCATAGGCTCGGCCGCGAGCCTTAAGTACGACTCCGTTCCCCGGAATTCGAGACGGAAAACCGCTCTAATTCCTTCAATTCAACTGAAGCTATTTTCTTACAAATTGCCTTTAAAGTGAATTTTTGTAGAAAACTTCCCTAAACGTAGTCGGAACACTTCCAAACGATTATGGATGACCTCATAAGGTCTATTAGCGATAATTTACATATGTTGCCTCGAGTTGGTCCGAGGCGGGCCCGCAAGGCCCGATATCTTCTGTAATACTTTAAATACTTCTGTTTTGTCCGATTTTCTCAGAAACCATCTGAACTATTATTTTGATCATGATACAACTATTTTTATGAAATTCTTACAAAATGATTTCTGAACATCTGAGAATCTGATTCTGATAATAATCTGTCGTGCCTTCCCAAATAGGATATAGGTGCGTACTATGCATACTATCCGTATACTCTGATTCTGACTTGCCGGTTGGCACCTTTTAGTCTGATTGAGTCCGTATGTGAGTCTGTATGTATGTGGTTTCCCATGGATCTGTTCGTGGCTGTCTCAATGCATTCCTCCACTGCGTCCCGAGCCAGGTTCTGTTATCGTGCATATTTCTCAGCATTGTTCACCGCGTCCCTCGGCGTACGGGCCGGGATCTGTTATATCTGTATGATTTTGATATATTGATCTGTGTATGGGGATGGCGGCCAGGATGGCATCTGATATGATCTGATCTGATCTGATTCTGTCTGTCCACCGCGTCCCGTACTAAGAGGGCCGGGTTCTGTTACCGCGCCCCCAGACAGGGCCGGAATCTGTATGTCTGTATGCATGTGCCATCAGTATTTATATAAGCACATGCCTCTGTATGATTCTGTATGATTCTGTATGGTTCAGTATGACTCTGCACTACTCTATATGCATAATTCTGTCTGTCCGTCTAAATTACGACTATGTCTGTATGTCCGTATGGCTTCTGATTCTATATGTCCGTATGGATTCTGATTCTGTATGTCCGTATGGATTCTGATTCTGCTCGTCTGTCCGGATTATGATTCCGTCGGTTCGTTCGAACCATGATTCTGTTTATCTGTGTGGACCACGATTCTGTATGTCGGTCTGGATCATGACTCTGTCCGTCCGTCTGATGTATAGTTTTGTCCGTTATATTTCTGTGACTCCGGTTCGGACTATGATTGTATCTGTTATGTTTCTGATTTACATACTCGGTACATTTTCGTACTGACCCCCGTTCTTCGGGGGCTGCGTTACATGCCCGCAGGTACAGGCTCATTCGGTGACACACCGCCAGTCTAGGGCACAGGTTCTTCTATCTTGAAGAGCTCTTTTTGCTTCGGAGCATGTACTTTGGTATATATATCTTCTGTTTTCCGTATGTTCTGTATGTATGGAAGTTCTTGGTACGGCGGGGCCCTGTCCCGTCATATGATTCTGTATGTCTGTAGAGGTATGTAGATAGATGTGTGGGTTACGGGTTTCGTCTATATGTTAGCCTTATCGGCTTATCTGTAAATGTCTGCATGTTCAGGTATATACATATATATGTTTGCGCGCATGCCGTATCTGTATCGGCGTACTTCTGTAACATCTGTTTTAAAAAAAAAAATCTGTATGGTACGAAATTCGGGCAGGTAGGTATGTACGGGTACCCAGTTAGGGTACCAGTCGCGGCCTACGGGGTTGGGTCGTGACACCTGTAGTCGGGCAATGTCCATGTCTGTCTGCAATGCCACCGCCATACAGCCATTAATCAGGTAGCGGTCTAACCCCATCACATATCTGTGCATCCGATCGGCCATATCTGCTACTACGGCAGGAGCATACCGGGCCAAAGAATTAAACTCCATATTATACTCCCGAACGCTCCGACCTCTCTACTGCAGATGCAAAAATCGGTCCACCCGGGCTCGCCGTAACTTTGGAGGCAAAAAGTGACGAGTGAAAGCAGTCACGAACTCGTCCCAAGTAGCTGGGGGAGCACCCACACCCCTGGATAGCTCCCAGGACTCATACCAGTGAGCGGCAACATCCCGTAGCCTATGTGAAGCCAACTCAACAGACTCAGTCGCTGAAGCCCTGACCAAATCTAGTGAGCGCCGCATCCCCCGAATAAAGTCATGGGGGTCCTCGTCGGGCTTAGACCCGAAAAACTCTGGAGGGCCACAAAATAGGAACTCTCGAACCCTCAGGCTGTCACGCCTGTCATCATCGTCATCATCTCTCCGCCCGCGTCCGCGAGCCTGTCCGGCCGCTATCGTCGTCAACAGCTGCACGGCCTTCCTCAAAGTCCTGTTCTCAGTCTCTGGCTGGGGAGCTGGGGCCTCCGGGGCTAAGGGTGGAGCTACTTCCGGCCCCTCCGGTAGTGGTACAGTAGAACCCTCTGACTGGGGCACAACATCGGGCATGGTCTGGGGGTGGGCTCTGGTAACCCTCTGGGCCCGGCTAGTCTCCTCGGTCTCTGGCACCGCTTTGCCCTTCTGGGCGGCCATCGCCTTCTTTGGAGGCATCGCTGAAAACATAACATTTCGTCAGAAGGGAAACAACCTGATAACACAGCTCTAACGCACGATCTAAGATCCAAAGAAAGGGTAACATCCTATATGTCCTGTAGCCTCCTGTTTATAGATGTGGTGCTGTTACATCCCACATTTTTGTTCATTCGGAAAATTCAAGATAAATTGACTTGTGATGAATAAGGCCAAAATTGGGCCTTACTTGGTATGAATGTGTAAGTTATGAATACCTTGGTGTGGAATTTCGAAAGGAGGCCAAGGGCAAAATTGGAATTTTGAAAATTTGCCCATGAATTATAATATGTGACCAACCATTTTGGGCTCCAAAAATTCATAGAATAAGGCCCAATATGGGAGGCCCAACCGGCCACAAAGGGGTCCAAACCCATAAAATATTTTTTATTATGTATATAATATTATATAAGTAGGATAAGATTGTGAGAACCTTCAAGAAAAATCAAAAGAAATCATGAACAAAAGAGAGGAGCATTTCGGGTTTGGAGAAAAAAAAAAAGGAAAAGAAAGAAAATTTTTTGGAGCCAATCCTTTGGTTTAAAAAGTTCATCTCTTGAGAGATTATTTCTAAGCACAAGATTCTCTACAAGTTGATATAAAGATTGTGGCAAGAAAACAACTTCATCTTCCAAGTGTAGAACTTGAAGAAAGGTAAGGATTTCATGCTTTTGTTGTGTTAAAAAATGATGTATGTATGTTGTAGTATGTGTGAATGAATGAAAAATATGGAAATTTGGTGTGTTGGAATTTGGGGTGTGTGGCCGAAATGCATATATGTATATGGCATGTCTATGGTGACTTGAAACTATGTTGAAATCTAGTTGTAGTGTGGTAGGAATTGTATTAGAAATGAAAGTTGAATGAATTAAGGAAAGTTGAGAATTTTGAGGTGTGGCCGTGTGGTGTGTGTTGGTGTTGGAAGGTGAATTGAATCTTGTTAGCATGTTAATTGTGTTGTTATGGAAGATTGGTTATTAAGTTGTTGAAGGAAATTATTGAACTTTGTTATGATTTGTGTATAAGTGAAAATGAAAGTGTTAAGAGGCAAATTATGCTTATGACAATGAACTTGGAATATAAAAATGTGTTGATGAGTTTGCATGTTGAAAGTTAGGAAGGGATTGGAAAAGTAGTGACTTGATGGAAAGTTGAATGTTTGTGAATTTTATGAATATCTTGTGAATATTATGAGAACATGTTATGGATTCCTCCGATGTGTGTCGTAATGATTTTGATGGATAATGGATATGAAAATAATAAGTTTTGGTTGGAAATGTAAGCTTGAAACGAAAGATGATTCGTCGTGTCGAAAGGTGGCTAATAATGCCATAGCGTATGATTTAGTGTTTATTGATGTTTGTTGTTGTTTGGATGTCTCCTCTGGGTTATTGTGTTGCTAAATTGAGCCGAGCTAAGTCTCGGGGATGTCGTATATACAGAGGAAATGCTGCCGAAATTTCGGTAGGCAATTATGTGTAAAGTTAGAGTATTGAAAGAATGGAACTAACCAAATGGTAAACTTGACCATTTCCAGATTTTGGACGAAATTTGGAGTGACGCCAAGCGAGCATAAGGCGCCATCAAGGTATGTGAAGCACTTCTCTACGTTCCTAGGCATGTTCTAGATGTGGTAGGCTCGGCCGCGAGCCTTAAGTCCGACTCTGTTCCCTGGAATTCGAGACGGAAAACCGCTCCAATTCCTTCAATTCAATTGAACCTATTTTCTTACAAATTGCCCTTAAAGTGAGATTTTGTACAAAATTTCCCCAAACGGAGTCGGAACACTTCCGAACGAGTATGGGTGACCTCATAAGTTCAATTATCAATAATTTACATATGTAGCCTGGGGTTGGTCCGAGGTGGGCCCACAAGGCCCGATACTCCCGGTACGATTTTAAATACTTCCATTTTGGGTCCGATTTTCTTTAAAAACTTCTGAACTATTATTTTGTGTATATTATGGCTATTTTGGTGCAATTTATACAACATGATTTTTGAATATCTGAGAATCCCATTCTGATAATAATCTGTCGTGCCTTCCCAACTAGGATATAGGCGCGTACTGTGCATATTATCTGGATATTCTGATTTTGGCTCGCCGTTTGGCACCCCTTCAGTTTGATCGAGTCTGTATGTTGAGTCTGTAGGTAGGTGGTTTCTCATTTATCGATTCGTGTCTGTCTCAATGCATTCCTTCACTGCGACCCGGGCCAGGTTCTGTTATCGTGCATATTTCTCTGCATTGTTCACCGCGTCCCTCGGCGTACGGGCCGGGATCTGTATGTCTGTATGATCTGTGTATGGGGATGGCAGCCAGGATGGCATATGATCTGATATGATTCTGTCTGTCCACCGCGTCCCGTACTAAGAGGGCCGGGTTCTGTTACCGCGCCCCCAGACAGGGCCGGGATCTGTATGAATATATACGTGTGCCATCTGTATTTATAAAGCACACGCCTCTGTATGATTTTGTATGATTCTGTGCTACTCCGCATGCATAATTCTGTCCGTCATACTACTGTCTGTCCGTCTGTGTTACGACTATTTCTGTATGTCCGTATGGCTTCTGCTTCTGTATGTCCGTATGGATTCAGATTCTGCTCGTCTGTCTGTATTATGATTCCGTCTGTCTGTCCGAACTATAATTCTGTTCATTTGTGTGTAACACGATTCTGTATGTCTGTCTGGATCATAACTCTGTCCGTCAGTTTGATTTATGATTTTGCCTGTTATATTTCTGTGACTCTAGTTCGGACTATGTTTATATCTGTTACGTTTCTGCTTTACATACTCGGTACATTTTCCGTACTGACCCCCGTTCTTCGGGGGCTGCGCTACATGCCCGCAGGTACAGACGCGCCAGGTAATACGCCGCCAGCGTAGGTTTCCGACTCTGCTATCTGAAGAGCTCCCTTGACTCGGAGCATATCTTTTTGGTATATATTTTCTGTCTTCTATGTACTCCGTATGTGTGTATATTCTGGGTACGGCGGGGCCCTGTCCCGCCATATGATTCTGTATGTCTGTAGAGGCCTGTAGATAGATGTGTGGGTTTCGGGTTTCGTCTATATGTTAGCCTTATCGACTTATCTATATGTTTCTGTATGTTCAGATATATATATATGTTTGCGCGCGTGCCGTAGTTGTATCGGCCTATTTCTGTACTTCTGTTTTGAAACGAAAAAAAAAAAAAATCCGTATGATTCGAAAGTCGGTCGGGTAGGTACGTACGGGTACCCAGTTAGGGTACCAGTCGCGGCCCACGGGGTTGGGTCGTGACAAAAGTGGTATCAGAGCGGTTAGTCCTCGGAATGTCTACAGGCCGTGTCTAGTAGAGTCTTGTTTATCGATGTGTTGTGCACCACATCTATAAACAGGAAGCTACAGGGCATTTAGGATGTTACCCTTCTTTGGATTCTTAGATCGTGCGATAGAACTGTATTAGTAGGATGATCCTCTCCTAACGATCTGTTATGTTTCAGTGATGCCTCCGAGGAAGGCAACAGCTGCCCAGAAGGGCAAGGCGAGGATTGAGGCAGGAGAGACCAGCCAGGCCCCGAGGGTTACCAGGGCCAGTGTACAGCCTGCACTTGAGGATGTGCCCCCGTCGTCTGGGTCTGTTACACCCCCCTTGCGGGAGGACATCAGAGCAGCAGGAGCTGCTAATCGGGAGACGGCTCTACCGCAAGCTCCTGAGGTTCCAGTGCCCGAGCCTCCAGCTCCACAGGTAGGGGCGGAGGGTAGGGCCATGCGAGATGCGGTTCAGCTATTGACCACATTAATGGCGGAGCAGGTTCGCAGGCATGGATTTGGGGGTGGTCGTACGGACAGGTATGAGAGCTCCAGGGCTCGCGACTTTCTGACATGTGGTCCTCCAGAATTCTCCGGGACCAAGTCTGAGGAAGACCCACAGGAGTTCATTAGAAAGATGGAGAGCACACTGCGATTGATTAAAGCTTCGCCGACTGAGTCTGTGGAGTTGGCTTCGTATCGATTGTATGAGGTGGCAGCAAATTGGTATGAGTCTTGGCAGCTCTCCAGGGGCGACGACGCACCCCCAGCAGTATGGGCCGAATTTACTAAGGCCTTTCTTGACCATTTTCTACCACCAGAGCAACGAAGAGCTAGGGTCGATCGGTTCTTGAACTTGAGACAGAATGGTAGAAGTGTTCGCGAGTACAGCCTAGAGTTCGATTCACTGGCTAGGTATGCACCCACCATAGTAGCTGAGATGGCCGACAGGGTGCACAGGTATGTGATGGGACTGGACTCTTATCTGATTGATGGTTGTTTGGCTGTGGCTGCTCAGCCAGGGATGCATGTAGCCCGGGTACAGGCACACGCCCAGGGCATGGAGGACCGACGTAGGGAACGTCGGCCTGATAGGGGTTACGACAGGGGCCAGCCTAAGAGAGCCAGATCGGCTGGGTATTCAGAGGGATTTCAGAGCGAGCCTTCCCAGCGGCAGAGAAACAGGTATTCGTCCCAGCCAGCCTACAGTACGCCCCCACAGTTCACAGGACAGAGCTCCAGAGGTCCCGGTCAGTCGAGGCCACCCATACCCCCATGTTCTTACTGTGGGAGATCCCACCCAGGGGAGTGTTATCGCGCTACGGGCGCTTGTTATTTTTGTGGGAGCCCAGACCATCGGGTCAGAGAGTGCCCGCTTAAGGGCAGTTCGGGTTCAGCCCGGCCTGCTGGGTCCGCTGCAGGCTCATCTTCTCCTTCAGCGGCCATGCACCCTGCGGGGCGAGGAGCACCAGCACCAGCACCAGCGCCAACGGGTCGTGGCAGAGGACGTGGTGCAGCTTCTGGTTACAGCGGTCCTTCGAACCGCGTGTTTGCTTTAACCGGCCGGCAGGACCCAGGAGCGTTTTCGAGTGCACGCCCAGGTACGCCAGCCAATACTTTTTGAGAAATGTATGTATGGATAAGTTTGCAATTTGCTGAATTACGTGATCTTATACTTCTGGGTATTAGAAATAGTAAGATAAAGGTTAATTTGGTGGATACCGAGATTTAGCAAAGCAATATGGTAATGGTATGACTTAGCCGGGGGTGGGACCCGCTACCAAAATTTTTCCGAAAATCTGCGAAGACCCCGATTTACTCTAAAATTACGTGACAAAGGTCGTGAGGGGCACTCGACGAAATTATATTAGCCCTAACGTGTCGAAATGCATGAAAGTTTCGGAGTTAAGCGTGCTCAGGCCATAGCAATTCTGGGATGGGTGACCCCCTGGGAAGTAATGCAAAGTTTTGCACAATTGTAGGTATGACCGATATAAATGAAAAACTTGGGGTAATCTAAAGGAAAAGAGGATGTATGGAGTAATTAACGCCTTTACAGACACCACACAGACCGACGCGGATTAAATGGGCAAAAAGGAAAGGTGCGATACCACTCGGAAAACTTAGCGAATCTGGATAACAGTCAGCGACGACCCGAATGTTGTCAGGGGATAGAAAAATCCCAATTACATCATAAGTTAGTCTGGGATGACGATGGTTGTAAAAGGAAAGAGAGTATGGATAGTAGGGAAGGAGAGAGATAAGTAGAGCGGGTAAGCAGAAACTTTGAAAAAAGTCGATGAGCGACACCCAAGACGATTTGTATGATTGATTCTGAATATGTTTCTGTCTGACATATCTCTGTACGATTAACCCTGATTACGAATCTGTCTGACACACCTCTGTATGTCTGACTCCGGATATAAATCCGTCTGGTGTGCCTCTGTACGTCTAATTTTGATCACGCATCTGTCTGATACATCTCCACATGTCTGATTCTAAGTGCGACTCTGTATGATACATTTCTGTAAGCCTGATTCCGATTTTGAAATCCGTCCGATACCTTTTTATACATCTGACTCCGATCTTAGGTCTGTCTGACATACTTCCGTGCCCCTGATTTTGACTACGAGTCCGTCCGATATGCTTCTACGCGTCCGGCCCTAATTCTGAATCTGTTGGTAAGGAGTGTCTGGTATGAAGTGGGATGTCGATAATGTGGTAGGGAATTCAGGAGTGTAATAAGAAATGAGGTGGACTATGATGTTTAGGAAACGTTCGTCGGTTACAAGAATATAGCTTATGGTTCGATTATTATGTGGGGTATGAGAAAAAAAAAAAAAACTCTATTATAAAGGCATTTAAATCGGTGATGTGAAAAAATTACCCCATAATGTTGGCAAAGCAGCCATGTCGGAAAGTCAGTAAAGGACGACTATAGAGAGAACCCTCCCGGAGTAGTATGACGCCCCATAAGGTCAATTTAACATTCGAGGACGAATGTTCTAAAAGGGGGGGAGAATGTTACATCCGACATTTTTGTTCATTCGGAAAATTCAAGATAAATTGACTTGTGATGAATAAGGCCACAATTGGGCCTTACTTGGTATGAATGTGTAAGTTATGAATACCTTGGTGTGGAATTTCGAAAGGAGGCCAAGGGCAAAATTGGAATTTTGAAAATTTGCCCATGAATTATAATATGTGACCAACCATTTTGGGCTCCAAAAATTCATAGAATAAGGCCCAATATGGGAGGCCCAACCGGCCACAAAGGGGTCCAAACCCATAAAATATTTTTTATTATGTATATAATATTATATAAGTAGGATAAGATTGTGAGAACCTTCAAGAAAAATCAAAAGAAATCAAGAACAAAAGAGAGGAGCATTTCGGGTTTGGAGAAAAAAAAAAAAGGAAAAGAAAGAAAATTTTTTGGAGCCAATCCTTTGGTTTAAAAAGTTCATCTCTTGAGAGATTATTGCTAAGCACAAGATTCTCTACAAGTTGATATAAAGATTGTGGCAAGAAAACAACTTCATCTTCCAAGTGTAGAACTTGAAGAAAGGTAAGGATTTCATGCTTTTGTTGTGTTAAAAAATGATGTATGTATGTTGTAGTATGTGTGAATGAATGAAAAATATGGAAATTTGGTGTGTTGGAATTTGGGGTGTGTGGCCGAAATGCATATATGTATATGGCATGTCTATGGTGACTTGAAACTATGTTGAAATCTAGTTGTAGTGTGGTAGGAATTGTATTAGAAATGAAAGTTGAATGAATTAAGGAAAGTTGAGAATTTTGAGGTGTGGCCGTGTGGTGTGTGTTGGTGTTGGAAGGTGAATTGAATCTTGTTAGCATGTTAATTGTGTTGTTATGGAAGATTGGTTATTAAGTTGTTGAAGGAAATTATTGAACTTTGTTATGATTTGTGTATAAGTGAAAATGAAAGTGTTAAGAGGCAAATTATGCTTATGACAATGAACTTGGAATATAAAAATGTGTTGATGAGTTTGCATGTTGAAAGTTAGGAAGGGATTGGAAAAGTAGTGACTTGATGGAAAGTTGAATGTTTGTGAATTTTATGAATATCTTGTGAATATTATGAGAACATGTTATGGATTCCTCCGATGTGTGTCGTAATGATTTTGATGGATAATGGATATGAAAATAATAAGTTTTGGTTGGAAATGTAAGCTTGAAACGAAAGATGATTCGTCGTGTCGAAAGGTGGCTAATAATGCCATAGCGTATGATTTAGTGTTTATTGATGTTTGTTGTTGTTTGGATGTCTCCTCTGGGTTATTGTGTTGCTAAATTGAGCCGAGCTAAGTCTCGGGGATGTCGTATATACAGAGGAAATGCTGCCGAAATTTCGGTAGGCAATTATGTGTAAAGTTAGAGTATTGAAAGAATGGAACTAACCAAATGGTAAACTTGACCATTTCCAGATTTTGGACGAAATTTGGAGTGACGCCAAGCGAGCATAAGGCGCCATCAAGGTATGTGAAGCACTTCTCTACGTTCCTAGGAATGTTCTAGATGTGGTAGGCTCGGCCGCGAGCCTTAAGTCCGACTCTGTTCCCTGGAATTCGAGACGGAAAACCGCTCCAATTCCTTCAATTCAATTGAACCTATTTTCTTACAAATTGCCCTTAAAGTGAGATTTTGTACAAAATTTCCCCAAACGGAGTCGGAACACTTCCGAACGAGTATGGGTGACCTCATAAGGTCAATTATCAATAATTTACATATGTAGCCTGGGGTTGGTCCGAGGTGGGCCCACAAGGCCCGATACTCCCGGTACGATTTTAAATACTTCCATTTTGGGTCCGATTTTCTTTAAAAACTTCTGAACTATTATTTTGTGTATATTATGGCTATTTTGGTGCAATTTATACAACATGATTTTTGAATATCTGAGAATCCCATTCTGATAATAATCTGTCGTGCCTTCCCAACTAGGATATAGGCGCGTACTGTGCATATTATCTGGATATTCTGATTTTGGCTCGCCGTTTGGCACCCCTTCAGTTTGATCGAGTCTGTATGTTGAGTCTGTAGGTAGGTGGTTTCTCATTTATCGATTCGTGTCTGTCTCAATGCATTCCTTCACTGCGACCCGGGCCAGGTTCTGTTATCGTGCATATTTCTCTGCATTGTTCACCGCGTCCCTCGGCGTACGGGCCGGGATCTGTATGTCTGTATGATCTGTGTATGGGGATGGCGGCCAGGATGGCATATGATCTGATATGATTCTGTCTGTCCACCGCGTCCCGTACTAAGAGGGCCGGGTTCTGTTACCGCGCCCCCAGACAGGGCCGGGATCTGTATGAATATATACGTGTGCCATCTGTATTTATAAAGCACACGCCTCTGTATGATTTTGTATGATTCTGTGCTACTCCGCATGCATAATTCTGTCCGTCATACTACTGTCTGTCCGTCTGTGTTACGACTATTTCTGTATGTCCGTATGGCTTCTGCTTCTATATGTCCGTATGGATTCAGATTCTGCTCGTCTGTCCGTATTATGATTCCGTCTGTCTGTCCGAACTATAATTCTGTTCATTTGTGTGTAACACGATTCTGTATGTCTGTCTGGATCATAACTCTGTCCGTCAGTTTGATTTATGATTTTGCCCGTTATATTTCTGTGACTCTAGTTCGGACTATGTTTATATCTGTTACGTTTCTGCTTTACATACTCGGTACATTTTCCGTACTGACCCCCGTTCTTCGGGGGCTGCGCTACATGCCCGCAGGTACAGACGCGCCAGGTAATACGCCGCCAGCGTAGGTTTCCGACTCTGCTATCTGAAGAGCTCCCTTGACTCGGAGCATATCTTTTTGGTATATATTTTCTGTCTTCTATGTACTCCGTATGTGTGTATATTCTGGGTACGGCGGGGCCCTGTCCCGCCATATGATTCTGTATGTCTGTAGAGGCCTGTAGATAGATGTGTGGGTTTCGGGTTTCGTCTGTATGTTAGCCTTATCGGCTTATCTATATGTTTCTGTATGTTCAGATATATATATATATGTTTGCGCGCGTGCCGTAGTTGTATCGGCCTATTTCTGTACTTCTGTTTTGAAACGAAAAAAAAATAAAAAAAATCCGTATGATTCGAAAGTCGGTCGGGTAGGTACGTACGGGTACCCAGTTAGGGTACCAGTCGCGGCCCACGGGGTTGGGTCGTGACAGGTGCACAACACACCGATAAACAAGACTCTACTAGACACGGCCTGTAGACATTCCGAGGACAAACCGCTCTGATACCACTTTTGTCACGACCCAACCCCGTAGGCCGTGACTAGTGCCCGATCTGGGCACCCAAACCCATCTATCAAATGTAGTCAAATATATAGCAGAAGCCGACAAGGCTATATTCCAAATTTAGATAATTTCTAGAAAATTTCGGCAGAGTTTCCTTTGTTTTACAGACTATCCAAAATAGCCCTGTACACAGCAAACACCATCAAAGGCCACACAGGGCTAACAAAGCAACGTATAAACATATGCGGACCGGCCGCCTCGGCGTATGGGATCGCCCAAACAACATATACACATAACCATATAGAAAGACCATAACCCACAGACATGTCTACAGGCCTCTAACAGACATAACAAAATCATATGACGGGACAGGGCCCCGCCGTACCTCAAATGACCATATGTACAGAAGATGAAAACAACAGAAGATATATACCAAAATATAAGCTCCGGATCAACAGGAGCACTCCCAAGTAGCGGAACAGGTGTCCTAAGCCGGTGGCGTATCAAAAGGAGCGTCTGTACCTGCAGGCATGTAACGCAGCCCACCGAAGAACAGGGGGTTAGTACGGAAAATGTACCGAGTATGTAAAGCGGAAATGCAACAAATAAAATCATAATCAAGAACAGAAGTAGAGAATGATAACTGTCAGGATCACAGTCAGAGCCGGAGGTACAAAGATATAGATAGCAGAGTCATACTCGGAGTCGTAGATCCAGAATAAGACAGACGGAGCTATAGTCAGAGTCCGAAGTACAAAAGGTGGATACCTTATCTGAGACCTCAGAAAAGTAATGTCAAAGCATAGATGATGCATGCCAAGTCGTATAACATCATATAAACACATATAATGTGTCCCGGCCCTCTGATAAGGGACTCGGTGGATGAAATCATGTATAACAAGATCATATATCATATATGCAAATAGCGTGTCCCGGCCCTTTGTTAAGGGACTCGGTGGTGAAATCATGCATGTCAGAATCATGTACTGTGTATACATAACATGTCCCGGCCCTCTACTGCGGGTCTCGGTGGATAATCATCATGTGCCATCCTTGCCGCCATCCCCGTATCATTATCTCATAAACATATACAAATAACGTGTCCCGGCCCGCAAGTACGAGGGACTCGGTGGGAAATGCAGAGAAATGCGCACGAGATCATGTCCTGGCCCGGGCTCAGTGAAAAGACATACTGTGACTTGCACGAACAGAGTAATGCAGAAACACATGCATATAAGTCCAGACTTAATAGACAAACCAAATGATAAGTCTTAGGATGTACCTTTCGTAACCTGCGACGGATTATATCAAAGCAGACTCCCGAGATTGTTCGTACATAATAAATATACCATAGGGTTTGACTGAATAGTCAGAATGGTCGTTCCTTAACAAATGGGACTGTTTAAATGACAAATCATTTCAAAGGAGTCGGATATTAGTCATAGTGTGTATGGACGCCCTTTTTGGGGATGGCACGATTCATTATATCAAATCATGTTTCTAAGGTCATAGCACATATCAAACAAAGTTAATTCATTTTCATTTCAATTCCCATACCACACAGCCAACATCCATTTTTCCAACTTCCATCAATTTCATTCCACTTTCATTTCTAATATGAATTACACCATATCCACAACTAGAATTCAACATAAAAATTCAACTCATATTACTTACACAAAAATGCTCACATACGGCCAACTACATACATACACATCCACTTGCAAACTTCTATATTTTCATAGTTTCTACTCATTTCCATATACTACAACACAAACAAAACTTCATAACATAAAACGAACATAAAAATTCTTACCTTTTCCAACAAGTTCTCCTTGCCACCAACGATAGTTTCTTGCCAAAATAATTGTACTACTTTGTAGAGAATATTGAACTTGATAAGAATTCAAGAAAATTATAAGTCTTGAATCAAGGTTGAAAGCTTGGGAATTTTTTCTTTTTTTTCTCTTCCTTTTCTTTTCTCCTTTCTCTTGGCCGTTTTTCTCCTCCTTGTTTGTTCTTGATTTCACTTTTGTTTTTCTTGAAGTTTCTTGAACCTAGCCTCCTTTATATAATTAATCACATGGAAAATTAATTAAACTCCAAGGGCTTGGGCCATTGCATGGCCGGCCACCCCCTTGTTTTGGGCTTCAAATTTTTCTTATTTTATTTTGAGCCCAATTCATTAAAATCTCGTTTTGTAATTCCCGAACAAATTTCCAAAATTCCACTTTTTTCCCTTGGCCTTCTCCAACACTTCCACACCAATATTTTTCATGAACAACCTACATATATAAGTTCAAATCCACATATGACTTTATTCCTTACAAATCGTAATTTTTTCGAATTTTCCGAATATGCAAAAATACGGGGTATAACAGATTATATTGAATGAAGAAACTCTTATGAGAGATTGTAGTTGATAGCTTTAGATTACTATAGATTGTTTGGTTGGTTAACCAAATGTTGCTTCCTAGTTGTGAAGTGAATTGCTTAATTCCATCGAATTCAATGTTGCTCATTTGTGGATTCATTTGAGTCGTTTGTTGATTCGAATTACTGAGGTTCTAGGGTTTGTAAATCCGATTGAAAGGGTTAGGGTTTAATATACCCTTTCTTGTCCACAGATTTCTTGCTCTTGGGTCAAGTATCTATCCTCTATTCTCCTTAATTCCCAATTCTTCATCTATCTTTGTTTTCCTTTATTTTGATTTTCTTGTTCTTATGTTATTCTTAGAGTTTCCTTAGGTTGAATCTTATCAGTCCATATGTCTAGTAATCTAGTAGAGGCTCGTAGATACGTATGTGTGGGTAGTATGGTCTCACGATGTCCTTATTATATGTATATCATTTTGATAGCCGAAGGACTTATGTATATAAAGGTAGTTACGTTTCAAAATGAAATTGGTTTTCCCTATGATTATAAGCATGAGATTAATGAATGAACGCAGGATGAGTACGATGAGTAATAAAATGAGTGGTGCTTGGTGGTTAGCCCCGGATACCCGTCATGGCCCCTAGTCGGGTCGTGACAAAAGTGGTTTCGAAGCAGTTCGGTCCTAGAAAGTGTCTACGAGCCGTGTCTAGTAGAGTCTTGTTTATGGCGTGTTGCATGCCACACTAATAAACAGGAGGCTACAGGGCATTTAAGAAAAATGACCAGTCTTCTTCTTATGAGATCGTGCGATAAAGCCGTGTGATAAGATTTTCTCCTCCCTAATAGTGTGTTATGATTTCAGAGATGCCGCCAAAGAGAAAAGCTACAGTCGCCCAGAAAGGCAAGACTACGATAGAAAGGCGGGTAGAAAGGGAGTTGTCAATGGATATAGAAGAGGGTGAATCACATAATAAGGCTCCCTCTAATACTTCTCCCACTCCGCCTAATTTAGAAGAACAAGAGGGGGCTTCAGCTCCAGCTCCTTTGCCTACAGTTCCTCCACCGACTGCTCTGGGTCACCAAATGACTAAAGCTATTCATTTATTGACGCAGTTAGTTGCTGCCTAGGCACAACGGCAGAGTTCGGGTCCAAGTGACAGGGCAGTTTGTACTAGAGCCCGTGATTTCATGAGTTTGAATCCTTCAGATTTTTCGACTCAAAGCCAGATGAAGACCTGCAAGGTTTTATTGATGAAATGTTGAGAACATTAAAAATTATTCATGCCACCGAAACTGAGTCTGCGGAGATAACATTTTATAGACTCCGGGATGTGGCGGTCTTATGGTATAATAATTGGATATCATCAAGAAAGGAAAATACACCTCCTCCAGTTTGGCAAGAATTTGTAGATGCCTTCATCCGCCACTATTTACCGCCCGAGGTCCGTCGAGCTAGAGCGGATAGATTCTTAAATATGAAGCAAGGAAATATGAGTGCCCGAGAGTATAGCCTTCAGTTTAATTCATTGGCTAGATATGCTCCAACTATGGTGATCGACATGGGAGATAGAGTGCACAGATTTGCGAGTGGCTTAGGGCCACATTTATTTAAAGATTGTTTAACGGCTTCATTGCAAGATGGGATTGATATTTCCCGCATTCAGGCCCATGCCCAGAATTTAGAAGAGCAACAACATCCGCAAAGGGGCGAGCACGATATTGATAGAGGGCAAAGAAAAAAGGCCAGATCTATGGGTGCAGGTAGCGACTATAGAGGGGGATCGAGGCAGTCATATCCTAGACACTCAGGCCAGTCGGCGACTAGTGCACTTCCACGATTTGTAGGTAGGAGATTCGACCGCTTCATTCATTCAGGGCAGGGTCAGAGCTCGAGAGCTTCAAGTTCCCAGGTTGGAGGTGATTATAGCCAGAGGAGACCACCAGTCCCACGATGTAGCCAGTGCGGTAGATTACATTCCGGACAATATTGCCGAGGTTCAAATGCTTGCTATGCCTGTGGTCAGGTTGGGAACATGATGCGAGATTGCCCATTAATGAGTGGTAGAGTTGGGGTTCAGCCCACAGGATCAGCGGCTGGTTCTTCTTCAATGCGCCCGGTAGGGCAGACTGTAACGACCCAACCCCGTAGGCCATGACTAGTGCCCGAACTGGACACCCGTACACACTCTTTTACCAAAATCGGCATACCAATGGCTTATCCATATTCGGCGTACACTGACTTATACAGTTACAAAGGTCAGATGTCGTCTTAAGCGGTCACATATAACAAATGTATCACACGGAAGCCGGCAAGGCTGTCGTAAAACACATCACCCAAAAACATATACATACGTATACATACATATAAGCCGTTAAGGCTGTCACAGCAAATAGAACCGCTTAAGACGCAAATCACACAGATATAACTGAACAATAACGACCCATGACCCACATACATGTCTACAGGCCTCTAATACAGACAACAGAATCATATGACAGGACAGGGCCCCACCGTACCCCTAACTAGTCATATACATATAAATATGTACAACAAAAAGATCTGTACCAAAAGTATGGGCTACGGATCAAGGGAGCACTCCAAAGTAGCAGAATGGGTATCCTAGGCTGGCGGATTACCACAATGAGCATCTGTACCTGCGGGCATGAAACGCAGCCCCCGAAGAAAGGGGGTCAGTACGAAATAAGTAATGAGTATGTAAAGCATGAAAGACAATAATCATAATCATAACTGAAATAAGAAGTATGGAAAAATAGGTACAAAAATCAGTATACCAAATGCTTACTTTTGGAAAACAAATAATGCATATCAAAATCATGTATAGGGCTCAGGAACGTGGTCGCCACTCCGACGCTGGCGCCACAACACATCATACTCCAGAAGATTTCATATCTTCGTACAACCCCGAAATACATCATAACATCATAGCACATCATACGCATAACACATCATAACGCCATATATAAGCGGTACCCGGCCCGCTAGTGGGGGACTCGGGGAACCGTAACACATCATACTGCCGAATATAACATAGTGCGCACGATGACAAACCGGCCCGGGACTCGGCGAAAGATGTAAATACAGTATGCACGAGCAGAGTAGTGAGAAACTATATGCAATTTAAAAACATTATTAGTTTAGACTCGGCAATTAAGTAACTGACCAACACTCGAGGGTTAAGGCGATAATTATGTGAAATCCTTTCAAAAGTCGTTAGAATTATACAAAGGTAAGTCTCGGGGACCGCGGACAAGTAGCAGCCCAATCCGAGCCCGCCTATGAAAGTTACAAACATAATTCGCTTTAGAACTCCCTAAGAACGTATCGGAGCGATCCGAGCTCGTCTAAGAAAGTTAGAGAAATTATTCGACATAAGACTTTTAAGAATAAAAATTCTGTATACACGTTCTTTATCCAATGATACAAAAGATCTAAGGACCATAGTTCGATTATACTAGGAATGTAACATCAAGAAATGAATAAGAATCGTCAACATGCTCGGATCTTATGAATGGAGTTACCCCGAGGCTCGTTTCATAGCTTACTTGCAACTAGGACATGCCAAAAGAAGAAAAGGGTAAGCTTTACATACCCTGTCCACTCCTTAAGCTAACCTGAACTTAAGCCTCGGGTTTCCCAAAATCTACAACAACACCAATGAATATCAAGCATTAGCTATAGATCTTAAGAGTCTAATTCTAAACTAATCACTTTGTTTATAAAACTTTCGGCAGCATCTCCCCTGTAAATACAACCACCCCGAGAATTCAACTCGGCCAAATTATCAACAACCATACCAACAGTCATTCCAACAATACCAACAATCAATTCAAAACGCATTCGAACATTTATAACCCGCTTTGACATAATTCAACGGCATTCCGTTTACATTCACTTCAACTACATATAATCAAACCAACACCAATGCTCGCATACTCAAATACTAATCCAAAATCATTTAAACAAAATTCAAGAACATTTCAAACAATCCGCACAACATTCAAAACAATCCAACCAAAACTCCATTCCACCCGAAACCTTCCAAATGCAACAAGAACAACAACAACACCTTTCCTTCTTTCAAATTCAGGAACTACACCAATAATTCACATACTAGCAACATTATTTTCCATAAATACAAGGAATGGTATTAAAGTCACATTAGCTTCTAAAACAACTCTCCAACACTTACAACTTCAACTACAATCATTAAACTTTCATTTTCATCATATATTCCATTACAACCACAACCAAAATACTAAGAAAAATTGATTCATTCTCTTCTACACCACACAATACCTACACGGCCACACACTACATATACACGGCCACAACATAACATTCATATTTTCATGAATTGCATCCATTTCTACATACTACAACATACACAACCATCCATAACATATAAAAAGAAGATTAAACCTTACCTTTTCAGCACGCTTCTCACTTGGCTAGGGTTATGAATTTGCAGCAAGGAGTAGTTTGATTGCTCCAACAACTATCTCACGTTAAAGAGGACCTTCCAATTAGTAGGAATGCTAGAAGAAAATAATTTTTTTGATCAAGATTGAGGTCTTCAATTTTTTGTCTCTATGGCCGAATGGCCTTCTTCATCTTTTTCTCTCCAAGTTTCTTCAAACTTCTATAGATGAAGATGAAAAATATGACTAATAAGTCATCATTTATACACATGCATAATTCATGCATGTGGGCCAAGGCCCACCCCAACTTGGACGGCCACATGGCCCTTTGTTTCAAGGCTATTTTTTTTTGTTTTGTAATTCATGAAAAATTATTTTCCTAATTCCAAATTTGCCCTTAACCTTCCTTAATATTACCATGAACCACCTTCTGAATTTACCTTTTTACCCCTAGCCTTTCATAATATTTCCACATCAAAATTTTCATAAACAACTTGTATATTAAACAAGCTCAAAATATAGCCTTGCCCTTAACTTCTCGCAATTATCTTGAAATATCGTAGTGTTCGCAATTAACGAACTCTGCGATATCCCTTTTAATACCATCCCACCAATATAAGCATATGAGGTCATGGTATATCTTTGTTGATCCCGGATGAACAGAATACCGAGCATAATGTGCCTCTTCCATAATCTGCCACCGCAGCCCTGCAACGTTAGGTACACATAACCTGCCACTATATAATAATACTCCGTCAGGTGTAATCTTGAACGGGGTCCCCTCCTTATCAAGGGCTGCATCCCTGTACTGTGCCAGAACAGGATCCTCGTATTGGTGTCGATTTACTTCTTCCATAATAGAGGATTCAGCAACTTCTCGGACAGAAACCCCAGTGTTTCCAGAATTGGCCAAACGGACTCCAAGACTGGCTAGCTGATGAATTTCACGAACTATTTCTTTCCTTTCTGGCTGCACATCTGTCACGACCCGACTCGGGGCCGCGACGAGCACCCGGACACCCTCTTAGCTTACTCTTATTGTTACATCTAGGTGTGCCACATAATTATACATGCATTTCCATTCATTCGTCAACTAGTCCCATATGGACAACAACACATTTATATCATCATAGGCATCTATGCCACAGCAATGTACATGGGCCAACGTGGCCGACAAAATGATATACAGAACATAGGCCGACAAGGCCAAACACATCTACCCACACACACATGTCTATGATCCTCTAAGAGTATAACATATCACATTAGCGGGACAGGACCCCGCTATGCTCATAATTATATACACAAAAGAATGAGTACCCAAAAGATATGGCTCCGAAGGAAATGGAGCTCTCTATGTAATCTCCGAATAGGCAGCTATGGATCAAGTCTATTTCCCTGTGCACATGCGGGCATGACGCAGCGTCCACAAACAAAAGGTCGTCAGTACGAAGAATGTACTGAGTATGTAAAGCATGAGCAACATCAATAAATAAGCATCATGAACAACATATGAAATAGCATAGGAGGGGGAGACAATAATATCATCGTCATAGCACTTACCTGCCTTTCGTAGGACTTTCCATTTTCCATACGTATTTGTACACCTACGTCATCATCCGTATTCCATAATAGTACTCGTACCATACTTGTGCTCATATTCGTATACATGTCCCTATTCATATTCTTATACATAGTCTTATCACATTCATATTCATATTATATACATAGTCCTTTCATATACATAGCATTTATATAGCATACCCGACCTCATAGGATCGGTGTTTCATACATACTTGGCCAACCAAGGCTCAAGGTTACTCATACCTGGCCCTACCAAGGCTTCAGGGTTATCCGTACCATCTGCAGAGGTGTACGCGCGGTTCGTAATCATATACATACTTTATACATATTCATATACATATATCCTACCCGGTGGGATAAGCTCGGGGTGTCATTATAGCCCTTCATAGGCACATGTAAGTATAATAGCCCGTAGGCACCTTTAGCATCATTATTATTATCATCGTCATCACTATCATCATCATTTTCGCTACATCTCTATCTTATGCTTACTCGTCATATGGGGTGCGTAGTACAATCGTAGCACATATCGAGGATCGTGAGCTTATGAGCTCGGAGTGTCAATCATTTGAATACAACATACTCATATAGAGGATTTAAGAGTTTGGCCAAGGAACCATGCCTTATGAAAGAAGAGTTAGCCTTACATACCTTTTCGTCGGACTATTCTACACTTGCACGCTTCCTTCCAATGCTAGCATCTATACCTTCATTAATTTCATAACAATGGCCATTAGTCATTCACATTATCCACATTATCTAGATTCCTTAATTTGCCTCTAATTCGCCCATATTCGTGGTCATAACATCCAACTTCGTCCATTCGTCTAAAGTGTCTAGCTCATGATCTTAGTACCATTTATAATGCATTCATATCACAACACAACAATATTCATGATTCAATTCAAACTATTCCTCAAAATGTCACTATTCATCATTCATGACCTACTTGACCATATTTTCTACAATCCATGTATTTCAACTCTTCAATACCTTAAACATCATGTAAAAATCATGAATCTTACCTTAGAGGTTATAGGAACAAGCTTTGGTTAATAATACTCCACTTTGAGCAAAACCCTAGTTTTTCTCCATTTGGATTTCTTGACCTAGATAATATTTGATGATGTTCTTACTCTTGATTCACCTAGTTTTATGTTGTTGATCCTCAAATATCCTTGAAAACTTGTATAATAAATGTAGAGAAAGGTTTTAGAGAGAAGTAGTATAATGTTCTAATGAAATAAAACAAGTGTTGGTCCCTTTATTTAATGACTTACAAAATATGTGTTGAGGCGAACAGTGGTCATCCATCATGGTTTACGGGCCCGTATTGCAGTTTACGGACCGTCCCTCGCGATCGTCTTTAACCATTTCCAGAACCAGAAGCTTTGGCTTCTTGCATGGTGATTTACAACCATGGTTTACGGGCCGTAAATCACTTTACGGTCCGTCCTCCAGGTCGTATTTTACCATTTCTCGGCTGGCAGAAAGTTGAAGCCTTGCATGGCAGTTTACGACCTGCTAGTTTACGGACCGTATACCAGTTTACGATCCGTCCTAGCACTTTACGACCACTGGGCAGTTGCAATTCTGCAACTTCCCATATTTCTTAGACTTCTCATTTTAATCACCCACGTCTATGCACATGCATTTCTCACCTTACATCTTAATTTAGCCAACTTTCTCATCTCACATCGGATACCTTTGAAATCTCGCCTAAGGTCATCAAACGTCGTTTCTTGCTCATGGACATCATGCACTCATTCTTATCACTAGTTCGTTCACTTACGTACCAACGAAAAATTTTTCCGAGGTGTAACAACATCGGTCAAGCTGCCCATAGAGTTGCGGCTAAGTGCATCTGCTACAACATTGGCTTTCCCAGGATAATACGAAATGTCAACATCATAATCTTTCAACAACTCGAGCCATCTCTTTTGCCGCAAATTCAGCTCCTTTTGCTTAAAGATGTACTGAAGGCTTTTGTGGTCCTTATAAATATCAACATGAACACCATATAAGTAGTGCCGCCATATCTTCAAAGCATGAATTACCGCTGCTAATTCCAGGTCATGAGTAGGATAATTCCTTTCGTGCGGTCTGAGCTGCCGGGAGGCATAGGCTATAACCCTGCTGTTATATCGCGTATTTTTGAACGTCGGATTATTTGCTGGGGTGGGGCCCACACATCGAGATTTTTTTTTTTGGAACATCTGAAAAGACATATGAATCACATATGTAAAGTTAAACACAACTCATGAAGTACCCTTGGGCCAAATCAAAGTGGAAGCCCTCCAAACGAATATTTTTAAGAAAACGTTTTCGGGTGACATGACTTTGAGGGGCAAAAACGGTATTATAAGTTTGGAATTTGGAAAGATACCATGAAATAGAAGTTGTAGATAATTGAATTAGCTTTCTATCCATAGGTCGTGGGTTCCTAGGTGATGTCGGTACAAGGAGATATGAACATTTTAAGGTCGAAAGGTCAGTGGGCTAGGCCCAACTCGGGATCAACCGAGTTGACCCAAAAAAATAAAATGAAAATTTAGGCCCAATGTTTAAGGGGTGGCCGGCCAAGAGAGGCCCAACCCATGGTTTTAATGAATATTTCCATGTGCTAATTAATTATAAATGGTCACTATCTAATAGAAGTTTCAAGAAACAAAGAAAGAAGAGAACGAAGAAAAACCAAGAGCAAACATAAGAGCCATTTCGGGTTGGCCATAGAAAAATCACCCTCAAAAAAATCTCGACTCTAAAATTATTTTCTTGTTGAATTCCTACTAATTGAAGGTCCCTCTACAACTTGGTGTAGTTGTTTTGGAAGATTGAGCATTAGTTTCATCAATCTCACACTTTGGACAATTGAAGAAGATTGGAGAAAAAGGTAGGAATTCATACCTTTTTATTATGTTATGAAGGTTTGTTTGTGTTGTTGTATATGGAAATGAGTAGAAACTATGGAAATATGGAAGTTTACAAAGTGTATATATATATATATATGTAGCCGTGAGTGTATGTATGTTGTATACATATATGAATTGAATTTTATGTTGTATTCTAGTTGTGGTTATGGTGAAAATTATATTGGGAATGAATTTTGAATGAATTTTGGTTGAAGTTGGAATGTAGAAGATTATGTCACTTTAGAATGATTTTGTGATATTATGGAAATGAAGTTGTTAAGATGTGAATTATGATTATGGTTGATGAAATTGGAAGATGGAAATATGTTATGGATATGTAGGTTGAATATTAGAAGTTTTGGATGAATTATGACTTTGGTGGAAAGTTTGTATATTTTGTGGAAATGATATGAAATGCTTCCAAATTATATTGTGATAATCTAGATTAATAATGAATATGAAAACATTGAGATTGGTTTGGAAATGGGAAGTCGGAATGAAAGTTCTTGCATTATGTCGGAAAGAAGACTAGTTGTGTTATATTGTGTCCTATATTGATTGTTGTCGTTGTTGGTGTTGTTGTTGGGTTGTTGTTGATTGTTTTGGCCGAGTTAAATTCTCGGGGATGCTATATGTATAGGGGAGATGCTGCCCAAATTTCTGTAGGCAATTATGAATAAAGATTGAATACTTAAAGATTGGAAATTGAGAATTGGTAAATATGACCAATTGCAGATTTTGGGCGAAACGGGAATTGAATTTGGAAAGGCGTAAAGAGCATATAAGGTATGTAAAGTTATCCCGATTCTTCTTTTGGCATGTTCTAGGTGTACTAGGATCGGATTTGAGCCCTGGAATATATTCTGTCCATCGGAATCCGCGTTTGAAATTGTCACTTTTTCATTCAATAGAATTGAACCTTTTAGGTATGCTTTGTTGGAAGAATTAGGCAAACTTTCACAAATTGTTTACAAAGTTATGAAATGTCCCTAGTACCTCTATAGGTGACCCCACAAGCTTAAAATACGTAATTTGAGCCCACCGCTTCGTTTGTCCCGAGGTGGGCCCACTATTTCCGATTTTACCCCTTTTGTATTTATGACTTGTCTTCGAGCTGCTTTAAATGAAATGTCTTAACTACTCCTCTAACTATTATCTAAAGAATTGTTTTAAATACTCCGTTAAGTCTTATAAACTGTTTTGGATCTTGGAAACGATCTCAGAAAGATTATGCCTCCGTAACCCATTATGACATCCGAAGTTTAACTTACTATGATTCCGTCCGATTTCATTGTTTTGACTTGTCACTCGATATGCCTCATTGAGTCTCTGGAAGTATACATGGTATTTTATTGCATTTAGTTTCTCACTACTCCATTCGTGGATGCCTCAATGTTTCCCACACTGAGCCCGGGCCAGGATATGTTCTCAAGCGTCTTCCACTGCATTGTTCGCCGTGCCTCGATGTGAGGGGGCAGGTATATATGTACATGGGTTGTGGAGTATGCTGTGCCATGTACACTATTCTGACATGATATGATATGATCTGATATGGCCATTTGATATGTTATGCTATGTTACGGGGTTATTCCCCTTTTCTGATCCTTATGTGTTGTGGCACCAGCGTCGGGGGGTGGCCACGTTCTGTCTGCCGAGTCCCTTGGCAGGGGCCGGATATGATATGGCATATGTTTCTGTACACACTCTTCATGTTTTGAAAATATGCATTCGATACTATGGATATCACACTCACTTTTCTGTACGTTCTGTTTCGGTTATGATTTTGTCCCGTAGTGGGACCAGGTATGACATACGTTTTCTGCAAATACTATTTATGCTTTATGATCAGCATCTTTGCTAATCTGGATATTCCGTTCATTTTCTGTATCTTCTGCTTCTATTATGACTTTGTTTACTACGTTCCATGCTTTACATACTCAGTACATATTTTGTACTGACCCCCTTTCTTCGGGGGCTGCGTTTTCATGCCGCGCAGGTACAGACTACAGATTTGCTGATCCGCATGTTTAGGACTATATTCTGCCATCTTGGAGTGCTCTATTGTTTGGAGCCTATGTTTGGTACAGTCCTTGCTATGGTACATTTGTATGTTGTTCAGGGGTATGACGGGGCCCTGTCCCGTCTTATGATTCTGATGTGTTCTGTAGAGGTCTGTAGACATACATGTGGGTTCTGCATATGATTTGGGTTGGTATGATCTGTGACAGCCTGATCGGCTTCCTTGTGCTTTATCCGTTAATCTGTGATAATTAATAACGCCAATTGACATTTACATTTAAATATTCTGCTTATATGCTGGTTTGGGTTATTGGGTACGTTCAGGTGTCCAGCACGGACACTAGTCGCGGCCTACGGGGTTGGGTCGTGACAAAAGTGGTATCAGAGCGGTTCGTCCTCGGAGTGTCTGCAGACCGTGTCTCGTAGAGTCTTGTTTATCGGTGTGTTGTGCACCACATCTATAAATAGGAGGCTACAGGACATTTAGGGTGTTACCTTCCTTTGAATCTTAGATCGTGCGATAGAGCCAGCTGTAGGAAATGAATTCCTTTTTACTAACCTCTGATTTCAGCTGGAGAACGGTATCGACGTAAGACAGTGACTGATGATATTGGAAGCTACACAGTACACAGGTAAGCAATGGTATGAAAGACGTACGCTGGGTAAGGTATTTGAAGCATGATTGAAACATAAAGTTTAAAATCGTAATGAAAAGTAAACAGGAAAGTGCAATAGGTGCAGTTCGAGCTGGACATGTGAAGCAAGCCTCGGCATATTTATACTTTTTATTTGAAATTATCAGCCCTGTGTGGCTATGATGCGATAAGATATGATATGTATATACGTATATGTGTTGGCCCTGTGAGGCATGGTTTGTATTTCCTGTGGGCAGGTTTTGGGATAGTAAGAAATACAGAGGAACCTCTGCCCAAATTTTCCTAGAAATACGAAGAGGAAGATGAGATATAAATTCTTAACATGTCTTGAAGGTCGATACCAATAGGGTAAATTCATTATGTTGGATTAAAGTTTGAGAGATACCCTCCGTGTCATTCGTAAGAAGTATTATCCGTATTTGGAAAATTTTATCTCGAGAAAGCATATATGAGTAGCAGATTTGCAATTTATTTAAACGAACCGGAATATGTTCCGACCCCATTTTGCTTTAGGACAGCATATGTGGAAGGGCAAAAAATGTCCAACGATTAAGTTTCCTCTAATTGGAAGAATACAAAGTGTATGACAGGCAGTGGAAATTGAGTGGTCCGTTTACGACTCAAAAATATACATATACACAAATATGGAGGTAATTATGTGAGTTAAGTGCTAAGAGATTCCGCGAAGTTCGTCGGATTCTAGTTTGTAACATTTTATCAGTTCTCATCGACTGGTTGGAGATGGGATCTGTGGAATAAAAACCTAAACCCGTGAGCTGTCTAAAAGTATATATATACACACGCATGGAGGTAAATATTGAGGATTTACAAGGGCGACACGGTAACTATATAGTTAGAAAAGTAAAAGAATCCCCTCTAAATCGGGGTGGGACCCGCTACGAGAACGTTTTGAAAGTTGTTAAGACCCCGATTTGCCTTAAATTACGTGACCAAGGTCGCGCGGGGCAGTTGACGTGATTATACTGGCCTTAACGCACCTAAATGTATTAAAGTTTTAAGGTTAAGCGTGCTAGGGCCAGAGAAATTTTGAGATGGGTGACCCCCTGGGAAATGTACCAAAATTTTTGGCAAACATAGATATAAGAGACGAATATGAAATTCGGGGTAACCTAAAGGGAATTAGGATGTGTGGAATGGTTAGAAACCTTATAGGGGTCACGTGAGCTGAGACGGATTAGATTGGTAAATAGGAAGGAAAAACAGCGCAGCTCTGGAATTAGAGTAAAAATTTGAACAGGTGATTGAAGATGTATGGTGAAAGAAATGGTAGTGATATATGTACGTATGTGTAGGACCCCCCATTTACGACTATGTCGATCGATTGGTGAACCCTAATAGCCAGTGTTGTAATATATAGAAAGGATTAACTGGGCAGAATTTACGAGGAAAAGGGAAAGGTATGGTACAAATGTTACGAAATAGACCGATACTCATTTTGCTACTGGTTGAGTTTGGAAAATTCTAATACAACGATGTTTTGAAAGAAAAGAGAATAATTGAGTGGGGGGTAAGGAGATCAAATACAAGAAAAAGTGAACCGTAAGAAACATAGTTAAGCAGAGTCTTTAAAAGAGTTGACGGGCAAAGCACGAATGTTAATTGCGAAAACGAGCTAGAATTAAATAGTGCAGGGCAAAGGAAAACATATGGCATGAAACGATGAATCATGTGAGTATCAAATAATTCGATTATTGAGGAAACAGAACGACAGATAAGGAATGGGTATGAAGGAAGAATGTGATTACTAAGAGATAAACTTCTACATTAATTATATTACTTGAGTGCCAGCTATCGGATAAGATTTTGTACTATATAATCGTGATTCTGTTAAGGTTTCGTACGAAGATAATCAAGTTATAGGTTAGAAAGAAAAGACATGGATATGGTAGAAGTATAACCCCAAAGAAGGGGAGCAAATGAAAGTAAAGTAAGCATAAATGAAAACAATTGACACATTGAAGATTGAAGCGATAAGGAATTGGCCTAGGCCTTCGACATCGACTGAAATACGCAGTTCTCTGGGATTGGTCGGATATTACAGAAGATTTGTAGAGAAATTTATTTCTGCTACGACACTATTAATGAAGCTAATTCAGAAGGCAGTGAAATCTCAGTGGACAGGTACTTGTGAATGTAGTCCCAGTTGCTGAAGGGAAGCTAACGTTGTGGCAGACGCACTTAACCGCAAATCTATGGGCGGTTTGACCGGCGTGTATCCAGAAAGAAGGAATTGGCTTGTAAAATTCATCAGTTAGCTAGCCTTGGAGTCCGTTTGGTCGATTCTGGAGATATTAGGATTTTGTCCGAGAAGTTGCTGAATCGTTGATTAGGGAAGAGGTAAAACAGCGTCAGTTCGAGGATTCTATTCTGGTATGGTACAAAGATACAACCCTTGATAAGAAAAGGGACCCAGTTGAGATCTCACCTGATGGGGTATTATTATACAGAGGCAGATTATGTGTGCCTGACGTTGCAGGGCTGCGACGACCAATTATGGGCGAAACGCATAATGTTCGGTATTCTGTTATCCCGAATCCACTAAAATGTACCATGAACTTATATGCTTATACTGTGGAATGGCATGAAACGGGACATCGCAGAGTTCGTTGCCCAGTGCCCGAATTGCCAGCAGGTTAAAATTGAACATCAGAAGCCAAGTGGACTTCATTACAGGGTTGCCTCGCACTCCGCGGAAGTATGACTCTATTTGGATTATTGTGGATAGGCCGACAAAAAATTAGCCCACTTTCTTCCCGTCAGAACCACTTACTCAGCGGAGGATTATGCCAGAATATATATTAAAGAAATAGTGCAACTCCACGGAGTTCCTACATCTATTACCACTGACGGAGGTGCCCATTTTATGGCAAATTTCTGGAGATCTTTTCAGGAAAGATTAGGGACTAAGGTGAGTCTGAGCATAGCATTCCATCCCCAGAGCGACGGACAGGCCGAGTGCACTATATAGACGCTAGAAGATATGTTGCGAGCCTGTGTTATGGATTTCAGAGGCAGCTGGGATAGTCATCTGCCGTTGATTGAGTTTGCTTATAATAACAGCTACCAGTCTAGCATCCAGATGGCTCTGTACGAGGCTTTGTTTGGCAGAGAATGCAGGTCACCGATCAGCTGGTTTGATATTGGCGAAACAGAACTAATAGGCCCAGGTATGATCCAACAGGCGGTTGATAAGATGAAACTTATCCGAGAGGGACTATTAGCAACTCAGAGTCGACAGAAGTCATACGCTGATAAACGACGTCGACCCTTGGGGTTCCAGGTCGTTGATTGTGTATTTTTTAGAGTATCGTCTATAAAAAGCGTGGTGCGATACGACAAAAAGGGTAAGCTCCGTCTGCAATATATCGGACCTTATCAGATTATTCGAAAGATTGGGAATGTCGCCTACGAGCCAGATCTGCGATCAGATTTGAAAGCGATACATCCGGTATTTCATGTGTCCATGCTCCGCAAATGTGTTGGTGATCCCTCCAGAACATTTCCAGTGAATGATATTAAGGTGATGGAGAAATTTTCTTAAGAAGAGCAACCTGTAGCTATTCTGGATCGTCAGGTGAGGAGCCCGCGTACCAAAGATATACCCTCTGTTAAAGTCTTATGGCGAAACAATAATAAAGAAGGAATGACCTGGGGAGCAGAGGATGAAATGAAGAAAAAGTACCCTCACTTGTTCTCTACACCTACAGGTGATCTAAATCTCTAAACTTGTTATATTACTTGGTAAATAATTCATGTGTGCTACTCATAAGAAGAAACTCCCCCAGAGTGTTTGTAAGACCTATAAGGCTAATTTAACATTCGAGGACGAATGTTCTAAAGGGGGGGAAGATGTTATATCCCGTATTTTTGAACGTCGGATTATTTGCTGGGGTGGGGCCCACACACCGAGATTTTTTTTTTGGAATATCTGAAAAGTCATATGAATCACATATGTAAAGTTAAACACAACTCATGAAGTACCCTTGGGCCAAATCAAAGTGGAAGCCCTCCAAACGAATATTTTTAAGAAAACGTTTTCGGGTGACCTGACTTTGAGGGGCAACAGCGGTATTATAAGTTTGGAATTTGGAAAGATACCATGAAATAGAAGTTGTAGATAATTGAATTAGCTTTCTATCCATAGGTCGTGGGTTCCTAGGTGATGTTGGTACAAGGAGATATGAACGTTTTAAGGTCGAAAGGTCAGTGGGCTAGGCCCAACTCGGGATCAACCGAGTTGACCCAAAAAAATAAAATGAAAATTTAGGCCCAATGTTTAAGGGGTGGCCGGCCAAGTGAGGCCCAACCCATGGTTTTAATGAATATTTCCATGTGCTAATTAATTATAAATGGTCACTATCTAATAGAAGTTTCAAGAAACAAAGAAAAAAGAGAAAGAAGAAAAACCAAGAGCAAACATAAGAGCCATTTCGGGTTGGCCATAGAAAAATCACCCTCAAAAAAATCTTGACTCTAAAATTATTTTCTTGTTGAATTCCTACTAATTCAAGGTCCCTCTACAACTTGGTGTAGTTGTTTTGGAAGATTGACCATTAGTTTCATCAATCTCACACTTTGGACAAGCGAAGAAGATTGGAGAAAAAGGTAGGAATTCATACCTTTTTATTATGTTATGAAGGTTTGTTTGTGTTGTAGTATATGGAAATGAGTAGAAACTATGGAAATATGGAAGTTTACAAAGTGTATATATATATATATATATATATATATATATATATATATATATATATGTAGCCGTGAGTGTATGTATGTTGTATACATATATGAGTTGAATTTTATGTTGTATTCTAGTTGTGGTTATGGTGAAAATTATATTGGGAATGAAAGTTGAATGAATTTTGGTTGAAGTTGGAATGTAGAAGATTATGTCACTTTAGAATGATTTTGTGATATTATGGAAATGAAGTTGTTAAGATGTGAATTATGATTATGGTTGATGAAATTGGAAAATGGAAATATGTTATGGATATGTAGGTTGAATATTAGAAGTTTTGGATGAATTATGACTTTGGTGGAAAGTTTGTATATTTTGTGGAAATGATATGAAATGCTTCCAAATTATATTGTGATAATCTAGATTAATAATGAATATGAAAACATTGAGATTGGTTTGGAAATGGGAAGTCGGAATGAAAGTTCTTGCATTATGTCGGAAAGAAGACTAGTTGTGTTATATTGTGTCCTATATTGATTGTTGTCGTTGTTGGTGTTGTTGTTGGGTTGTTGTTGATTGTTTTGGCCGAGTTAAATTCTCGGGGATGCTATATGTATAGGGGAGATGCTGCCCAAATTTCTGTAGGCAATTATGAATAAAGATTGAATACTTAAAGATTGGAAATTGAGAATTGGTAAATATGACCAATTGCAGATTTTGGGCGAAACGGGAATTGAATTTGGAAAGGCGTAAAGAGCATATAAGGTATGTAAAGTTATCCCGATTCTTCTTTTGGCATGTTCTAGGTGTACTAGGATCGGATTTGAGCCTCGGAATATATTCTGTCCATCGGAATCCGCGTTTGAAATTGTCACTTTTTCATTCAATAGAATTGAACCTTTTAGGTATGCTTTGTTGGAAGAATTAGGCAAACTTTCACAAATTGTTTACAAAGTTATGAAATGTCCCTAGTACCTCTATAGGTGACCCCACAAGCTTAAAATACGTAATTTGAGCCCACCGCTTCGTTTGTCCCGAGGTGGGCCCACTATTTCCGATTTTACCCCTTTTGTATTTATGACTTGTCTTCGAGCTGCTTTAAATGAAATGTCTTAACTACTCCTCTAACTATTATCTAAAGAATTGTTTTAAATACTCCGTTAAGTCTTGTAAACTGTTTTGGATCTTGGAAACGATCTCAGAAAGATTATGCCTCCGTAACCCATTATGACATCTGAAGTTTAACTTACTATGATTCCGTCCGATTTCATTGTTTTGACTTGTCACTCGATATGCCTCATTGAGTCTCTGGAAGTATACATGGTATTTTATTGCATTTAGTTTCTCACTACTCCATTCGTGGATGCCTCAATATTTCCCACACTGAGCCCGGGCCAGGATATGTTCTCAAGCGTCTTCCACTGCATTGTTCGCCGTGCCTCGATGTGAGGGGACAGGTATATATGTACATGGGTTGTGGAGTATGCTGTGCCATGTACACTATTCTGACATGATATGATATGATCTGATATGGCCATTTGATATGTTATGCTATGTTACGGGGTTATTCCCCTTTTCTGATCCTTATGTGTTGTGGCACCAGCGTCGGGGGGTGGCCACGTTCTGTCTGCCGAGTCCCTTGGCAGGGGCCGGATATGATATGGCATATGTTTCTGTACACACTCTTCATGTTTTGAAAATATGCATTCGATACTCTGGATATCACACTCACTTTTCTGTACGTTCTGTTTCGGTTATGATTTTGTCCCGTAGTGGGACCAGGTATGACATACGTTTTCTGCAAATACTATTTATGCTTTATGATCAACATTTTTGCTAATCTGGATATTCCGTTCATTTTCTGTATCTTCTGCTTCGATTATGACTTTGTTTACTACGTTCCATGCTTTACATACTCAGTACATATTTCGTACTGACCCCCTTTCTTCGGGGGCTGCGTTTTCATGCCGCGCAGGTACAAACTACAGATTTGCTGATCCGCATGTTTAGGACTATATTCTGCCATCTTGGAGTGCTCTATTGTTTGGAGCCTATGTTTGGTACAGTCCTTGCTATGGTACATTTGTATGTTGTTCAGGGGTATGACGGGGCCCTGTCCCGTCTTATGATTCTGATGTGTTCTGTAGAGGTCTGTAGACATACATGTGGGTTCTGCATATGATTTGGGTTGGTATGATCTGTGACAGCCTGATCGGCTTCCTTGTGCTTTATCCGTTAATCTGTGATAATTAATAACGCCAATTGACATTTACATTTAAATATTCTGCTTATATGCTGGTTTGGGTTATTGGGTACGTTCAGGTGTCCAGCACGGACACTAGTCGCGGCCTACGGGGTTGGGTCGTGACAAAAGTGGTATCAGAGCGGTTCGTCCTCGGAGTGTCTGCAGACCGTGTCTCGTAGAGTCTTGTTTATCGGTGTGTTGTGCACCACATCTATAAACAGGAGGCTACAGGACATTTAGGGTGTTACCTTTCTTTGAATCTTAGATCGTGCGATAGAGCCAGCTGTAGGAAATGAATTCCTTTTTACTAACCTCTGATTTCAGCTGGAGAACGGTATCGACGTAAGACAGTGACTGATGATATTGGAAGCTACACAGTACACAGGTAAGCAATGGTATGAAAGACGTACGCTGGGTAAGGTATTTGAAGCACGATTGAAATATAAAGTTTAAAATCGTAATGAAAAGTAAACAGGAAAGTGCAATAGGTGCAGTTCGAGCTGGACATGTGAAGCAAGCCTCGGCATATTTATACTTTTTATTTGAAATTATCAGCCCTGTGTGGCTATGATGCGATATGATATGATATGTATATACGTATATGTGTTGGCCCTGTGAGGCATGGTTTGTATTTCCTGTGGGCAGGTTTTGGGAGAGTAAGAAATACAGAGGAACCTCTGCCTAAATTTTCCTAGAAATACGAAGAGGAAGATGAGATATAAATTCTTAACATGTCTTGAAGGTCGATACCGATAGGGTAAATTCATTATGTTGGATTAAAGTTTGAGAGATACCCTCCGTGTCATTCGTAAGAAGTATTATCCGTATTTGGAAAATTTTATCTCGAGAAAGCATATATGAGTAGCAGATTTGCAATTTATTTAAACGAACCGGAATATGTTCCGACCCCATTTTGCTTTAGGACAGCATATGTGGAAGGGCAAAAAATGTCCAACGATTAAGCTTCCTCTAATTGGAAGAATACAAAGTGTATGACAGGCAGTGGAAATTGAGTGGTCCGTTTACGACTCAAAAATATACATATACACAAATATGGAGGTAATTATGTGAGTTAAGTGCTAAGAGATTCCGCGAAGTTCGTCGGATTCTAGTTTGTAACATTTTATCAGTTCTCATCGACTGGTTGGAGATGGGATCTGTGGAATAAAAACCTAAACCCGTGAGCTGTCTAAAAGTATATATATACACACGCATGGAGGTAAATATTGAGGATTTACAAGGGCGACACGGTAACTATATAGTTAGAAAAGTAAAAGAATCCCCACTAAATCGAGGTGGGACCCGCTACGAGAACGTTTTGAAAGTTGTTAAGACCCCGATTTGCCTTAAATTACGTGACCAAGGTCGCGCGGGGCAGTTGACGTGATTATACTGGCCTTAACGCACCTAAATGTATTAAAGTTTTAAGGTTAAGCGTGCTAGGGCCAGAGAAATTTTGAGATGGGTGACCCCCTGGGAAATGTACCAAAATTTTTGGCAAACATAGATATAAGAGACGAATTTGAAATTCGGGGTAACCTAAAGGGAATTAGGATGTGTGGAATGGTTAGAAACCTTATAGGGGTCACGTGAGCTGAGACGGATTAGATTGGTAAATAGGAAGGAAAAGCAGCGCAGCTCTGGAATTAGAGTAAAAATTTGAACAGGTGATTGAAGATGTATGGTGAAAGAAATGGTAGTGATATATGTACGTATGTGTAGGACCCCCCATTTACGACTATGTCGATCGATTGGTGAACCCTAATAGCCAGTGTTGTAATATATAGAAAGGATTAACTGGGCAGAATTTACGAGGAAAAGGGAAAGGTATGGTACAAATGTTACGAAATAGACCGATACTCATTTTGCTACTGGTTGAGTTTGGAAAATTCTAATACAACGATGTTTTGAAAGAAAAGAGAATAATTGAGTGGGGGGTAAGGAGATCAAATACAAGAAAAAGTGAACCGTAAGAAACATAGTTAAGCAGAGTCTTTAAAAGAGTTGACGGGCAAAGCACGAATGTTAATTGCGAAAACGAGCTAGAATGAAATAGTGCAGGGCAAAGGAAAACATATGGCATGAAACGATGAATCATGTGAGTATCAAATAATTCGATTATTGAGGAAACAGAACGACAGATAAGGAATGGGTATGAAGGAAGAATGTGATTACTAAGAGATAAACTTCTACATTAATTATATTATTTGAGTGCCAGCTATCGGATAAGATTTTGTACTATATAATCGTGATTCTGTTAAGGTTTCGTACGAAGATAATCAAGTTATAGGTTAGAAAGAAAAGACATGGATATGGTAGAAGTATAACCCCAAAGAAGGGGAGCAAATGAAAGTAAAGTAAGCATAAATGAAAACAATTGACACATAGAAGATTGAAGCGATAAGGAATTGGCCTAGGCCTTCGACATCGACTGAAATACGCAGTTCTCTGGGATTGGTCGGATATTACAGAAGATTTGTAGAGAAATTTATTTCTGCTACGACACTATTAATGAAGCTAATTCAGAAGGCAGTGAAATCTCAGTGGACCGGTACTTGTGAATGTAGTCCCAGTTGCTGAAGGGAAGCTAACGTTGTGGCAGACGCACTTAACCGCAAATCTATGGGCGGTTTGACCGGCGTGTATCCAGAAAGAAGGAGTTGGCTTGTAAAATTCATCAGTTAGCTAGCCTTGGAGTCCGTTTGGTCGATTCTGGAGATATTGGGATTTTGTCTGAGAAGTTGCTGAATCAATTTTTCCCTCGGGAAGAGTCAGAACTGGAGCTGTAATCAATTTTTCCTTCAGTAACTGGAAGTTGCGTTCACAAGCATCGGTCCACTGGAATTTTGCTACCTTCTGAGTTAGCTTCGTTAACGGCGCTGCAATCGAAGCAAAATTCTCCACAAATCTCCTATAATACCCTGCTAATCCCAGAAAACTTCGTACCTCAGTAGGTGTCGTAGGCCTAGGCCAATTCTTTACGGCCTCGATCTTCTGTGTATCAACCCGAATACCATCTGCTCTGACGATATGCCCCAAAAATGCCACTGGAGTCAACCAGAATTCACATTTGGAGAAATTAGCATATAATTTCTGTTGTCGAAGTGTTCCGAGTACTGTCCTCAGATGATCTGAATGCTCCTCTTCTGATCGTGAATAAATCAGAATATCATCAATAAATACAATCACGAACATGTCTAAGAACGGCCTGAATACTCGATTCATCAGATCCATGAACACTGCTAGAGCGTTAGTTAGCCCAACAGACATCACTCTAAACTCATAATGCCCATATCGGGTCCTGAATGCAGTCTTCGGAATATCTGCCTCGCTTACCCGCACCTGGTGATAGCCCGAGCGTAAATCTATCTTCGAGAAATATTTAGCACCCTGCAATTGGTCAAATAGATCATCAATACGGGGGAGGGGATATTTATTCTTTATGGTGACCTTATTCAGCTGTCTGTAATCAATGCACATCCGTAGCGACCCATCTTTCTTCCTCACGAAAAATACCGGCGCTCCCCAAGGTGATGTACTCGGTCTTATGAAGCTTGTCTCTAATAAATCCTTCAGCTGCTCCTTCAATTCCTTCAGTTCTGCAGGTGCCATTCTGTAAGGAGGAATAAATATAGGCTGGGTATCTGGCAGCACATCTATAGTGAACTCTATCTCCCGTTCAGGTGGAAGGCCTGGAAGCTCGTCCGGAAATACATCTGGAAATTCAATAACAACTGGAACTGACTGAAGAGTAGGTGCTTCCGCTTTAATATCATGCACGCGAACCAGATGATAAATATACCCCTTCTGAATCATCTTCCTGGCCTTGAGGTATGAAATAAACTTACTCCTCGGCAATGCTGTATTTCCTGCCCATTCTATAACTGGTTCCCCTGGAAATTGGAAGCAGACTACCTTTTTCTGACCGTCAACGTTGGCATAACAAGAGGCTAACCAATCCATGCCCATAATAACATCGAATTCTGTCATATCCAACTCTATCAAATCGGCTTTGGTGCATCGGCCACATATAATTACTAAACAATCTCTATATACCTGTCTTGCTATAACAGAATCCCCGACCGGTGTAGCTACCTCGAACGGTTCTATCGGTTCAGGTTTTATCCCAATTCTACTAGCAACCAGGGGGGAGATATATGATAAGGTAGAGCCTGGATCTATCAATGCATACACATCTTGGGAAAAGATCAATAATATACCTATAACCACATTTGGTGACGCCTCCTGATCCTGTCGGCTGGCCAAGGCATATGTGCGGTTCGGAGGACCGCTAGAACTGGGAGCTCCTCCTCGGCCTACGCGACATTTCTATGGTCTCTAACCACTCCGTATACTCCAATTTCTTTTAGACTTCCCTATCTCTTCATTTTTCTCTTATATTTACCTTTATAGAACATTTAGTACACTTCCCAGGGGGGTCACCCATCCTAAAATTTCCCTCACTCCAGCACGCTTAACCTCGAAATTCTGATGAAATTTAGTGCGTTAATGCTGATATGATTGCGTCCACTTCACCGTATGACCTTTATCACGTAATCTGGAGTAAGTTGGTGTCTTCACAGCTTCCAAAATATTCTCGTAACGTGTCTCCCTTCGAACTGGATAGGATCTTTTACTTTTCTGACTATGCAATTATCGTATTAGTCTTTTAAATCCTCAATTTTCACTTTTCATCTGTATGTATGGCTACCTTTCATCCGGGGTTTTTAGATTCCCACTGGTGGCGGAGACACCTTAGTCGCCGTTACTTATAAATACTGGATCACCGGCCCCATTGGGTTTCCGCTCGCTGCTATTAAATAATGCTCTACGGAAGTTACACATACATAGAAAGTTCCAAAGCGAGCTCATATACCTGTAGCCGACCGGTCTCTAGTCTGATTTGGTGGGCTGCTATGTGAAATGTGCTCCTCATCATTGTCTGCCCGCCATCCACTCGTCTATTCTTCGTCATCGGTCACATCTGAATCTGAAGAGTATAGATAACCAGGCAGTTCCTAGTTTACTGACGACCAGGATAAGGGACTTGAGTAGTCCGTAACACTCACCGGGGAGGCCTGTCTAACGTAGTGCTCCACCACAGGAGCAGCTGGCATGGCCTCAGAAATCTCCTCCTCAGGTGTCCCAGAAGAATACTCGGATGGATCTGTATCGTAACTGTCCTCTGCGGGGTCCTCCTCCCCGGGAGTCAGGAACTCTGGGGGAATCGTCACCGGGTCCTCCGAAGGATCAGTGTCAATAGAATAGCTGAGGCTCCTCTTGCTCGATCCTGGAGATACTCTAGGGGCCTTCTTAGCGCCCCCACTATCTGAAGCTAACCTTTTCATCTTTCGTCACCCTACAATCACCTGCAGGAAACAGAATCAGGAGCGATCTTCCTGGATACTTACACTATTATTGCTCTCTTCTGGGCATCGCTGTAGACACAGCAATGCGTTAGAGAGGAACCATCCTAATAATACAGCTCTATCGCACGATCTAAGATTGAAAGAAAGGTGACATCCTAAATGTCCTGTAGCTTCCTGTTTATAGATGTGGTGCACAACACACCGATAAACAAGACTCTACTAGACACGGCCTGTAGACATTCCGAGGACGAACCGCTCTGATACCACTTTTGTCACGACCCAACCCCATAGGCCATGACTAGTGCCCGAACTGGACACCCGTACACACTCTTTTACCAAAATCGGCATACCAATGGCTTATCCATATTCGGCGTACACTGACTTATATAGATACAAAGGTCAGATGTCGTCTTAAGCGGTCACATATAACAAATGTATCACACGGAAGCCGGCAAGGCTGTCGTAAAACACACAATACTGCCGAAATGCTTACTTTTGAAAAACAAATAACGCATATCAAAATCATGTATAGGGCTCAGGAACGTGGTCGCCACTCCGACGCTGGCGCCACAACACATCATACTCCAGAAGATTTCATATCTCCGTACAACCCCGAAACACATCATAACATCATAGCACATCATACGCCATAACACATCATAACGCCATATATAAGCGGTACCCGGCCCGCTAGTGGGGGACTCGGGGAACCGTAACACATCATACTGCCGAATATAACATAGTGCGCACGATGACAAACCGGCCCGGGACTCGGCGAAAGATGTAAATACAGTATGCACGAGCAGAGTAGTGAGAAACTATATGCAATTTAAAAACATTATTAGTTTAGACTCAGCAATTAAGTAACTGACCAACACTCGAGGATTAAGGCGATAATTATGTGAAATCCTTTCAAAAGTCGTTAGAATTATACAAAGGTAAGTCTCGGGGACCGCGGACAAGTAGAGGCCCAATCCGAGCCCGCCTATGAAAGTTACAAACATAATTCGCTTTAGAACTCCCTAAGAACGTATCGGAGCGATCCGAGCTCGTCTAAGAAAGTTAGAGACATTATTCGACATAAGACTTTTAAGAATAAAAATTCTGTATACACGTTCTTTATCCAATGATACAAAAGATCTAAGGACCATAGTTCGATTATACTAGGAATGTAACAACAAGAAATGAATAAGAATCGTCAACATGCTCGGATCTTATGAATGGAGTTACCCCGAGGCTCGTTTCATAGCTTACTTGCAACTAGGACATGCCAAAAGAAGAAAAGGGTAAGCTTTACATACCTTGTCCGCTCCTTAAGCTAACCTGAACTTAAGCCTCGGGTTTCCCAAAATCTACAACAACACCAATGAATATCAAGCATTAACTATAGATCTTAAGAGTCTAATTCTAAACTAATCACTTTGTTTATAAAAATTTCGGCAGCATCTCCTCTGTAAATACAACCACCCCGAGAATTCAACTCGGCCAAATTATCAACAACCATACCAACAGTCATTCCAACAATACCAACAATCAATTCAAAACGCATTCGAACATTAATAACCCGCTTTGACATAATTCAACGGCATTCCGTTTACATTCACTTCAACTACATATAATCAAACCAACACCAATGCTCGCATACTCAAATACTAATCCGAAATCATTTAAACAAAATTCAAGAACATTTTAAACAATCCGCACAACATTCAAAACAATCCAACCAAAGCTCCATTCCACCCGAAACCTTCCAAATGCAACAAGAACAACAACAACACCTTTCCTTCTTTCAAATTCATGAACTACACCAATAATTCACATACTAGCAACATTATTTTCCATAAATACAAGGAATGGTATTAAAGTCACATTAGCTTCTAAAACAACTCTCCAACACTTACAACTTCAACTAGAATTATTAAACTTTCATTTTCATCATAGATTCCATTACAACCACAACCAAAATACTAAGAAAAATTGATTCATTCTCTTCTACACCACACAATACCTACACGGCCACACACTACATATACACGGCCACAACATAACATCCATATTTTCATGAATTTCATCCATTTCTACATACTACAACATACACAACCATCCATAACATATAAAAAAAAAGATTAAACCTTACCTTTTCAGCACGCTTCTTACTTGGCTAGGGTTATGAATTTGCAGCAAGGAGTAGTTTGATTGCTCCAACAACTATCTCACGTTAAAGAGGACCTTCCAATTAGTAGGAATGCTAGAAGAAAATAATTTTTTTAATCAAGATTGAGGTCTTCAATTTTTTGTCTCTATGACCGAATGGCCTTTTTCATTTTTTTCTCTCCAAGTTTCTTCAAACATCTATAGATGAACATGAAAAATATGACTAATAAGTCATCTTTTATACACATGCATAATTCATGCATGTGGGCCAAGGCCCACCCCAACTTGGACGGCCACATGGCCCTTTGTTTCAAGACTATTTTTTTTTGTTTTGTAATTCATGAAAAATTATTTTTCTAATTCCAAATTTGCCCTTAGCCTTACTCAATATTACCATGAACCACCTTGTGAATTTTCCTTTTTACCCCTAGCCTTTCTTAATATTTCCACATCAAAATTTTCATAAACAACTTGTATATTAAACAAGCTCAAAATATAGCCTTGCCCTTAACTTCTCGCAATTATCTTGAAATATCGCAGTGTTCGCAATTAACGAACTCTACGATGTCCCTTTTCATACCATCCCACCAATATAAGCATCTGAGATCATGGTATATCTTTGTTGATCTCGGATGAACAGAATACCGAGCATAATGTGCCTCTTCCATAATCTGCCGCCGCAGCCCTGCAACGTCAGGTACACATAACCTGCCTCTATATAATAATACTCCGTCAGGTGTAATCTCGAACGGGGTCCCCTCCTTATCAAGGGCTGCATCCCTGTACTGTGCCAGAACAGGATCCTCGTATTGGTGTCGCTTTACTTCTTCCATAATAGAGGATTCAGCAACTTCTCGGACAGAAACCCCAGTGTTTCCAGAATCGGCCAAACGGACTCCAAGACTGGCTAGCTGATGAATTTCATGAACTATTTCTTTCCTTTCTGGCTGCACATCTGTCACGACCCGACTCGGGGCCGCGACGAGCACCCGGGCACCCTCTTAGCTTACTCTTATGCTTACATCTAGGTGAGCCACATTATTATACATGCATTTCCATTCATTCGTCAACTAGTCCCATTTGGACAACAACACATTTATATCATCATAGGCATCTATGCCACATCAATGTACATGGGCCAACGTGGCCGACAAAATGATACACAGAACATAGGCCGACAAGGCCAAACACATCTACCCACACACACACATGTCTACAAGGCTCTGAGAGTATACCATATCACATTAGCGGGACAGGACCCTTCTATGCCCATAATTATATACACAAACGAATGAGTACCCAAAAGATATGGCTCCGAAAGAAATGGAGCTCTCTATGTAATCTCCGAATAGGCAGCTCTGGATCAAGTCTGTCTCCCTCTGCACATGCGGGCATGACACAGCGTCCACAAACAAAAGGACGTCAGTACGAAGAATGTACTGAGTATGTAAAGCATGAGCAACATCAATAAATAAGCATCATGAACAACATATGAAATAGCATAGGAGGGGGAGAAAATAATATCATCGTCATAGCACTTACCTGCCTTTCGTAGGACTTTCCATTTTCCATACGTATTTGTACACCTACGTCATCATACGTATTCCATAATAGTACTCGTACCATACTTGTGCTCATATTCGTATACATGTCCCTATTCGTATTCTTATACATAGTCTTATGACATTCATATTCATATTATATACATAGTCCTTTCATATACATAGACTTCATATAGCATACCCGACCTCATAGGATCGGTGTTTCATACATACTTGGCCAACCAAGGCTCAAGGTTACTCATACCTGGCCCTACCAAGGCTTCAGCGTTATCCATACTGTCACGACGCAACCCCGTAGGCCTTGACTAGTGCCCGAGTTGGACACTCATATCCCCTGTTAACTATAATCTTTTATAACCAGCATATTATGAACTTATTTGTATAAAAAGGCAGGACGTTATTTTAAAGCTGTCACAATTCTGTATGTCGTAGGCACCTGTCTCCTGAGGAGTTACGATATTCAACAACAATATATATATATATATCTACGCAAGCCGACAAGGCTGCCACTACACGCAACATCCCAAACATATATATATATGCAAGCCGACAAGGCTACCATTATGAATGGGTACGCCCCAAACATAAGTCGTATTCATACAACGCAACAACAACTATATACAGACCTACACAAATGTCCACAGACCTCTAAGAGTGATGACAGTATCATATGATGGGACAGGGCCCCGCCGTACCCCGAACAAACACATATATATACAACAATAGGGAGTTATACCAAAGGCTAGGCTCCGGGACAAAGGAGCACTCCAAAGTAGCTGAATAGATATCCTAGGCTGGCGGATCTCCGAAACGAGCGTCTGTACCTGCGGGCATGAACGCAGCCCCCCGAAGAAAGGGTGTCAGTACGAAATATGTACTGAGCATGTAAAGCATAAAATATAGTAATACACTCATACTGAGACAAGGTGTGTAGGACCCAATGCAACAAACAGAATTTCATAAAACTTACCTTTGAACATATTTCATCGGTATCGTTCTCATATCAATATCAATATAGAGTTTTGTAATCGAAGCTGAATAATCATTCTGTATATAACATATATAACGTGTCCCGGCCCTTTAGTGAGAGACTCGGTAATTACAATCATAGCATCATAAACATATACATATACGTGTCCCGGCCCTCTAGTGAGGGACTCGGTGAATAATGAACATATGCCCTCCTGGCCGCCATCCCCATATCATCATGTCATCATATCATCATATCATCATATCATCATATCATCATATATATATAACGTGTCCCGGCCCTTTAGTGAGGGACTCGGTGAATAATGTAATAAATATGCGCACGAAAATGTGTCCTGGCCCGGGACTCAGTGAAGGATGTAACGGTAAGCACGAGCAGAGTAATAAGCAACCACATACATACAAATCATCTTTTGAGACTTAATAGATAAGTAAACTAATTAGCTCTCAAGTATCAGGATAATGATCATATTAAGTTCTTTCTAAATTCACTACAAACTATAACAAGGAACGTTTCAGATTTCATGTACATGTATCAATTTAACATGGTGTAGCTTTTGAAAGCCAAGTATGCCTCTAGTTATGCAATTCTTTAAGAGTAGGAACTTCTATACATCATTTATTAGTCAATCATATAGTAGGCTCGTGACAATAACATTAAGGAATGAATAGAATCATAAGTTATGCTTGGAACTAGAGAGTAGAATTTACCCCAAGGTTCATATCATTTCTTACTTACGTCTAGGACATGCCAAGAAAAAGAAGGAATAGGCTTTACATACCTTTAGCGTTTAGTCGTATTATAACTTGTACTTGCTGCCCAATGGTACTTGTCCTATATCAAGATATCAAGAGCTACGATTAGTCTACGAGGGGATTCAATATGTATTTTAACGTTAACAATCCCTTTCTAACATTTAGACGACGTTTCGTTCGTATTCAAACCAACTAGTACTACAAACTAATATTGCTAATCATACTTTCAAGTATCAATCCGAACTTGGTTAAACATGACTTAAGGGAACTTTGGACAGTCCGTATATCATTCAAAACAGTCCCCTATTCACGGCCAAACAACACGCACAACATTACCATTTTCAATTCGCAGTTTTCCAACTTCAACTACAACGACAACAACACGTTTACAACATTACTTATACGATTTTTGGAACTGTTTTAGCATCATATTTATTCTTACAACAGCCCACAAACCATTTCAATTTCAACTTGAATCATTAAGCTTCACTTTCACTATACGTTCATAACAACAATCAACATTCAAAACGCACTAATCCACTCCTATCATTAAAACAATCCACGGTTTGGGACTGTTTTCCTACTTCAACATAATTCATTTCTTTTGCACCACCAATTCATCTTTCCATAATGCATACAATACACCACAATGTCCATAACAACAACAATTAAAACATGACACAAAACAGTCCATAACTTCTCCTAAAGCAGTCCCCTACACGGCTTCAACACAACTACAACAACTTCATGATTTTCATCCATTTATCCATACTACAACACATTCAATTCATTCCCAATACATGTACAAGAAGATTAAGCATCATTTCACCTAGGTCTATAGCACACGGCCCACTTCAAATTCAAGAAAAAAAGTCCAATACCAACATGCACAATCATAAACATTCAATTCACCATAAAACACATGAGAAGGGATCAATTCTTACCTTGTAACTAAACCCTTCAATCGGCTAGCCCTTCACTTTCACTTCTTGAAGTTTAACACTTGTTCTTACTATTCCAATGAATGCTACATGTTAATACACACCTTCAAGGGAGTTGAATTGCTTAAGAAACTGATTTTTGGATAAATTTAGAGAAGGTTATTCTCGTCAGCTTGTAGCCAAGAGCCTCTCTCTCTATCTCTTAATTTATTTATTTTTTGCTTTGTAAATGTGGAATTGAGCTAGTTAGTGATGAATGAATCAGAATTTGTGTTATATATATGCATTACATGATTTGGACATGTGTACCACTCAAATTTTGGGTCAATGATCATTGACCACTTCAATCCTCTTACACGGCCACTATGGCTTATTTTATGGACTGATTTGGTTTTTTTTTTATCCCACTTAATAATCTAATCATGGTTATTTTAATCCCAATTTTTTCCATTAATGCTTCTATACCAAATGAAATTATAGGTAACTTGTGACTTGAAACGAAACCGGAAGTTAAAGTCTCTACTTCGTATCTTAAAATAGTCTTGTCTTTAACTTGTCACGTTTAGTTTAAAACGTCCCAATGTATGAAAATATGGGATATAACATCCTCCCCCCCTTTAGAACATTCGTCCTCGAATGTCAATTTTTATCCCGTCGGGTTCTATAAGAGTCTTGGGAAGGGTTTTCCTTATCGCTAACATATAGATTGAGCAGACAATTAACACAATCAAGCAAGGGGGTTTAGATTACCTGTAGGCGTGGAAAACAAGTGAGGATATTTCTTTTTCATCTCCTCTTCAGCCTCCCAAGTCATCTCCTCCCTATTATTGTTCCGCCACAACACTTTAACTGACGCCGCATCTTTTGTTCGCAACCTTCTGATTTGTCGATCAAGTATGGCTATAGGCTGCTCTTCGTATGATAGCTCCTCTGTTACCTAGATATCATCTGCAGGAAACACCCTGGAAGGATCGCCTATATACTTCCAAAGCATTGACATATGGAAGACTGGATGTACTGCTTCTAAATCCGCTGGTAGATCTAACTCATATTAATTACCTCCCATTTCCAGGTTGGAATCTCCATCTCCTGTAGTAGTCCTCCAGGCTTCTGGTGCTCTATCTTGACCTGTTGGCAATTCGGACACCGGGCCACGAATTCTGCTATGTCCTTTTTCATACCATCCCACAAATACAAACACCTAAGGTCATGATACATTTTTGTTGATCCTGGGTGAACAGAATACGAGGATAGTGTGCCTCCCCCCATTTCCTGCTACCATAATCCTGCAACCTCAGGTACACATAATCTGTCTCTATATCGTAGTACTCTATCAGATGACATCTTGAATGGGGTCTCGTCCTTCTGAAGTGCTATGTTTCTGTAATGTACAAGAATAGGATCCTCATATTGACGTCTCTTCACTTCTTCTACAATACAGGACTCAGCAACACCTCGCATAAAAATTCTGCCATCATCAGAATCAGCCAAACGAACTCCAAGACTAGCTAGCTGATGAATCTCATGGACTATCTCTTTCCTTCCTGGCTGTACACCTGCCAAACTACCCATAGATTTATAGTTGAGTGCATCTGCTACAACGTTAGCCTTTCCTGGGTGATATGAAATATCGACATCATAATCTTTTAGCAACTCTAGCCACCTCCTTTGCCGCAAATTCAGCTCCTTCTGCTTAAAGATATACTGGAGACTCTCATGATCTGTATAAATATCAACATGAACGCCATATAGATAATGTCTCCATATCTTCAAGGCATGTATCACCGCCGCCAACTCCAGGTCATGGGTAGGATAATTTCTTTCGTGCTTCCTGAGCTGTCGGGAGGCATAGGCGATAACTCTGTCGTGCTGCATCAACACGCAACCCAACCCAACACCGGAAGCATCACAATAAATAACATAGCCATCTAGCCCCTCAGGAAGAGTTAGAACTGGAGCCGTGGTCATCTTATTTTTCAATAATTGGAAACTTCGTTCACAAGCATCGGTCCATTGGAATTTAGCCGCTTTCTGTGTTAGCCTTGTTAAAGGCGCTGAAATCGAAGCAAACTTTTCTACAAATCTCCTGTAATATCCTGCTAGCCCCAGAAAGCTACGTACCTCAGTAGGCGTCATAGGTCTAGGCCAAGTCTTGACGGCCTCAATTTTCTGCGAGTCTACCCGAATACCGTCTGCTCCAACAGTATGCCCCAGAAATGCTACTGAAGTCAACCAGAATTCACATTTAGAGAACTTAGCATATAATTTTTGATTCCGGAGGACCTTAAGTACAGTCCTCAAGTGATCTGCATGCTCTTCTTCCGATCGTGAATAGACCAGAATCTCATCAATAAATACAATCACGAACAAGTCGAGGAATGGCTTAAACACCCTGTTCATCAAGTCCATAAACACGGCTGGAGCATTGGTCAGCCCAAAAGACATCACTTTAAACTCGTAATGCCCGTATCGGGTCCTGAATGCAGTCTTCGGAATGTCTGCTTCCTTTACCCGTACTTGGTGACAACCTGATCGCAAGTCTATCTTTGAGAAACATTTATCACCCTGCAACTGGTCCAATAAATCATCAATCCTGGGGAGGGGTTATCTGTTCTTTATTGTTACCTTGCTCAGCTGCCTATAATCAATACACATCCGCAACGACCCATCCTTCTTTCTTCTATTAATTCCTTCTCTTCCTATGCTCGCTTTCAGTTTCGTTACCACTTGATCTCTATTCCGAACTTTCCCTGTAGGACTTGTAGGTCTTTCTTATTTGTTCTGTACCCTGCCTTTTCATTTCATAATTTCGTTTATACCTTAGTCGCATAGATCACGTCTTATCTTTTAGTCACTTCCTTACCGGACTTTACTCATTCCTATAAATATCCTCCAAACAATGATCAGAAGGGGAACTAGAGTCCGACTAGCATCACGGGGATCCTAATGCTTGATTCACATAATTCACCTCTAGAATTGTACTTAGGTCGTGAGCGAACCTTTTTGTCCATAAATTACTTACTGTATGCCTCATACTCTTCGGATAAGAGTGAAACTTAACCGCTAGACGTTTTGGTTCTTCAACACGAGCTTTTTCTGAGGTAAAATGCGGCTGGAAAGTATCTGGTCCGTTCAAATGAATTCCAAACTTTGCTGCTCATATTTACTCCTTCGAAATCAAATTTCCCAAATAAGAATGATGCCCCTTACGGTTGACATGGAGGGTATCTCTTAAAGCCTTACTCCAACATGATAAATTTACCATATCAATGTCGACCTCATATTTACTATTATTACCAATTCAACCATTAACTTTATTTCTCGAAGTCCGACGTACTTTCGACTTAGCCAAATCTTATCGTTACTGTTGCCACGACCTTTCAAAAATATTACGAACTTATATGTCATTCTCTTTTTATTTCAAAAAAAAAAAAATGGCAGAGCTTCCCCTGTATTTCTTACTATCTCAAAACCTGCACACAGGGAATACCAACAATGCCTCACAGGGCCAACTAATACATATATATATATCGTATCGTAGCCGCACAGGGCTTCCTATATCAATCGCAAGATAAAAATGACGAAATTGCCTCATATACCTAACACAAACTGTATCTGTCACCCTTTCATGTTTAGTTTCCCTTTCCATATTTAACTGCAGGTTTCAAACGTACCTGCAGCATTCGTAGTATGTCTAATATATATTATGTTTACAGTTACTGGTTCCTTTAGCTTCTTCTGTGCACACTTTCTAACTGGACTTATCTGCAATGTATCCATTCAACCCGTTTCCTTACTATACTTACCATAACTCACCATAATGATGGCCAATTTGACATTCCGTATATATAAATTCTCATTACGTACCCTTGCTATCCAACTTTCACCTGTACGTGCAACTATTTTCCATTCTAGATTCCAAGATTTCCACGGGTGGGAACGCCTTGGTCACTGTTACTCGTAAATACTTGGTTGTTGACTCCTTTGATTTCCACTTGCCGCGATTAGGTAACAATATATAACAAATGCACATACATAGGAAATTTCAATAAGGTCTCATATACCTGTAGTCGATCAGTCTCTAGTCTGATCCGGTGATCTAGAAGGTGAAGTGTGCTCCTCGTCATCGTCTGCCCGCCGTTTACTCGTCTGACCTTCATCATCTTCTTCATCTAAATCTGGCGAATATAGATAACCGGGCAACTCCTGGTCTACCGATGACCAGGACATGGGGCTTGAATAATCTGTAACACTTACCGGGGTAGCCGGTCTGACGTGGTGCCCTGCCATAGGAACAACTGGTATGGGTTCAGGGACCGCCTCCCTGGATATCAAAAATTCTGGAGGAATTGTCGCTGGGTCCTCCGAGGGGTCAGTCTCGATAGAATAACTGAGGCTCCTCCTACTTGGTCCTGGAGGCTGGAGTCCCGAATTTACCCTAGGGGCCTTCTTAGCACCCCCACTATCTGCAGCTGGCCTCTTCATCTCTCGCAATTCTGCACCTACCTACAAGAAAAGAGGTCAGAAAAAATCTTTCCTAGGTTCAGGCTCTATCGCACGATCTAGAATGAGAAAGAAAGATGACACCCTAAATGTCCTGTAGCTTCCTGTTTATAAATGTGGTGCACAACACATCTATAAACAAGACTCTACTCGACACGGTCTGTAGACACTCCGAGGATGAACCGCTCTGATACCACTTTTATCACGACCCAACCCCGTAGGCCGTGACTAGTGCCCGAGTTGGACACTCATATCCCCTGTTAACTATAATCTTTTATAACCAGCATATTATGAACTTATTTGTATAAAAAGGCAGTACGTTATTTTAAAGCTGTCACAATTCTGTATGTCGTAGGCACCTGTCTCCTGAGGAGTTACGATCTTCAACAACAACATATATATATCTACGCAAGCCGACAAGGCTGCCACTACATGCAACATCCCAAACATATATATATATATATATATATATGCAAGCCGACAAGGCTGCCGTTACGAATGGGTACGCCCCAAACATAAGTCGTATTCATACAACGCAACAACAACTATATACAGACCCACACAAATGTCCACAGACCTCTAAGAGTGATGACAGTATCATATGACGGGACAGGGCCCCGCCGTACCCCGAACAAACACATATATATACAACAAAAGGGAGTTATACCACAAGCTAGGCTCCGGGACAAAGGAGCACTCCAAAGTAGCTGAATAGATATCCTAGGCTGGCGGATCTCCGAAACGAGCGTCTGTACCTGCGGGCATGAACGCTGCCCCCCGAAGAAAGGGGGTCAGTACGAAATATGTACTGAGCATGTAAAGCATGAAATATAGTAATAGACTCATACTGAGACAAGGTGTGTAGGACCCAATGCAACAAACAGAATTTCATAAAACTTACCTTTGAACATATTTCATCGGTATCGTTCTCATATCAATATCAATATAGAGTTTTGTAATCAAAGCTGAATAATCATTCTGTATATAACATATATAACGTGTCCCGCCCCTTTAGTGAGAGCATCATAAACATATACATATACGTGTCCCGGCCCTCTAGTGAGGGACTCGGTGAATAATGAACATATGCCCTCCTGGCCGCCATCCCCATATCATCATGTCATCATATCATCATATCATCATATCATCATATATATATAACGTGTCCCGGCCCTCTAGTGAGGGACTCGGTGAATAATGTAATAAATATGCGCACGAAAACGTGTCCTGGCCCGGGACTCAGTGAAGGATGTAACGGTAAGCACAAGCAGAGTAATAAGGAACCACATACATACAAATCATCTTTTGAGACTCACTAGATAAGTAAACTAATCAGCTCTCAAGTATCAGGATAATGATCATATTAAGTTCTTTCTAAATTCACTACAAACTATAACAAGGAACGTTTCAGATTTCATGTACATGTATCAATTTAACATGGTGTAGCTTTTGAAAGCCAAGTATGCCTCTAATTATGCAATTCTTTAAGAGTAGGAACTTCTATACATCATTTATTAGTCAATCATATAGTAGGCTCGTGACAATAACATTAAGGAATGAATAGAATCATAAGTTATGCTTGGAACTAGAGAGTAGAATTTACCCCAAGGTTCATATCATTTCTTACTTACGTCTAGGACATGCCAAGAAAAAGAAGGAATAGGCTTTACATACCTTTAGCGTTTAGTCGTATTATAACTTGTACTTGCTGCCCAATGGTACTTATCCTATATCAAGATATCAAGAGCTACGATTAGTCTACGAGAGGATTCAATATGTATTTTAACGTTAACAATCCCTTTCTAACATTTAGACGACGTTTCGTTCGTATTCAAACCAACTAGTACTACAAACTAATATTGCTAATCATACTTTCAAGTATCAATCCGAACTTGGTTAAACATGACTTAAGGGAACTTTGGACAGTCCGTACATCATTCAAAACAGTCCCCTATTCACGGCCAAACAGCATGCACAACATTACCATTTTCAATTCGCAGTTTTCCAACTTCAACTACAACGACAACAACACGTTTACAACATTACTTATACGATTATTGGAACTGTTTTAGCATCATATTTATTCTTACAACAGCCCACAAACCATTTCAATTTCAACTTGAATCATTAAGCTTCACTTTCACTATACGTTCATAACAACAATCAACATTCAAAACGCACTAATCCACTCCTATCATTAAAACAGTCCACGGTTTGGGACTGATTTCCTACTTCAACATAATTCATTTCTTTTGCACCCCAATTCATCTTTCCATAATGCATAAATTACACCACAATGTCCATAACCCCAACAATTAAAACATGACACAAAACAGTCCATAACTTCTCCTAAAGCAGTCCCCTACACGGCTTCAACACAACTACAACAACTTCATGATTTTCATCCATTTATCCATACTACAACACATTCAATTCATTCCCAATACATGTACAAGATGATTAAGCATCATTTCACCTTGGTCTATAGCACACGACCCACTTCAACTTCAAGAAAAACAGTCCAATACCAACATGCACAATCATAAACATTCAATTCACCATAAAACACATGAGAAGGGATCAATTCTTACCTTGTAACTAAACCCTTCAATCGGCTAGCCCTTCACTTTCACTTCTTGAATTTTAACACTTGTTCTTGCTATTCCAATGAATGCTACACATTAATACACACCTTCAAGGGAGTTGAATTGCTTAAGAAACTGATTTTTGGATCAATTTGGAGAAGGTTATTCTCGGCCAGCTTGTAGCCGAGAGCCTCTCTCTCTATCTCTTAATTTTTTTTTTTTTGCTTTGTAAATGTGGAAATGAGCTTGTTAGTGATGAATGAATCAGAATTTGTGTTATATATATGCATTACATGATTTGGACATGTGTCCCACTCAAATTTTGGGTCAATGATCATTGACCACTCAATCCTTTTACACGGCCACTATGGCTTATTTTATGGACTGATTTGGTTTTTTTTATCCCACTTAATAATCTAATCATGGTTAATTTAATCCCAATTTTCCATTAATGCTTCTATACCAAACGAAATTTATAGGTAACTTGTGACTTGAAACGAAACCGGAAGTTAAAGTCTCTACTTCGTATCTTAAAATAGTCTTGTCTTTAACTTGTCGTGTTTAGTTTTAAACGTCCCAATGTATGAAAATATGGGATATAACACGTACCATCTGCAGAGGTGTGCGCGCGTTTCGTCATCGTATACATACTTTATACATATTCATATACATATATCCTACCCGGCGTTATAAGCTCAGGGTGTCATTATAGCCCTTCATAGGCACATGTAAGTATAATAGCCCGTAGGTACCTTTAGCTTCATTATTATTATGATCGTCATCACTATCATCATCATTTTCACTACATCTATATCTTATGCTTACTCGTCATATGGGGTGCGTAGTACAATCTTAGCACATATCGAGGATCGTGAGCTTATGAGCTCGGAGTGTCAATCATTTGAATACAACATACTCATATAGAGGATTTAAGAGTTTGGCCAAGGAACCATGCCTTATGAAAGAAGGGTTAGCCTTACATACCTTTTCGTCGGACTATTCTACACTTGCACGCTTCCTTCCAATGCTAGCGTCTATACCTTCATTAATATCATAACAATGGCCATTAGTCATTCACATTATCTAGATTCCTTAATTTGCCTCTAATTCACCCATATTCGTGGTCATAACATCCAACTTCGTCCATTCGTCTAAAGTGTCTAGCTCATGATCTTAGTACCATTTATAATGCATTCATATCACAACACAACAACATTCATGATTCAATTCAAACTATTCCACAAAATGTCACTATTCATCATTCATGACCTACTTGACCATATTTTCTACAATCCATGTATTTCAACTCTTCAATACCTTAAACATCATGTAAAAATCATGAATCTTACCTTAGAGGTTGTAGGAACAAGCTTTGGTTAATAATATTCCACTTTGAGCAAAATCCTAGTTTTTCTCCATTTGGATTTCTTGACCTAGATGATCTTTGATGATGTTCTTACTCTTGATTCACTTTGTTTTATGTTGTTGATCCTCAAATATCCTTGAAAACTTGTATAATAAATGTAGAGAGTGGTTTTAGAGAGAAGTGGTGTAATGTTGTAATGAAATAAAACAAGTGTTGGTCCCTTTATTTAATGACTTGCAAAATTGGTGCTGAGGTGAACAGTGGTCGTCCATCATGGTTTACAGCCCGTATTGCAGTTTACGGACCGTCCCTCACGATCGTATTTAAACATTTCTAGAACCAGAAACTTTGGCTGCTTGCATGGTGATTTACGACCATGGTTTACGGGTCGTAAATCACTTTACGATCCGTCCTCCAGGTCGTGTTTTACCATTTCTCGGCTGGCAGAAAGTTGAAGCCTTGCATGGCAGTTTACGACCTGCTAGTTTACGGACCGTATACCAGTTTACGGTCCGTCCTAGCACTTTACGACCACTGGGCAGTTGAAATTCTACAACTTTCCATATTTCTTAGACTTCTCATTTTAATCACCCACGTCTATGCACATGCATTGCTCACCTTATATCTCATCTTAATTTAGTCAACTTTTTCATCTCACATCGGATAACTTTGAAATCTCGCCTAAGGTCATCAAACGTCGATTCTTGCTCATGGACATCATGCACTCATACTTATCACTAGTTCATTCACTTACGTACCAACGGAAAATTTTTCCGAGGTGTAACATTCTTCCCCCCTTAAGAACATTCGTCCCCGAATGTTAAAGTGCTCAGGAATTGTACAAAAATTTCGCCATAGTTTCCCTTATAAATACCATCCTGCCACAACAATCCATAATATCGATGCCACACCGGGCCACAACATAACAACATAAAATTTTGGCCACACATAACCCAAAAGCATAAAAGAAAAATATACATACCTTATGATCTTGACGTCTCATCTTGGGCTTCTTCTAAGGGCTGAAATAAATGTGGGTATTTGGATAGCATACTTTCTTCTGCTTCCCATGTCATCTCCTCTCGTTTACTTCTCCTCCATAGAACCTTAACCGAGGCCACCTCTTTGTTTCTAAGCCTCCGTACTTGCCTGTCTAATATGGCAATGGGTACCTCTTCATAAGTCAATTTCTCTGTCACTTGCACATCATTTACTGGGCCGATCCTAGTGGGATCTCCAACCCATTTTCGAAGCATCGAGACATGAAATACTGGATGGACTGACTCCAATTCCGGAGGTAGATCTAACTCATAGGCCACTTTGCCTATTTTGCGCACAATCTCACATGGTCCAATATACCAGGGACTAAGCTTCCCCTTTTTGCCAAATCTCATAACGCCTTTCATTGGCGACACTTTCAAGAATACCCAATCCTTCACTTTGAACTCCAAGTCTCTTCGACGATTATCCGCATAGGACTTCTGACGACTTTGGCCTGCTAACAACCGATCTTGTATAAGCTTGACTTTCTCTATAGCTTGCTGGATCAAGTCTGGCCCTATCAATTTAGTTTCTCCGGTTTCAAACCACCCAATTAGGGATCTACACTTTCACCCATATAAAGCTTCATATGGTGCCATTTGAATGCTGGAATGATAACTATTATTGTAAGCAAATTCAATGAGTGGCAAATGATCATCCCAATTTCCTCCAAAATCTATCATACATGCTCGTAACATATCCTCAAGAGTCTGAATAGTACGTTCAGCTTGTCCATCGGTTTGGGGATGAAATGCCGTGCTAAGGCTAACCCGGGTCCCTAAACCCTCTTGGAAAGACCTCCAAAACATAGCTGTAAACTGAGTCCCTCTGTCAGAGATAATAGATACCGGGATGCCATGGAGTTTTACTATCTCTTTAGATAAAGCTTCGCATAATCTTCTGCCTCATAGGTCGTCCTGACCGGTAAGAAATGAGCTGACTTGGTGAGTCTATCCATAATCACCCATATGGAATCATACTTACGTCGAGAACGGGGTAAGCCTGAAATGAAGTCCATGTTAATCACTTCCCACTTCCAAGTTGGGATTTCTATAGCTTGCAACAATCCACCCGGCTTTTGGTGTTCAATCTTCACTTGTTGGCAATTAGGACACTGAGCTCGGAATTCCGCTATATCTTTCTTCATCCCATTCCACCAATAGATAGACTTAAGATCATGACACATCTTCGTCGCTCCGGTGTGAACAGAATAACGGGAACTATGAGCTTCTCTCATAATCTGGTGGCGTAAACTTGCCACATCAGGAACACATAATTTTCCTCTACATCGGAGAACTCCGTCTCCTGAAATGTCAAATGATGACTCCTTTTTCTGAGGGAGTGTATTTCTGTACTGCATTAGCATGGGATCCTCATATTGTCGCTCTTTCACTTCTGCTACTAGCGACGAGACTGCTGTATTCTGGATAGTAGCTCCGCTGCTACCTGAGTCCACTGCTCGGACTCCTAGGCTAGCTAACTGTTGAAGCTCATGGGCCATCTCTTTCTTTTCTGGTCGTACATCACTTAGACTTCCCATCGACCTACGGCTAAGAGCATCAGCCACCACATTTGCCTTTCCGGGGTGGTACAGGATCTCAACATCATAGTCTTTTAGCAACTCTAGCCATCGTCGTTGCCGCAAATTCAACTCTTTCTGCTTGAAGATGTATTGAAGACTCTTATGATCTGTGTAAATATCCACGTGGACACCATATAAGTAATGTCTCCATATCTTTAATGCATGGACCACCGCGGCAAATTCTACGTCATGGGTAGGATAATTCTGCTCATGTTTCCGCAATTGCCTTGAAGCATACGCAATCACTTTGCCATGTTGCATCAACACACAACCTATCCCAACACCTGAAGCGTCACAATACACAACGTATCCTTCCAATCCCTCTGGAAGCGTCAGAACTGGGGCAGAAGTCAACCGACCCTTTAACTCTTGGAAACTACGTTCACAAGCATCTGTCCATTGAAACTTGGCTGATTTCTGTGTCAACTTTGGGAGTGGTGCAGAAATAGAGGAAAAACCTTCAACGAATCTCCTGTAATAACCTGCTAAGCACAGAAAGCTACGAACCTCTGTAGGAGTTGTGGGTCTTGGCCAAGTCTTCACGGCCTCAATCTTTTGACTATCCACTCGAATACCATCGGCTGTCACAATATGCCCTAAAAATGCCACTGAGTTCTACCAGAACTTACATTTGGAAAACTTTGCAAACAATTCTCGAGTTCGAAGAACTCCAAGGACAATACGCAAATGATCCGCATGTTCTGTTTCAGATCTAGAATACACCAAAATATCATCAATGAATACGATTACAAATAAGTCCAGAAAGGACCTGAACACATTATTCATCAAATCCATAAATACCGCTGGCACATTAGTTAGCCCAAATGACATCACCCGGAATTCAAAATGACCATATCTCGTTCTGAAGGCTGTCTTAGGGATATCTTTCTCCCTAACTCTCACTTGATGATACCCGGACCTCAAATCAATCTTTGAAAACCATTTGGCGCCTTGCAATTGATCAAACAAGTCATCAATCCTTGGGAGAGGATATTTATTCTTAATCGTTACTTTATTCAATTGCCTATAATCAATGCACATTCTCAGGGAGCCATCTTTCTTTCGAACGAACAATACGGGCGCTCCCCACGGGGATGAACTAGGCCTAATGAAGCCTTTATCAAGTAAGTCCTTCAATTGCTCCTTCAAGTCTTTCAATTTTGCGGGTGCCATTCTATATGGAGGAATAGATATAGGTGTGGTGCCTGGCAACACATCAATGGTAAAATCAATCTCCCGTTCGGGAGGAAGGCCTGGAAGCTCTTCCGGGAACACATCTGGAAATTCGTTCACTACGGGAACTGACTGAAGAGTCGGCGATTCAGCTTCTACATCTTGAACTCGCACTAGATGATAAATACATCCTTTCGTGATCATCTTCCTTGCCTTTAGATAGGAAATAAATCTACCTTTTGGTGATGCCGCATTCCCTTTCCATTCTAAGACTGGTTCTCCCGGAAACTGGAAACGAACCATCTTCATTCGGCAATCAACATTGGCATAACAAGAAGCCAACCAATCCATGCCCATAATAACATCAAAATCTACCATTTCTAGCACATGCAAATCAATCATGGTACGACGGTCACAGATCGTGACTATACAATCCCTATATACTCGGCTAGCTATTACCGATTCACCCACGGGTGTGGACACCTCAAAAGGTTTGATCGACTCCGGCTCAACTATAAATTGACCCACAATATAAGGAGTAACATATGATAATGTGGAGCCCGGATCAATCAAAGAATATACATCATGAGAGAATACCGATAATATACCTATGACCACGTCAGGAGAAGACTCTTGATCTTGGCGTCCAGCCAAGGCATAAATACGGTGCTGAGGGCCGCTAGTACTGGGAGCTCTACCTCTACCTCTACCATGGCCGATTGGCGCATGTGAACCTGGCCCCGTAGGGCGTACAGATGCCGAAGATCCGGCTACCGACCCTGATGGTTGGGTCCTACCTCTACCATGTACTGAGGGGAAATCACGCATAATATGGCCTGGTCGCCCAGATGAATAGCAAGCATCTGAACCCAATCGGCATTGACCCCAATGCGACTTCCCACACTGGGAACATCGTGGTATAGGTGGCCTTGACTGTCCTGAATCACCTCTAAACTAGGACCCCGAATAGATCTGACTCGGCCCGGGATGAGTAGATCTATCAAGGCTCTGGCCTGAAAACCGTGGAGGTGCACTGGTCATAGAATAGCCCGAATGTCTAGGGAACTATTGCCTGTGTCCGCCTCTGGACACAATTATTGGGCCCGAAGATCTGGCCCTCTTACTATGTCCCCTATTCTGTTCACGTTCACATCTCCGCTGTTGTAGGCTTTCCTCTAAGTTCTAAGCATGTGCCTGAATGCGTGCAATATCCATACCGTCCTGAAGGGACGCAGTCAAGCATTTGTCCATCAGATGGGGCCCTAGGCCCTTTACAAATTGGTGTACCCTGTCGCCCATATCTGCTACCATGGCCGAAGCATACCTGGCCAAGGAGTTAAAACGGAGGCTATACTCTAGGGCACTCATACTGCCTTGCCTCAAATTTAAGAATTTATCGGCCCTAGCTCGCCGAACTTCTGGGGGCATATAATGACGGAGAAAAGCATCAACAAACTCTTGCCATACCGGGGGAGGTGCATTTGCTCCCCGTGAAGCCATCCATACCGTATACCACTGAATCGATACATCTCTCAATCTATATGACGCTAACTCCACTGACTCGGTGTCCGAAGCATGTATCAACCGGAGCGTCCTTAGCATACCATCAATAAAGTCCTAGGGATCCTCCTCCGGTTTTGACCCAAAGAATTCTGGAGGGTTCAAAGTAATGAAATCACGGGCTCTTGCACTAATAGCCCTATCACCATACCCTGAACTGTGCCTCTGCGCCTGGGCCGCAACCAATTGAGTCAATAAAGTAATGGCCTCTTTTACATCTTGGCCCGAAGCATTTGGTGGAGGAGCTGGAGGTGCTGGAGCTGGGGCTGAGGCTTCCTCGCGCTCCTCAGAGACGGGCACTGTCTGGGAGGACTGAGATTGAGCCGCACCCTGGGACTCACTTTCCTCTACTACCGGTGGTGGTGCTTTCTTATCCCGCTTCTCTGCCACCGTCTTGCCCTTTTGGGCTGCCGTAGTCTTTCCCTTTTTAGGCATCTCTGAAATACACAACACACGATTTAGGAGCAAGAATTTCCTACATCATAGCTGTATCGCACGATTCTTATGAAGAAAGAAGGTCATTTATTCCTAAAATGTCCGTAGCTTCTTGTTTATAAGTGTGGCGCGCAACACACCCATAACCAAGAATATACTAGACACGGCTCGTAGACACACCCAAGGACTGAACTGCTCTGATACCACTTTTGTCACGACCCGACTCGGGGCCACGACGAGCACCCGGTGCTAGCCCACCCGGGCACCCTCTTAGCTTACTCTTATGCTTACATGTAGGTAAGCCACATAATTATACATGCATTTCCATTCATTCGTCTACTAGTCCCATTTGGACAACAGCACATTTATATCATCATAGGCATCTATGCCACATCAATGTACATGGGTCAACGTGGCCGACAAAATGATATACAGAACATAGGCCGACAGGGCCAAACACATCTACCCACACACACATGTCTACGAGCCTCTAAGAGTATAACATATCACATTAGCGGGACAGGACCCCGCTATGCCCATAATTATATACACAAAAGAATGAGTACCCAAAAGATATGGCTCCGAAGGAAATGGAGCTCTCTATGTAATCTCCGAATAGGCAGCTATGGATCAAGTCTTTCTCCCTGTGCACTTGCGGGCATGATGCAGCGTCCACAAACAAAAGGACGTCAGTACGAAGAATGTACTGAGTATGTAAAGCATGAGCAACATCAATAAATAAGCATCATGAACAACATATGAAATAGCATAGGAGGGGGAGACAATAATATCATCGTCATAGCACTTACCTGCCTTTCGTAGGACTTTCCATTTTCCATACGTATTTGTACACCTACATCATCATCCGTATTCCATAATATTACTCGTACCATACTTGTTCTCATATTCGTATACATGTCCCTATTCGTATTCTTATACATAGTTTTATCACATTCATATTCATATTATATACATAGTCCTTTCATATACATAGCATTTATATAGCATACCCGACCTCATAGGATCGGTGTTTCATACATACCTGGCCAACCAAGGCTCAAGGTTACTCATACCTGGCCCTACCAAGGCTTCAGGGTTATCCGTACCATCTGCAGAGGTGTGCGCGCGTCTCGTAATCGTATACATACTTTATACATATTCATATACATAAATCCTACCCGGCGTTATAAGCTCGGGGTGTCATTATAGCCCTTCATAGGCACATGTGAGTATAATAGCCCGTAGGCACCTTTAGCATCATTATTATTATCATCGTCATCACTATCATCATCATTTTTGCTACATCTATATCTTATGCTTACTCGTCATATGGGGTGCGTAGTACAATCGTAGTACATATCGAGGATCATGAGCTTATGAGCTCGGAGTGTCAATCATTTGAATACAACATACTCATATAGAGGATTTAAGAGTTTGGCCAAGGAACCATGCCTTAGGAAAGAAGGGTTAGCCTTACATACCTTTTCGTCGGACTATTCTACACTTGCACGCTTCTTTCCAATGCTAGCGTCTATACCTTCATTAATATCATAACAATGGCCATTAGTCATTCACATTATCCACATTATCTAGATTCCTTAATTTGCCTCTAATTCACCCATATTCGTGGTCATAACATCCAACTTCGTCCATTCGTCTAAAGTGTCTAGCTCATGATCTTAGTACCATTTATAATGCATTCATATCACAACACAACAACATTCATGATTCAATTCAAACTATTTCTCAAAATGTCACGATTCATCATTCATGACCTACTTGACCATATTTTCTACAATCCATGTATTTCAACTCTTCAATACCTTAAACATCATGTAAAAATCATGAATCTTACCTTAGAGGTTGTAGGAACAAGCTTTGGTTAATAATACTCCACTTTGAGCAAAACCCTAGTTTTTCTCCATTTGGATTTCTTGACCTAGATGATCTTTGATGATGTTCTTACTCTTGATTCACCTTGTTTTATGTTGTTGATCCTCAAATATCCTTGAAAACTTGTATAATAAATGTAGAGAGAGGTTTTAGAGAGAAGTGGTGTAATGTTGTAATGAAATAAAACAAGTGAACAGTGGTCGTCCATCATGGTTTACGGCCCGTATTGCAGTTTACTGACCGTCCCTCGTGATCGTCTTTAACCATTTCCAGAACCAGAAGCTTTGGCTGCTTGCATGGTGATTTACAACCATGGTTTACGGGCCGTAAATCTCTTTACGGTCCGTCCTCCAGGTCGTATTTTACCATTTCTCGGCTGGCAGAAAGTTGAAGCCTTGCATGGCAGTTTACGACTTGCTAGTTTACGGACCGTATACCAGTTTACAGTCCGTCCTAGCACTTTACGACCACTGGGCAGTTGCAATTCTGCAACTTCCCATATTTCTTAGACTTCTCATTTTAATCACTCACGTCTATGCACATGCATTGCTCACCTTACATCTTAATTTAGCCAACTTTCGCATCTCACATCGGATACCTTTGAAATCTCGCCTAAGGTCATCAAACGTCGTTTCTTGCTCATGGACATCATGCACTCATTCTTATCACTAGTTCGTTCACTTACGTACCAACGGAAAATTTTTCCGAGGTGTAACAACATCGATCAAGTTGCCCATAGACTTGCGGCTAAGTGCATCTGCTACAACATTGGCTTTCCCAGGATAATACAAAATGTCAACATCATAATCTTTCAACAACTCGAGCCATCTCTTTTCCCACAAATTCAGCTCCTTTTGCTTAAAGATGTACTGAAGGATTTTGTGGTCCTTATAAATATCAACATGAACACCATATAAGTAGTGCCGCCATATCTTCAAAGCATGAATTACCGCTGCTAATTCCAGGTCATGAGTAGGATAATTCCTTTCGTGCGGTCTGAGCTACCGGGAGGCATAGGCTATAACCCTGCCATGCTCATTAATACACAACCTGACCCAACACCGAAAGCATCACGATAAATAGCATAACCGTCTGGCCCCTCGGGGAGAGTCAGAACTGGAGCTGTAATCAATTTTTCCTTCAGCAACTGGAAGCTGCGTTCACAAGCATCGGTCCACTGGAATTTTGCTACCTTCTGAGTTAGCTTCGTTAACGGCGCTGCAATCGAAGCAAAATTCTCCACAAATCTCCTGTAATACCCTGCTAATCCCAGAAAACTTCGTACCTTAGTAGGTGTCGTAGGCCTAGGCCAATTCTTTACGGCCTCGATCTTCTGTGTATCAACCCGAATACCATCTGCTCCGACGATATGCCCCAAAAATGCCACTGGAGTCAACCAGAATTCACATTTGGAGAACTTAGCATATAATTTCTGTTGTCGAAGTGTTCCGAGTACTGTCCTCAGATGATCTGAATGCTCCTCTTCTGATCGTGAATAAACCAGAATATCATCAATAAATACAATCACGAACATGTCTAAGAACGGCCTGAATACTCGATTCATCAGACCCATGAACACTGCTAGAGCGTTAGTTAGCCCAAAAGACATCACTCTAAACTCATAATGCCCATATCGGGTCCTGAATGCAGTCTTCGGAATATCTGCCTCTCTTACCCGCACCTGGTGATAGCCCGAGCGTAAATCTATCTTCGAGAAATATTTAGCACCCTGCAATTGGTCAAATAGATCATCAATACGGGGGAGGGGATATTTATTCTTTATGGTCACCTTATTCAGCTGTCTGTAATCAATGCACATCCGTAGCGACCCATCTTTGTTCCTCACGAACAATACTGGCGCTCCCCAAGGTGATGTACTGGGTCTTATGAAGCCTGTCTCTAATAAATCCTTCAGCTGCTCCTTCTATTCCTTCAGTTCTGTAGGTGCCATTCTGTAAGGAGGAATAAATATAGGCTGGGTATATGGCAGCACATCTATAGTGAACTCTATCTCCCGTTCAGGTGGAAGGCCTGGAAGCTCGTCCGGAAATATATCTGGAAATTCATTAACAACTGGAACTGACTGAAGAGTAGGTGCTTCCGCTTTAATATCATGCACGCGAACCAGATGATAAATATACCCCTTCTGAATCATCTTCCTGGCCTTGAGGTATGAAATAAACTTACTCCTCGGCAATGCTGTATTTCCTGCCCCTTCTATAACTGGTTCCCCTGGAAATTGGAAGCGGACTACCTTTTTCTGACCGTCAACGTTGGCATAACAAGAGGCTAACCAATCCATGCCCATAATAACATCGAATTCTGTCATATCCAACTCTATCAAATCGGTTTTGGTGCATCGACCACATATAATTACTAAACAATCTCTATATACCTGTCTTGCTATAACAGAATCCCTGACCGGTGTAGCTACCTCGAACGGTTCTATCGGTTCAGGTTTTATCCCAATTCTACTAGCAACCAGGGGGGAGATATATGATAAGGTAGAGCTTGGATCTATCAATGCATACACATCTCGGGAAAAGATCAATAATATACCTATAACCACATTTGGTGACGCCTCCTGATCCTGTCGGCTGGCCAAGGCATATGTGCGGTACGGAGGACCGCTAGAACTGGGAGCTTCTCCTCGGCCTACGCGACATTTTTATGGTCTCTAACCACTCCGTATACTCCAATTTCCTTTAGACTTCCCTATCTCTTCATTTGTCTCTTATATTTACCTTTATAGAACCTTTAGTACACTTCCAAGGGGGGTCACCCATCCTAAAATTTCCCTCACTCCAGCACGCTTAACCTCGAAATTCTGATGAAATTTAGTGCGTTAATGCTGATATGATTGCGTCCACTTCACCGTATGACCTTTATAACGTAATCTGGAGTAAGTTGGTGTCTTCACAGCTTCCAAAATATTCTCGTAACGTGTCTCCCTCCGAACTGGATAGGATCTTTTACTTTTCTGACTATGCATTTATCGTATTAGCCTTTTAAATCCTCAATTTTCACTTTTCATCTGTATGTATGGCTACCTTTCATCTGGGGTTTCTAGATTCCCACTGGTAGCGGAGACACCTTAGTCGCCGTTACTTATAAATACTGGATCACCGGCCCCATTGGGTTTCCACTCGCTGCTATTAAATAATGCTCTACGGAAGTTACACATACATAGAAAGTTCCAAAGCGAGCTCATATACCTGCAGCCGACCGGTCTCTAGTCTGATTTGGTGGGCTGCTATGTGAAATGTGCTCCTCATCATTGTCTTCCCACCATCCGCTCGTCTGTTCTTCGTCATCGGTCACATCTGAATCTGAAGAGTATAGATAACCGGGCAGTTCCTGGTTTACTGACGACCAGGATAAGGGACTGGAGTAGTCCGTAACACTCACCGGGGAGGCCTGTCTAACGTAGTGCTCCACCACAGGAGCAGCTGGCATGGCCCCGGAAATCTCCTCCTCCGGTGTCCCAGAAGAATACTCGGATGGATCTGTATCGTAACTGTCCTCTGCGGGGTCCTCCTCCCTGGGAGTCAGGAACTCTGGGGGAATCGTCGTCGGGTCCTCCGAAGGATCAGTCTCAATAGAATAGCTGAGGCTCCTCTTACTCGATCCTGGAGATACTCTAGGGGCCTTCTTAGCGCCCCCACTATCTGAAGCTAACCTTTTCATCTTTCGTCACCCTACAATCACCTGCAGGAAACAGAATCAGGAGCGATCTTCCTAGATACTTACACTATTGCTCTCTTCTGGGCATCGCTGTAGACACAGCAATTCGTTAGAGAGGAACCATCCTAATAATACAGCTCTATCGCACGATCTAAGATTGAAAGAAAGGTGACATCCTAAATGTCCTGTAGCTTCCTGTTTATAGATGTGGTGCATAACACACCGATAAACAAGACTCTACTAGACACGGCCTGTAGACATTCCGAGGACGAACCGCTCTGATACCACTTTTATCACGACCCAACCCCGTAGGCCATGACTAGTGCCCGAACTGGACACCCGTACACACTCTTTTACCCAAATCGGCATACCAATGGCTTATCCATATTCGGCGTACACTGACTTATATAGATACAAAGGTCAGATGTCGTCTTAAGCGGTCACATATAACAAATGTATCACACGGAAGCCGGCAAGGCTGTCGTAAAACACATCGCCTAAAAACATATGCATACGTATACATACATACATACAAGTCGTTAAGGCTGTCATAGCAAATGGAACCGCTTAAGACGCAAATCACACAGATATAACTGAACAATAACGAACCATGACCCACATACATATCTGCAGGCCTCTAATACAGACAACAGAATCATATGACGGGATAGGGCCCCGCCGTACCCCTAACTAGTCATATACACATAAATATGTACAACAAAAAGATCTGTACCAAAAGTATGGGCTCCGGATCAAGGGAGCACTCCAAAGTAGCAGAATGGGTATCCTAGGCTGGCGGATTACCACAATGACCATCTTTACCTGCGGGCATGAAATGCAGCCCCCGAAGAAAGGGGGTCAGTACGAAATAGGTATTGAGTACGTAAAGCATGAAAGACAATAATCATAATCATAACTGAAATAAGAAGTATGGAAAAATAGGTACAAAAATCAGTATACCAAATGCTTACTTTTGAAAAATAAATAATGCATATCAAAATCATGTATAGGGCTCAGGAACGTGGTCGCCACTCCGACGCTGGCGCCACAACACATCATACTCCAGAAGATTTCATATCTCCGTACAACCCCGAAACACATCATAACATCATAGCACATCATACGCTATAACACATCATAACGCCATAACACATCATAACGCCATATATAAGCGGTACCCGGCCCGCTAGTGGGGGACTCGGGGAACTGTAACACATCATACTGCCGAATATAACATAGTGCGCACGATGACAAACCGGCCCGGGACTAGGCGAAAGATGTAAATACAGTATGCACGAGCAGAGTAGTGAGAAACTATATGCAATTTAAAAACATTATTAGTTTAGACTCAGCAATTAAGTAACTGACCAACACTCGACGGTTAAGGCGATAATTATGTGAAATCCTTTCAAAAGTCGTTAGAATTATACAAAGGTAAGTCTCGGGGACCGCGGACAAGTAGCAGCCCAATCCGAGCCCGCCTACAAAAGTTACAAACATAATTCGCTTTAGAACTCCCTAAGAACGTATCGGAGCGATCCGAGCTCGTCTAAGAAAGTTAGAGACATTATTCGACATAAGACTTTTAAGAATAAAAATTCTGTATACACGTTCTTTATCCAATGATACAAAAGATCTAAGGACCATAGTTCGATTATACTAGGAATGTAACATCAAGAAATGAATAAGAATCGTCAACATGCTCGGATCTTATGAATGGAGTTACCCCGAGGCTCGTTTCATAGCTTACTTGCAATTAGGACATGCCAAAAGAAGAAAAGGGTAAGCTTTACATACCTTGTCCACTCCTTAATCTAACCTGAAGTTAAGCCTCGGGTTTCCCAAAATCTACAACAACACCAATGAATATCAAGCATTAGCTATAGATCTTAAGAGTCTAATTCTAAACTAATAACTTTGTTTATAAAAAATTCGGCAGCATCTCCCCTGTAAATACAACCACCCCGAGAATTCAACTCGGCCAAATTATCAACAACCATACCAACAGTCATTCCAACAATACCAACAATCAATTCAAAACACATTCGAACATTAATAACCCGCTTTGACATAATTCAACGGCATTCCGTTTACATTCACTTCAACTACATATAATCAAACCAACACCAATGCTCGCATACTCAAATACTAATCCGAAATCATTTAAACAAAATTCAAGAACATTTTAAACAATCCGCAAAACATTCAAAACAATCCAACCAAAACTCCATTCCACCTGAAACCTTCCAAATGCAATAAGAACAACAACAACACCTTTCCTTCTTTCAAATTCATGAACTACACCAATAATTAACATACTAGCAACATTATTTTCCATAAATACAAGGAATGGTATTAAAGTCACATTAGCTTCTAAAACAACTCTCCAACACTTACAACTTAAACTAGAATCATTAAACTTTAATTTTCATCATAGATTCCATTACAACTACAACCAAAATTCTAAGAAAAATTGATTCATTCTCTTCTACACCAAACAATACCTACACGGCCACACACTACATCTACACGGCCACAACATAACATCCATATTTTCATAAATTTCATCCATTTCTACATACTACAACATACACAACCATCCATAACATATAAAAAGAAGATTAAACCTTACCTTTTCACCACGCTTCTCACTTGGCTAGGGTTATGAATTTGTAGCAAGGAGTAGTTTGATTGCTCCAACAACTATCTCACGTTAAAGAGGACCTTCCAATTAGTAGGAATGCTAGAAGAAAATAATTTTTTTGATCAAGATTGAGGTCTTCAATTTTTTGTCTCTATGGCCGAATGGCCTTCTTCATCTTTTTCTCTCCAAGTTTCTTCAAACTTCTATAGATGAAGATGAAAAATATGACTAATAAGTCATCTTTTATAAACATGCATAACCCCAACTTGGACGGCCACATGGCCCTTTGTTTCAAGACTATTATTTTTTTTGTTTTGTAATTCATGAAAAATTATTTTCCTAATTCCAAATTTGCCCTTAGCCTTCCTCAATATTACCATGAACCACCTTGTGAATTTCCCTTTTTACCCCTAGCCTTTCTTAATATTTCCATATCAAAATTTTCATAAACAACTTGTATATTAAACAAGCTCAAAATATAGCCTTGCCCTTAACTTCTCGCAATTATCTTGAAATATCCGAATGTACAAAATACGGGATATAACATAGACTCCCCTAATTCCAGCAGGCCGAGGTAGAGGCAGAGGGGGAGCGTCTAGTTCAGGTGGTATCCAGCCCCGTATATATGCTTTAGCCGGACGACATGATCTTGAGTCCTCCTCGGATATGGTTGCAGGTATATTATCCGTATTTTCCCATGAAGTTTATGCATTGATAGATCCAGGTTCTACCTTATCGTATATTACTCCGTCTGTTGCTGGTCGTATTGGGGTGAAATCCGAGTCAATTAAACCTTTCCAGGTATCTACTCCGATTGATGATCCCGTGATAGCTAGAAAAGTATACAAGAATTGTGTAATTGTGATATGTGATCGCCAGACAAAAGTTGATTTAGTCGAGCTAGAAATGTTACCTTTTGATGTGATTATGGGTATGGATTGGTTGGCCTCATGTTATTGTCACGACCCAGCTAGGGGCCGCGACGGGTACCCGGAGTAATTACCGAGCACCGCTTACTCTACTGCTGGTCTCGCTCATTTAATACTCTTTTATCAATTTTACATACCAATTGTAGAAAAAAATCATATTTAATCAAAATATAAATACTTTATATACATTTGCCCCTTGGCCATCAAAATAATACACATACATATGAAAACATCTTGTGAGAACATCTAACCCACACTGCGTATCTACGAGCCTCTACTAACATAATGAATACATGGACGGAACAAGACTCCGTCATGCCCAAAATATGCATACATGAATGTACATCAAAAGAATAGTCATAAGCACCTCCGAACAATGGAGTGCTATCTATCAGCTGACAGCTACTGAGGACCTGGACCAAGCTCTCCTCCCTGTCTACCTGTGGGCATGAACACAACGTCCGAAGAAAGGACGTCAGTACGAATATTGTACCGAGTATGAGAGGCGTACATAATGAAAGGAAACATCAGTAATATGGGAATAACATCAACATTAGACATGTGGATCTGATTGATAATCATAAATGAAGTAATGCATGCTATCTTACTCATACTCATCATCATAACATGTATGCATCATATGCAAGCTGCCCGTCCATGTCAAAACAGTGTGATAATCAATAATATTAGCCCGCGTCCAGGCCTCCCACGTCCGGGGTACCATCTCATGCCGCCCACTAGTGGTGTCTGCCCATGCCCGTAGGTCGTGGTGTATCCGTATCGCCGCCCGCCGAAGCGGTGTCTGCCCGGCCAACTAGGCCCGGTGTGAAAAGCTCATGACATGCTCAATGTAAATGCTCATAGAAATATGCTTATCATAAAATACGTATCTTATCATAATGCGTATATATGACTCATGATCAACTTTACTCTATCGGGGTGACGTAAGGTCGTGATCCCCCGATTACATTATGGAACCATCATGGACATTCTGCCTCACCTTGAAAGGACTAGTGCGTATGGTGAGTGTAGGCAAGGAATAACATCATCATCATTCTAGTGTCATCATATCGTATAACTTATCTCATATAGACATTCATAAGTATGAGCTTTTAACTTCTTAGAATGCAAGAACTCATGAAAGGAATAGGGATTCAAGTAAAAGGATTCATGCCATTAGAAATAAGGACTAGCCTCACATACCTTGGTCTTTTAGCTAAGATATCGCTCACTTGTTCTCCTACGATATCACGTCGTTACCTTCATAAGAGAATTCGTATCAACATTAGTAACTGACTATAAGAACGTGTCGCTAATTCTAGGAGAAGTCGGACAACACTTCCTTCACTCATAATACATTTCTCACGTTCTATATCAACTCCCAATATTCATAATATTATTCGCAATATCATAATCGACAATCGTCATTTACGTGCGTTTGGCAAAATCCACCATTTTCCTCCAATTTTCCCTTGTTTCTACTTCTAGATCATCCTTGCGTTTTCATGCATGTAATGCTTGTTTCATGATAAAAACATCATTTATAACGCATTAGTACTCACACACTTCAATATTCATAGTTCGATTCCACTATCATTCATTCATGCCACTATTCACTCAATAATGACCCATTTCTATGTTCTGCTACATTTCAAGTGTCTTAGCTTTCCAATACTTCAAACAACATGGAATAATCATGAAAATTACCTTGGATGATGGTTAAGCAATCCTTAAGTTGAAATATTTCACTTAGCCACAACCCTAGTTCCACCTTCTTGGGAATTTCTTGACTTAGAAGATCCTTTGATGTGTTCTTACACCTGATTCCATGAAATTAGTGTTGTTGGTCTTGATATTCCCTTTAATTCTCTTGAATTCTTGTGGAGGAATTATTTGGAATGTTCTAGAGGTCTCTTGAGTTGTTGGATGAATAATGAAGTAATATGAAGCCCAAGTCCCTTTTTAAAATCACAAAATCTGATCTTTAATGAATTCTTGTCGGGGTGAACAGTGGTCGTAAACCACCATATACGGACTGTATTTTGATTTACGGTCCGTCCACTATGGTCGTTTTTAAGCATTCCAAAAACAGAAAGTTTGGCTGGTGGACATGGCAGTTTACGACCTGGTTTACGGTCCGTAAACCAGTTTACGGGCCGTAAACTGGGTCGTATTTAACCATATTCAACATTTACAGAAAGTTGAAATTTTTTGACAAGCTGGAGGACGACTGCACTATATGGTCCGTAAATCACTTTACGGGCCGTATAGTGCCATATACGACCACTGTGCTGAAAAATTTTCCGCGACTTTCTTATTTCCAAAAATTCTTAATTAGCCATTCCCGACTTAATAAAACATCATTCACTCAATTTTTCATCATTCCACTCATCATTCAAGTACGGCGAAATTTCCGAGGTGTAACATTCTTCCCCCCTTTTTGGAACATTCGTCCTCGAATGTTCGACACTCGGGGATTCTGGAAAAATTTTGCCAGAGTTTCCTTTGTCATTTGGATACTACCTTTCCATTACAACATCCCACAATATCCTCGCCTCACAGGGCTATATCACAATATCAACACTTTTATGGCCACACACGACCAAAAACATAAAATTAAAACATACATACTAAGACCATCGACGTCTCATCTTAAATCTCTTCTGGGGATTGGAACAAATAGGGGTACATGCATTTCATCTTCTCCTCCGCTTCCCAAGTCATTTCTTCCCGATTATTGTTCCGCCATAGAACTTTGACTGAAGCAACCTCTTTATTCCGAAGCCTTCGTACTCTTCTATCCAAAATGGCAATGGACATCTCCTCGTATGTGTTACACCTCGGAAAAATTTCCGTTGGTACGCAAGTAAATGAACTAATGATGTGTGCGAGGAGTGCGAGTGTATAATGTTTCATGGGAAATGTATGTAAAGGGATGTGGATGATTAGAATGAAAAGTCGAGAAATGAGAAAAATTGAACGTTGGCAAAACTGCCCAGTGGTCGTATAGTGCAAAATACGGACCGTAAAGTGCAATACGGTCCGTAAACTTGACATCGTAAACTGGCATGTCCAACTTCAACTTTCTGCCAGCTGAGGAAATGGCTAAAATACGACTTAGTGGACGGACCGTAAAGTGATTTACGGCCCGTAAAGCATGGTCGTAAATCACCATGCATGCAGGCCAAAGTTTCTGGTTCTGCTTAAGCTTAAAAACGACTACGAGGGACGGTTCGTAAACTGAAATACGGACCGTAAACCTCCATGGACGACCACTGTTCACCCAGCACAGATTTTTCAATTCATTAAATATAAGGATCAAGACTTGTCTTATTTCATTTACAACATTACACCACTTCTCTCTAGAACTTCTCTCTACATTTATTATATGAGTTTCCAAGGGTTATAAGTCATCCATAACATTAAGACAATTGAATCAAGGATAAGGGAGTCATCAAGGATCATCCAAGTCAAGAAATCCAAATGGAGAAAAACTAGGGTTTTGCTCAAAGAAGAGTATTATCAACCAAAGCTTGTTCCTACAACTTCTAAGGTAAGATTCATTATTTTTACAAGATGTTTAAGGTATTGAAGAATTAAAATACATGGATTGTAGAAAATGTGGTCAACTAGGTCATGAATGATAAATAGTGACATTTTGAGAAATAGTTTGAATTGAGTTATGAATGCTGTTGTGTTGTGATATGAATGTGTTATAAATGGTATTAAGATCATGAACTAAACACTTTAGACGAATGGACGAAGATGGGTGTTATAATCATGAATGTGGGTGAATTAGAGGCAAATTGAGGAATCTAGATAATGTGATTAATGTGAATGACTAATGGCCATTGTTATAACATTAATGAAGGTATAAACGCTAGCATTGGAAGGGAACGTGCAAGTGTAGAATAATTCGACGGAAAGGTATGTAAGGCTAACCCTTCTTTCATAAGGCATGGTTCTTGGCCAAATTCCTAAATTCCTCTATATGAGTATGTTGTCTCCACATGGTTGGCATTCCGAGCTTATAAGCTCATGATCCTTGATATGTACTATGATTTTACTATGTTCCTCGCTTGACGAGTAAGTCCATAATGTAGATGTAACGATAGTGATGAGGATAGAAATGATGATAAGAGTAAAATGAGATTAAAGATGCTTACGAGCTATGATGTATGTATATGTGCCTATGAAGGGCTATAATGATACCCCGAGCTTATAACGCCGGGCAGGATATATATATATGTATATGATTATGTATAAAGTATGTATACGATTAAGTAACGCGCGCACACCTCTGCAGAGGGTACGGATAACCCTGATGCCTTGGTAGGGCCAGGTATGTATGACCTTGATCCTTGGTTGGCCAAGTATGTATAAGACACCGATCCCATGAGGTCGGGTATGCTATGTAAATGCTATGTATATGAAATGACTATGTATATAATATGAATATGAATGTGAAAAGACTATGTATAGGAATACGAAAAAGGACATGTATACGAATATGAGCACAAGTATGGTACGAGTATTATTATGGGATACGAACGACGGTGTATGCAAGTAAGCGACATGATGATGATATTACTGTCTCCCCTCCTATGCTATCTTCATATGTTATCTATTATGCTTCTATATTGATGTTGATCATGCTTTACATACTCAGTACATTCTTCGTACTGACGTCCTTTTGTTTGTGGACGTTGCGTCATGCCCGCAGGTGCGCAGGGAGACAAATTTGATCCTTAGCTGCTTATTCGGAGATTTCATAGAGAGCTAAATTTCCTTCGGAGCCATATCTTTTGGGTACTCAATCTTTTGTGTATATAATTATGGGCATAGCGGGGTCCTGTCCCGCTAATGTGATATGTTATACTCTTAGAGGCTCGTAGACATGTGTGTGTGTGGGTAGATGTGTTTGGCCTTGTCGGCCTATGTTTTGTATATCATTTTGTTGGCCACGTTGGCCCATGTATATTGATGTGGCATGAATGCCTATGATGATATAAATGTGCGGTTGTACATATGGGACTAGTTGACGAATGAATGGAAATGCATGTATGATTATGTGGATCACCTAGATGTAAGTATAAGAGTAAGCTAAGAGGGTGCTCGGGTGGGTTAGCACCGGGTGCTCGTCGCGGCCCCGAGTCGGGTCGTGACAAAAGTGGTATCAGAGCAGTTCAGTCCTAGGATGTGTCTACGAGCCGTGTCTAGTAGAGTCTTGGTTATGGGTGTGTTGCGCGCCACACTTATAAACGAGAAGCTGCGGACATCTTAGGAATATATGACCTTCTTTCTTCATAAGGATCGTGCGATAGAGCTATGATGTAAGAAATTCTTGTTCCTAAATCGTGTGTTGTGTATTTCAGAGATGCCTAAAAAGAAAAAGTCTACAGCAGCCCAAAAGGGCAAGACGGTGGCAGAAAAGCGGGCTGAAAGAGCGCCGCCACCGGTAGTAGAGGACGATGAGTCCCAGAGTGCGGCTCAATCTCAGTCCTCCCAGACAGTGCCTATTACTGAGGAGCACGTGGGAGCCTCAGCCCCAGCTCCAGCTCCTCCACCGAATGCTTCAGGCCAAGATGTGAGAGAGGCCATTAATTTGTTGACTCAGTTGGTTGTGGCCCAGACTCAGAGGCCAAGCGCAGGGCAAGGTGATAGGACTGTTAGTGCAAGGGCCCGTGACTTCATTGCTTTGAAACCCCTGGAATTCTTTGGGTCGAAATTGGAGGAGGATCCCCAGGACTTTATTGATGGTATGCTAAGGACGCTCCGGTTGATACATGCTTCAGACACCGAATCGGTGGAGCTAGCGTCATACAGATTGAGGGAGGTCTCAATCCAGTGGTATACGGTTTGGATGGCTTCGCGGGGAGCCAATGCACCTTTGCCGGTCTGGCAAGAGTTTGTCGATGCTTTTCTCCGTCACTACATGCCTCCAGAAGTTCGGCGAGCTAGGGCCGATAAATTCTTGAATCTGAGGCAAGGTAGCATGAGTGCTACAGAGTATAGTCTCCGCTTCAATTCCTTGGCTAGGTATGCTTCGGCTATGGTAGCGGATATGGATGATCGGGTGCACCGGTTTGTGAAAGGCCTAGGGCCACACTTGATGGATAAATTTTTGACTACGTCCCTTCAGGATGGCATGGATATTGCACGCATTCAGGCACATGCTCAGGAATTAGAGGAACACCTACAGCAGCGGAGAAATGAACGTGAGCAGGATAGGGGCCATAACAAGAGGGCCAGACCTTCGGGTTCGAGGAGCGAGTCCAGGGGAGGACACAGACAGCAGTTTCCCAGCCATTCAGGCTATTCTATGACTAGTACACCTCCACAGTTCACAGGGTAGAGATTTGACAGATCTACTCGTTCCGAGCCGAGTCAAGGTTATTCGGGGTCTCAGTTTAGAGGTGATTCAGGCCAGCCAAGGCCACCCGTACCATGATGTTCTCAGTGTGGAAAGTTACATTGGGGTCAGTGCCGATCAGGTTCATACGCTTGCTATTCATGTGGTCGGCCAGGCCATATTATGCGTGATTGCCCCTCAGTGCAGGGTAGAGGTAGGACCCAGCCATCAGGGTCGGTAGCTAGATCTTCGACATCTGTACGCCCTACGGGGCCAGGTTCACATGCGCCAGTCGCCCATATTAGGGGTAGGGGCAGAGCTCCCAGTACTAGCGGTCCTCAGCACCGTATTTATGCTTTGGCTGGACGCCAAGATCTTTAGTCTTCTCCTGATGTGGTCACATGTATATTATCGGTATTTTCTCATGATGTATATGCTTTGATTGATCCGGGCTCCACATTATCATATGTTACTCCATATATTGCGGGTCGATTTATAATTGAGCCGGAGTCTATCAAACCTTTTGAGGTGTCTACACCCGTGGGTGAATCGGTAATAGCTAGCCGAGTATACAGGAATTGTGTAATTGTGATTTGTGATCGTTGTACCATGATTGATTTGCATGAGCTAGAAATGGTAGATTTTGACGTTATTATGGGCATGGATTGGTTGGCTTCTTGTTATGCCAATGTTGATTGCCGAATGAAGATGGTTCATTTCCAGTTTCCGAGAGAACCACTCTTAGAATGGAAAGGGAATGCGGCATCACCAAAAGGTAGGTTTATTTTGTATCTAAAGGCAAGGAAGATGATCACGAAAGGGTGTATTTATCACCTAGTGCGAGTTCAAGATGTAGAAGCTGAGTCGCCGACTCTTCCGTCAGTTCCGGTAGTGAACGAATTTCCGGATGTGTTCCCGGAAGAGCTTCCAGGCCTTCCTCCTGAGCGAGAGATAGATTTTGCGATTGATGTGTTGCCAGACACTAAACCTATATCTATTCCTCCCTATAGGATGGCACCCACGGAGTTGAAAGAGTTAAAGGAGCAATTAAAAGACTTGCTTGAAAAAGGCTTCATTAGGCCTAGTTCATCCCCGTGGGGAGCACCCGTATTTTCGTCCGGAAGAAGGATGGCTCTTTGAGAATGTGCATTGATTATCGGCAATTGAATAAAGTGACAATTAAGAACAAGTATCCCCTCCCGAGGATTGATGATTTATTTGATCAATTGCAAGGTGCCAAATGGTTTTCAAAGATTGATTTGAGGTCCGGGTATCACCAAGTAAGAGTTAGGGAGAAAGATATCCCTAAGACAGCTATCAGAACAAGATATGGTCATTTCGAGTTTCGAGTAATGTCGTTTGGGCTAACTAATGCACCGGCAGTGTTTATGGACTTAATGAATAATGTATTCAAGCCTTTTCTGTATTTATTCGTGATTGTATTCGTCGATGATATCCTAGTGTATTCTAGATCCGAGGAAGAACATGCGGATCACTTGCGTGTTGTCCTTGGAGTTCTTCGAACTCGAGAGTTATTCGCGAAGTTTTCCAAATGCGAGTTTTGGTTGAACTCAGTGGCATTTCTGGGCCACATTATTGCAGCTGACGGTATTCGAGGGGATAGCCAAAAGATTGAGGCCGTGAAGACCTGGCCAAGGCCCACGACCCCTACAGAGGTTCGTAGCTTTTTGGGCTTAGTCGGTTATTACAGAAGATTTGTTGAGGGTTTCTCTTCTATTTTTGCACCGCTCACCAAGTTGACTCAGAAGTCAACTAAGTTTCAATGGACAGATGCTTGCGAGCGTAGTTTTCAAGAGTTGAAAGACCGACTGACTTCAGCCCCAGTCTTGACACTTCCAGAGGGATTGGAAGGATATGTTATTTATTGTGATGCTTCAGGCGTCGGGCTAGGCTGTGTATTGATGCAAAATGGCAAGGTGATTGCGTATGCTTCTAGACAATTACGGAAACATGAGCAGAATTATCCTACCCATGACTTAGAATTGGCCACGGTGGTCCATGCTTTAAAGATATGGAGACATTACTTATATGGTGTCCACGTGGATATTTATACAGATCATAAGAGTCTCCAGTACATCTTCATGCAGAAAGAGTTGAATTTGCGGCAACGACGATGGCTAGAGTTGCTAACAGACTATGATGTTGAAATCCTATACCACCCCGGAAAGGCAAATGTTGTGGCTGATGCTCTTAGCCGTAGGTCGATGGGAAGTCTAAGTGAGGTACGACCAGAAAAGAAAGAGATGGCCCGTGATCTTCAGCAGTTAGCTAGCCTAGGAGTCCGAGTGGTGGACTCAGGTAGCAGCGGAGCTACTATTCAGAATTGAGCAGTTTCATCGTTAGTACCGGAAGTAAAAGAGCGACAATATGAGGATCCTATGCTAATGCAGTATAGAGATACACTCCCTCAGAAGGAGGAGTCATCATTTTACATTTCAGAAGACGGAGTTCTCCGATGTCAAGGCAGGTTATGTGTTCCCGATGTGGCAGGTCTACGCCATCAGATTTTGAGAGAAGCTCATTGTTCCCGTTACTCCGTTCACCCCGGAGCGACGAAAATGTATCATGATCTTAAGGCTATATACTGGTGGAATGTGATGAAGAATGACGTAGCAGAATTCGTAGCTCAGTGTCCTAATTGCCAACAAGTGAAGATAGAACACCAAAAGCCGGGTGGCTTATTGCAAGTTATAGAAATCCCAACTTAGAAGTGGAAAGTGATTAATATGGATTTCATTACAGGGTTACCCCGTTCTCGACGTAAATATGATTCTATATGGGTGATCGTGGATAGGCTCACAAAGTCAGCGCATTTCTTACCGGTCAGAATGACCTATATGGCAGAAGATTATGCCAAGCTTTATCTTAAAGAGATAGTGAGACTCCATGGCGTTCCGGTATCTATTATCTCCGATAGAGGAACTCAGTTTACAACCAAGTTTTGGGGGTATTTCCAAGAAGGTTTAGGGACCCAAGTGCGCCTAAGCACGGCATTTCACCCACAGACCGATGGGCAAGCTGAACGTACTATTCAGACTCTTGAAGATATGTTACGGGCATGTATGATAGATTTTGGAGGAAATTGGGATGACCATTTGCCACTCATTGAGTTTGCTTACAATAACAGTTACCATTCTAGCATTCAAATGGCACCGTATGAAGCTCTATATGGGCGAAAGTGTAGATCCCCAATTGGGTGGTTTGAAACCGGAGAAGCTAAGTTGATAGGGCCAGACTTGGTCCAGCAAGCAATAGAGAAAGTTAAGCTTATACAAGATCGATTGCTAGTGGCTCAAAGTCGTTAGAAGTCCTATGCGGATAATCGTCGAAGAGACTTAGAGTTCGAAGTGAAAGATTGGGTATTCTTGAAAGTGTCGCCGATGAAGGGCGTGATGAGATTTGGCAAAAAGGGGAAGCTCAGTCCCCGGTATATTGGGCCATACGAAATTGTGCGCAAAATAGGCAAGGTGGCCTATGAGCTAGATCTACCTCCAGATTTGGAGTCAGTCCATCCAGTATTTCATGTCTCGATGCTTCGAAAGTGTGTTGGAGATCCTACGAGGATCGTCCCAGTGAATGATATTCAAGTGACAGAAAAGTTAACTTATGATGAAATACCCATTGCCATATTAGTGTCACGACCCAACCCCGTCGGCCGTGACTAGTGCCCGATCTGGGCACCCGAACCCATCTATCAAATATTATCTCAAATTCTATCAACTCATTCTAGTATATGGCGGAAGCCGACAAGGCTTTATTTCAAATTTAGGTAATTTCCAGAAAAATTTCGACAGAGTTTCCTTTGTTTTACGGACTATCCAATATACCCTGCACGCAGAAAATACCAACAAAAGCCACACAGGGCTAACCAAGCAATATATAAACATACGCGGACCGGCCGCCTCGGCGTATGGGATCGCCCAAACGACATGTACATACATCCATACAGAAAGACCCTAACCCACAAACATGTCCACAGACCTCTAAACAGACCGACAGAATCATATGACGGGACAGGGCCCCGCCATACCCATGAACGAGAATATATATATATATACAGTAGTGACAGACTATACCAAAAGATGGGCTCTGGATAAGAGAGCGCTCCAAAATAGGAGAATAAGATCCTAAGCGGACGGCTCAGCAAACCTGTCGTCGGTACCTGCGCGGCATGAAAACGCAGCCCCCGAAGAAAGGGGGTCAGTACGAAATATGTACTGAATATGCAAAGCCTGAATTACAGAAACAAAATCATAACTGGTACAGAACGTACAGAAAGTAAATAGAAAACCCAAAGTATCAGATACATATTTTCAAAACATGCAGAGTGTGTACAGAAACATATGTCACATCAAATCCGGCCCCTGCCAAGGGACTCGGCAGACAGAACGTGGCCACCCTCCCGACGCTGGTGCCACAACACAGAAGAATCAGAACAGGGGCATAACCCCGTAACATAATATGTCATATCAGATGGCCATAGCAAATCATATCAGAACAAGCGTACATGGCACAGCATACTCCACAAACCCATGTACGCATATACCTGCCCCCTCACATCGAGGCACGGCGAACAATGCAAAGGATCACGCTTGACAACATATCCTGGCCCGGGCTCAGTGGGGGAAACATTGAGGCATCCACGAACGGAGTAGTGAGAAACTAAATGCACTAAAAATACCATATATATATATATATATATATATATATATATATATATATATATATATATATTTCCAGAGACTCAATGAGGCATATCGAATGTCAAATCAAATCAATGAAATCGGACGGAAACATAGTAAGTAAATTTAGATGTCATAACGGGTTACGGAGGCATAATCTATCCGAGATCGTTTTCAAGATTCAAAACAATTTATAAGACTTAATGAAATATTTAAAATAGTTTTTATTTAGTAGATAAAGGAGTAGTTAGAGTATCTCTAACGAAAACGCTCGAAGACAAGTCATAGACACATAAAGGGTAAAATTGGAAATAGTGGGCCCACCTCGGAACCAATGAAGCGGTGGGCTCAAATTACGTATTTTTAAGCTTATGGGGTCACCTACAAAGGTTCTAGGACATTCCATAACTTCCTAAGCAATTTGGGAAATTTTTTCATAATTTTTCATCAAAGCATACTTAAGGAATTCAATTCTATTGAATGAAAAAGCGACGATTTCAAACGCGGATTCCGATGGACAGAATATTCCCCGAGGCGTAAATCCAAGCCTAGTACATCTAGGACATGCCAAGAGAAGAATCGGGATAGCTTTACATACCTTATATGCGTCTTACGTTCGCCAAAACTCAAATCCCGTTTCACTCCGAATCTACAAAAGGTCAAAGTTACCAATTAGGAATTACAAGACTTTAAGAATTCACTTAACTTTATATTTGTCTACCGAAATTTCGGCAGCACTTCCCCTATACATATAACATCCCCGAGAATTCAACTCGGCCAAAACAATCAACAACAACCCAACAGCAACATCAACAACAACAACAATCACTATAAACACAATATAACTTAACTTGCCATCTTTCCAACATAATGTCATAACCTTCATTTCAACTTCAATTTCCAAACCAATCTCAATGGTTTCACATTCATCATTAATCTAGATCATCACAATATAATTTAGAAGCATTTCATATCATTTCCACAAAAATATTCATAAGGTATACAAAATATACAAACTTTCCACCAAAGTCATAATTCACCCAAAGCTTCTAATCTTTAGCATACTTATTCATAACATGTTTCCGTCTTCCAAGTTCATCAACAATAATCATGATTTGCACCTTAACAACTTCATTTCCATAATATCATAAAATCATTCTAAAATGACATAACCTTCTACATTCCATTTCAACTTCACAATATCAAGCTAATATCACCATTCTCATATTCATTCACTAACTCAAGGTTATTCAAACATAATTCAATAACACTCCAATCAATACCCAAGGATTTAAACAATTCCATCAATTCCACCCAACATTCCTACATATGCAACAAAACCATCACAACACATTTTCTACTTACAAATTCATATCCAACAACAATAATCCACACTTTATTAACTTCTTTTCCATAATGTCATAAAATCACATTAAAATGACATAATTTCCTACAACCAATTTCCATGCTAATATGGACTAGCATCCTTCTAAATTCACCAACCAACATAACAATTCACATATAGCTATTTCATAATTTTTATTTCCGTAATGAAGTCGAAATTAATACTAACAACATCAATAGCAACATCCTCCACATTCTACAAGTTAACTACATTTATTTTCATCCAAAATTCTCTTCAAATCTCATTCCATAATTCACAATACCAACTGACGAATTTATATCGCTATTTTTCCCGTTCTAATCCGTTAAAACTTTAAATAAACTTGTTAGCAATGAAAAAGAACCTACATATTACCTTAAGTAGGCAGCCACCACGTCATCACTCTCCTCTTTGGTTGATTTTTAGCTCAAATTGAAGACAACGTAGCGTACAACACTTTTCCCTTCATGGGCTTCGGGATTCGGGGCTCGGATTTTGGTCAAAATTGTTTTTTTTTTCTCTCCAAAGCTCCTCTCTCTCTTTCCAGAATTTTATGGTTGTTCCTGGTGTTAAAATGATGAAGAAGGCCGAAATTGGCACTTATAAGGACATGGGTAATGGGCCTAACCCGGTTGGGCTCGGATTGGGCCTAGCCCACTGACCTTTCTGCCTTAAAACGTCCATATCTCCTTGTACCGACGTCACCTGGGAACCCACGACCTATGGATGGAAAGCTAATTCAATTATCTACAACTTCTATTTCTTGGTACTTTTCCAAATTCCAAACTTATAATATCGTTTTTGCCCCCCAAAGTCAGGTTACCCGAAAACGTTTTCTTAAAAATATTCGTTTGGAGGACTTCCACTTTGATTTGGCCCAAGGGTCCTTCTTGAGTTGTGTTTAACTTCACATATGTGATTCATATAATTTGTCACATGTCCCAAAAAAAATCTTGACGTGTGGGCCCCACCTCAACTTACAATTAATCCGACGTTCAAAAATACGGGATGTAACATCCTCCCTCCCTTTAGAACATTCGTCCTCGAATGTTAAATTAATCTTATAGGGTCTTGTAAGCATTTTGGGGAAAATATATCACTTAGTAGAGGCTAAATCTGTTAATACACTTATATTTCGAAAAAGACATTAGTATACCTGTATCCGCGTTTGGTAGCGCCTCCGGGTCCTGTCGACTAGTCAAGGCATAGATGCGGTTCGAAGGACCGCTTGAACTGGGAGCCCTGCCACGACCTCTGCCGCGGCTTGCTGATGTCGACGTACCCTGCCCCGCAGGGCGCATGGCTATCGAAGGAGACGATGACCCAGCGACTAATCCGGTAGGCTGCGCTGGACCTCCCAAATTACCCTTATACGGACACTCTCTCACAGTATGGCCCTGGCGGCCACAAGAATAACAAGCACCTGTAGCACGGTAGCACTCTCCCGGGTGGTATCTCCCACAATAAGAACACTGAGGCCTGGGTGGCCTCGTCTGACCGGAACTTCTGTCTACCCGCGAACCTGAAACCCCGGAGCTCTGGCCTGCTCCTAAATACCCTGGGCTATCAAATCTCCTGCCTGAGAACTGCGGAGGTGTGCTCTGTGCCGGCTGGGAAGAATGCCTGCTAGACTGCTGCTGCTGCTGAGGCTGCCCACTCCGAAATTCCTCAAAATACCCAGATGATCTGGCCCTCTTGGGCTGTCTCCGATCCTGACTCCTATCGGGCTGATGACCCCTGTGCCGGTCCTCCATGCCCTGAGCGTGCGCCTGAATCCGGGCAATATCCATATCAGGCTGAGCGGCCAATACCAAGCAACTGTCGACAAAATAACGGTCCAGCCCCATAATATACCTGTGCATCCTGTCAGCCATAGTAGCTACCACAGCAGGTGCATATCGGGCCAATGAGTCGAACTCCATACTGTACTCTCGAACACTGCGGCCCCTCTGTCTCAGCAATAAGAATCTGTCACCCCTGGCCCGCCGTAACTCCGGAGGCAGAAAATGGCTAAGAAAGGCCTGAGAAAAATCATCCCAAACTGCTGGGGGAGCGCCGTCACCTCTGGATAACTCCCATGACTCGTACCAATTAGCCGCTACATCATACAACCGGTACGAAGCCAACGTGACTGACTCTGTCGCGGAAGCATTAATCAAATGCAAAGTGCGCCGCATCTTCCTGATAAACTCCTCAGGATCCTCCTCGGGCTTTGTCCCGAAGAACTCTGGAGGATTACAGGTCAGGAACTCACGAGCTCTCGAACTGTCACGTCTGTCTGCACGACCATCCCCAAGTCCGTGCCTATGAACCTGCCCTGCTACCAGTCTGGTCAACAACTGGACCGCATCTCTCATAGCCCGATCCTCAGCCCCTCGCTGTGGAGCTGGAGGCTCAGGTACTGGAACCTCTGGAGCTACTGGTGAAGCCGCCCCCTGATCCATAGTGGCAGCGGCTGCTGCTCCAGACTCCTCCGATGATGATGATGTAGTAGAGTCGGTTGGCCGGGGCGCAGTATCTTGCATAATTTGAGCAAGGGTCCGAGTGACTTTCTGAGCCCGACTAGTCTCTCCGGCTGCTACTGACTTGCCCTTCTGGGCAGCTGTCGCTTTCTTCGGAGGCATGGCTGAAAAACAAAACAATTCGTTAGGGAGGAATCATCCTGATAATATCGCTCTATCGCACGATCTAAGATAAGAAGGAAGGGTAGCATCCTAAATGCCCTGTAGCCTCCTGTTTATAGATGTGGTGCACAACACACCGATAAACAAGACTCTACTAGACACGGTCTGTAGACATTCCGAGAACCAAACCGCTCTAATACCACTTCTGTCACGACCCAACCCCGTCGGCCGTGACTAGTGCCCGATCTGGGCACCCGAACCCATCTATCAAATATTATCTCAAATTCTATCAACTCATTCTAGTATATGGCGGAAGCCGACAAGGCTTTATTTCAAATTTAGGTAATTTCCAGAAAAATTTCGACAGAGTTTCCTTTGTTTTACGGACTATCCAATATACCCTGCACGCAGAAAATACCAACAAAAGCCACACAGGGCTAACCAAGCAATATAAACATACGCGGACCGGCCGCCTCGGCGTATGGGATCGCCCAAACGACATGTACATACATCCATACAGAAAGACCCTAACCCACAAACATGTCCACAGACCTCTAAACAGACCGACAGAATCATATGACGGGACAGGGCCCCGCCATACCCATGAACGAGAATATATATATATATACAGTAGTGACAGACTATACCAAAAGATGGGCTCTGGATAAGAGAGCGCTCCAAAATAGGAGAATAAGATCCTAAGCGGACGGCTCAGCAAACCTGTCGTCGGTACCTGCGCGGCATGAAAACGCAGCCCCCGAAGAAAGGGGGTCAGTACGAAATATGTACTGAATATGCAAAGCCTGAATTACAGAAACAAAATCATAACTGGTACAGAACGTACAGAAAGTAAATAGAAAACCCAAAGTATCAGATACATATTTTCAAAACATGCAGAGTGTGTACAGAAACATATGTCACATCAAATCCGGCCCCTGCCAAGGGACTCGGCAGACAGAACGTGGCCACCCTCCCGACGCTGGTGCCACAACACAGAAGAATCAGAACAGGGGCATAACCCCGTAACATAATATGTCATATCAGATGGCCATAGCAAATCATATCAGAACAAGCGTACATGGCACCGCATACTCCACAAACCCATGTACGCATATACCTGCCCCCTCACATCGAGGCACGGCGAACAATGCAAAGGATCACGCTTGACAACATATCCTGGCCCGGGCTCAGTGGGGGAAACATTGAGGCATCCACGAACGGAGTAGTGAGAAACTAAATGCACTAAAAATACCATATATATATATATATATATATATATATATATATTTCCAGAGACTCAATGAGGCATATCGAATGTCAAATCAAATCAATGAAATCGGACGGAAACATAGTAAGTAAATTTAGATGTCATAACGGGTTACGGAGGCATAATCTATCCGAGATCGTTTTCAAGATTCAAAACAATTTATAAGACTTAATGAAATATTTAAAATAGTTTTTATTTAGTAGATAAAGGAGTAGTTAGAGTATCTCTAACGAAAACGCTCGAAGACAAGTCATAGACACATAAAGGGTAAAATTGGAAATAGTGGGCCCACCTCGGAACCAATGAAGCGGTGGGCTCAAATTACGTATTTTTAAGCTTATGGGGTCACCTACAAAGGTTCTAGGACATTCCATAACTTCCTAAGCAATTTGGGAAATTTTTTCATAATTTTTCATCAAAGCATACTTAAGGAATTCAATTCTATTGAATGAAAAAGCGACGATTTCAAACGCGGATTCCGATGGACAGAATATTCCCCGAGGCGTAAATCCAAGCCTAGTACATCTAGGACATGCCAAGAGAAGAATCGGGATAGCTTTACATACCTTATATGCGTCTTACGTTCGCCAAAACTCAAATCCCGTTTCACTCCGAATCTACAAAAGGTCAAAGTTACCAATTAGGAATTACAAGACTTTAAGAATTCACTTAACTTTATATTTGTCTACCGAAATTTCGGCAGCACTTCCCCTATACATATAACATCCCCGAGAATTCAACTCGGCCAAAACAATCAACAACAACCCAACAGCAACATCAACAACAACAACAATCACTATAAACACAATATAACTTAACTTGCCATCTTTCCAACATAATGTCATAACCTTCATTTCAACTTCAATTTCCAAACCAATCTCAATGGTTTCACATTCATCATTAATCTAGATCATCACAATATAATTTAGAAGCATTTCATATCATTTCCACAAAAATATTCATAAGGTATACAAAATATACAAACTTTCCACCAAAGTCATAATTCACCCAAAGCTTCTAATCTTTAGCATACTTATTCATAACATGTTTCCGTCTTCCAAGTTCATCAACAATAATCATGATTTGCACCTTAACAACTTCATTTCCATAATATCATAAAATCATTCTAAAATGACATAACCTTCTACATTCCATTTCAACTTCACAATATCAAGCTAATATCACCATTCTCATATTCATTCACTAACTCAAGGTTATTCAAACATAATTCAATAACACTCCAATCAATACCCAAGGATTTAAACAATTCCATCAATTCCACCCAACATTCCTACATATGCAACAAAACCATCACAACACATTTTCTACTTACAAATTCATATCCAACAACAATAATCCACACTTTATTAACTTCTTTTCCATAATGTCATAAAATCACATTAAAATGACATAATTTCCTACAACCAATTTCCATGCTAATATGGACTAGCATCCTTCTAAATTCACCAACCAACATAACAATTCACATATAGCTATTTCATAATTTTTATTTCCGTAATGAAGTCGAAATTAATACTAACAACATCAATAGCAACATCCTCCACATTCTACAAGTTAACTACATTTATTTTCATCCAAAATTCTCTTCAAATCTCATTCCATAATTCACAATACCAACTGACGAATTTATATCGCTATTTTTCCCGTTCTAATCCGTTAAAACTTTAAATAAACTTGTTAGCAATGAAAAAGAACCTACATATTACCTTAAGTAGGCAGCCACCACGTCATCACTCTCCTCTTTGGTTGATTTTTAGCTCAAATTGAAGACAACGTAGCGTACAACACTTTTCCCTTCATGGGCTTCGGGATTCGGGGCTCGGATTTTGGTCAAAATTGTTTTTTTTTTTCTCTCCAAAGCTCCTCTCTCTCTTTCCAGAATTTTATGGTTGTTCCTGGTGTTAAAATGATGAAGAAGGCCGAAATTGGCACTTATAAGGACATGGGTAATGGGCCTAACCCGGTTGGGCTCGGATTGGGCCTAGCCCACTGACCTTTCTGCCTTAAAACGTCCATATCTCCTTGTACCGACGTCACCTGGGAACCCACGACCTATGGATGGAAAGCTAATTCAATTATCTACAACTTCTATTTCTTGGTACTTTTCCAAATTCCAAACTTATAATATCGTTTTTGCCCCCCAAAGTCAGGTTACCCGAAAACGTTTTCTTAAAAATATTCGTTTGGAGGACTTCCACTTTGATTTGGCCCAAGGGTCCTTCTTGAGTTGTGTTTAACTTCACATATGTGATTCATATAATTTGTCACATGTCCCAAAAAAAATCTTGACGTGTGGGCCCCACCTCAACTTACAATTAATCCGACGTTCAAAAATACGGGATGTAACAATTAGATAGGCAAGTACGGAGGCTTAGAAACAAAGAAGTGGCCTCATTTAAAGTTCTGTGGAGAAATAACAATCGAGAGGAAATGACATGGGAAGCAGAAGAGAATATGCGATCCAAATACCCATATTTATTTCAGCCCTCGGAAGAAGTCCAAGATGAGACGTCAAAACCATAAGGTATGCATGTTTTCCCTTTTATACATTCAGGTCGTGTGTGGCCAAATTTCTAGTGTTGTTGTATTATTGCCCTGTGAGGCATTGTTATTGTGGGCTGTTGTGACAGGGTGGTAGTGCCACATTACAGAGGAAACTCTGGCGAATTTTTTATAGAATTCCCCAAGCCTTTAACATTCGAGGACAAATGTTCCTAAGGGGGGTAGAATGTTACTCCTCGGAAAAATTTCCGTTGGTACGCAAGTAAACGAAATAATGATGTGTGCGAGGAGTGCGAGTGTATAATGTTTCATGGGAAATGTAGGTAAAGGGATGTGGATGATTAGAATGAAAAGTCGAGAAATGAGAAAAATTGAAAGTTGGCAAAACTGCCCAGTGGTCGTATAGTGCAAAATACGGACCGTAAAGTGCAATACAGTCCGTAAACTTGACGTCGTAAACTGGCATGTCCAACTTCAACTTTTTGCCAGCTGAGGAAATGGCTAAAATACGACTTGGTGGACGGACCGTAAAGTGATTTACGACCTGTAAAGCATGGTCGTAAATCACCATGCATGCAGGCCAAAGTTTCTGATTCTGCTTAAGCTTAAAAACGACCACGAGGGACGGTCCGTAAACTGAAATACGGACCGTAAACCTCCATGGACGACCACTGTTCACCCAGCACAGATTTTTCAATTCATTAAATATGAGGATCAAGACTTGTCTTATTTCATTTACAACATTACACCACTTCTCTCTAGAACTTCTCTCTACATTTATTATATGAGTTTCCAAGGGTTATAAGTCATCCATAACATTAAGATAATTGAATCAAGGATAAGGGAGTCATCTAGGATCATCCAAGTCAAGAAATCCAAATGGAGAAAAACTAGGGTTTTGCTCAAAGAAGAGTATTATCAACCAAAGCTGTTCCTACAACTTCTAAGGTAAGATTCATGATTTTTACAAGATGTTTAAGGTATTGAAGAATTAAAATACATGGATTGTAGAAAATGTGGTCAACTAGGTCATGAATGATAAATAGTGACATTTTGAGAAATAGTTTGAATTGAGTTATGAATGTTGTTGTGTTGTGATATGAATGTGTTATAAATGGTATTAAGATCATGAACTAAATACTTTAAACGAATGGACGAAGATGGGTGTTATAATCATGAATGTGGGTGAATTAGAGGCAAATTGAGGAATCTAGATAATGTGGTTAATGTGAATGACTAATGGCCATTGTTATGACATTAATGAAGGTATAAACGCTAGCATTGGTGTTATGTCCCGTATTTTCGTATAACGGGAAATCAAGAAATAAAGAAGACTTGTGTGTTGATGAAATATTTTGATTTTGGTGAATATGAAAATGTTGGTTATGGAGTTATTAATGTTAAGACGTCGGGGAAGGCCGAGGGTAAATTTGGAACTTCGGAAATTAGTTTCGGGAATTACAAAACGGGACATTTTATGAATTGGGCTAAGAAAATGGAATACAAAAATTTAGGCCCAAGACCTTGAAGTGGCCGGCCATTGTGGAGGCCCAAACTCAATTTAAATGGTCATGTGCTATGCACATGACCTCTATGTAATGGATATATACAAAGCCATGAGTTGGAATTACCAAGATCAAGATCAAAAAAACAAAAAAAAAAAAAAAGGAAAAGGGGCATCAAATAAGGCTCTCGGTCGAAGTGGGTTTAGGAAGAAAAAAAAATTGGCAAGCTTTGATCTTAGCCTTAAAAATCTTGAGTTTTGCATAGTGGTGAAGTACTCAAGACCCTCTTCATGGTGGTACAATTTGTTTGGTGAAAGAGTGACATTTGCGGCAAATCGAAATCTCAAGAAAAGGTAAGATTTTTATGTTTTAATGTTATGAAATGAATATATATGTGTTAGTGATTGGATTAGCATGAAAATTGTGGGATGGAGTTGTGTTTGTGCATGGCGTGTGTGTGCAAAAAGAGTGTGTTTGGTCGTGGGTTTTATAAGGTTTAAGGCATAAGAATTTGATCTTATTTAGCTTGAATGATGTGTTGTTGTGGTCATTATGTTGTAAAGGATTGATTAAGGAATTGAGTTGGTGTTAGAAAATAATTTCGGACGTTATCGGAAAGTGTATACCTTTGGTATATTTGTGTATATCATAGTATATATATGATACTAAAGACTTTAAATATGATTTATGGTTGATGATAATGAGTTTGGAATGAAACGACGCAAGTTAGAACGTTCGTCGTAACTTTTGGTGTTTTGAATGAAAATGGGAAAGTAGTGAACTTTGGGGATGTTTGTATGTGGTTTGGAACTTGTTTGTTATGTAATGGAATAATCTTGAATGAATGAATACCATAATGTGGATATGAGTTGAAATTGTGAAGTTTGGAAATAGGATTACCAACTTATGGAATGAGGTGCAATTGTGAAGTTACTGTGTTTGATTGTGATTCGTATTGTGTATTGATGTTTGGGCTGTTGATGTTGTTATATTTTGAGCCGAGCTAAGTCTCGGGGGTGTTAGATTTATAGGGGAAGTGCTGCCGAAATTTCGGTAGCCAAATATAGCCCAAAGACTAAAATGTTAATTCTCATGAATAGTAACTGGTAAAAGTGACCATTTGCAGTTTCTGGACGAAACGGGAATTGCGATTTGAGGAGCGTAAGGCGCCAACCAGGTATGTAAAGCCTACCTATCATTCTCTTGGCATGTCCTAGATATACTAGGTTAAGATCGGCCCCTCGGGAATAATCCTACTCTTGGAAATCGAGGTTCAAGTTCGAGCACTATTCACTCAGCGCGATTGAACCCTCTTTGTCACATTTGGTTAAAAGAATGTTCGTACCTCCATAACTTGTGCTGTTGTGTCCGAAACTCTTCGAAACTTTTGTAGATGGCTCTATGGAGCCGAAAGTCTGTGATTTGTGTCCGCCACCTCAATTTGACTCGAGGTGGGCCCGCGAGCCCCGAGGCTCCCGTTATTCGGTTTGTTTGATTCATTTGTGTCCGTTATGATCCGCAACCGTCTGTTTAGGACCCAAGGATGTGTTTGAAACTTTCTATGCCATTAATGTACGTTCTGTACTTTGAATGATGTGAGATTTTCAGGAAATGACTTATGAACAGTTTTCTTGCGAATTTGGCAGTTTGGAACTTCGTAACTTTTATACGCATACTTTGATCAGTCTGATTCCTACTCCGATCCTTCGGGCGTCAGTATATACCTTTACGTAAACTATATGCTAAGTCCGACAAATTATTTTTGATATGCATATGATTTCTGCACTACTCTGTTCGTGCTGCCTGCTATGACTTCGTTCGTCGGTACCCGGGCCGACTTTGTGATCGTGCGCACTATAATATATTCGGGAGTTATGATGTGTTACGGTTTCCGAGGCCTCGCCATAGGGCCGGTTACCGTTTATGGAGTTATGATGTGATATGGCATTTGATACGTTCTGATGATATGATGTGTGTGTGATATGATGTGTCTGGAGATTGTACGGAGATTTGAAACCTTCTGGAGTTATGATGTGTTGTGGCACCAGCTTCGGGGGGTGACCACGTTCCTAAACCCTATACATGATTTGATTTGCATTTGTACGTTCGCCTCCCGCACAGGTTTGCTTTGTTTGCGATGTTGGTGTGTTGGTTCTTTCTGACTCCAGCTGTGTTTGTGATTTCTGTACCTTCTGCTTTACATACTCAGTACTTCTCCCGTACTGACCCCCGTTTCTTCGGGGGCTGTGTTTCATGCCCGCAGGTACAGAAGCTCGTTTGGGTGGTCCTCCAGTTTAGGCTACTCATTCTGCTGTGTTAGAGAGCTCCCCTTTGATCCGGAGCCTACTTTGGTACATGTCTTTTGTTGTGTCTGTATTCTGTACATTTGTGGATGTGTGGGTACGGCGGGGCCCTGTCCCGTCATATGTTCATATGTTCTGTTTTGTCTAGAGGCCTGTAGTCAGATTTGTGGGTCGTGGGTCCGGTGTGTTTGCGTGTGAGTCTGTTTTGCGATCTTGAGCGGCCCGTACGCTGCTATGGCCAAGTCGGCCTCCGAGTTTGTATGTGTGGGTATGCATTTGGGGGCGATGTATATTCCGCCTCCCTTCTGATTTGTAAATTTGTCTGATCTGTACGGGCGACTGCTTAGAATAAGTGTTCGGTAGATGTCTGATTGTGATGTTGAGTTCGAATAACGTATGCTGAGTTCGGTTGAGTTTGAATTACGATGATCTGGGTGTGAGTTCGTTTGGGGTGTCCCAGAAGGGCACCAGTCGCGGCCCACGGGGCTGGGTCGTGACAAAAGTGGTATCAGAGCGGTTTGTCCTCGGAATGTCTACAGGCCGTGTCTAGTAGAGTCTTGTTTATCTATGTGTTGTGCACCACATCTATAAACAAGGAGCTACATGACATCTAGGATGTTGTGTTACCCTTTCTTGGGATCTTAGATCGTGCGATAAAGCTATACTGTTAGGATGGTTCCTCCCAACGAATTGCTGTGTTCACAGCAAGGCTCCGAAAAGAGTGTTAGCGTCAGTATTTTGGGAAATTATTTCTGACCCTCTCCGTGCAGGTGATTGTAGGTTGGTGAAGGATGAAGAGGACGGCTTCCGACGATGAGGATGGGGGTGCCAAGAAGGCCCCCAGGCTGTCACCGGGGCCGAGTAGTCAGGGCCCCAGTTACTCGATCGAGACGGATCCTTCGGAGGATTCCCCGGAGGATAGCTACGATACGGATCCTTCGGAGGACCCCTCTACGACTCCTCCAGAGTCCCCGATTCCTGGGGCGGAGGATCCCGTGGAGGATGGCTACGACACAGATATCTCAGGGGATCTGGCGATGACCCCTCCGGAGCTTCTTACCTCCGCGGAGGAGGGTAGTGATGAGGCAGGCCTATCGGAGCATTCTTCTGGGATGACTCAGGAGGAGATTTTCAAATATGCGCCAGCTCTTATCGTTAGGGAGAACCCTGATAGCCCATCCACCTCGGAGAGTGCTATGGATTTCTCCGGTTCTTGGCCTGGGTCGTCAGTGAGCCGGGATTTGACTGATCGTCCGTATCCCTCCGATTCAGATGCGGGTGATAATGGAGACCGGATAGGCAGGGAGCAGACAGATGTGGATGATAGTGGACATACCTCTCACGGCAGCTCCCCAGGTCAGACCCGATATTGATTATTTATAAGTGTATGAGTTTTTAGAATTTTCTATATGTGTATGATATTCGCAAAACGTTGTCCTATGAAGACGACGGAAATTTAAAGGAATTAGAGACCGGGTGACCCAAGGCAAGGGCGACTAAATATCCCCACCGTCCGAGTGATTTTGGAAATCCTGGATGAAGGTAAACAGGAAAACGCCTCCGATGCCGTTCGAGTTGGGCACGTGTGGTAAGTGTCGACGATGTTATAATTCCTATTTGAAGTCATCAGCCCTGTGTGGCTGCGTTACGACGTGATATGATGTGTATGTGTGTACATATGTGTTGGCCCTGTGAGGCGTGGTTGGTATTTCTGGTGTACAGGTTTCGGATAGTAAGAAATACAGAGGAAACTCTGCCCAAATTTTTCCAGAAATATAGAAGTAAATATGTAGACTAAGTACAAAAGGCCCCGCGATACTTATCGGGCTTTAGTTTTATTCTGTCGGTGGCCAGAGAACACCTTACGGTGGCATTTCTATCGGATCACATCGACTATTTGGAGGCTTAAATTCGTGGGTTAGTTGTGATCATATGTATATGTGTATGAAAGTGAATGTTGGAAATTCAGAAAGGCGACAAGGTAATGGTACGGCTTAGCCGAGAGTGGGACCAGCTACGAAAAATTTCCGGAAGATTTGCTAAGACCCCGTTTGGCCTAAAATTGCGTGACAAAGGTCGTGCAGGGCAATTGATGAAATTATATCAGCCCTAACGCATCAAAATGCGTGAAAGTTTCGGGGTTAAGCGTGCTCAAGCCAGAGCAATTCTGGGATGGGTGACCCCCTGGGAAGTAATGCAAAGTTTTTCATAAGTGTAAGTGTGATTAATGTAGATGGGAATTTGAGGTAACCAAAAGGTAATAGAATGTGTGTGGAGTAATTGGTGCCCTTTCGGGAGTCGCGCGAGACGAGGCGGACTAAATGGACAAAAAGGAAAGAGGGCGACACCTCTTGGGAAATTGAACGAATTTGAATAACAACCAGAGATGTTCGCCAGTAAGGTATGAATAAACGTGTGTATGTGTATATGTATGTGTATGTGTGTGTGTATAATTCTCATTTGCTGCCTATGAGGGCTAAGAGCCGAACCCCGGAAACTAAATGTTGTGATAAACAAAAGCTAAGCAGTGTGAGTAATTGGAATTTTTGAAGGAGTCGATACGTAAGACGCAAGGTAAATGGTGTGACGACTGATGAGTGAGTTTGCAAATAAAAAAAAAAAGGAAATTCTCATGAATTATTGGAGCCTTAATGTGAATGATGTGATCCTAAATTGACAATCTATCTGTGGTGCTTCTGCACTTCCAATTCCGATGAAGCTCTACCTAGTACGCCTCTGTGATTCTGAGTTCGACTATGTACTTGTCCGATGAACCTTTTGTGTGTTTGATTCTGAATCCGTTTCTGTCTGGCACACCTCTGTATGTCTGACTCTGGATATAACTCCGTCTGATATGCTTCGGTGCGTTTGATTTTGACCGCGTGTGTGTTTGATACACTTCGGTTTGACTGATCACGACTTTGTATGAAACAATTTTGTATATTCGCTTCTGATTTCGGATCTGTTCGATATGATCCCATACGTCTGATTTCGATTGTGAATCTGTTTGGCATGAAGTGTCTGATATGAAGTAAAGTGAGATTACGATGATGTGGTAAGGAGACTCAGGAGTGTGAAAAAGGAAATGATATTGATTATGGTGTCTGGAAAGCGTTCGTCTATTACGAGAATATAGCATATGGTTCGGTGATTACGTAGGGTACGAGGAAATGTATTATGAAGGCATTCGGATCGGTGATGTGAGAAATCTACCCCTGATATGGGTAAAGAAGCCATGTCGGAGAAATCAATAAAGGACAACTATCAAGAGAACCCTCCCGGAGTAGTACGACACCCTTGAGGTCGATTCAACATTCGAGGACGAATGTTCTAAAGGAGGGGAGAATGTTATGTCCCGTATTTTCGTATAACGGGAAATCAAGAAATAAAGAAGACTTGTGTGTTGAGGAAATATTTTGATTTTGGTGAATATGAAAATGTTGGTTATGGAGTTATTAATGTTAAGACGTCGGGGAAGGCCGAGGGTAAATTTGGAACTTCGGAAATTAGTTTCGGGAATTACAAAACGGGACATTTTATGAATTGGGCTAAGAAAATGGAATACAAAAATTTAGGCCCAAGACCTTGAAGTGGCCGGCCATTGTGGAGGCCCAAACTCAATTTAAATGGTCATGTGCTATGCACATGACCTCTATGTAATGGATATATACAAAGCCATGAGTTGGAATTACCAAGATCAAGATCAAAAAAACAAAAAAAAAAAAAAAAGGAAAAGGGGCATCAAATAAGGCTCTCGGCCGAAGTGGGTTTAGGAAGAAAAAAAAATTGGCAAGCTTTGATCTTAGCCTTAAAAATCTTGACTTTTGCATAGTGGTGAAGTACTCAAGACCCTCTTCATGGTGGTACAATTTGTTTGGTGAAAGAGTGACGTTTGCGGCAAATCGAAATCTCAAGAAAAGGTAAGATTTTTATGTTTTAATGTTATGAAATGAATATATATGTGTTAGTGATTGGATTAGCATGAAAATTGTGGGATGGAGTTGTGTTTGTGCATGGCGTGTGTGTGCAAAAAGAGTGTGTTTGGTCGTGGGTTTTATAAGGTTTAAGGCATAAGAATTTGATCTTATTTAGCTTGAATGATGTGTTGTTGTGGTCATTATGTTGTAAAGGATTGATTAAGGAATTGAGTTGGTGTTAGAAAATAATTTCGGACGTTATCGGAAAGTGTATACCTTTGGTATATTTGTGTATATCATAGTATATATATGATACTAAAGACTTTAAATATGATTTATGGTTGATGATAATGAGTTTGGAATGAAACGACGCAAGTTAGAACGTTCGTCGTAACTTTTGGTGTTTTGAATGAAAATGGGAAAGTAGTGAACTTTGGGGATGTTTGTATGTGGTTTGGAACTTGTTTGTTATGTAATGGAATAATCTTGAATGAATGAATACCATAATGTGGATATGAGTTGAAATTGTGAAGTTTGGAAATAGGATTACCAACTTATGGAATGAGGTGCAATTGTGAAGTTACTGTGTTTGATTGTGATTCGTATTGTGTATTGATGTTTGGGCTGTTGATGTTGTTATATTTTGAGCCGAGCTAAGTCTCGGGGGTGTTAGATTTATAGGGGAAGTGCTGCCGAAATTTCGGTAGCCAAATATAGCCCAAAGACTAAAATGTTAATTCTCATGAATAGTAACTGGTAAAAGTGACCATTTGCAGTTTCTGGACGAAACGGGAATTGCGATTTGAGGAGCGTAAGGCGCCAACCAGGTATGTAAAGCCTACCTATCATTCTCTTGGCATGTCCTAGATATACTAGGTTAAGATCGGCCCCTCGGGAATAATCCTACTCTTGGAAATCGAGGTTCAAGTTCGAGCACTATTCACTCAGCGCGATTGAACCCTCTTTGTCACATTTGGTTAAAAGAATGTTCGTACCTCCATAACTTGTGCTGTTGTGTCCGAAACTCTTCGAAACTTTTGTAGATGGCTCTATGGAGCCGAAAGTCTGTGATTTGTGTCCGCCACCTCAATTTGACTCGAGGTGGGCCCGCGAGCCCCGAGGCTCCCCTTATTCGGTTTGTTTGATTCATTTGTGTCCGTTATGATCCGCAACCGTCTGTTTAGGACCCAAGGATGTGTTTGAAACTTTCTATGCCATTAATGTATGTTCTGTACTTTGAATGATGTGAGATTTTCGGGAAATGACTTATGAACAGTTTTCTTGCGAATTTGGCAGTTTGGAACTTCGTAACTTTTATACGCATACTTTGATCAGTCTGATTCCTACTCCGATCCTTCGGGCGTCAGTATATACCTTTACGTAAACTATATGCTAAGTCCGACAAATTATTTTTGATATGCATATGATTTCTGCACTACTCTGTTCGTGCTGCCTGCTATGACTTCGTTCGTCGGTACCCGGGCCGACTTTGTGATCGTGCGCACTATAATATATTCGGGAGTTATGATGTGTTACGGTTTCCGAGGCCTCGCCATAGGGCCGGTTACCGTTTATGGAGTTATGATGTGATATGGCATTTGATACGTTCTGATGATATGATGTGTGTGTGATATGATGTGTCTGGAGATTGTACGGAGATTTGAAACCTTCTGGAGTTATGATGTGTTGTGGCACCAGCGTCGGGGGGTGACCACGTTCCTAAACCCTATACATGATTTGATTTGCATTTGTACGTTCGCCTCCCGCACAGGTTTGCTTTGTTTGCGATGTTGGTGTGTTGGTTCTTTCTGACTCCAGCTGTGTTTGTGATTTCTGTACCTTCTGCTTTACATACTCAGTACTTCTCCCGTACTGACCCCCGTTTCTTCGGGGGCTGTGTTTCATGCCCGCAGGTACAGAAGCTCGTTTGGGTGGTCCTCCAGTTTAGGCTACTCATTCTGCTGTGTTGGAGAGCTCCCCTTTGATCCGGAGCCTACTTTGGTACATGTCTTTTGTTGTGTCTGTATTCTGTACATTTGTGGATGTGTGGGTACGGCGGGGCCCTGTCCCGTCATATGTTCATATGTTCTGTTTTGTCTAGAGGCCTGTAGTCAGATTTGTGGGTCGTGGGTCCGGTGTGTTTGCGTGTGAGTCTGTTTTGCGATCTTGAGCGGCCCGTACGCTGCTATGGCCAAGTCGGCCTCCGAGTTTGTATGTGTGGGTATGCATTTGGGGGCGATGTATATTCCGCCTCCCTTCTGATTTGTAAATTTGTCTGATCTGTACGGGCGACTGCTTAGAATAAGTGTTCGGTAGATGTCTGATTGTGATGTTGAGTTCGAATAACGTATGCTGAGTTCGGTTGAGTTTGAATTACGATGATCTGGGTGTGAGTTCGTTTGGGGTGTCCCAGAAGGGCACCAGTCGCGGCCCACGGGGCTGGGTCGTGACAATTGGAAGGGAACGTGCAAGTGTAGAATAGTTCGACGGAAAGGTATGTAAGGCTAACCCTTCTTTCATAAGGCATGGTTCTTGGCCAAATTCCTAAATTCCTCTATATGAGTATGTTGTCTCCACATGGTTGGCATTCCGAGCTCATAAGCTCACGACCCTTGATATGTACTATGATTTTACTATGTTCCTCGCTTGACGAGTAAGTCCATAATGTAGATGTAACGATAGTGATGAGGATAGAAATGATGATGAGAGTAAAATGAGATTAAAGATGCTTACGAGCTATGATGTATGTATATGTGCCTATGAAGGGCTATAATGATACCCCGAGCTTATAACGCCGGGCAGGATATATATATATATATATGTATATGATTATGTATAAAGTATGTATACGATTACGTAACGCGCGCACACCTCTGCAGAGGGTACGGATAACCCTGATGCCTTGGTAGGGCCAGGTATGTATGACCTTGAGCCTTGGTTGGCCAAGTATGTATAAGACACCGATCCCATGAGGTCGGGTATGCTATGTATATGAAATGACTATGTATATAATATGAATATGAATGTGAAAAGACTATGTATAGGAATACGAATAAGGACATGTATACGAATATGAGCACAAGTATGGTACGAGTATTATTATGGGATACGAATGACGGTGTATGCAAGTAAGTGACATGATGATGATATTACTGTCTCCCCTCCTATGCTATCTTCATATGTTATCTATTATGCTTCTATATTGATGTTGATCATGCTTTACATACTCAGTACATTCTTCGTACTGACGTCCTTTTGTTTTTGGACGCTGCGTCATGCCCGCAAGGGCGCAGGGAGACAAATTTGATCCTTAGCTGCTTATTCGGAGATTTTATAGAGAGCTCCATTTCCTTCGGAGCCATATCTTTTGGGTACTCAATATTTTGTGTATATAATTATGGGCATAGCGGGGTCCTGTCCTGCTAATGTGATATGTTATACTCTTAGAGGCTCGTAGACATGTGTGTCTGTGGGTAGATGTGTTTGGCCTTGTCGGCCTATGTTTTGTATATCATTTTGTCGGCCACGTTGGCCCATGTATATTGATGTGGCATGAATGCCTATGATGATATAAATGTGCAGTTGTCCATATGGGACTAGTTGACGAATGAATGGAAATGCATGTATGATTATGTGGATCACCTAGATGTAAGTATAAGAGTAAGCTAAGAGGGTGCTCAGGTGGGTTAGCACCGGGTGCTCGTCGCGGCCCCGAGTCGGGTCGTGACAGTATGTTAGCTCCTCTGTTACTTGCACATCATCAATCGGGACTATTCTTGTTGCGTCTCCAATACACTTGCGGAGCATCGAAACATGGAATACTGGATGCACGGATTCGAGCTCTGAAGGCAAGTCCAATTCGTAGGCTACTCGACCTACCTTGCGAATGATTTGGTAGGGTCCGATATATCTGGGACTTAGCTTTCCTTTCTTGCAAAATCTCATCACTCCCTTCATCGGCGATACCTTCAGGAACACCCAATCGCCCACCAGAAATTCCAAAGCTCGTCGGCGATTATCTGCATAAGACTTTTGGCGACTTTGAGCTGTTAACAGTCGGTCTCGAATCACTTTAACCTTTTCAACTGCTTGTTGGACCAAGTCGGGGCCTATCAATTGTACTTCTCTGGTTTCAAACCATCCAATTGGAGATCTGTATTTTCTTCCATATAGAGCTTCATACGGGGCTATTTGAATGCTGGAATGATAGCTGTTATTATAGGCAAATTCAATAAGAGGCAAATGCTCATCCCAATTACCGCCAAAGTCCAATACACATACTCGTAGCATATCCTCTAAGGTCTGAATAGTGCGCTCGGCTTGTCCGTCAGTCTGTGGATGGAACGCCGTGCTGAGCTTAACTTGGGTACCTAGACCTTCTTGAAAGGACTTCCAGAACTTGGCTGTGAACTGTGCCCCTCTGTCTGTGATAATGGCCAAAGGGATACCGTGAAGTCGTACAATCTCCTTGAGATACAATTTAGCATAATCCTCCGCTGAATATGTGGTTCTAACGGGGAGAAAATGAGCTGTTTTCGTGAGTCTATCCACGATCACCCATATAGAATCATACTTCCCTCGCGTACGGGGTAATCCTACCACAAAATCCATGTTAATTTCTTCCCATTTCCACGTAGGAATTTCCATTGCTTGCAATAACCCTCCTGGCTTTTGATGCTCGGCCTTCGCTTGCAGGCAATTCGGACACTGTCCTACAAATTCTGCTATGTCTTGCTTCATGCCATCCCACCAGTATTCCAATTTGAGATCGTGGTACATCTTGGTTGCACTTGGATGAATAGAATACCGGGAATAATGTGCTTCCTCTAAAATCCGTTGGCGCAAGTTTGCCACATTCGGTACACATAGCCGGCCTCGATATCTAAGAACCCCTTCTATGGAAACTTCGAATGGAGACTCTTCCTTTTCCTGAGATAGATCTCGATAGTGGCTTAACTGAGGATCTTCATATTGCCGCTCCTTCACTTCTAGATTCAATGATGAAACTGTGGGGTCATTGACGCTAATACCTGCATCTCCTGAATCAGTGGGCCGTACGCCAAGACTTGCTAACCGATGGACTTCACGAACCATTTCTCGCTTTTCCGAAGGAACACCACATAAACTACCCATCGATCGGCGGCTAAGTGCATCTGCTACTACATTCGCCTTCCCTGGATGATATAGAATGCTCACATCATAATCCTTCAGTAATTCTAACCATCACCTTTGCCGCAGGTTCAACTCCTTCTGTTTGAAAATATATTGAACGCTTTTGTGATCCGTATAGATGTCCACGTGCACACCATATAAGTAGTGTCTCCATATTTTCAATGCATGAATGACCGCAGCTAGCTCAAGATCATGAGTGGGGTAATTCTGTTCATGTTTCCGCAACTGTCTCGAAGCATATGCAATAACTTTCCCATTGTGCATCAATACACATCCTAATCCCACACCGGAGGCGTCACAATACACTACATAGCCATCTGATCCTTCTGGAAGTGTTAGCACTAGCGCTGAGGTCAACCTGTTTTTCAGCTCTTCGAAGCTGCGCTCACAGGCATCACTCCATTGGAATTTAGCCGACTTCTGGGTTAACTTTGTCAATGGGGCTGAAATAGATGAGAAGCCCTCTACGAATCTTCGATAATAACCTGCTAAACCCAGAAAACTACGAACTTCTGTAGGCGTCGTAGGTCTTGGCCAAGTCTTCACAGCTTCTATTTTCTGAGTGTCGACTCGGATACCATTATCTGAAATAACATGACCTAGAAATGCCACAGAGTTTAGCCAAAACTCGCACTTCGAAAACTTTGCATACAATTCTCGATCTCGAAGAACGCCAAGAACAATTCTTAGATGATCTGCATGTTCTGATTCTGTGCGAGAATATACCAGGATATCGTCGATAAACACTATCACAAAAAGATCCAAAAATGGCCTAAACACATTATTCATTAAATTCATGAACGCCGCCGGGGCATTCGTCAACCCGAACGACATTACTCGAAACTCGTAGTGACCATATCTTGTCCTGAAGGCAGTCTTGGGAATATCTGCTTCCCTAATTCTCACCTGATGATAACCCGATCTCAGATCTATTTTGGAAAACCATTTAGCACTTTGCAACTGATCGAACAAGTCGTCAATTCTAGGAAGGGGATATCTGTTCTTCACCGTCACTTTGTTAAACTGCCTGTAGTCGATGCACATTCGTAGCGATCCGTCTTTCTTTCTTACGAACAAGAATGGTGCTCCGCATGGCGAGGAACTAGGCCTTATAAAACCCTTCTCAAGTAAATCCTTTAGCTGTGTTTTTAGCTCTTTCAATTCTGCTGGAGCCATCCGATACGGAGGAATAGAAATAGGCTCGGTGTCTGGTAGCACATCAATAGCAAAGTCGATCTACCTTTCTGGAGGAAGGCCTGGTAACTCGTCGGGAAACACATCTGGGAATTCATTCACTACCGGGACAGACTGGAAAGTTGGCACTTCCGCTTCCGTGTCATGAACCCGAACTAGATGACAAATATAACCCTTGGCTATCATTTTTCTCGCCTTAAGGTAGGAAATAAACCTACCCTTTGGGGAAACTGTATTACCCTTCCACTCGAGTATGGGCTTTCCCGGAAATTGGAATCGAACTACCTTTGTCCGGCAACAAACATTAGCATAGCATGATGCCAACCAGTCCATACCCATAATTACGTCAAAATCTATCATCTCAAGTTCAATTAGATCGGCCCTTGTCTGACGGTCACATATAATGACCACACAGTTCTTATATACTTGTCTCGCTATTACGGGATCACCAACCGGAGTGAATACTTCGAAAGGTTTAATTGGCTCAGGTCTCACCCCAACACAATCAGCAATATACAGAATAATATCTGAGAAGGTAGAACTCGGATCAATCAGAGCATATACATCACGGGAAAATATAGTCAGGGTACCTGTAACAACATCTGGGGAAGACTCAAGATCCTGTCGCCCAGCTAAAGCATACACGTGGGGCTGAACAGCACCTGAAGTAGATGCTCCCCCTCTACCTCTGCCTCTACCTGCTGTAGTCTGAAGAGTCTGTGCTGTCGGGCATGCTGAAGAAGAACCCGCTGCTGAACCTGTAGGCTGAGTCCCAGCTTTATCTCTTGCTGAGGGGCAATCTCTCATCATGTGACCGACTTTCCCGCAAGCATAACAAGCATCGGAACCCTGACGACACTGTCCAGAATGTAATTTGCCACACTGGCTACACCGCGGCACTGGAGGTCTCCTCTGGCTAAAGTCTCCCCTGGACTGCGAATCTAAGGCCCTCGAACTCTGCCCCTGGCCTGACTGAGTAGAACGATCAAACCTCCTATCTTAGAATCTAGGAGGTGCACTAGTCACTGACTGACCTGAGTGCCTAGAATATGTCTGTCTCGGTCTCCCTCGGTACTCACTGCTCTCCCCCACAGATCTAGCCCTCTTACCTTGTCTTCTGTCTCCCTCACGATCACTTCTCTGCTGTCATTTTCGTTCCTCGAGGTTCTGAGCGTGGGCCTGTATCCGGGAAATATCCATCCCGTCTTGCAAAGAGGCTGTCAGGAAATCTCTGAACAAGTGTGGTCCTAAACCACTCACAAATCTATAGACTCGGTCTCCCATGTCAGCCACCATAGTCGGAGCATACCGGGACAATGAATTGAATTGCATACTATACTCTCGGGCACTCATGCTTCCCTGTTTCAAATTCAAGAACCTGTCTGCTCTAGCTCGGCGGACTTCAGGTGGCAAGTATTGACGAATAAAGTCATCTACAAACTCTTGCCACACAAGAGGTGGTGCATTCTCCCCTCTTGTTATCACCCAATTCTTATACCATAGTACCGCCACGTCGCGAAGTCTATATGAGGCCAACTCTAAAGATTTAGTCTCAGAAGCATGCATAAGTGTTAACGTCCTCAGCATTTCATCGATAAAACCTTGTGGGTCTTCATCGGGCTTCGACCCAAAAAATTCTTGAGGATTTAGAGTAAGAAAATCACGGGCTCTTGTACTAGCTGAACGATCACTTGGGCCCGCATTCTGTCGTTGTGCCTGAGCGGCAACCAACTGCGTCAATAAATGTATAGCCTCAGACACTTGTTGACCCGAAGCACCCGGTGGAGGAATCGGAGCTGAGGCTCCTCCCTGCTCTTCTACATTGGGCACGGCCTCACTTTGCGATTCACTTTCCTCTACCCCCGCCGGAGGCTCCCTTTCTGCCCGCTTCTTCGTCGTAGCTTTGCCTTTCTGGGCAGCTGTAGCTTTTCCTTTCGGTGGCATTTTTCTGAAACCATAACTCACTTTTAGGGATGATATAATCCTAGACATGGCTCTATCGCACGATTGATGAGAAGAAGGATGGTCATTTTCCTAAATGCCCTGTAGCCTCTTGGTTATTAGCGTGGCGCGCAACACACTATAAACAAGGCTCTACTAGACACGGCTCGTAGACACTTCCTAAGGCGAACTGCTCTGATACCACTTCTGTCACGACCCAGCTAGGGGCCGCGACGGGTACCCGGAGTAATTACCGAGCACCGCTTACTCTACTGCTGGTCTCGCTCATTTAATACTCTTTTATCAATTTTACATACCAATTGTAGAAAAAAATCATATTTAATCAAAATATAAATACTTTATATACATTTGCCCCTTGGCCATCAAAATAATACACATACATATGAAAACATCTTGTGAGACCATCTAACCCACACTGCGTATCTACGAGCCTCTACTAACATAATGAATACATGGACGGAACAAGACTCCGTCATGCCCAAAATATGCATACATGAATGTACATCAAAAGAATAGTCATAAGCACCTCCGAACAATGGAGTGCTATCTATCAGCTGACAGCTACTGAGGACCTGGACCAAGCTCTCCTCCCTGTCTACGTGTAGGCATGAACACAGCGTCCGAAGAAAGGACGTCAGTACGAATATTGTACCGAGTATGAGAGGCGTACATAATGAAAGGAAACATTAGTAATATGGGAATAACATCAACATGAGACATATGGATCTGACTGATAATCATAAATGAAGTAATGCATGCTATCTTACTCATACTCATCATCATAACATGTATGCATCATATGCAAGTTGTCCGTCCATGTCGGAACGGTGTGATAATCAATAATATTAGCCCGCGTCCAGGCCTCCCGTGTCCGGGGTACCATCTCATGCCGCCTACTAGTGGTGTCTGCCCACGCCCGTAAGTCGTGGTGTATCCGTATCGCCGCCCGCCGAAGCGGTGTCTGCCCGGCCAACTAGGCCCGGTGTGAAATGCTCATGACATGCTCAATGTAAATGCTCATAGTAATATGCTTATCATAAAATACTTATCTTATCATAATGCGTATATATGACTCATGATCAACTTTACTCTATCGGGGTGACGTAAGGTCGTGATCCCCCGATTACATTATGGAACCATCATGGACATTCTGCCTGACCTTGAAAGGACTAATGCGTATGGTAAGTGTAGGCAAGGAATAACATCATCATCATTCTAGTGTCATCATATCGTATAACTTATGTCATATAGACATTCATAAGTATGAGCTTTTAACTTCTTAGAATGCAAGAACTCATGAAAGGAATAGGGATTCAAGTTAAAGGATTCATGCCATTAGAAAGAAGGACTAGCCTCACATACCTTGGTCTTTTAGCTAAGATATCGCTCACTTGTTCTCCGTCGATATCACGTCGTTACCTTCATAAGAGAATTCGTATCAACATTAGTAACTGACTATAAGAACGTGTCGCTAATTCTAGGAGAAGTCAGACAACGCTTCCTTCGCTCATACTACTTTTCTCACGTTCTATATCAACTCCCAATATTCATAATATTATTCGCAATATCATAATCGACAATCGTCATTTACGTGCGTTTGGCAAAATCCACCATTTTCCTCCAATTTTCCCTTATTTCTACTTCTAGCTCATCCTTGCGTTTTCATGCATTTAATGCTTGTTTCATGATAAAAACATCATTTATAATGCATTAGTACTCACACACTTCAATATTCATAGTTCGATTCCACTATCATTCATTCATGCCACTATTCACTCAATAATGACCCATTTCTATGTTCTTCTACATTTGAAGTGTCTAAGCTTTCCAATACTTCAAACAACATGGAATAATCATGAAAATTACCTTGGATGATGGTTGAGCAATCCTTAAGTTGAAATACTTCACTTAGCCACAACCCTAGTTCGAACTTCTTGGGAATTTCTTGACTTAGAAGATCCGTTGATGTGTTCTTACACTTGATTCCATGAAATTAGTGTTGTTGGTCTTGATATTCCCTTTAATTCTCTTGAATTCTTGTGGAGGAATTATTTGGAATGTTCTAGAGGTTTCTTGAGTTGTTGGATGAATAATGAAGTAATATGAAGCCTAAGTCCCTTTTTAAAATCACAAAATATGATCTTTAATGAATTCTTGTCGGGGTGAACAGTGGTCGTAAACCACCATATACGGACCGTATTTTGATTTACGATCCGTCCACAGTGGTCGTTTTTAAGCATTCCAAAAATAGAAAGTTTGGCTGGTGGACATGGCAGTTTACGACCAGGTTTACGGTCAGTAAACCCTTTTACGGGCCGTAAACTGGGTCGTATTTAACCATATTCAACATTTACAGAAAGTTGAAATTTTTTGACAAGCTGGAGGACGACTGCACTATATGGTCCGTAAATCACTTTACGGGCCGTATAGTGCCGTATACGACCACTGTGCTGAAAAATTTTCCGCGACTTTCTTATTTCCAAAAATTCTTAATTAGCCATTACCGACTTAATAAAACATCATTCACTCAATTTTTCATCATTCCACTCATCATTCAAGTACGGCGAAATTTCCGAGGTGTAACATTCTTCCCCCCTTTTTGGAACATTCGTCCTCGAATGTTCGACACTCGGGGATTCTGGAAAAAATTTCCCAGAGTTTCCTTTGTGATTTGGATACTACCTTTCCATTACAACAACCCACAATATCCTCGCCTTACAGGGCTATATCACAATATCAACACTTTTATGGCCACACACGACCAAAAACATACATACCTTACACCATCGACGTCTCATCTTTAATCTCTTCTGGGGATTGGAACAAATGGAGGTACATGCATTTCATCTTCTCCTCCGCTTCCCAAGTCATTTCTTCCCGATTATTGTTCCGCCATAGAACTTTGACTGAAGCAACCTCTTTATTCCGAAGCCTTCGTACTTGTCTATCCAAAATGGCAATGGGCATCTCCTCGTATGTTAGCTCATCTGTTACTTGCACATCATCAATCGGGACTATTCTTGTTGCGTCTCCAATACACTTGCGGAGCATCGAAACATGGAATACTGGATGCACAGATTCGAGCTCTGAAGGCAAGTCCAATTCGTAGGCTACTCGACCCACCTTGCGAATGATTTGGTAGGGTCCGATATATCTGGGACTTAGCTTTCCTTTCTTGCCAAATCTCATCACTCCCTTCATCGGCGATACCTTCAAGTACACCCAATCGCCCACCTGAAATTCCAAATCTCGTCGGCGATTATCTGCATAAGACTTTTGGCGACTTTGAGCTGTTAACAGTCGGTCTCGAATCACTTTAACCTTTTCAACTGCTTGTTGGACCAAGTCGGGGCCTATCAATTGTACTTCTCTGGTTTCAAACCATCCAATTGGAGATCTGCATTTTCTTCCATATAGGGCTTCATACGGGGCCATTTGAATGCTGGAATGATAGCTGTTATTATAGGCAAATTCAATAAGAGGCAAATGCTCATCCCAATTACCGCCAAAGTCCAATACACATGCCCGTAGCATATCCTCTAAGGTCTGAATAGTGCGCTCGGCTTGTCTGTCAGTCTGCGGATGGAACGCCGTGCTGAGCTTAACTTGGGTACCTAGACCTTCTTGAAAGGACTTCCAGAACTTGGCTGTGAACTGTGCCCCTCTGTCTGTGATAATGGCCAAAGGGATACCATGCAGTCGTACAATCTCCTTAAGATACAATTTAGCATAATCCTCCACTGAATATGTGGTTCTAACGGGGAGAAAATGAGCTGTTTTCGTGAGTCTATCCACGATCACCCATATAGAATCATACTTCCCTCACGTACGGGGTAATCCTACCACAAAATCCATGTTAATTTCTTCCCATTTCCATGTAGGAATTTCCATTGCTTGCAATAACCCTCCTGGCTTTTGATGCTCGCCCTTCGCTTGCTGGCAATTCGGACACTGTCCTACAAATTCTGCTATATCTCACTTCATGCCATCCCACCAGTATACCAATTTGAGATCGTGGTACATCTTGGTTGCACTTGGATGAATAGAATACCGGGAATAATGTGCTTCCTCTAAAATCCGTTGGCGCAAGTTTTCCACATTCGGTACACATAGCCGGCCTCGATATCTAAGAACCCCTTCTATGGAAACTTCGAATGGAGACTCTTCCTTTTCCTGAGATAGATCTCGATAGCGGCTTAACTGAGGATCTTCATATTGTCGTTCCTTCACTTCTAGATTCAATAATGAAACTGTGGGGTCATTGACGCTAATACCTGCATCTCCTAAATCAATGGGCCGTACGCCGAGACTTGCTAACCGATGGACTTCACGAACCATTTCTCGCTTTTCCGAAGGAACTCCATATAAACTACCCATCGATCGGCGGCTAAGTGCATCTGCTACTACATTCGCCTTCCCTGGATGATATAGAATGCTCACATCATAATCCTTCACTAATTCTAACCATCTCCTTTGCCGCAGGTTCAACTCCTTCTGTTTGAAAATATATTGAAGACTTTTGGGATCCGTATAGATGTCCACGTGCACACCATATAAGTAGTGTCTCCATATTTTCAATGCATGAATGACCGCAGCTAGCTCAAGATCATGAGTGGGGTAATTCTGTTCATGTTTCCGCAACTGTCTCGAAGCATATGCAATAACTTTCCCATTCTGCATCAATACACATCCTAATCCCACACCGGAGGCGTCACAATACACTACATAGCCATCTGATCCTTCTGGAAGTGTTAGCACTGGCGCTGAGGTCAACCTGTTTTTCAGCTCTTGGAAGCTACGCTCACAGGCATCACTCCATTGGAATTTAGCCGACTTCTGGGTTAACTTTGTCAATGGGGCTGAAATAGATGAGAAGCCCTCTACGAATCTTCGATAATAACCTGCCAAACCCAGAAAACTACGAACTTCTGTAGGCGTCGTAGATCTTGGCCAAGTCTTCACAGCTTCTATTTTCTGAGTGTCTACTCGGATATCATTATCTGAAATAACATGACCTAGAAATGCCACTGAGTTTAGCCAAAACTCGCACTTCGAAAACTTTGCATACAATTCTCGATCTCGAAGAACGCCAAGAACAATTCTTAGATGATCTGCATGTTCTGATTCTGTGTGAGAATATACCAGGATATCGTCGATAAACACTATCACAAAAAGATCCAAAAACGGCCTGAACACATTATTCATTAAATTCATGAACACCGCCGGGGCATTCGTCAACCCGAACGACATTACTCGAAACTCGTAGTGACCATATCTTGTCCTGAAGGCAGTCTTGGGAATATCTGCTTCCCTAATTCTCACCTGATGATAACCCGATCTCAGATCTATCTTGGAAAACCATTTAGCACCTTGCAACTGATCGAACAAGTCGTCAATTCTAGGAAGGGGATATCTGTTCTTCACCGTCAGTTTGTTCAACTGCCTGTAGTCGATGCACATTCGTAGCGATCCGTCTTTGTTTCTTACGAACAAGACTGGTGCTCCCCATGGCGAGGAACTAGGCCTTATAAACCCCTTCTCAAGTAAATCCTTTAGCTGTGCTTTTAGCTCTTTCAGTTCTGCTGGAGCCATCCGATACGGAGGAATAGAAATAGGCTAGGTGTCTGGTAGCACATCAATAGCAAAGTCGATCTCCCTTTCTGGAGGAAGGCCTAGTAACTCGTCGGGAAACACATCTGGGAATTCATTCACTACCGGGACAGACTGGAAAGTTGGCACTTCCGCTTCCGTGTCATGAACCCGAACTAGATGACAAATATAACCCTTGGCTATCATCTTTCTCGCCTTAAGGTAGGAAATGAACCTACCCTTTGGGGAAACTGTATTACCCTTCCACTCGAGTATGGGCTTTCCCGGAAATTGGAATCGAACTACCTTTGTCCGGCAACAAACATTAGCATAGCATGATGCCAACCAGTCCATACCCATAATTACGTCAAAATCTATCATCTCAAGTTCAATTAGATCGGCCCTTGTCTGACGGTCACATATAATGACCACACAGTTCTTATATACTTGTCTCGCTATTACGGGATCACCAACCGGAGTGAATACTTCGAAAGGTTTAATTGGCTCAGGTTTCACCCCAACACAATCAGTGATATACGGAGTAATATATGAGAAGGTAGAACTCGGATCAATCAGAGCATATACATCACGGGAAAATATAGTTAGGGTACCTGTGACAACATCTGGGGAAGACTCAAGATCCTGTCGCCCAGCTAAAGCATACACACGGGGCTGAAGAGCACCTGAAGTAGATGCTCCCCCTCTACCTCTGCCTCTACCTGCTGTAGTCTTAGGAGTCTGTGCTGTCGGGCGTGCTGAAGAAGAACCCGCTGCTGAACCTGTAGGCTGAGTCCCAGCTCTATCTCTTGCTGAAGGGCAATCTCTCATCATGTGACCGACTTCCCGCAAGCATAACAAGCATCCGAACCCTGACGACACTGTCCGGAATGTAATTTTCCACACTAGCTACACCGCGGCACTGGAGGTCTCCTCTGGATAAAGTCTCCCCTGGACTGCGAATCTGAGGCCCTCGAACTTTGCCCCTGGCCTGACTGAGTAGAACGATCAACCCTCCTATCTGAGAATCTAGGAGGTGCACCAGTCACGACTGACCTGAGTGCCTAGAATATGTTTGTCTCGGTCCCCCTCGGTACTCGCTGCTCTCCCCCATAGATCTATCCCTCTTACCTTGTCTTCTGTCTCCCTCACGATCACTTCTCTGTTGTCGTTGTTGTTCCTCGAGGTTCTGAGCATGGGCCTGTATCCGGGAAATATCCATCCCGTCTTGCAAAGAGGCTGTCAGGCAATCTCTGAACAAGTATGGTCCTAAACCACTGACAAATCTATAGACTCGGTCTCCTATGTCAGCCACCATAGTCGGAGCATACCGGGCCAATGAATTGAATTGCATACTATACTCTCGGGCACTCATGCTTCCCTGTTTCAAATTCAAGAACCTGTCCGCTCTAGCTCGGCGGACTTCAGGTGGCAAGTAGTGACGAATAAAGGCATCTACAAACTCTTGCCACACAGGAGGTGGAGCATTCTCCCCTCTTGTTATCACCCAATTCTTATACCATAGTACCGCCACGTCGCGAAGTCTATATGAGGCCAACTCTACAGATTCAGTCTCAGAAGCATGCATAAGTGTTAATGTCCTCAGCATTTCATCGATAAAACCTTGTGGGTCCTCATCCGGCTTCGACCCAAAAAATTCTGGAGGATTTAGAGTAAGGAAATCACGGGCTCTTGTACTAGCTGTACAATCACTTGGGCCCGCATTCTGTCGTTGTGCCTGAGCGGCAACCAACTGCGTCAATAAATGTATAGCCTCGGACACTTGTTGACCCGAAGCACCCGGTGGAGGAATCGGAGCTGAGGCTCCTCCCTGCTCTTCTATATTGGGCACGACCTCACTTTGCGATTCACTTTTCTCTACCCCCGCCGGAGGCTCCCTTTCTGCCCACTTCTTCGTCGTAGCTTTGCCTTTCTGGGCAGCTGTAGCTTTTCCTTTCGGCGGCATTTTTCTGAAACCATAACGCACTTTTAGGGATGATATAATCCTAGACATGGCTCTATCGCACGATTCATGAGAAGAAGGATGGTCATTTTCCTAAATGCCCTGTAGCCTCTTGTTTATTAGCGTGGCGCACAACATACAATAAACAAGGCTCTACTAGACACGGCACGTAGACACTTCCTAGGGTGAACTGCTCTGATACAACTTCTGTCACGACCTAGCTAGGGGCCGCGACGGGTACCCGGAGTAATTACCGAGCACCGCTTACTCTACTGCTGGTCTCGCTCATTTAATACACTTTTATCAATTTTACGTACCAATTGTAGAAAAAAATCATATTTAATCAAAATATAAATACTTTATATACATTTGCCCCTTGGCCATCAAAATAATACACATACATATGAAAACATCTTGTGAGACCATCTAACCCACACTGCGTATCTACGAGCCTCTACTAACATAATGAATACATGGACGGAACAAGACTCCGTCATGCCCAAAATATGCATACATGAATGTACATCAAAAGAATAGTCATAAGCACCTCCGAACCATGGAGTGCTATCTATCAGCTGACAGCTACTGAGGACATGGACCAAGCTCTCCTCCCTGTCTACCTGTGGGCATGAACACAGCGTCCGAAGAAAGGACGTCAGTACTCATCATCTATCAGAAGAAAGGAAACATCAACATGAGACGTCAGTACTCATCATCATTCAGAAGAAAGGAAACATCAGTAATATGGGAATAACATCAACATGAGACATATGGATCTGACTGATAATCATAAATAAAGTAATGCATGATATCTTACTCATACTCATCATCATAACATGTATGCATCATATGCAAGCTGCCCGTCCATGTCGGAACGGTGTGATAATCAATAATATTAGCCCGCGTCCAAGCCTCCCGCGTCCGGGGTACCATCTCATGCCGCCCACTAGTGGTGTCTGCCCACGCCCATAGGTCGTGGTGTATCCGTATCGCTGCCCGCCGAAGCGGTGTCTGCCCGGCCAACTAGGCCCGGTGTGAAATGCTCATGACATGCTCAATGTAAATGCTCATAGTAATATGCTTATCATAAAATACATATCTTATCATAATGCGTATATATAACTCATGATCAACTTTACTCTATCGGGGTGACGTAAGGTCGTGATCCCCCGATTACATTATGGAACCATCATGGACATTCTGCCTCACCTTGAAAGGACTAGTGCGTATGGTGAGTGTAGGCAAGGAATAACATCATCATCATTCTAGTGTCATCATATCGTTTAACTTATCTCATATAGACATTCATAAGTATGAGCTTTTAACTTCTTAGAATGCAAGAACTCATGAAAGGAATAGGGATTCAAGTTAAAGGATTCATGCCATTAGAAAGAAGGACTAGCCTCACATACCTTGGTCTTTTAGCTAAGATATCGCTCACTTGTTCTCCGTCGATATCACGTCGTTACCTTCATAAGAGAATTCGTATCAACATTAGTAACTGACTATAAGAACGTGTCGCTAATTCTAGGAGAAGTCAGACAATGCTTCCTTCGCTCATACTACTTTTCTCACGTTCTATATCAACTCCCAATATTCATAATATTATTCGCAATATCATAATCGACAATCGTCATTTACGTGCGTTTGGCAAAATCCACCATTTTCCTCCAATTTTCCCTTATTTCTACTTCTAGCTCATCCTTGCGTTTTCATGCATTTAATGCTTGTTTCATGATAAAAACATCATTTATAATACATTAGTACTCACACACTTCAATATTCATAGTTCGATTCCACTATCATTCATTCATGCCACTATTCACTCAATAATGACCCATTTCTATGTTCTTCTACATTTGAAGTGTCTAAGCTTTCCAATACTTCAAACAACATGGAATAATCATGAAAATTACCTTGGATGATGGTTGAGCAATCCTTAAGTTGAAATACTTCACTTAGCCACAACCCTAGTTCGAACTTCTTGGGAATTTCTTGACTTAGAAGATCCTTTGATGTGTTCTTACACTTGATTGCATGAAATTAGTGTTGTTGGTCTTGATAGTCCCTTTAGTTCTCTTGAATTCTTGTGGAGGAATTATGTGGAATGTTCTAGAGGTCTCTTGAGTTGTTGGATGAATAATGAAGTAATATGAAACCTAAGTCCCTTTTTAAAATCACAAAATCTGAACTTTAATGAATTCTTGTCGGGGTGAACAGTGGTCGTAAACCACCATATACGGACCGTATTTTGATTTACGGTCCGTCCACTGTGGTCGTTTTTAAGCATTCCAAAAACAGAAAGTTTGGCTGGTGGACATGGCAGTTTACGACCTAGTTTACGGTCCGTAAACCAGTTTACGGGCCGTAAACTGGGTCATATTTAACCATATTCAAAATTTACATAAAGTTGATATTTTTTGACAAGCTGGAGGACGACTACACTATACGGTCCGTAAATCACTTTACGGGCCGTATAGTGCCGTATACGACCACTGTGCTGAAATTATTTTCGCGACTTTCTTATTTCCAAAAATTCTTAATTAGCCATTCCCGACTTAATAAAACATCATTCACTCAATTTTTCATCATTCCACTCATCATTCAAGTACGGCAAAATTTCCGAGTTGTAACAGTTATGCTAATGTTGATTGCCAAATGAAAGTAGTTCGATTTCAATTTCTGGGAGAGCCCGTGCTTGAATGGAAGGGTAATACAACATCTCCAAGAGGTAGGTTTATTTCCTACCTTAAGGCAAGAAAGATGATAGGTAAAGGCTATATTTATCACTTAGTTCGAGTTCATGACACTGAAGCAAAGTCACCAACTTTCCAATCCGTTCCGGTGGTGAATGAGTTTCCGGATGTATTTCCAGATGAACTTCTGGGTGTTCCTCCAGAAAGAAAGATTGATTTCGCTATTGATGTGTTGCTAGACACCCAGCCTATTTTTATTCCTCCTTACCGAATGACTCCTGCAGAATTGAAAGAGCTAAACGCACAACTGAAGGATTTGCTTGAAAAAGGATTCATTAGGCCTAGTTCATCACCGTGGGGAGCACCAGTCCTATTTGTGCGGAAGTGTTATATCCCGTAATTTTGCACATTCGGAAAAATGTGAAATAATTGTGACAAGTTAAAGACAAGGCCATATTTTGATCTCATGTAGTATGTATATGTGTTGTTCATGAAAAAATAATATATATTGATGCAGACATATCGAGGAAGGCTAAGGGCAAAATTGGAATTTCGGAATTTTTTTTCATGAATTACAAAATATGAACCATAAGTGATTGGGCTTGAAAAAAAAAAACAAAGAGAGGCCCAAGTCATAAGGGTGGCCGGCCATATAGCCATGGCCCAAGCCCATGGAAATTAAAATTCAAGACAAATAAAGAGGAGGACCAATTCATCAATTTTCATCTTCACCACATAAGAAAAATCAAGAAGCTTGGAGAGGAAAATAAAGACCACTCCATTCGGCCAACTTCCAAAAAAAAATTGAAGACCAAAAATCTCTATCAAAAAAATTGTTTCTCCTATCATTCATACTAAGTTGAAGGTCCTCTTTAACATAGTATAATTGTTGAAGCAAGAGAATCACTCTTTGTTGCAAACTTACAACCTTAGCCATGTGGGAGGTTGAAGGAAAAAGGTAAGAATTTATCTACTTTTATATGTTATGGAAGGTTTGTTTATGTTGTAGTATGTAGAGATGGAAAATTCATGAAAATATGGAGGTTGTTATGGTGTGGCCGTGTGTGCATGTGTTGTGTAGGTAAGGTTAGTTAATTTTTATGTAGCATTCTAGTTGTGGTTGTTGTGGATTCTATATTGGAAATGGAAGCTTGTTGATTTTGGTTGGGATTATGAATGTTGGGTGTTGGCCGTGTGGCATATGTGTTGTGTAGGAAAAAATGAAAAAATTTCTATGTGGTAATTTGATTGTTGTCGATATGTATTCTACGACGAAAATGAGAATTTGATGGTTAAAAATTGATGTTAGGATGGTCACGGGCTGATCTTGGTGTCGTTTCTTAAGTTGCGAGAATAATGTTGTTAATATGTGTATTGTTAGTGTAGTTCATGAATTGGGAAGATAAAAACGTGTTGTGAATGTTCTTGTTGGAAGTGGGAATTTCGGGTGGAGTATGGCCTTTTGGTGGAATTATTGGCATGTTGTGTAGATTGTTTAAAATGTTCTCGAGTTATGTTTGAATGATCTCGAATTAGTAAATGAATATGTAAACGTTGATATTGGTTTGAATGTGTGTAGTTGGTTTGGAAGATGATGTATTAAGTAGAAGAGAGGATTACTTATGTTAGGATACGTTTTAAATTGATTATGGATGTTGTTGGTATTGTTGTTGATATTGTGGCCGAGTTGAATTCTCGGGGATGACGCATTTATAGGGGAAATGCTGCCCAAATTTGTGTAGACAAGTGTTACTTTGAGATTCAACTTCTAAAGACTTTAATTAATGTTTGGTAAATGTGACCATTTGTAGATTTTGGAGTAAACGGAATTTGAATTTGGAATAGCGTAAGAAGCGGAAAAGGTATGTAAAGCTTCACCTTTTATTCTTTTGGCATGTCCTAGGCATAATAGGTTTGAATACGAGCCTCGGGGGCGATTCGACTCCTAGAAATCCAAGCTTAGATTTGACCCTTTTTCATTCAATGGAATTGAATTAGATACCCTATGCTTTGTTGGAAAAATAACATAACCATCTATAACTTCTACAAATGGAATCGAATTACCCTAAGACTTTCATAAGTGACTCCATAAAGCTTAATGTACGCAATTTGTGTCCGCCACCTCGGTTGACCCGAGGTGGGCCCACTATTTCCGAATCCGCTCCTATTGTATTATTGACTTGTTTTTGAGCAACAATTAAAGGAAACTTTTAGCTACTCCCTCAACTACTAAACCATAAGTGTTTGACAATTCCTTGAGTCTTATGACATATTTTGAAGCGTAAAACGATCCCAGAAAGATTATTTTGACATAACCCATCGTGACATCCGCAAGGCATACACTATGATTATCGTTCGATTTCTTTTATATGGTTTATCATTTGCGTTGTTCAATCGGGTCCTTGTAAATGTTTTATATGATATCTTCCGCACGGTATTCAAAGGAAACTTTTGATCATTGTTCCGTTTATAAAATGAAAAGTGTTGTAACTATTCCAATGAGTGTTATAATGTATTTGGATATGTAAAACGATTCTAAAGGATTTATTTTGACACCATCCATCGCGCCACCCAAAAGATATATATATATATATATATACATTATGACTATCGTCCGATTCCTGCAAACTGATCTGTCGTTTGGATTTGCTTTGAAATGTTCGTAAAACCTCTATGGTAAGAATGTCCGTAACTTTCACATACTAACTCCGATTGACTCGAAACGTGTTTGTGATCTTCGGTATTGGAAAGTGTTCCTATCTATCGAGTCTGGATATGTGTGCATTTAGTTTCTCACTACTCTGCTCGTGCATGTGCTATGATCTCTTTCACCGGGTCCCGGGCCGGTATGTATCGTGCGAATGGTCCGCCGAGTCCCTTATTTGAGGGCCGGGTTCCATATATGAATTCCGAAGTATGATGTGTCCGGTCCCGGGGTACTGTGTATATTTGTCCATCCCTGAGTACCGTGTATATGTTACGAAGTATGATGTGTCCGGTTCCCCGGCGTGTGATATGTCCCCGGGGTTACCGTGGTTATGATATGATGTGTTATGTGACGGAGATGTTCAGAGATATGAAATCTTCTGGAGTATGATATGTTGTGGCGCTAAAGGCAGGAGTGGCGACCACGTTCCTGTGCCCTATGCATGACTCTGATATGCATTATTTATGACTTAAAAGTAAGCATTCTGATATTTTGGTAAGCTATTCACCTCATGTATTTCATCTGATATATGATGTTAGCATTATACTATATGTATGGATCGGGCTGCACGTTCCGCAGCGATATTATAAATTTATGGATCGGGCCGTACGTCCCTCGGCACTATCACATTACAAATAAATCTGTTCTATGATTCTGCTCACCGCGTCCCTCACGGAAGGGCCGGGATCTGTTATATGCATATATACGATGTATAATTCTGGTATGCATGAATTGTGTTTGAAAAGTAAGCCCCTTGGCATTTTGTACAACTTCTGACACATGACTTTGGCTTACATGATCTGATATTCTGAGTCTGAAATTTTCTGGCATCTGATATCTGTTTACTTGATTTGTGATTTAGAAGTAGCGCTTTGATAATTTGAATAATATATTTACCTTTGTACCGCTGTTCCGGTTACGTTTCTGTCTTCTGCATTCCATGATTTACATACTCGGTACATATTCCGTACTGACCCCCTTTCTTCGAGGGCTGCGTTTCATGCCACGCAGGTGCAGACACTTATTGAGGAGATCCGTCAGCCTAGGGTACACACTCTGCTGTTTTGAAGTGCTCTTTTGATTCGGAGCCCATACCTTTGGTACAGATCTTTCTGTTGTACATATCTTTGTGTTTGTGACTGTGTTGGGTACGGCGGGGCCCTGTCCCGTTATATGATTCTATTGTCTGTATTAGAGGCCTGTAGACATGTATGTGGGTCATGGGTCGCGTTTGGTTAGTGACGTTTATTTGGGTTGTGTTCGGCTTTCCCCTACACTATGTTAATTTGACCGATTTATGTATTATGATATATGTATATGATTTTGTAAGCACGAGATTCATAATACATAAGCGCAAGTGAAATTTGGTTAGTAGGTATGTACGAGTGTCCATGTCGGGCACTAGTCGCGACCTACGGGGTTGGGTCGTGATAGAAAGAAAGATAGTTCTTTACGGATGTGCATTGATTATAGGTTGTTGAATAAGGTGACGATCAAGATTAGATATCCTCTTCCAAGGATTGATAATTTGTTTGATCAATTACAGGGTGCCAAGTGGTTTTCTAAAATAGATCTAAGGTCAGGTTTTCATCAAGTGAGAGTTAAAGAAGAAGATATTCCCAAAACAGCTTTCAGAATGAGATATGACCATTATGAGTTTCGGGTGATGTCATTCGGGCTAACTAATGCTCCGGCAGTGTTCATGAATTTGATGAATAACGTATTCAGGCCTCTCTTAGATCTGTTTGTGATCGTGTTCATTGATGATATTCTGGTATACTCTCGGACATAATCAGAAAATACAGACCATTTACGTATTGTTCTTGGAATTCTTCGAACTCGAGAATTGTATGCAAAAATTTTAAAGTGCGAGTTTTGGCTGAATTCTGTGACATTTTTGGGTTATGTTATTTCAGATGATGGCATCTGAGTGGATACTCAGAAAATTAAAGCTGTGAAAACTTGGCCAAGGCCTACAATGCCTACAGAAGTCCGTAGTTTTCTGGGATTGGCAGGTTAGTATAGGAGATTCGTGGAAGGGTTTTCCTCTATTTCAGCCCCATTGACGAAGCTAACCCAGAAGTCAGCTAAAGTTCAGTGGAATGATGCTTGTGAACGTATTTTTCAGGAATTGAAAGATAGGCTAACTTCAGCTCCAGTCTTGACACTCCCAGAAGGGCCAGATGGTTATGTTGTTTATTGTGATGCTTCTGGTATTGGGTTAGGATGTGTATTAATGCAGCATGGTAAAGTCATTTCTTATGCTTCAAGGCAGTTACGGAAACATGGAAAGAACTGTCCAACTCATGATCTTGAATTGGCTGCAGTTATTCATGCACTAAAAATGTGGAGACATTACTTGTATGGTGTTCACATCGATATTTACATAGATCACAAGAGTCTTCAATATATTTTCAAGCAGAAGGAGTTAAATCTACGCCAGAGGCGGTGGTTAGAGCTACTGAAAGATTATGATGTGATTATTTTATACCACCCCGGGAAGGCAAACGTAGTGGCTGATGCGCTTAGCCACAGATCAATGGGTAGCCTATGTGAAGCTCCTCTGGAGAAAAAGGAATTAATTCGTGAGCTACACCAGCTAGCTAGTCTTGGGATTCGTCTAATTGATTCAGGCAGTGCAGGAATTGATATCAATAATCCAACTGTTTCATCCTTGGACATGGAGGTGAAATAGCGTCAATATGAAGATCCTCAGTTGAGCCACTATAGGTCTACATTTCATGAAAAATAAAAGTCTCTATGTGAAACTTCTATAGATGGAATTCTTAGATACCGAGGTAGGTTATGTGCTCCAAATGTTGCGAAACTACATCGTCGAATTCTAGAAGAAGCTCCTTATTCTCGGTATTCTATTCATCCGGGTGAAACAAGGATGTATCATGATCTCAAGTTAATGTATTGGTGGGATGGAATGAAGAAATACATAGCAGAATTTGTAGCTCAATGTCCAAACTGTCAGCAACTGAAAATCGAGCATCAAAAGCTAGGAGGGTTATTACAAGCAATCGAAATTCCAACCTGGAAATGGGAAGTGATCAACATGGATTTTATTGTGGGGTTACCTCGTTCCCGAAGCAAATATGATTCCATATGGGTGATCGTGGACAGACTCAAGAAAGCAACTTATTTTCTTCCATTCATAACCACATACTCTGCAGAAGATTATGCAAGGTTGTACCTTAAGGAGATTGTGAGACTTCATGGTGTTCCAATATCTATTATCACAGACAGAGGGGCACAATTTACAACCAAGTTCTAGAAGTCTTTTCAAGAAGGTTTGGGTACTCAGGTGAGGCTTAGCACAACATTTCATCCGTAAACTGATGGGCAAACCGAACACACTATTCAGATCTTGGAGGATATGCTAAGAGCATGTGCACTAGATTTCGGTGGTAGTTGGGATGACCACTTAGCCCTTATTGAGTTTGCATACAACAATAGCTACCATTCCAGTATCCAAATGGCTTCGTATGAAGCTTTGTATAGAGAAGTGTAGATCCCTAATTAGGTAGTTTGAAGTAGGAGAAGTACAGCTAATAGGCCCTGAGTTAAGGTTATCTGAGATCGATTGGTGACAGCCCAAAGTCGCCAGAAATCTTATGCGGACAACCGGCGGCGAGACATAGAATTTCAAGTTGATGACTGGGTATTCTTAAAGGTGTCACCAATTAAAGGAGTGATGAGATTTGGTAAGAAAGGGAAGTTGAGTCCTCGATATATAGGACCTTATAAGATTGTTCGTAAGGTGGGTCAAGTAGCTTACGAATTGGACTTACCCTCAGAACTTGAATCAGGCCATTCGATTTTCCATGTCTCAATGCTCCGTAAGTGCATTGGAGATCCTACGAGGATTGTTCCAGTAGATGATGTTCAAGTGACAAAAAAGTTGGCTTATGAAGAAGTACCCGTTGCCATACTAGATAGGCAAGTATGGAGACTTAGAAATAAAGAAGTAGCCTCAGTTAAGGTCTTATGGAGAAATAAAAACCGAGAATAAATGACTTGGGAAGCGGAAGAAAATATGAAGTCCAAGTACCTGCGCCTATTTCAGCCCCCGGAAGAGATCCAAGATGAAACATCAAGATTATGAGGTATGTATACTTCTTTTTTATGCTTTTGGGTCGTGTGTGGCCAAACATTATTGCTATTATGTTGTGGCCCTGTGGGGCATTGTTATTATGGGCTGTTATGATAGGATGGTACTGCCATATTAAAGGGGAAACTCTGGCTAAATTTTCGTAGAATTCCCAAGAACTCAACATTCGAGGACGAATGTTCTTAAAGGGGGGAAGAATGTTACACCTCGAAAAATCTTCCGTTGATGCACAGTGAATATACAAATGGAGGGTACGAAGTATATGATGTTTCGATAAGTAATAAATAGCATTTGATGATCCTAATTGAGATTTCAAAGACATTCGAGTTAAGAGAAGGAAGTTTGCCAAGAAAGGCAAGGTATACGTTATGTGTCGGAAAAGATTTACAAGTAACAAGTTAATGATCACTTAATAATTGCTTGGAGAAGATTTATAGCGTCCCTTATATTGTTAATGAGGTGTTAAACAAGTGTTAAGAAGGTTCCATAAGGATTGGAGATCAAACGAGTCGACGAGAACGAATTTCGAAAAGCTGCGCAATATACGGTCCAGCATAAGGACCGTATAAAACATAGTGGCCGTATCTTAGGCCGTATGTTCTGCCCAGAATAGGGAATTTCACTGGACCAAAGATACGGTCAGACATACGGTCCATATAAAAGATACAGACCGTATATTAGTCCATGAAACCGAGTCGGGACATGTTTAAAATTAATATAAGGGACCCAATCTCATTCAATTCATTCCATTTTCTCACTCCACACTTCAACAACTCTCTAGAAAGCTCTCCACACTTCTTCCACAAGAACTCAAGAGAAATTTATGATCAACTTCATCAAACCAAGAAAATCAAGTGTAATAAACTCATTAGGGTTCATCCAAGGCAAGAAATCCCATTGGAAGTCAACTAAGGTTTTGGCTCAAGTGAAGTATTTGCACTCAAGGATCATTCCCACGCTATCTAAGGTAAGTTTTATGATCATTCCATGTCGTTTAAGGTATTGAGAGGTTGAAAGACTTGGATTGTAGAAGGAGATAGAAAATGGGTCATGAATGTGAGATAGTGGCATTTTCGAATAGTAGTTTGGAATGAGTCGTGATTCTTGATATGTTGTGATTATGATTATGTTATAAAGGATATTAAGAACATATAATAAACATTATATTGTGAGTAAAATTTGCAATAGTGTACTAACCATGGTTATGGATGAATTGAAGTGAAATTTGGGAAATGTAGATAATGTAGGTGTATGAAGATTGTTGCTTATGATGTTGTGAATGTTATTATAGATGTTTGGGAGTTGATATATGATATGAGGAAAGTTGTATAAACAAAGGAAATTCTGCCCAATTTTCTCTAGCTTTAGTTGAGCATGTTCAGGTGATCGATTAGCTAATGTTAATGCGAACTCTCTTGAAGGTAGAAACGTGAGCATTGAAGGAGAACGGTCAAGCGATAGGATAGCTAAACGAAAAGGTATGTAAGGCTAGTCCCTTCTTTCTAAGGCATGACTCCATAGCATGAATCCTCCTATTTTCCCCATGACTTTCTTATATCACGGAAATTATGAGTCTATGATTATAAAGAGCTTCACATGAGACAAAGAAACGGGATATGCTATGAGTATGATAGTGATGATGATGAGTTAAGCCTAAAGATTCTAAAGCTAACGATCCTAATTACGATTCATTGATGTTGTTTATTGTATACACTCACCTTATGTGCTAATTCCATCAAGGTGAGGCAGAATGCTTATAAATGCTCCATAATGGAATCGGGGGTTCACGACCTTACGTCACTCCGATAGAGTATAGTTGTATTCGAGTTTCTATGAATGATTCATGATAAGCATATGATAATGATATTACACAGTGACTATATAGCCGGGCAGACACCGCTAAGGTGGGCACCATGTCTAGATGGCATGGGCAGATGCCACTAGTGAGTGGCATGAGATGGTTACCCCGGACGCGGGAGGCCTGGACGCGGGCTAATGATGATCACACCGTACCTATATGGTCGGGTAGCTTATATAGATATGCATATATGATATGATGATGTTTATGAAGTGAGTTAGCATGCTTTATTTCTATCAAAATTGACAGTCATTTACAGGTTGTCCTTCACTTGATGTCTCCTTATTTCATTGATATATTGTTGTTGTTTATGCTTTACATACTCAGTACAATGCTCGTATTGACGTCCTTTTCTTTGGACGTTGTGTTCATGCCCACAGGTAGACAGGGAGGTGATCCAGATTCATAGGAGCTATCAGTAGATTTTGAGAGCACTCCATTGTTCCGGAAGTGCCATTGATTATTATTTTGTGTATATATTTTGGGCACGATGGGGGCCTGTCCCGTCCATATGTCTAGTACTATAGTAGAGGCTTATAGATATGTATGTGTGGGTAGTATGGTCTCACGATGTCCTTATTGTATGTATATCATTTTGATAGCCGAAGGACTTGTGTATATAAACGTAATTACGTTTCAAAATGAAATTGGTTTTCCCTATGATTATAAGCATGAGATTAATGAATGAACGCAGGATGAGTATGATGAGTAATAGAATAAGTGGTGCTCGGTGGTTATCCCCGGGTACCCGTCATGGCCCCTAGTCGGGCCGTGACAATTAGGAAGCTTGCCGAGCATTGGACCCTAAAGCAGTTGAATCTTTGGAACAAACAGTAGCCTCCCTCACACTCCAGGAACGCCCCAACTTCAACGTTTTGGTCTCGGCGCCAGAAGCTCTAAAGGCTATACCAGGGCTCAGGACCTTGGTCCCAGCACCCGTAGTAGCTAGATGGCACAACAAATTGTGCCTACTCCCAAAGAGCCAATCATTGTGCAAGCAGCCATGGCTCAAGGCATGACCCGCTCGGGGAGATATTACACTCCTAAAGAACTGGCTCAGAATGTTGCAAGGAAAGAGAATACCCAAAAGAGAGCAATAACCGAGGGAGAAGCTGAGGATTTCTGGCAGCGCATGCAACCAAAAGACTATTCCTTTGTAAAGCATCTGAAAAAGATACCGGCATAAATATCGGTGTTATCATTACTGGCCAGCTCCACATCGCACAGGCAGGCCCTCATAAGGGTATTGGATGATGCAGATGTACCAGCTGGTACGAACAACGAAGACTTGGCCCGGTTGGTAGCCCACATCATCGGAGAACATAAAATTTATTTCTCCAAAAACAAATTTCCAATGGAAGGAACCTCCCACAACAGAGCTCTCAACATCACTATGGAATGCTGTAGCAAGGCAATAGGGAGAGCGCATGTGGACAATGGATCGGGCCTCAACATCTGCCCCATCACCACATTAACACATCTTGGCTACGACTTGGGTAAAATCCGCTAGAGTGGGATGAACGTTAGGGGATTTGATGGGTCCCAAAGAGATTCCCTGAGAGAAGTAAACCTACAGATCCAAGTTGGGCCTGCCTCCTTCACAGCAGAATTCCAAGTCATGGCAATCACTGCCAACTATAATATGCTCTTGGGAAGACCCTGGATACATTTTGCTGGTGCGGAACCATCAACCTTGCACCAGGCCATAAAGTTTGAATGGTAGGGCCAAGACATTATGGTCCCAGCTGAGAAGGATACCCAGAAATATCCTTACAACATCATATCGTTGATTGAGGGGAGTCCCCACAGATCGAATTTCCATGTGGTAGAATATGTTGGAGCCACCCATTCAGAAGGGGAGGTCAATAAACCAATGCCTGCAGTCTACAGAATGATTGCCTCCACCATGCTGAGAAATGGTTTTGAAATGGGAAAAGGCTTGGGAAGAGACCTTGAAGGGATAACAGAGCCTGTACCAATCCCAAAATAAAATTACCACTTCGGTCTAGGGTACGCTCCTAGCCAAGACGAGCTCACGAAGGCTATTAGGAGAGAACCCAGAATGGGAAATCTGCCTCGACCAATTTCAAGCTTATACCAATCATTTCCTAGAAAGATGCTGATGCAGAATAGAGAAAAAGCTGATGGGGTTCTCGGGTAACTCTTTCAAGAAGAGGTATGCTACGCGATTATTCAGGAAATCCAGGAGACACCCATTATACGCAGCCTGAGACCAGAAGAGCACCTAGACAATTGGACATCTACTGTTACATCTCGAAAAAGTTTTCGTTGATGCACAGTGAATAGACTAACGAAGAGCACGAAGTATACGATATTGCAATAAGTAAGGAATGATATTTGATGACCTTAATTGAGATTTCAAAGACGTTCGAGGTAAGAGAAGAAAGTTTGCCAAGAGGATGCAAGGCATACGATAGGTATCGGAAAGGATTTACGAGTAACAAGTTAATGATGACTTAATGATGTTTTGGAGAAGAGTTATAACGTCCCTTAGATTGTTAATGAGTTGATAAACAAGTGTTAAGAAGGTTCCATAAGGATTGGAGATCAAACGAGTCGACGAGGATGAGTTCGGAAGAACTAGGCATTATACGGCCCAACATACTGGCCGTATAAAATATACTGGCCATATGTTTGGCCGTATAATCAGCCCAGATGGCTAGCCTCACTGGACCAAATCTACGGCCAGACATACGGTCAGTATAATTTATACGGACCGTATGTTGGTCCATCGAAATTGGTCGGGACAGATGTAGTATTATTAATAAGGGATCAAGTTCATTTCATTTTATTTCCCCTTCACTCCCCTTCTCTCTAGAACTCTCTAGAATATTTCTCCACACTTCTCCCACAAGAATTCAAGAGATATTAGTGATCAACTTCATCAAACCAAGAGAATCAAGTGTAAGAAATCCATTAAAGTTCATCCAAGACAAGGAATCCAAGTGAAGGTGAAACTAGGGTTTTTCTCAAGTGAAGTGTTTCCACCCAAGGTTCATTCCTACACCATCTAAGGTAAGTTTTATGGTATTTCCATGTTGTTTAAGGTATTGAGAGGTTGAAAGACTTGGATTGTAGAAGGAAATAGAAAATGGGTCATGAATGTGGGAATAGTCATTTTTGAATAATAGCTTGGATTGAGTCATGATTCTTGATATGTTATGATTATGATTATGTTATAAATGATGTTAAGAACATGGGATAGACATTGTATATGAGTGACCGTAATAGTGTGCTATGACCATGGATATGGATGATTGGAAGTGAATGGAGGAATATGGATAATATAGGTGAACAAAGACTATTGTTATGATGTTGTGAATGTTATTATTTATATTTGGGAGTTGATATATTATATGGAGGAAGATGTATAAACAAAAGAGATGCTGCCCAATTTTCTCTAGCTTTAGTCAAGTATGCTAAGCTATCGATTTTATAATGTTAGTATAACTCTAATGAAGGTAGAAATGTGAGCATTGAAGGAGAACGTTCAAGCGATAGAATAGTTGAACGAAAAGGTATGTAAGGCTAACCCTTCTTTCAATAAGGCATGGTTCTTTGGCTATACACCTATCCTTCCATGAGCCTATGATGTCCTCCAAATGATTCTATCTTTAAAAGCTACTAAGCTCATGATTCTCGATATGCTACGATTGCACTAAATTCCTTATATGAGCCTCTAGGGATAGATGTAATGAACGACGACAGTAATGATGCTAAAGATGCTTATGAGGTTTTATGTATATATGTCTATGTATGACTATTATTGTTATATCCCGTGTTTTCGCATAATCGGAAATCGTGAAAATAATTAAGACTTGCATGTTATAAGGAAATAATTGATTTTAGTTAAAATGTCTATGTTGTTTATGGAAATATTGGTGTGGAAATGTGAAGGAAGTCCAAGGGTAAAAATTTGGAATTTCGGAAATTAGTTTCGGGAATTGCAAAACGAGATTTTTCGAATTGGGCCAAGAAAAAAAATTGAACAAAATTTGAGGCCCAAGCCACAAAGGTGGCCGGCCATGACCCATGGCTTGTCCAAGCCCATGAATTTAATAGGTCATGTGACTTTCATGTGACCAATGAATAAGTAAGCAAATATATAGACATACTTATCCATGGGAAAGTTCAAGAAACAAAAAAAACAATCAACCTTGGAGAAAATAAGGCTCTCGGCCGAAACCCCATAGAAGAGAAAAGAAAAGTTTCTAGCCTTGATCTTAGTCTTAAAAATCTTGTTCTTCTTGTATTCGTAGTGTATGCAAGACGCTCTCCGACGTGATATAATTGGTTTGGCACAAGAGCGACGTTTGCGGCGGGTTGAAACTTGAAGGAAAGGTGAGAATTCTTCCACTTTTGTGTTATGGAATTGGTATGAATGTTATGATGATTGGAATAAAATGAGAATTTTGTGGTAGTGATGTATGTGTGTGCAGCCGTGAGTGTGTGTGTGTTGGTATGTGGCCGTGAGCCATGTGAGTTGGAAGGGAAGGTGAATTAAATCCTATCTAGTTCGTTAGTTGCGTCGTTGTGGCATTTATGAAGTAAATGAATATTTAACGAGTTGATTTGGCATTGAAAAATGGTTGCGGGTTCTTATGGGAAATTATATGATTTTTGTATATTTTATATAATTATGGATGTAAGACTTTAAAATGTGAATTATGGTTGTTGTTAACGAATTCGGAATGAAACAATGCGAGTTAGTAAGTTCGTCGTAGTTGTTGACGTTTTGGGATGCAATATGGAAAGTAGTGAATTGTTTGAACTTATGTATATTGCTTGGAATATTATTGGGACGTGTTTGAATAATCTTGAATGAGTAAATGAATACAATAATGTGGATGTTAGTTTGGTATTTCGAAGTTTGAATGAAAGTTGTCGATTTATATAGAAAGGAAGAATATCGACGCTATAGTGACTTTTGTTGTGACTTATGATGTTTGTGATGTTGTGGGTTGCTGTTTTGATATGTATTAAGCCGAGCTAAGTCTCGGGGGCGTCATATATATAGAGGAAGTGCTGTCGAAATTTCGGTAGACAAAAAATGAAGTTAAGTGAATTCTTAAGCCTTGAAATCTCTAATTGGTAACTTTGACCATTTGCAGATTCTGAGCGAAACGAGACTTAAGTTTTGGGCGAGCGTAAGTCGTATATAAGGTATGTAAGGCTCCCCACTCTTTCTTTTGGCATGTCTTAGGTATGCTAGGTTGATATCGGAACCTCGGGGGCAATCCTGCTCCTCGAAATCCGAATTATAAAATGTCTACTATTCATTCAATTGAATTGAAGCTTAAAGACCTTATTTTGGCTAGAAAGGAACCAAATGTCTGAAACGTATGCAAACGTAGTCGGATCACTTCAAAACCTTTATGTATGATCCTATAGACCCCAAATGTCCGTAATTCATGTTCGCCACCTCGACTTGACCCGAGGTGGGCCCGCTAACCCCGAGATGCCTTATTTGTTCTATTAGGCTCTCTTTTTGGAAAAGTTTTGATAAGGGATCTTCGGTTATGAAATTGTCTTCTATGAAAGAATGTTTTGATTACTATAATGTACTAAACTATATTTTGAGCCATACTTACCACTTTGAGAACACCTTTGTGAAATGAACTTCCGTACTAACAAATTATTCGGCTACTTTGATTAATGAGATGACTTATGATGTAATCAAGTTTCGAAAGACTATTTTGATATACAAATTGCATTGTTTGCTCACGACTCCGCTCGTGCCCTTATTATGACTTCGTTCACCGGTTCCCGGGCCGGTTATGATTCGTGCGCACTATGATAAATTCGGTCGTATGCTGTGTTACGGTTCCCGAGACCTCGCCATAGGGCCGGGTTCCGTTTGGAGTTATGCTGTGATATGGCTGGTGATGTGATATGCAGATATGTGTGTGCTCGGGGATGTACGGAGATTTGAACCTTCTGGTGTTATGCTGTGTGTGGCACCAGCGTCGGAGTGGTGACCACGTTCCTGAGCTTTGCATGATTTTGTTTGCATTATGTATATATGATGTTGATACACATTTGGATATACTGTTCGACATTTCTCTCCTTTGTATCCTGTTTGCTTTCAGTTGTGGTCTATATTTCTGTACTCCATGCTTTACATACTCAGTACATCTTTCGTACTGACCCCCTTTCTTCGGGGGCTGCGTTTCATGCCCGCAGGTACAGACGCCGGTGATCCACCACTGTAGGCTCCACTTATGCTATTTCGGAGTACTCCCTTTGATTCGGAGTCCACTTTTGGTATATATATATCTTTCTCCATGTATATATATTCCTGCATATCTGACTATTTAGGTACGGCGGGGCCCTGTCCCGTCATATGATTCTGTCGGTCAGTTTAGAGGTCTGTGGACATGTTCGTGGGTTAGGGTCTTTCTGTATGGATATGTGTATATGTTGTTTGGGCGATCCCATACGCCGAGGCGGCCGGTCCGCATATGTTTGTTCATTGCTTTGTTAGCCCTGTGTGGCCTTTGTTGGTGTTTGCTGTGTACAGGGTTATTCTGGATAGTCCGAAAAACAAAGGAAACTCTGCCGAAATTTTTCTGGAAATTATCTGAATTTGGAATATAGCCTTGTCGGCTTCTGCTATATATTTGAATGCATTCGATAGATGGGTTTGGGTGCCCAGATCGGGCACTAGTCACGGCTTACGGGGTTGGGTCGTGACAAAAGTCATTCTCCCCCCCTTAAGAACATTCGTCCTCGAATGTTAAATTAATCTTATAATGTGACGGGGGAGTCTCCCTTTACAATTAGCACACATAACTCATTCGTCAATCAATACAACAAACTTGAAAGTTTAAATTACCTGTGGGCGTAGGAAACAAGTGGGGATATTTCCTCCTCATCTCCTCCTCCGACTCCCAGGTCACCTCTTCCCGGTTGTTGTTGCGCCATAGGACTTTAACAGAAGGCACTTCCTTAGTGCGTAGTCTCCTGACCTGTCGGTCCAGAATAGTTATAGGCTGCTCTTCATAAGACAAATGCTCCGTTATCTGAATATCGTTTACGGGGAATATCCTGGAAGGATCACCAATACATTTTCGCAGCATAGACACATGAAATACCGGGTGTACGACCTCCAAATCGGATGGTAAGTCTAGCTCATAGGCGACTTCGCCTATCTTCCGAATGATCTAATACGGCCCGATATACCGCGGGCTTAACTTACCCTTTTTACCGAATCTCATAACGCCCTTCATAGGCGACACCTTTAGAAATACCCAGTCGCCAATCTGGAACTCTAATGGTCGACGTCGTCTGTCTGCATATGCTTTCTGTCGACTCTGTGCAGCCAATAATCGCTCCCGAATAAGTTTTACTTTATCCACCGCTTCCTGGATCACATCTGGTCCAATTAATTTAGTTTCGCCCACATCGAACCATCTAATAGGAGATCTGCACTTCCTGACATAAAGGGCTTCGTACAGTGCCATCTGAATGATGGAGTGATAACTGTTATTATAGGCAAATTCAATTAGCGGTAGATGATCATCCCAGCTGCCTCTGAAATCAATAACGCAGGCCCGCAACATATCTTCCAGCGTCTGAATAGTGCGCTCGACCTGCCCGTCGGACTGAGGGTGAAAAGCTGTACTAAGGCTCACCTGAGTCCCTAATCCCTCCTGAAATGACCTCCAGAAATTTGCCGTAAACTGGGCACCTCGGTCAGTAATAATAGATACAGGGACTCCGTGAAGTCTGACTATCTCTCTGAGGTACAATCTAGCATAGTCCTCAGCCGAATAAGTAGTCCGAACTGGAAGAAAATGGGTTGATTTCGTCAATCTGTCAACAATAACCCAAAAAGAATCATACCTGCGTGGAGTGCGCGGTAACCCAACTACGAAATCCATATTAATCATCTCCCATTTCCAGGCTGGAATTTCCATCTCCTGTAATAACCCACCGGGCTTCTGGTGTTCAATTTTAACCTGCTGGAAATTCGGGCACTAACTAACGAACTCTGCAATATCTTTCTTCATACCGTCCCACCAATACAAACTTCTGAGATCATGATACATTTTAGTGGAACCAGGATGAACAGAATACCGCGCATTATGCGCCTCGCCCATGATTTGTCGCCGTAAGCCTGCAACATCCGGAACACAGAATCTGCCTTCATATAATAATACCCCTTCAGGTGAAATTTCAAACGGAGTCTTGTCTTTATTAAGGGCCACATCTCTGTACTGAAACAGGATAGGATCTTCAAACTGACGCTGCTTTACCTCTGCTATAATAGATGATTCAGCAACTGCACGAACAGAAATCCCAGAATCCGCCAAACGAACTCCAAGGCTGGCCAACTGATGAATTTCACGAACCAAGTCTTTCTTATCAGATGGTACATCAGCTAAACTGCCCATGGACTTGCGGCTAAGTGCATCCGCTACCACATTGGCTTTTCCAGGATGATACAGAATATCTACGTCATAATCTTTCAATAATTCAAGCCATCTTCTCTACCGCAAATTTAGTTCTTTCTGCTTAAAAATATACTGGAGACTCTTATGGTCCGTATAAATATCAACGTGGACCCCATATAAATAATGTCGCCAAATCTTCAAAGCATGAATCACCGCGGCTAACTCAAGATCATGAGTGGGATAATTCTTCTCGTGCGGTCTGAGCTGCCGGGAAGCATAGGCTATGACTCGACCGTGCTGCATTAACACGCAACCTATCTCAATACCAGAGGCATCACAGAAGACAACATACCCGTCTGATCCTTCTGGAAGAGCTAACACTGGGGCTGTAATTAATTTTTCTTTCAACAGCTGGAAACTGCGCTCGCAGGCATCAGTCCACTGGAATTTCGCTGCTTTCTGAGTAAGCTTCGTCAGTGGTGCTGCAATAGAAGAAATTTTTTCCACGAACCTGCGATAATATCCGGCTAACCCCAGAAAACTGCGCACCTCTGTCGGTGTAGTAGGCCTGGGCCAATTCTGTACAGCTTCAATTTTCTGCGTATCGACCCGCATACCGTCTGCTCCAACAATATGCCCCAAGAAAGCCACAGAAGTTAACCAGAATTCACATTTGGAGAATTTAGCATATAATTTCTGTTGGCGAAGAATACCAAGTACCGTCCTCAAATGATCTGAATGCTCCTCTGCTGATCGCGAGTAAATCAGAATATCATCAATAAACACAATCACGAACATATCCAAGAATGGCCGAAATACCCGATTCATCAGATCCATAAATACTGCTGGAGCATTAGTCAACCCGAAAGACATAACTCTGAATTCATAATGACCGTACCGGGTCCTGAAAGCAGTCTTCGGGATATCCGATTCTCGCACTCGCACCTGATGATAACCTGAGCGCAAATCTATCTTTGAAAAATATTTAGAACCCTGCAACTGGTCAAACAAATCATCAATCCGGGGGAGGGGATATTTATTCTTTATAGTCACCTTATTTAATTGCCGATAATCGATACACATGCGTAGTGACCCGTCTTTCTTTCTTACAAATAATACCGACGCTCCCCAGGGTGATGTGCTGGGTCTGATAAAACCCTTATCCAATAAATCTTTCAGCTGCTCTTTCAATTCCTTCAATTCAGCCGGTGCCATTCTGTACGGAGGAATAGATATAGGTTGCGTATCCGGTAACAAGTCTATAGTAAAATCTATCTCCCGCTCGGGCGGAAGACCCGGAAGCTCATCAGAAAATACATCTGGAAATTCATTTACGACCGGAACAGACTTAATGGTAGGTGTCTCAGCTGTAGTGTTGTGCACACGAACCAAGTGATAGATATAGCCTTTCTGAATCATCTTCTTAGCCTTGAGGTACGAAATAAACTTACCCCTCGGCGATTCTGTAGACCCGAACCACTCTATAACTGGTTCCCCTGGAAACTGAAAACGGACTACCTTTTTCTGGTAGTCAACATTAGCATAACAGGAAGCTAACCAGTCCATACCCATAATGACGTCGAATTCCAGCATATCTAATTCTATCAAATCAGCTTTAGTGCAGCGATCAAATATAGTCACAGAACAATTCCTATATACCTGCCTCGCTATAATACAATCCCCAACCGGTGTAGCGACCTCAAATGGCTCTATAGGCTCAGACACTATCCCAATTTTACTAGCAACGAGCGGGGAAATATATGATAAAGTAGAACCAGGATCAATCAGTGCATATACAGATCTGGAGAAAACCAATAATGTACCTGTGACGACATTCGGCGAGGCCTCCTGATCCTGGCGGCTGGCTAATGCGTATATGCGGTTCGAGGGGCCGCTAGAACCTGAAGCACTGCCACGGCCTCGACCGCGTCCCGCCGGTGCCGGCATACCTCGCCCCGCAGGGCGTGCAACTGATGGAGCAGATGATGAACCAGCGGCTGACCCCGTCGGCTGAGCCACACTACCAGAACCGCTCGCCAACGGACAATCTCGCATAAGATGGCCTTGACCACCGCATGAAAAACAGGCTCCAGTAAGTCGATAACACTCTCCCGGGTGCGATTTCCCGCAATGGGAACAGCGGGGCCTGGGTGGTCTGGGCTGACTGAGACCTCTGGATACCTGTGACCCTGATGCTCTGGAGCTCTGACCGGCCCCAGACTGTCCTGCACTGTCAAATCTCCTACCGGCTGGTTGTGTACCCCGGCCTGACGGAGGAGGATGTCTGCCTGACTGCTGCTGCTGGGGCTGTCCGCCTCGAGAATCTCCAGAATAACCTGCGGATCCGGCCCTCTTGGGCGGCCTCCTGTCCCGATCTCTGCTAGAATAATCAGCTCTATGTCGGTCCTCCATACCCAGGGCATAAGCCTGTAGTCGGGCAATATCCATGTCTGCCTGCAATGCCACCGCCATACAGCCATCAATCAAATAGCGGTCTAACCTCATCACGTATCTGTGCATCCGATCGGTCATATCTGCTACTATGGCAGGTGCATACCGGGCCAAAGAATCAAACTCCATATTATACTCACGGACGCTCCGACCCCTCTGCTGCAGATGCAAAAATCGGTCAACCCGCGCCCGCCGTAACTCTGGGGGCAAAAGGTGGTGAGTAAAAGCAGTCACGAACTCGTCCCAAGTAGCTGGGGTAGCACCCTCACCCCTGGATAGCTCCCAGGACTCATACCAGTGAGCAGCAACATCCCGTAGTCTATGCGAAGCCAACTCAACAGACTCAGTCTCTGAAGCCCTGACCAAGTCTAGTGAGCGCCGCATCCCCCGAATAAAGTCATGGGGGTCCTCGTCGGGCTTAGACCCAAAAAATCTGGAGGGCCACACAATAGGAACTCTCGAACTCTCAGGCTATCACGCCTGTCGTAATCATCATCATCCCTTCGCCCGCGTCTGCGAGCCTGTCCCGCTACCAAAGTGGTCAATAACTGCACAGCCTCTCTCAGTGTCCTGTCCTCCGCCCCTAGCTGAGGAGCTGGAGGCTCGGGTGCGGGTACTCGGGCCCCTGGAGCTGCCGATGGACCTGCTCCAGGCTCCGCCTGTGGTGGTGTAGCGGATCCCTCTGAATGGGGCGCAACCTCGGGCAAATCATAAACACGAGCCCGGGTAACTCACTGTGCCTGACTAGTCCCTGCTATCCCTGCCTTGCCCTTCTGGGCCGCCGTTGCCTTCTTCGGAGGCATCACTGGAAACACAATAACGAATCAGATCAAAATCATCCTAATAGCACAGCTCTAACGCACGATCTAAGATTCCAAAGAAAAGTGACACCCTAAATGCCCTGTAGCCTCCTGTTTATAGATGTGGTGCACAACACACCGATAAACAAGACTCTACGAGACACGGCCTGTGGACATTCCGAGGACAAACCGCTCTTATACCACTTTTGTCACGACCCAACCCCGTAGGCCGTGACTAGTGCCCGATCTGGGCACCCAAACCCATCTATCGAATGCATTCAAATATATAGCAGAAGCCGACAAGGCTATATTCCAAATTCAGATAATTTCCAGAAAAATTTCGACAGAGTTTCCTTTGTTTTTCGGACTATCCAGAATAACCCTGTACACAGCAAACACCAACAAAGGCCACACATGGCTAACAAAGCAATGAACAAACATATGCGGACCGGCCGCCTCGGCGTATGGGATCGCCCAAACAACATATAAACATATCCATACAGAAAGACCCTAACCCACGAACATGTCCACAGACATCTAAACTGACCGACAGAATCATATGACGGGACAGGGCCCCGCCGTACCCAAATAGTCAGATATGCAGGAATATATATACATGGCGAAAGATATATATATATATACCAAAAGTGGACTCCGAATCAAAGGGAGTACTCCGAAATAGCAGAAGTGGAGCCTACAGTGGTGGATCACCGGCGTCTGTACCTGCGGGCATGAAACGCAGCCCTCGAAGAAAGGGGGTCAGTACGAAAGATGTACTGAGTATGTAAAGCATGGAGTACAGAAATATAGACCACAACTGAAAGCAAAATGGATACAAAGGAGAGAAATGCCGAACAGTATATCCAAATGTGTATCAACATCATATATACATAATGCAAACAAAATCATGCAAAGCTCAGGAACGTGGTCACCACTCCGACGCTGGTGCCATACACAGCATAACACCAGAAGGTTCAAATCTCCGTACATCCCCGAGCACACACATATCTGCATATCATATCACCAGCCATATCACAGCATAACTCCAAACGGAACCCGGCCCTATGGCGAGGTCTCGGGAACCGTAACACAGCATACGGCCGAATTTATCATAGTGCGCACGAATCATAACCGGCCCGGGAACCGGTGAACGAAGTCATAATAAGGGCACGAGCGGAGTCGTGAGCAAACAATGCAATTTTATATCAAAATAGTCTTTCGAAACTTGATTACATCATAAGTCATCTCATTAATCAAAGTAGTCGAATAATTTGTTAGTACGGAAGTTCATTTCACAAAGGTGTTCTCAAAGTGGTAAGTATGGCTCAAAATATAGTTTAGTACATTATAGTAATCACAACATTCTTTCATAGAAGACAATCTCATAACCGAAGATCCCTTATCAAAACTTTTCCAAAAAGAGAGCCTAATAGAACAAATAAGGCATCTCGGGGTTAGCGGGCCCACCTCGGGTCAATTCGAGGTGGCGAACATGAATTACGGACATTTGGGGTCTATGGGATCATACATAAAGGTTTCGAAGTGATCGGACTACGTTTGCATACGTTTAAGACATTTGGTTCCTTTCTAGCCAAAATAAGGTCTTTACGCTTCAATTCAATTGAATGAATAGTAGACATTTTATAATTCGGATTTCGAGGAGCAGGATTGCCCCCGGGGTTCCGATATCAACCTAGCATACCAAAGACATGCCAAAAGAAAGAGTGGGGAGCCTTACATACCTTATATACGACTTACGCTCGCCCAAAACTTAAGTCCCGTTTCGCTCAGAATCTGCAAATGGTCAAAGTTACCAATTAGAGATTTCAAGGCTTAAGAATTCACTTAACTTCATTTTTTGTCTACCAAAATTTCGGCAGCACTTCCCCTATATATATGACGCCCCCGAGACTTAGCTCGGCTTAATACATATCAACACAGCAACCCACAACATCACAAACATCATAAGTCACAACAAAAGTCACTATAGCGTCGATATTCTTCCTTTCTATATAAATCGACAACTTTCATTCAAACTTCGAAATACCAAACTAACATCCACATTATTGTATTCATTTACTCATTCAAGATTATTCAAACACGTCCCAATAATATTCCAAGCAATATACATAAGTTCAAACAATTCACTACTTTCCATATTGCATCCCAAAACGTCAACAACTACGACGAACTTACTAACTCGCGTTGTTTCATTCCGAATTCGTTAACAACAACCATAATTCACATTTTAAAGTCTTACATCCATAATTATATAAAATATACAAAAATCATATAATTTCCCATAAGAACCCGCAACCATTTTTCAATGCCAAATCAACTCGTTAAATATTCATTTACTTCATAAATGCCACAACGACGCAACTAACGAACTAGATAGGATTTAATTCACCTTCCCTTCCAACTCACATGGCTCACGGCCACATACCAACACACACACACTCACGGCTGCACACACATACATCACTACCACAAAATTCTCATTTTATTCCAATCATCATAACATTCATACCAATTCCATAACACAAAAGTGCAAGAATTCTCACCTTTCCTTCAAGTTTCAACCCGCCGCAAACGTCGCTCTTGTGCCAAACCAATTATATCACGTCGGAGAGTGTCTTGCATACACTACGAATACAAGAAGAACAAGATTTTTAAGACTAAGATCAAGGCTAGAAAATCTTCTTTTCTCTTCTATGGGGTTTCGGCCGAGAGCCTTATTTTCTCCAAGGTTGATTGATTTTTTTTTTGTTTCTTGAACTTTCCCATGGATAAGTATGTGTATATATTTGCTTACTTATTCATTGGTCACATGAAAGTCACATGACCTATTAAATTCATGGGCTTGGACAAGCCATGGGTCATGGCCGGCCACCTTTGTGGCTTGGGCCTCAAATTTTGTTCAATTTTTTTTCTTGGCCCAATTCGAAAAATCTCGTTTTGCAATTCCCGAAACTAATTTCCAAAATTCCAATTTTTTACCCTTGGACTTCCTTCACATTTCCACAACAATATTTCCATAAACAACATAGACATTTTAACTAAAATAAATTATTTCCTTATAACATGCAAGTCTTAATTATTTTCACGATTTCCGATTATGCGAAAACACGGGATATAACAATTATGAAACCCCGAGCTTATATATATATATTGCGCGCGCACCACTGTAGTTGGGTATGGATAACCCTGAGCCTTGGTAGGGCCAGGTATGTTTACTCACCGAGCCTTGCCATGGCCGGGTTTGTGAAACACCGAACCTTCATGGTCGGGTATGCTATGTATATGATATGGATATGTATACGATATGAACATGAATATGAATACGAATATGCTATGAATATGAAAATGGATACGAATACGGATACGGATATGGATGTATGTGCACTGTTACGCATTAGAAATGGAAAGTCCCTATGAAAATCAAGTAAGTGTTTATGACGATGGTTTTGTTACCTCCCATCTTATGCTATTTCTTATGTCGTCTATTATGTTTTCATAATGATGTTGATCATGCTTTACATACTCGGTACATTCTTCGTACTGACGTCCTTTTATTTGTGGACGTTGTGTCATGCCCATAGGTGGCCAGGGAGACGGGCTTGATCCATAGCTTTATTACTCAGGGACTACATAGCGGAGCTCCATTTCATTCGGAGCTACACCTTTTGGTATTTATTCTTTTGTGTACATACTTATGGGCATGGCGGGGTCCTATCCCGCCTATATGATATGACATACTCTCCTTAGAGGCTCATAGACATGTGTATATGGTTAGATGTATTTGGCCTTGTCGGCCTATATTTTGGATATCATTTTGTTAGCCTCGTCGGCTTATGTACATTGTTGTAGGCATAGTTGTTGATGGTAATATAAATGTATTGTTGTCCAATGGAAATAATATGAATGACGGATAGAAAGTATGACTTAGCTACGTGGCTCACCTAGATGTAAATGTGAATGTACGATAAGAGGTGCCCGGGTGGGCTAGCACCGGGTACCCGTCGCGGCCCTCCGGTTGGGTCGTGACATCTACTCACCTCTTGGCTCCTCGGTAGAGAGATGGATTTTACTTAAAATCTTTTGCTAAAAGCGGCGACATCAGCCAAGGCCCGAATGATCGCCTTTTCTAAATTACTTTGTGATGTTTAAAAAATGAAAATGGTCCGACGTTGTTCCGAACCAGGATCACAGTTTGTAACCAATTACTCTTGAATTAATAAGAAGCCTCGATCTACATAAATTTCTATCCTTATCAGATAATAATAACGAAAGTTTTCTAACTAACCACGCATAACGAACAATAATAAAACTAACTCTACTGTGCCTCGACATTTAAGTAGTAACCATAATAAAACAATTGAAAATGTCATGACGTGTCGTGAAACAAACAAGAAAAATAGTCAGCAGGAGTACGAGGAGTATGACGAAGGGACAATGATGCCAGAGGGGCTGGTAGAAGAGTTGGGAGAACTAGAAAAAAAATCCAAATATGGACGAAACCGAGGTAATCAACCTTGGTAACGAAGATGATGTCAAAGAGACACGAATCAGTGCTCACCTGGGAGCACCACAGAAAGTTGGTATGATGCATTGAGAAATCGAAGTCTATGTGGACGACGTCATCATAAAATCAAGGGAAAGCTCAGAACATACCACACATTTGCGCAAGTTCTTTGACAGACTTCGCAAGTTCAATCTGAAATTTAACCCTGTAAAGTGCACATTTGGAATGCCTGCAGGTAAGTTTCTAGGATTCATAGTCAGTCGCAGGGGTATTGAACTGGATCCTACCAAAATCAAATCAATTCAGGAGTTTCCACCTCCCAAAACTAAGAAAGAAGTCATGAGCTTCTTAGGAAGGTTAAACTACATAGGGCGGTTCATAGCCCAGTCAACTGTGATTGTGGAGCCAATCCTCAAATTGCTTAAGAAAGACGCTCCCACAAATTGGATGAGAGAATGCCAAGAGGCATTCGACAAAATCCAGAGATATCTTTCCAATCCTTCCGTCCTAGTGCCACCTAAGCAAAGGAATCCTCTATTACTGTATCGGTCATTACCAGAAAATACCTTCGGGTGCATGCTCGACCAGCATGATGAAGAGGGCAAAAGGAACATGCCATCTATTATTTGAGCAAGAAATTCACCTCCTGCGAGGCACGGTATACACTCGTAGAGAAAACCTATTGTGCTCTGACCTGGATTGCTCAAAAACTGAGGCACTACCTGTCAGTGTTCACTACTTACCTCATATCCAGAATGAATCCATTGAGATACATTTTCCAGCAACCGATGCCTGTAGGAAAATTGGCTAAATGACAGATGCTACTAAGTGACTTCCACATCGTATACGTAGCACAAAAGGCAATCAAAGGACAACCCCTAACTGACTTACTGGCAGAAAGTCCCGTCGATGACAAACTTGAACCGTTACAGAATTTGTTCCCAGATGAGGAAATGATGGCTATGGAGGAAGAGATGGCCGAACCATACTCAGGTTGGAGACTGTTCTTCGATGGAGCAGTGGCAGTGTTAATATCAGAAACAGGACAACACTATCCGATGGCCGCAAAGCTCAACCTCAGATATACCAACAACATGGCGGAATATGAAGCGTCTATCCTTGGCCTCAGGATGGCATTAGACATGAACATATAAGAGTTGTTAGTAATCGGGGACTCCGATTTGCTCATAAATCAAGTGAAAGGAAATTGGGAAACCAAAAATGGTAAGATACTCCCATATGTGAATTTGGTATAGAGATTGTGCGGGAGATTCAAGAGGATCGACTTCAGGCATACTCCTAGGGCTCAAAATGAGTTTGCAGACGCATTGGCTACGATAGCCTTCATAATCCAGCACCCCGAGAGTACTCACATTGATCCACTTGAGATCACACTGAGGGAAGAACATGCTCACTACGCCCATGTCGAGGCCGAGCCGAATGGCCAACCATGGTATGCTGATGTCAAGGAATACCTGGAGAAAGGAGAGTACCCCCCCCCCCCCCAGAGAGTTCAGCATATCAGAAGAAGACCATCAGGAGGTTGGCTAATGGGTTCTTCTTGAACAAAGAAGTGTTGTACAAAAGGACACCTGACCTTGGGTTACCCGGGTGCGTGGATGCCAAAGTGGCTACGAACCTGCTGAAAGAGGTACACGCAGGAGCATGCAGACCCTAATTAATGGATCCATCCTCACTAAGAAAATCTTGAGGACATGATACTATTGGATGACCATGGAGCATGACTCTTGTAAATTCGTGCAAAAGTGCCATCAGTGTCAGATACACGGAGATCTGATCAGGGTTCCCCCTATAGAGTTACATGCGATGAGCTCGCCTTGGCCATTCGTGGCATGGGGAATGGACGTCATAGGACCCATCGAGCCTCCAACCTCCAATGGACATCGCCTCATCTTAGTGGCCATCAACTACTTTTCCAAATGGGTAGAAGCGACTTCCCACAAATCTGTGACCAAGAAAGTTGTGGCTGACTTCGTCAAGAACAATCTGATATGTCGCTTCGGTGTAACTGAATCCATCATCACAGACAATAGTACCAATCTGAATAGCCAATGGTGCCAATCTGAATAGCCAATGGTGTCAATCTGAACAGCCAATGATGAAGGACATCTGTGAAGAATTCAAGATCACTCACAGAAACTCTACTGCCTACCGGCCACAGATAAACGAAGCCGTAGAGGCTGCCAATAAGAACATCAAAAGGATCCTGAGGAAATTGATCGACAACTACAAGAATTGGCATGAGCAGTTGCCTTATTCTTTGTTGGGGTACAGAACGACAACCTTAACTTTCACCGGGACAACCCCATACCTCCTTGTCTATAATACAGAAGCGGTCATACTCGCAAAAGTGGAGATCCCTTCACTCAGGATCATCCAAGAGGCAGAGCTGAGTGATGCAGAATGGTTCAAAAATCACTATAAGCAACTGGCCATGTTAGATGACAAAAAAATTGTGGTGGTATGCTATGGATAGCTGTACAGACAAAGGATGTCTCGAGCAAGTGGGTCAGAGCCTGACTTTTCCAAATTGGACAACTTGGGCTCAAGCGAGTCTTCCTCCCACCAAGAAGAATACAAAGGAAAATTTGCGCCAAACTGGCAAGGGGTAGTACATGGTCAGGAAAGTACTCTCAGGAGGAGCCGTAGTCCTAGCCGACATAGACGAACATGAGTGGCCCAAAGCCATCAATGCAGACGCACTCAAGAGCTACTATGTTTAGGATGCTATTTGCTTGTAATTGCATTACCATTTCCTTGTAATCATATCTTTTGCTTGTAATCATATCTCGTAATCGAATAGGAAAAAAAAACAAATCATCTATGTAATGAATTACGCAACGACCTGACTTCCCACAGTGGGATACGTAGGCAGTCCATATCGGACCCGGTCACATTATTTGTAAAAACCAAAACACGGTTATTTTATTCTGAACTACGTTCGACCTGAATTCCTGCTGTGACAGGATACGTAGGCGCTTTCGAGCTCGGTCGTCATAAAAGAAATATCCAAGAAACCCTTAGGAAACCTCAAAGGCAATAAAGTAAGAGAAATCAACGAGAATAAGCTACAAGGATAGACACAAGAGTCAGCCGACATCAGGCCTACACTGGGGCAGAATTTTGAGAAAACCTCAAGAATTCTATCAGCAATAGTCAAAGAAAAAGGGGGCGAAGGCTATACACTGGGGTAGAATTTTTTAGGGAACCTCAAAAATTCCTACATGACAAGACAATACAATAGTCGATCAGAGCAAGACCAAAAACTAGGGCAAAAGTTTTGAGAAAGATCTCAAAAATTCTACTAGTTCAGAACTCAACAATCACATCTACGGGAAGAATCGGAAGACCTCATTTGAAGAAAACGCACGACGTGACACAAAACGAAATAAAACATTTCTAAAAAGAAAAACAACGCGTATTTTACAAACTTTACTTTTAATTTTAAAATTAGTATAAGTGATACGATTCTACCTAGGAAACTCTAGAAAAACAAAAGAACAAGAAAAATCAAAATAAAGGGTGGATGAAGAATAGAAATGGAAGAGGGTAGATGGATAGATACTTGACCCAAGAGCAAGAAATCTATGGACAAGAAAGGGTATATCAAACCCTAACCCTTCCAATCGAATTTACAAACCCTAGAACCTAAGCAATTCGAATCAACAAACGACTCAAATGAATCCACAATGAGCAACATTGAATTCGATAGAAATAAGCAATTCATTTCACAACTAGGAAGCAACACTAGGTTAACCAACCAAACAATTCTATATTAATCTAAAGCTATCAACTACAATCTCTCATAAGAGTTTCTTCATTCAACATAATCTAGAGATGAAAATAACCTAAGTCTAGTATTTATACTAAGAGACTTAAGAGCTAGGCTAGTTATTACAAGAATGCCATTAATGAGGTAAGGGCCTTGTTTGGCTAGTTGGATGTTGGCTTGAAATCCGAAAAGGCTCCTCTTGCACATATAGCCATCATCCAATCCTCAAGCTTGCAATTGTGACCTTTTAGCATCTATGGCCCTTATTTGTACGTCTAACCACATTTGCATTTCTGTCCCTTTGTGACTCTAGCCACTTTGAGTGTTGGCCTTCTTTCTTGTAGCTTCTTCTTTCATTCGTCTCCAAGCTACTTTCCATACTTCATAGGCCTTCTTATGGGGCTTGTGTGCCTCTCCATGGGTCTCCAATGCTCCTTTGGCCATCCTCCTAGCTTGAATGGATTGGAGTCTCGTGCCTTGGTCTTCAATGTGAGCCTTCAAGCGAGGTGTGCCTAGTAGGGTCATATCATCCTCCCCTTCTTGAAAAGGATTCGACCTCGAATCTAAACCTTACAAGATCCCAAGGAAGATGGAAGACAACATACTCCTCAAAGATTGAGGGTTAGTACACACAATAATAACTACATAATCATGCCAAGTGTGAACAAATTTGTGGTAAACCACACATCAATAGTAATCATGCATAGAGAGTGCATACATGGGATTTCAACAAGGTGAATTCCCCAAAATTCAAGAAATAACTCACTCCCCAAGCAAGTTCTACCTTAATTTTGACTAAGTGTAAGATGTAAAGTAAGGTCATTCCAACCCAGAGCCGAACCCTCTACACTAGTCTCCTCAAACAATGGTTTCACTACCAAGACATAACAAGAGGACACTACACCGGGATCATAAACAAAGATATTCCTCAAGTCATAGACTACACATCCCTCTTGCAAACCCATCATAAACTTAAGCAACAACATACAAAGGGTTTCAAGAGCAAAAAAGTCATAAGGAAAGGTATCACACAAGATATTCTTAGCAATTTGTAACCAAATTTTATCCTCCTTTTCAAGATAATCCATTTTAGCAATCAAGTCAAATTCCCTCAGGAGAAGGTTTTTCTCACTAAGAAATGGATCATCATACCATAGTGGTACTTTAGTGACTTTGTGATTCTCAAGAAGGGCTTCATTTTCAACATCCCCAAACACATAGCCATGCAATTCACAATCATCCACTATGTTACTATCAAGCAAGTTATCATCCTTAAAGAGAGTAGGTTCAATCACAAGATCACATTCAAAATAAGCAAGTTCACTCTCAATAGGATCAATATCAACACAATTGCTATCACTAGATGGACACTATTTACTCTGGCAAGAAGAGTCAATATAGTCATCAAAAGGATCAACTAGTGTGTAAGCACTTTTCACCAATGCATCATCAATTAACAAAGGGTCCCTAATTCTCAGAAAAGGCAAAACTTTACCTCGACTCAATTGTTCATCAAGCACAAAGTGATCCACATTTGCTAAAGTAGAAGGGTTAGCTTTGTTACCTCTTTGTTGAAGCACATCACCTTTGTCAATTTAGTCAAGTTCCTTGTATTGGCCTTCCTCTTTGGAAGAGGGTAGCACTACTTCACCCTCCAAAGGAACTTGGAAACTCGGGTCGATGTCCTCTTTGGGGTGATCATCCACATAAGTACCTACAAAAGGAACAAGACAACTAGAAGAAATAGAAAGGTTATAGGGGTTAGCTTGACTTGGCACCAAGTCATTCTCTTCATCATACCTTTCCTCTCCTCCCAACATTCCTCTAGTGACCATACACTTCTTACTCTTCACTTGAGTCAAACCTTGTCCTTCTTGAGCAACCAAGGTCTCCTTTTCACTCACAACCATTTCCTCCTTTTTCATCTTTTCACGTAGCTTTTTCATGACTCTATAGTCTTCACGCACTTCATGGGGAGTCAATGGAGCAAGGGCATACTTTTTACCTTTGACCACAAAAGAATACTTGTTGGTCCGCCTACTATGTTGAGCATCCACATCAAATTGCAAAGGTCTTCCAAGCAAAATATGGCACGCTTGCATTGGCACCATAACACATAAAATTTCATCCTCATATCTTCCCATGCTCAATTGGATAATCGCTTGCTTGGTCACCCGCATTTCTCTACTTTCATTGAATCGTTGAAGCTTGTAGAGGCTAAGGTGTTTTCTTGTGGGGAATTTCATACTTTCAACCAAGAATTGGCTAACCGCATTAGTGCAACTCCCACCATCAATTATCAAGGAACAAACCTTGTCCAAAATCTTACACCTAGCATGAAACAAGTTCTCCCGTTAGTCACTCTCTTCCCTAGCTAGAGCTCTCATGGCCTTTCTAGCAACAATAGCATGATTTAAAGCCTCCTCGTATCTCAATTCAACTTCATCCTCGGAATCACCCTCACACTCACTACTTTCTACTTTCTTATCATGACCAACCTCGCCCTTATTTTCATCATGGGTTCGATACCCATCCCTCACTATAGTGATAGTCCTCCGGTTGGGACACTCAGTTGCAATATGTCCTCTATCTTGGCATTTGAACCATTGAATGGTAAATGGATGAGGGAAGTTAAGTTTAGCATTGTTACCTCCTTTGGCTTAGTCGTCTCCTCTAGCCTTGTAATCAAACATAGCTTAAGGAGTGGGAGTAGTGATCTTGGGTTTCTCCCAAGTAGACGGCTTCCACTTCTCTTTCCCTTGGTTCCAAGTTGAAGATGATTTCCACTTCAACCTTGGATGCATTATGGAATGCCTCTTCTAGACTATTATAAGTCTTGAGAATGTCACAGTTCCATTAGGCTACGAATCTTATAATGGTGCACTCTTCTTGTTCTTCTAACTTGGCTTTCATCCGCAAGTCCTCAAGCTCATCAAAGTACTCTTCCATGCTTTTCAACCCTTGTTTCAACAAATAAAACCTTTTGAGTTCATCTTGACGATATGCAGGTGGAAGCCACCTTGTTTCCATGAGCTCGATCAAGTCGTTCCAAGTTGGAAGATCATAGATGTTTTGTTGAGCCCTTTGTAACTTCTTAGATTCCCGTCAAGTAGAAGCGTACCCCTCAAATTGAATGAGGGAATACTTTGTCTTTAAGGCCTCGGACGCATTGTTTGTGCGGAAGATGCGCTCACTTTGGAGCTTCCACTCAAGGAACTCTTCCGGGTTGCTACCTCATTGGAAGGTACGAAGGTTCACATTAATGGTGTTCAAATTTCTCTCATTATCTGGCCATCTTCCCCGGTCCTCATAACCTTAGGCCCTCCCTAAGTCTACATGACCTTGGAATCTAGGGTCATGGCCCGAAAATATCTCAAAGCCTCCTCTTCCTCCCCTCCCCCGGTTATTCACTCCTCCACGCCTCCCTCCTTTCCAGTTATCATCCCACTACCTACCTTGTGGATAGTCATCATACTCCTTTTCATTGATGGGGTATTGGTAGTGGTGTTGGTATTGGTTTTGGTTAGGAAAAGGATCTTGTGTTTGGACTCAGGGTGGAGCTTGGGGTGTTTGTTGTAAGATTACTTAAGGGATTACCTCATTCGGGTTGTTTTGGTAAACATGGGGATAGGTTTGTCGATTGGTGTTTTGGAATGTGGAGTTTTGGGGTGGAAGGGTGGTTGTTTGGGGTGGTGGAGCTCTTTGGGTGGAGGTGGTTATGGTGTTGGGATTGCACAAGGCATGGGCTTGTCCCGGGGTAATGGTTGGTGTGGTATCTTGTGTTTTATCCCTATCACCTTCATTCCGAGAACGGAGAGTGCCTATTCTACTCGAACCCTCCATTTGAACTTTCTCAATACTCTCCATCCGTTCATCTATACCATTCAACTTCCCATTCACACCATTCATCTCTCTTCTCATATCTTCCATTCCCGCTTGCATACCCGAGATTCGATTCATGATCATAGCCAATGAACTTGTTATGGATGATATATCTACTACCTCTTGCATCCTATCGCCTTGGTTAGACATGATGACCCACAAAACTAGCAAACAAGATTAGCAATAAAAGCCTCACTTCACTCGTATTGAACTCTCAACCTTACCATACTTCGTGCTCTTTCGAAGTTGTTGATGAATCGCTCGTCCAATCAAATACACACGTTGTTTATCCTTTGTGGTAGAATGGATTCTTGTTTATATGAATGACGAACGACTCAAAGAAAACGGACGAGAGCCAATAATGTTTCAACGAAATAAAACAAAGAAAAGCTTGAAAGAAATTAGCACGAAAGAAATGTGGATACAAGAACTAGTAAACACAAGTAGGAACAACTACTAAATGGCTACTAGTTGAGAGACACGAGAAATTGGAATGCAAAAATTGGAAAATAAATGAAATTTCGGGCCCGGGTAGGTGATAACTTGAAAACGCGGCTATAAAGCCACAATTGATCTAAGGTATCTGTCACGACCCAGCTAGGGGCCGCGACGGGTACCCTGGGCTAGCCACCGAGCACCACTCGTGGTACTACTCATCTTACTCTTTTAATGCTCTTTTGTCAATTTATACTTAGGACAAAAGAAAAACATCTTTTCATTTGTGAACATAAAAATACTTTTATATGCATAAGCCTCTCGGCTATCAAAATAATATATATATATATATATATATATATATATATATATATATATATATATGTACATAGTAACAATCTCGTGAGACCATCTAACCCACACTGCGTATCTACGAGCCTCTACTAGAGTGCTAAACATAAGGACGGGACAAGACCCCGTCATGCCCAAAAATACATATATATGACTATACACAAAAGAATCATCATAAGCACCTCCGAACAAAGGAGTGCTTTCAATCAGCTGACAGCTACTACGGATCTAGGTCGAGCTCTCCTCCCTGTCTACCTGTGAGCATGAACACAGCGTCCAAAGGAAACGGACGTCAGTACGAACATTGTACTGAGTATGAGAGGCATAAAAAAAGAAATAAGGCAATGATATAAAAGAAGTATCAATATGGAATAACTGTGTCTGGCTGTCAAGTGTAAAATAAATAATGCATGCTGGCTTACTCATAATGATCATCATGTCATGTATGCATAGATATATAAGCTGCCCGTCTATATAGGATCTGTGTGATAATGTATAAGCTGCCCGTCCATATCGGATCGGTGTGATAATCATAACATTAGCCTACGTCCAGGCCTCCCGCGTCCAGGGTATCATCTTATGTCGCCCACTAGTGGTCTCTGCCCATGCCATTCGGCCATGGTGTATAGTATAGCTGCCCGCCTTAGCGGTGACTGCCTGGCCAAATAGGCGCGGTGTTATATCATCATCATCATACATGCTCATCATAATATGCTTATCGTAACATACTTATCATAATACATGCATAAGGCTTATGAACAACTTTACTTTATCGGGGTGACGTAAGGTCGTGATCCCCCGATTTGATTATGGAGCATTCTTTGACATTCTGCCTCACCTTGAAGGAACTAACATATAAGGTGAGTGTGAGCAATAAACAACATCATATCATTTTAGAATCATAACATGTCTCTTATCTTATATAGCTATTCATAGACATAGGCTTTTAGCATTCTGGAATATAGGAACTCATGAAGAGGAAGGAAAATCATGCTAGAAGATTCATGCCATTATAAAGAAAGGACTAGCCTTACAAACCTTTGACGTTTAACTAAGCTATCGCTTGCTTGTTCTCCTTCGATATCACGTTCCTACATTCAAGAGAGAATTCGCACTAACGTTAGTTAATTCGGCTATAAGAACGTGCTACTGTTTCTATGGAAAATTGGGCAGCACTTCCTTTGTTGATACTACCTTTCCCATATGCTATATCAACTCCCACACGCTCACAACAATATTCACAATATCGCAATCAACAATCATCATTTATATACATTGACCACAATCCACCATTTCTCTTCAATTTCTCCACATTTATGGTTACTATCGCGTTTCCTCATATATAATACTTATTTCATGGTCTAAATGTCATCTATAATGTATTCATAATCACAACACTCCAACATTCATGATCCAACCCAACTACCATCCAACTATGACACTATTCACTCATGAATGACCCATTTCCTATGTCTTTTTACATTTCAAGTATCTTAACCATCCAATACCTTAAACAACATGGTTTAGTCATGAAACGTACCTTATATGACGGTTGAACAAGCCTTGAATGGAATTACTCCTATAGCATCAAAATCGTACTTCACTTCTTTTGGGTTTTCTTGAGAGAGATGAACTTTAGCTAGGGTTCATACACTTTGTCTCATGGATTTGGTGTTATTGATCATGGATTTCCTTTGATTTTCTTGTAATTGAAGAGTGGAGAGTATTCTAGAGGCATCTAGAGAGAAATATCATGGGATGGAATGAATTTAATGAGCTTGGGTCTCCTTTTAATGACTTAAAATCTGATTCGGAATGAATAGTAGTTGAAGTGCACAGTGGTCGTAAACCCAGTTTACGGTCCGTATTCTAGTTTACGGGCCATATTTCGTGGTTGTATTTAAGCATAACAAAACCAGAAAGGTATGCTGGGGATCATGGTGATTTACGATCGCAGTTTACGGGTTGTATTTCAATTTACGGTTTGTATTCCAAGTCATATTTAACCATTTAAATATTTAGCAGAAAGTTGAAGTTTTGTAAGTTGGAATACGACATGGTGGTTTACGGGCCGTATACTACTTTACGGTCCGTATTTCATTTTACGACCGACTGGGCCAAAGTGAAATTCTGTAACTTTCATGTCTTCAGAACCTATAATAAGTCATTGCGGAGCATAACCTTATCTCTTATTTCCATTGCCTTTGAAATCTTACTTATGGTCGTCAAACATCATTCCCTTCTTATTAAAACACCATATACTCGTATTCTTCCTTAGTGTATTCGTCGTACGTTCACGGGGAAATACTCTCCCCCCCTTTTGGAACATTCGTCCTCGAATGTTAAACACTCGGGATTCTATGAAAATTTCGCCCGAGTTTCCCCTGTAATACGGCACTACCATCCTGTCACAACAGCCCATAATATTATTGCGTCACAGGGCCATAACACAATAAAACTCTAAGAAAGGCTTACGAAAGCTCCCGAAAGTGGAGGATATAATGTCTGAGTAATGAGGGAAATAGGGATGTTCAGATACTCTAATTATTATACTTCATTTATTGCATACTTACCTTATATTGTTGGCATTGTATCTTGAATCTCCTCTGGGGGTTGGAATAAATGTGAGTACTTGGACTTCATACTTTCTTCCGCTTCCCAAGTCATTTCTTCCCGGTTATTGTTTCACCATAAGACTTTCACTGAAGCTACCTCTTTATTTCAAAGTCTTCGTACTTGCCTGTCTAGAATAGCAACAAGAACTTCTTTATAGGTTAGCTTTTCTGTTACCTGCATATCATCTATCGGGACAATCTTTGTGGGATCTCCAACACACTTGCGGAGCATCGAAACGTGGAAGACTGGATGGACTGATTCAAGCTCCGAAGGAAAATCCAATTCATAGGCTACATGACCCACCTTGCGGGTAATTCTATAGGGTCCAATGTATCTAGGACTTAGCTTCCCTCTCTTGCCAAATCTCATCACCCCTTTCATTGGCGATACTTTAAAAAATACCCAATCATCAACTTGAAATTCCAAGTCTCGTCGGCGATTGTCTGCATAAGACTTTTGGCGACTTTGGGCTGTTAACAATCGATCTCGGATCATCTTAACTTTTTCCACTGCTTGCTGAATCAATTCAGGGCCTACTAGTTGTGCTTCCCCTATTTCGAACCATTCGATTAGAGATCTACATTTTCTTCCATACTAAGCTTCATATGGGGCCATTTGAATGCTGGAATGGTAACTATTATTGTATGCAATTTCAATTAGCGGTAAATGATCGTCCTAACTTCCGCTGAAATCCAGCACACACGCTCGTAGCATATCTTCCAAGGTCTGAATAGTACACTCAGCTTGTCCATCGGTCTACGGATGAAATGACGTGCTAAGCTTCACTTGAGTGCCTAAACCTTCTTGAAAGGACCTCCAAAACTTGGCTGTAAAATGTGCTCCTCTATCTGTAATAATAGTTAATGGAATACCATGAAGTCGCACGATTTCCTTGAGATATAATCTCGCATAATCTTTTGCTGAGTGCGTGGTTCTAACTGGAAGAAAATGGGCTACTTTCGTCAATCTATCCACAATCACCCATATAGAATCATACTTGCCGCGGGAACGAGGTAATCCCACGATGAAATCCATGTTGATCACTTCCCATTTCCAAGTAGGGATTTCTATTGCTTGCAAAAAGCCTCCTGGCTTTTGATGTTCAACTTTTACTTGTTGGCAATTTGGACACTATGCTACAAATTCGGCTATGTCTCTCTTCATGCCATCCCACCAGTACATCGTCTTGAGATCACGATACATTTTGGTTGCGCCTGGGTGAATAGAATATCGAGAACAATGTGCTTCTTCTAGAATTCGTCGGCGCAATTCTACTACATTCGGCACACATAGCCTGTCTCGGTATCTAAGAATTCCATCCATAGAAACTTCAAATAAAGACTTCTCTTTTCGATGAGATGTGCCTCTGTAATGACATAATTGAGGATCTTCATATTGCCATTCTTTCACTTCCATATCCAAGGACGAGATTGTGGGATCATTGATACTAATCCCCACGTTACCCAAATCGATTACACGTACTCCAAGATTAGCTAGTTGATGGAGCTCATGAACCATCTCTTTCTTTTCCGGAGGGACTTCACATAAAATGCCCATTGATCGGCGGCTAAGCGCATCGGTTACTACATTCGCTTTCCCGGGGTGGTACAAAATGTTCACATCATAATCCTTTAACAATTCTAACCACCGCCTCTGCCGCCGATTCAACTCCTTTTGCTTGAAAATGTATTGAAGACTTTTGTGATCTGTATAGATATCAACATGCACACCATACAAATAATGCCTCCATATTTTTAAGGCATGAATAACCGCAGCCAATTCGAGATCATGAGTGGGATAATTCTTTTCATGTTTCCGTAATTGTCTCGAAGCATATGCAATAACTTTACCGTGCTGCATCAATACGCATCCTAGTCCGACACCGGAAGCGTCACAGTATACCACATAGCCATCTGATCCTTCTGGAAGTGTTAAGATTGGAGCTGAGGTCAATCTGCCTTTCAACTCTTGGAAACTGCGCTCACAAGCATCATTCCACTGAAATTTGGCTGACTTCTGGGTTAGCTTCATCAATGGGTATGAAATAGATAAGAAGCCCTCCACGAATCTTCTATAATAACCTACCAAACCAAGAAAACTACGAACTTCTGTAGGCGTCGTAGGCCTTGGCCAAGTCTTCACAGCTTCAATCTTATGAGAGTCGACTCGGATGCTATCATCTGAAATGACATGGCCTAGAAATGTCACAGAATTTAGCCAAAACTCACACTTTGAAAATTTCGCATATAATTCCCGAGCTCGAAGGATACCAAGTATAATACGTAATGATCTGCATGTTCTGATTCTGTGTGAGAGTATACCAAGATGTCATCGATGAATACTATGACGAACAAATCCAAAAGAGGCCTGAATACATTATTCATCAAGTTCATAAACACGGTCGGAGCATTATGTTATATCCCGTAATCTTGCACATTCGGAAAATTTGAAATAATTGTGACAAGTTAAAGACAAGGCCATATTTTGATCTTATTCAATATATAAGTTGTTCATGGAAAAAAATATTGATGTGGAAGTGTTGAGGGAGGCTAAGGGCAAAAATTGGAATTTCAGAAATTTGTTTCGGGAATTAGAAAATATGGCCCATAACTAATTGGACTAGAAAAAAAAAAGAAACAAAGGCCCAATTTTAAGGGGGTGGCCGGCTATGACCATGAGAAAATGGGCCAAGCCCATGAGAATTTAAAATCAAGACAATAAATAAACAAAAGGGGTCACAATTTGTCATTACAAATTAGAACCTTCAAGAAATAAAAGAAGAGACCAAGAACAAGAAGGGCCATTCGGCCACCTTGAGAAAAAGAAAACAAAAATTTTGCCCTTCAACTTTTGGTCCAAAAATCATAATTTTCTTGAATTCTTACTAAACTCAAGACCCTCTTCAACGTGGTATAATTATTTTGGCAAGAAAGACACTTTGGTACCAAGTGGAGAATTTGGAAAAAGGTAAGAATTTTACTCCTTTTATCTTGGAAGAATTCTATATATATGTTGTAGTATGCGGGAATGAATGTAAAGTATGAAAATCTTGTGTTATGGGCATGTGTGTGTGTGTGGCCGAAAATGGGTGGATGGAGAGAAATGATTAAAATTTTATTTATTATGTTAATTGTGTTGTAATGGCCTTTTTAATGCAAATGGAAGAATTCTAATTCAAGTTGGCATGAAAAATTGTTGTTAAGTTGTTGTAGGGAATTTTGTGATTTTATTGTAAATTTATGTAATTATGGAAATGGAATTGTTAAGGTGTAAATTGTGGTTGTTGTTGGTGAAGTTGGAAGATAACAATATGTTGTGAATATTTGTGTCGAAGGTTAGCGGTTTCGGGTGAATTATGGCTTCGGTGGAATTTTTGTATATTTGGTAGAATGATATGAAATGCTTTCGGATTGTATTTGAATGATCTTGAGTTAGTGAATGAATATGAAAACGTTGATATTGGTTTGAAAGTGTGAAGTTGGAGTAGAAGTTGTGGCGTTATGTAGAAAGGGAGGCAATTTATGTTAAAATGTGTTTGTATTGATTGTTGACGTTGTTGGTATTGCTGTGGGTGTTGTTGTTGACATTTTGGTCGAGTTAAATTCTCGGGGATGTCAAATTTATAGGGGAGATGCTACCCAAATTTTTGTAGACAAGTGTTGATTTAAGATTTAACTTCTAAAGGCTTTTAATTAATGTTTGGTAAATGTGACCAATTATAGATTTTGGAGAATTTGGAATTTGAATTTGGAGAGGCTTAAGAAGCGGAAAAGGTATGTAAGGCTTACCTTTCTTTCCTTTGGCATGTCCTAGGCATAATAGGTTTGAATACGAGCCTCGGGGACGATTCTACTCCTAGAAATCCGAGTTTAGATTTGGCCCTTTTTCATTCAATGGAATTGAATTAGATACTCTACGCTTTGTTGGAAAAATAACTTAAACACCCATAACCTTCACAAATGGAACCGAATTGTCCTAAAACTTCCATAGATGACTCTATAAAGTCTAATGTTCGTAATTTGGGAACGCCACCTCAACTTGACCCGAGGTCGGCCCGCGATCCCCGAGATCTTTCCATATTGATCTAATTGACTTATTTCCGAGTGATATTCAAGAAAACTTTGACTATTGTTCCGATTACTAAAGAATGATTGTTTGACTATCCCATTGAGTCCCATGGTATATTTTAATACGTACATATGGCCCTAAAGTCTCTATTCGGTTGAATTCATAATGGTATTGGAAAGCTACTTAATAGGTTGTTACTTGAATTTCCAAATACGGCTTACGAAATGTTGTTAGAAGGCCCCGTACTTCAAAGGCTCTATTTAATAAGTTCCGAGTATTTCTACGATCCCTATTGGGCTATTGATATGAATATACGTAGTATGGTTAAGATTTTTGCATGATTGAGTAACAAGCTAAGTGTAAGAATTTATGACATTAAGATAATTTTGTAAGTACTAATGTCTCTAACTTTTGTATACAATTTCGGCACTAATACGTTATATTCGTGGATCGGGCTGCACGTTCCGCAGCAACACACTGTATGATATCCTATGAGTATGCATGTATGAATCTGTTATATACGTATATGATATATGATGTCGGTACATTGATATGACTAAAGTTTGATTATTAAATGCTAGCACGTCGATTATTCTACCGAGTCTTTGACATACTTTGATACGTACGTATGATTCCAAGAGTTCTAATTATTTTGATCCATAATGATGTCCAAAAGGTACTTGAGCTGATTACAGCTTTGATTTTCCAATAATGGCTTCTAAAACGTTTGTAGAGCGTTCTGTACTTCAAACGCTCGTAACTTTTGTATACTAATTCCCATTGACCCGAAACTTGTTTCTGAACCTTCAGTTGTCGATAAGTATGTTTGTATATAAGTATGTTGTATCTCGGGTCTTGATTCACATGTACATGGTTTCGCATTATTCTGTTCGTGCAAGCTTCAGTTTGGATTTCACTGAGCCCGGGCCAGGATATGTTTTCGTGCGTACTCCTCTGCATTATTCACCGCGTCCCTCTCACTTGCGGACCGGGGCACGTTATATTTATGATATGATGACGGGGCGGTGGCCAGGATGGCATATGATGATTTTATTCACCGCGTTCCGCAAAAGAGGGTCGGGGCATGTTACATGCACATATGATATATGATATTGGCATCCATGACATATGATTCACCGCATCCCTCATCGAGGGCCGGGGCACGTTATATGCATATATGATACATGATTCACCGCGTCCCTCACCGAGGGCCAGGGCACGTTATTTGATATATGCATATACGACATATGATTCTGACATGCATGATCCGTGTTCGGGAAGTAAGTTCTTTGGCACTCTGGATGACTCACTTATTTGTTGTACTTCCTTTGACATACGATAGCGGCATATATGATTCATGTCTGGAAGGTAAACGTTTTAGTATTCTGGATAGTGTTCTTACTCTGGTACTAGACATTCGTTTATAGTTCTATTTTCTATATTTCATGCCTTACATACTCAGTACATATTCCATACTGACCCCCTTTTCTTCGGGGGGCTGCGTTTCATGCCCGCAGGTACAGACGTTTATAGAGGTGATCCGCCAGCCTAGGGTATACATTCTGCTGTTTGAAGTGCTCCTTTAATCCGGAGCCCACACTTTCGGTACATATCTTTCGGTTGTACATATTTTTGTATTTGTGACTATTTTGGGTACGGCGGGGCCCTGTCCCGTCATATGATTCTGTTGTTTGTATTAGAGGCCTGTAGACATGTATATGGGTCATGGGTCGTGTTTGTTCAGTGATGTCTAATTGGTTGGTGTCCGGTTTTCTTCTACACTACGTAACTTGATCGATTTATATGTTATGGTATAAGTAACGATTTAAATGGTATGTATACGATTTTGTATGCACGAGATTCATAATATGTAAACGCAAGTATAAATTGGTTAGTGAGTATGTACGGGTGCCCATGTCGGGCACTAGTCGCGGCCTACGGGGTTGGGTCGTGACACATTAGTCAACCCAAACGACATCACTCGGAATTCATAGTGGCCATATCTCATTCTGAAAGCTGTTTTGGGGATATCCGCTTCTCTAACTCTCACTTGATGGTGGCCCGACCTCAAATCGATTTTAGAAAACCACTTGGCACCTTGCAATTGATCGAACAAGTCATCAATCCTTGGGAGAGGATATTTGTTCTTTATTGTCACTTTGTTCAATTGCCTGTAGTCGATACACATTCGTAGAGATCCGTCTTTCTTTCTCACGAACAAGACCGTTGCTCCCCACGGTAACGAACTGGGTCTAATAAACCCCTTTTCAAGAAAATCTCTCAACTGTGCCTTTAACTCCTTCAATTTCGCTGGAGCCATTCGATAAGGAGGAATAGAAATAGGCTTGGTGTCCGGCAACACATCAATGACGAAGTCAATCTCTCTTTCTGGAGGAAGACCTGGAAGTTCGTCTGGAAACACATCTGGGAATTCATTCACGACCGGAACTGATTGGAAAGTTGGCGGCTTTGACTCGGTGTCATGAACCCGAATTAAATGATAAATATAACTACACAATTTTTATACACTTGTGTTGCTATTACGGGATCACCAACCAGAGTAGATACCTCAAAAGTTTTGATTGGCTCAGGTTTCACCCCAATACAACCAGCAACATATGGAGTAATATAAGAAAGAGTAGAACCCGGATCTATCAGTGCATATACATCACGGGAGAATATAGACAATGTACCTGTAACCACATCCGGGGAGGACTCAAGATCCTACCGTCCGGCTAAAGCATATACACGGGGCTGAGTGGCACCTGAAGTACCTCGGCCTGCTGACATCTACCTCTGTCTCTACCTCGGCCTGCTGACATCTAGGGAGTTTGTCCTGCCGGGCGTGCTGAGGAAGACCCAGCTGCTGAGCCTGTAGGCTGAACCCCAACTCTACCAGTCATCGACGGGCAATCTCTCATCATGTGCCTAACCTGGCCACAAGTATGTCACGACCCAGCTAGGGGCCGTGACGGGTACCCGGGGCTAACCACCGAGCACCGCTCGTGCCATCACTTATTAAGCTTACTAGCAATTATTTATCCGATTCATGATTTATTTATAACAAAATCCATTTTCATTTATAAACGAAATGCTTTTATACATACGAGCCCTTAGGCTAGCAAAATAATACACACACACACACACACACACACACACACACACACACACACACACACACATATATATATATATATATATATATATATATATATATATATAATGACTATGCCATAAAACCACACGACCCACGTCGAGTATCTACGAGCCTCTAAGAGGTGACATCTACAACTGTACACAAAAGAATCATCATAGGCACCTCCGGGACAATAGAGGGCTCTCAATCAGCTAGCAGCCTCTAAGAATCCTGAGCAAGATCTCCTCCTTGTCTACCTATGGGAATGAACACAGCGTCCATAGAAAAAGGACGTCAGTACAAATATTGTACTGAGTATGTAAGGCAGGAATGAAATAAACAAACATAATAGAAAGATCATGAGTCATGGGACAAAGATATAACCTGTACACATGTGACAGGCAATCGTATTACTATCATATTTCACATTTTACACAATCATAGCACACATGTTATCACATCCCATACATCATCACGTACGTCATCATATACATCATCACATCATAATCTGTATCGTTACCCGCGTCCGGGTAACCCTCACATGCCGCCCACTAGTGGTGATCATGCCCGGCCCTCTCGGCTCCATGTAAACATCACAGCCCGCATTAGCGGTGACATGCCCGGCCTTATAGGCACGGTGGAATCATACGCATCCCGCATTAACGGTGACATGCCCGGCCACATAGGCGCGGTGGAATCATATCATCACGACATCAATCATAACACATCATTATTATACATCTCTAGCCATAGCATCATGTTCTCATTTCTTAGTGTTCCATGTATCCCATAGTGTTACAAGTTAGCATCGCTTATCATTTTATTGTCATAACATACATTAGCATTAATATCATTCATTAGGCTTTAAGACAACCATACTATGTCGGGTGACGTAAGGTCGTGAATCCACGATTGTATTATGGACATTTATGAGTATCATGCCTCGCCTTGAAGGGAAGAAAACGTAAGGCGAGTGTTAACAATAATAGCATTATTAGCATTGTAGGAACATCATGCCACAATTTATTGAGTCCCTAGACTCTAGCTCATTGTCATCACTATCATGCTCATAGGGGATTTAATATATAGAAGGACTCTTAAGCTTCATCTTATAGAAGGATTTATGGAAAGCTTGAAGGATTCATGCCTTTTGAAAGAAGAGTTAAGCTTCACATACCTTTGTTGTTTAAGCAATTTCGCGTTTGCTTATTCTCCTTCAATGTCACGCCTCTACCTTCAAAAAAGGATTCGTACGATCGTTAGTTAACCAACTATAAGAACGCACTACTATTTCTAGAGAAAATTGGGCAGCACTTCCTTTGTTTATACTACTTTTCCCGTATTCCATATCAACTCCCAATCACCCACAATAACAATCACAATATAGCAAATCACAATTATCATTCATTTACAATGGCCATGATCCACCATTTCTCTTCCTTTTTCCCCACATTTATGGTTTTGGGTTCGCTATCGTATTTTCCCATGTATCACACTTATCTCATGGTCTACATGTCATTTATAACATATTCATACTCACAACACACTAACATTCATGATTCAATTCAACTACCACTCACTCATGACACTATTCACTCTTGAATGACCCATTTGCTATGTTCTTCTACAATTCGGGTATCTTATCCTTCCAATACCTTAAACAACATAAAATGGTCACGAAACTTACCTTGGATGATGGTTGAACAAGTCTTGAGTGGAGTTCTCCATCTTCCACTAAAACCCTATCTCACCTCTCTTGGTTTCCTTTGAAGAAGATGAGCTTTACTCGAGTTTCATACACTTTGATTCATGGATTATGTGTTATTGATCTTAGTTTCCCTTTGATTTCTCTTGTGGTGGAAGAGTAGAGAGTCTTCTAGATGGTTCTTGAAGAGTGGAGAGTGAATGAAATGAAAAATGAAATAAAAGAGTCCCTTATATTAAAATACCAAAAGCTGGCCAACCATCTTTATACGGACCAACATACGGTCCGTATAATATTTACTGACCGTATGTTGGGGCCGTATATTTGGTCCAGTGAACCTTGGTGTTCTGGGCTAGATCTACGGACTGGACATACGGTCCGTATATATTATACGGCCAGTATGTCTGGCCGTATGTTGTCTAGTTCTCCGGAACTTGTTTTCATCGACTCGTTTGATCTCCGATCCTTATGGAACCTTCTTAACACTTGTTTAACACTTCAATACCCATCTAAAGGACGTTATTGCTTATCCCTAAGACCTCCTTATGCCATCACCAAATCGTTGCTTGTTATTCTTATCCGATACACAACGTGTGATTCATCTTCCTTGGCAACTTTCTCTCATTGCATCGTATGCTTTTAGAATCTCGTCGAGGGTCAGATAAGACTCTTTATTGCTCGTCAAAACATCGTATATGCTACACTCTTGGTTAGCTTATTCACTGTACATATACGGGGGCTTTTCCAAGGTGTAACAAAGTATAACAAGCATCCGAACCCTGGCGACACTGTCCGGAATGTAATCTACCGCACTGGCTACATCGCGGTACTGGGGGTCTCCTCTGGCTATAATCTTCCCTAAACTGGGAATCTGAGGCCCTCAAACTCTGGCCTTGTCCTGAACGGAAGGAGCGATCAAATCTCCTACCTGTGAATCGAGGAGGTGCACTAGTCACTGACTGGCCTGAGTACTTAGAATATGTCTGTCTTGATCCCCCTCTATAATCACTGCCTGCTCCCATAGATCTGTCCCTCTTACTTTGCCTCCTATCGATATCATGGTCACCTCTTTGTTGTTGTCGCCTCTCCAAATTCTGAGCATGAGCCTGTATCCGGGAAATATCCATCCCGTCTTGCAAGGAAGCCGTCAAACAATCTCTGAATAAATGTGGCCCTAAGCCACTCACGAATCTATGTACCCGGTCTCCTATGTTGGCCACCATATGTTATACCCCGTATTTTTATACATCGAGTTATTCATAAAATAATCGACGCGAGTTAAGGACGGAATCCTTCTCGGACACGGAATAGAAATCCTTAATTTTCAATTTTAATTAGAACATAAATTGTTTATAAATTGTATTTAGTGTAAAAATATTATTATTGGAGATTAGGAATTAATTAAATGTGATTAGATTATTAAGTGGGAATTAGTAATTAATTAAAATTAATTAAAGTTAATTACAAAGTGGGCCCCACCCGATTTTTAATTAAAAAAAACAAATTCAATTAAGTGACACATAAGAGGACACTTGTAACACCTAGGGGGCAAGTATATAAGTCAAAGGATGATTCACACATTGTAACATTTCATTTTGAAA